>NC_137116.1:42844313-44044313 GCF_949357685.1 Gobio gobio | reverse complement strand
CAACAAGGTATTTTCGCCCACATGACTGCCGCATACTGGATGTTTTTCCCTTTTCACACCATTCTTTGTAAACCCTAGAAATGGCTGTGCGTGAAAATCCCAGTAACTGAGCAGATTGTGAAATACTCGAACCGGCCCGTCTGGCACCAACAACCATGCCACGCTCAAAATTGCTTAAATCACCTTTCTTTCCCATTCTGACATTCAGTTTGGAGTTCAGGAGATTGTCTTGACCAGGACCACACCCCTAAATGCATTGAAGCAACTGCCATGTGATTGGTTGATTAGATAATTGCATTAATGAGAAATTGAACAGGTGTTCCTAATAATCCTTTAGATGAGTGTATACTACCATTAAAAAGTTTGGGGTTGGTAAGGTTTTTTTTAATGCTTTTGAAAGTGAATATGCCCAGCAGGCCTGCATTTATTAGGTTAAAAAAAACAGTAATATTGTGAAATATTATTACAATTGAATTACTGAATAGTTAAGACTGAATAGTTCCTGCCTTTATGTCCATTCTGCCTTTATGTCCTTCAGGTATCTCTCGGAGTCCACATCCCTCCTCGTCTCTGCACTTCCCTGGTGGTCCCATTCTCCCCCAGACCGCCTCCACCTACTTCCCGCACACGGCCATCCGGTACCCCCCACACCTCAGCTCTCAAGACCCGCTCAAGGACCTGGTCTCTCTGGCCTGTGACCCGTCCAATCAACAGCCCAGCCCGGTAAGATCATCCCATGGAGCATTCAGACACACCTTGTATGACTTTCAGCATACATCTCTAACATTCACAGATCAGGGAATGTGAAAACAAATCCCAAATCTTCCAAACATCAGCTTAACCAATCAGCAGCCATAATTCTTGTAGGACCCCGTATGGGAACGTGAGCCAAGCACAGCTCTGAGCCTGTCGTGTTTATTTATATTCAGCACTGATTTGTGAACATGTCAAATAAAAAATTTGTTGAATTTGTACTTAAAGAGGTCATATTTTCCTGGCCAGTTAAAAACCTTATGGGATACCACAGCAAATCGGAAGCACCTGACTTAGTGGAGGATAAGTGCTGTTGCTCATTCCACATGCAACAGGAGCGTTTCTTAAAAGGGATATTCTCCTAAAAATGAAAATTCTGTCATCATTTACTCACTCTCATGTTGTTCCAAACCTGTATGACTTTCTTCTATAGAACATAAAACAGGAAGTCAATCTTTTGTCAGTCATCTTTGTTTGTGTTCCTTAGAGAAATGCAGGTTTGGAATGACATGTGGGTGAGTAAATGATGACAGAATTTAAAATTCTGAAAGAAATTGGGAAAAGGGCAAACAAATTTGACAGTTTTTGGAATAAAAAACACAAGTGGACCTCAGGGAAAACGATTAAATAAATGACACCAGAAAGGATGAATTAAGAGATCAACTGCTTACTTCCTGCGTACACTGTATTTTTATGTGTGTGCGCAAGTGAGAGCGAGCCAGACAGAGGGAAAAGGAGACAGATAAACGTGCCATCATGTGCCCTACATGGATCGTAGCCCATGTAATCTGAGCCAAAAAGAGCTGACCACTGCCATGTAGAAGCATGCAGCCTCGATGCGGTCAGATTTCACCCTTTCCGTGAAAGCAACCTGCAGTCTAAACGCCAGCGTCCATTAGCTCTGTTTCCTTCACACACACTCACAGATTCAGTGCCTGTGTTACCCTGAGATATCAGGCAGGTGGTGCTTTCAAAAGGGCCACTTAAACAGATTTGAGTGAAATGTTTCCCTTAACTTAAATGTAATCTTAAAAAACACCAATGAATTGATTAAATATCCATAACTGTTTTGCTTTCCAGGGGTAGTGTCATACATTTAAAGTGGCTTAAGCATTTTATCTGAGTGTTATTTCTTCTACTAATGACTTATCATACACCCCAGGATGCCATCTGAGTACCTTTACTGACTCGTATCCTCAACGGGGTGAGCAACATTGGGACCGACTGGATCACTTCATTCTGACACTGACATAAAGAACTAATAGTGTGAATCCTCAATGTGTATCCTCAGTAGTGCCTGTAGGAGAGTCATGTGCCATTTCCACGTCAGAGAGAGAGAGAGTGAGAGAATAGGAAATAGAGCCAAGAAGGAGGAGATCTCTGTGTCTAGGGGTGTTGCTGATGTTGGCAATAAATGGAGAAAGAGAGAGAGAGACACACATTTATGAATCTTGCCCTGTGGCAGCCGGGCCCAGCTGATTCTGCAGACTCATTGAATTTCCCCCTACTGCAGTCTGACCGTAGCCAAGCAGTCACAAAGAACAGCCGCACCGACCCATAATGCCGCTGACTCACTCACCAGCTATTGTTGTGCAGGGCAGTGAGTGTGCAGTTTTCCTCGGCGAGAATGCAAACGAGAGCCAAGCCCTCAGAGAGAGAAAGAGAGCATGATGGAGGGTTTTATGGATTTGCGGCCAGGGTAGAACGACAGAACGATGCATAATAGGCCGTTCGCTAGAACAGTGCGCACAACGTTACTCTGTTTCGCCCTCATAACTGCTGATGGCAGGAGGAAGTGCAGATACAGTATGTGACTGGACTTTAAAGTTTCATAAAAAAAATTGTATGGGACACAAACAAATGTTTCCCACTTTAAATAATGTATGTCTAAAGAAATGAAGTACTTTAGACAAATACAGCATGTTTGGAAAAAAATCTTATCCTAATCTTCTTGTTGCATTGACAGCAGAATTTAGGCATCACAACATTAAAATGTTCAGTAAAATATCTACAAATTACATTAAACAGTGTTATTAAATTATTAGTATTTTTTAAAGGATAAATTTGCTGATTTTCAACCAGCATTGTATTGTTACAATATCGGTAGTAGTAGTTGTAAATGAAACCAGATCTCTCGGTTCTTTGCTCAGCTAAACGAAGATTTGACAGCTTTAGTGAAAACTACAGATCCTACAGATCCACATTTTTGTATCCCTACTGACAGACTTTTGGATTGAGCCCACTGCATTATGAGTGTCAAATTTTTCCTACCTTTTTGGCAAAAGGAAACAGCACAGGCCTTTTGTTTTCAATAGTCATGAAGCCTTTTCCTACATAGGCT
Source organism: Gobio gobio (assembly GCF_949357685.1). Taxonomy (NCBI): domain Eukaryota; kingdom Metazoa; phylum Chordata; class Actinopteri; order Cypriniformes; family Gobionidae; genus Gobio; species Gobio gobio. The sequence continues at coordinate 44,041,219 of NC_137116.1, read as the reverse complement.
TTTTTTATTAAAAGCCCATCTTGACAGCATTGAATCACCCCTTTAAGTGAGTGTTTTTGATAATGTAAAAATGTTTGTACTCTTAAATTTCTATGTTGAGATCACATAACCAGGCATGTCTTGAAATTAAACTCCGACAATGTCCAGGGAATTTCAACTTATCTGCGGCATGCACACTCCAGAGCAGGTGGGGGCAGCAGAGAGGCTAATGTGGTTTAGATGTTGTTTAACATAACAAATAAGATGCATTTCATAATTTGGTGTTCCATTCGATGTCAGACGCAGAATATTTTTGCCCGATTTTGTACTAATTTTCCTACAAAAATGTTGTCTTGTGCATGGAAAATGAAGCAAAATGGCAACGCTAGCATGTTTTGCAGGTGTGCAATTATCAACAGAGATGGTTACTTACTATTTTTGATACAACTATCTCTGTAAACATTTGCTTAACAGGTTTTATTATCTGTAATGTAGATTTTGAAATCATTCCCGTAGCTCAAAAAGTTGCACTAGCAACGACAAGGTAATAGGTTAAATTCCCATAAAATGCATGAAATTATGAACTGTATACCTTGAATGCAATGCAAGTTGGTTTGGATAAAAGCGTCTGCCATTTATAATGTAAATGAATGTTTGCAATAACGTTGTGCCCTCAGTGTCATGCATCTTTATCATTATCAGGTTTGAAAAGTCTTCATGTGGCATTCTATTGCACTTTTCCATGTAGGAAAAATGTAATTTTTTTTTTTTTTTTTAATGAATGGAACACTGCATTCGTTTCCAAAAACAACATCTTATAGAGCTGTTAGAACCTGCCGTGATGTCAGACATACTATTTAGCTAGTAGTTCTAAATATGCAGAGACCATTAAGTATTTTAAAGAATATTACCATTGAGGGACAAAAATCAGAGCTAAATAGAGCGTAACACAAACACAGAGGCAGTAGATGCATGTATTGTGATGTTAACTGTGTAGAGGCAGTGAGGTGTCCCTCCCCACAGTGGCTGACTGTTGCCCTCTCTTCCTCTGCAGCTGAATGGCAGTGGTCAGGTGAAGGTATCCAGTCACTACATCTCCTCTCAGATGCTGGCCCCCCCACCACCCCCCGGCCTGCCCCGTCTGACGCTGCCCCCAGAGTCCAAATCCAGCACCACCTCTGCAGACGCAGCTGCCAGCTCACCCACATCCCCCAGTAAGTGGGAAGCTTGCAACCCATCCGCTCGTTCGCCCTCTCTGTCCCAGACACCCAGAGATAGCCAAAAAACCAAACAGCATCACACAAACACATCAACAATTAGAGATAAACCCCAGGGTTTAATAAAGTGTAATTTTTTTTAGAATGATTAAAATATCAAGCGGAACAACAAAAAAAACTAATAAACTAATGGCTGGCTCAGAGTTAGTGGTCTGGCTCATGTCACAAACCATTTACACAAGACGCACAACTTGGTTTGGTCACGACTACAGTACCTTAACGGAGTCTTGGCTGCTTTTAATTGGATGACACATTTTATCATCTATATACACACACAAACACATACTACAATTCAAAAATTTGGTGTCAGTATGATTTTCTGCTGTTTCAAATAAATTCTGTTCTCTTGAACGTTCTATTAATCAGAAATTTGTGGGGAAAAAAATATTGGTTTCCACAAGAATATTAAGCATATTAATATGAACTGTTTTGATTAAAAAAGTCATAAAAGATATTTCTTCACCAAATCAGCATTTTAGCATTATTTCTGAAGGATCATATGACTCTGAAGACTGCAGTAATGGCTGCTGAAAATTCAGCTTTGTCATCACAGGAATACATTGAACTTTAAAATATATTAAAATAGAAAACAGTTATTTAAAATTGTAATAATATTTCACAACATTACTGTTTTTGCTGTATTTTTTTAACAAACAAATGCTGCCTTGGTGAGAATAAGAGACTTCTTTAAAAATGGTTGTGTATTCATTTGTTTATTTATTTTAATAATCAGAATGGACAATGCGTCATAGTTTTTTAGGTTGTTAGCATAACTATTGTTTTTTTACATGGCACATTAATGATATATTTTAAAATCGTTTCAAACTGAACTGTCAAATATTAAAAAAAGAGCAACACAGCAAGCATATTTTCATCAGTAAACTGTATAAAAAGATACATTTGGATGACAAGTCGATCAGCTTTAATGGGCCAGTGCTTGCTGCCCTGTTCATTAATCATGCTAATTTAATTATTAATGCAGAGAATAGCTCAATATGTTCACCATCCGCTGTGCTGCAGAATCCCAGATGATCAATCGCCTCGATACACCAATCCCACACTGTCAGACTCAATGCTCTACGTGATTATTCAGCTAAAATCACGTCAACTTATACAAAGACCCATTTGATAAGGAGGGATGCTTTGATTGTTATGTTGTGTGTTCCTTATTTACCAAAAAGGCACGCTGGGAGAATTTCCAAACAAACATAAGAAAGCACATCTGCTTCTGTAATTGCTGATAATATAGTCTTCAAGAGATGAAGGTGCACATTCACTAACAACAGACTGGATTTACATAAGCAGACAACACAATGAGCCTCTGCTAGACAGAATATTTATTTACACAGTCTGACGGTAACAAACACAGAAACTGACCCAATTGCAGCATCAATTCAATGTCTGTGTGAAAGAGATGCACGCCATACACACTCAAACGCTATTTTAGATCTGAATTGAATATAGCAATATTTAACTGTGTGATTTAAACTCTAAATCCACCAGGAACTTTGAAACGTTATTTGAAACTGATATCACTCTTTGTGATTTCGTTAGCATTTTTGACTCTCTCGCCACTTTCTCTGTTCTACTCTTAATCGCACATTTCTCCCTCTCTTTCAGCATACTCTGCTCCCGGGACGCCACCTGCCAACCGCTCCTTCGTAGGAATTGGTTCTCGAGACCCTGGCAGTCTGTATCAGGCGCAGGTATCACAACACAAACCTCTACACGCATTTATTCACACACAAATCCACAGATCATCCACTCTCGAACAGACACACACAGCCCTCAGATGAAATTGTAATGCTAGTTATAGACTAAACTGAATTTTAAGTACTGGAAACATTGACTTTTTCTTGATAACTTTCAGAAACCTAAGTTCCATAAAAATGTTGAAAATTCAATCTTGATTTCGAAGCAGTACTTGAAAAATTCCCTTGAACCTCAGTGCCCAGAGGAAACACTACAGCAGCGCTAGTCTGGACCCTTTGAGAGACCCAAGCCTTCTTTGTTCAATTATAGATCAGAAATGAGCAGATACAGTAGATACATGAGCAGATACAACTACCACTAGACCCTCAGCTGCCGAACGAAATGTGGTCTTTCACATTAAATATAGAGCCAGCCAATGTAGATACAACACCTTAACCAATATGTGGTGAAATCATAGAATGTCTGAAAAAAATATTCATCTTTTTTATTGTTTTCTTCTGAAATAATGTAATATTGATATTATTTTCAAAGAATATTTGTATTTATATTGAAAAAATTGTTTTAATGTTTTAAGCATAATTGTTTTAAGCACAAACCTTTTGTGCGTCTAAATTATTTACTTTTTATTATTATTTCAATATTTGTATTGTAAAAAACAAAATTACGGAGCCTGCACATTACATGCAGAAAAAAAATATGCACAACGTGGCCACCACTTAACAATTGTTTCCCATGACTTAATAATATGTCAGCATGATTTACAAATTTGTTCCCTCGTTTTAAGTAAACTGAAATGCTAACTTTAGCCTGCTAGCATTGAAAGCATACGATCCCACCCTCCCTGCAAATCGCCGTCCAAAGCCACACCTCCTTCAAAACACATGACCAGAAGCGAGACGACCAGTGACAACGTTATTGGAATACATGTATCATTCACCTGTGAGAAAACGTTACAGTACAGTGAGTAGCAGTACTACAATAATGAACGTAAACAACCGTTTGCCTACCATTCTCGCTCTGACTGCACAAGGTATGTGAATGCGCTGATGATGTGTGATGCCTGCGTGAACAGGCTGCGCAGTCGTATGCAAACGCACGTTGACTGACAGGGAACACATGCTATCATTTTATTCAGACTGAATGTAATAATTGACCAAACATTTTATGGTCCTATGTCTTCCACAGATGATATACATTTATAAAAATACATTTAGACCGCGTAACATAGTGATTGCTATCAGGATATGAGGAGACTTTCAACCAGCATAACAAAAAAAATTTCATTTTTAAATCAAAGTAGGGAACGAATTAGTTCAACGTGGCCACGATTGACTAAAACGAGGGATAAAATCAAAGCCGTGGGACCGAATTCTTAACTCGCGACCACGATTTATCTATGTTTTTGTTCACATGTCATATGCAGGGCTCTGATTAAACTAATGTATTTTTTTTTTTGTGCATTGCACCATATAATCCTATGAATTCATCCTTCATATTTATTAATGACATGGTAAACTTTTGCATGCTCAGCAAAATCCTGACCTTATATTGAAAGGCGCAAAATTGCATCTGACATTTTTGTGATGCTTCACGAATCCTAGAGGACATCAGCCCCTAATAAATAAACACTTGAAAGGTCTTCCTTGAGTAATAGCTGCAGTTACATTTGATTTGGCTGGGGAATGCGGCAGTGCTCAGGTAAAATCTGAACTGTGGGGGTGATTGAACTGCATGGTTCGGGAGTCCGAGCGCAATGCTGCATTGCAGTGCTCTCAGCTCCATAAAAGAGTGTAAATGCACTTGACTGAGCCATGTGATGAGAGAGCGAGAGAGAGAGAGAGAGAGAGAGAGAGAGAAAGGAGAATGATCAATGAGTAATTGAGGACTAGTGTGGGTTAGTATGTATTTGAAGTAATTATTTGAAAACCTTAAGCCTAACAACCAATAAGCAGACACAGCAGGTATACAGTTATTATTATTGTTTTTCATGCAGTTGTGCACTAGAGAAAGTCTAAACTTTTCTGGTTCTCAGCTACGTGTGTTTGTGTTCCTGTATCATGAGCTAAGAGGGAGGGGATAGAAGTTGTCAAATGAACGAATGGGGGAAAGGAGGTTCCGTTCACTTGCTCCGAGATGGTCACGTCCAGGGCTGTCTGGTTGCTAGGGGAAACCAGACATGATGTAATTGCCGGATGAACCTGTGCTCGAGGGAGTGGATAAGGAAGAGTCCACTGCAGACCAATGAAATTGACCAATGTGTCTTGCACAGACTAACACAGGACTGCCCTGGGAATCACTGACTGTCCAGGCATAGTTTGACAAAACACAGTTGTCTTTTTCTTTCTTTCACTCTCAAAAGTGAGTACAGTTTACTGTACATTTTTACTTTCTCTGTGAGCTATTTTTGGATAGTTCTACCTGACCTGAGTATAATTTTTTTTTTAAAAAGTTATTATTTCCACATTTTTCATGATTTTCTTTTCATTCTTTCTTTTCGCTATGAAAAGTGAAACATGATTTTACCTGATTTGACCATTAAAGATAACTTAAATGTTTATTATAATAATTAATATTAAACAATATTGTTTATCTGTGTTATTTTGGTATAATTGAGATACTTATATAGTTTCATTTCAATTAAAGTTTTAGTAATTTTGTTGTTTTTGTAATTTTTTTCCATTTTTTTTTTCAGTTTTAGTTATTTTAGTATATCAAGTTAAGCTAAATGAAAATGAGAAATGTTGCCTTTACAATTAGCTAAAATAAAATAAGTTTTGTTTCATTTTATTTTATTTTTTAAGTACCATTTTTATATTCATAGTTTTAATTAACTGCAAAAACCCTGAATTTGAATACAACATCCTGGTAAAAAAAAAACAATTACCACATGAAACATTTTTTTTATATACCTGTTTTTTTCCTATTACATTCTTTCCAACTTTATTTTCTTCCCTCCCCTTTACTCTCTCGATCTGTGTTTGTATTAAGCTCAGAGTTTAGTGGACTTCTGTTGTTTTCTTTTCTCTGATGAAAAGGGTACGTTACTAACAATCTTTGTTTTTAGAGGAGCTTATGTTTCAGCCTCACCTCCAAGCTCTCCCAAAGCATTGTAATTAAAGGGAGAGACTGTCATTTGTTAGGCCCTTGCGGTCTTATATGTCCCCCTACTTGGACTGTAACCCACCCTCGTCTCAGCTTTATATTTTCATAACCTAAACCACCTGTCACCAAGACAAAGCCTGTAGCTTTTATAGGGAACTAAATATTTTGTTTGGAGTGAACGCCTAACCACTGTTAGCCTGGGCTCTACTTGTTGCTGTGTTCTCAGGACAGACTGTATGAGTGAGAAAGTTTCAGCTTTGGATGTGCCCTAGTGCAAAATGAAAATATCAGGCAGCTGGTAAAAAGAAGAATGGCCTGGAATGGTCGACTCAAACCCATGTGATGAGACAAAGCTGGAATGGTTACACTCCAGTTTTTACACTTGGAAAAGTATTTTAACACCAGGCCTTGAGCCATTTGGACCACTGAAAATTACAGTTGTGCGCCATTTATGAATATCAAATAAATATAAAAAAACATATACTGTATATAAATCAAATCTGGAGTTTGGCTGTATTCAGATTAGTCTCTAAATATTATTTTATCTTTTGTAAACTAAATTTTTGTCAAATTGTTATAAATATAACAGAAGTTGTGGCTGTATGGTATGCTCATTGAGATACTATTACATTTTCTGTTTTCATTTTAAATTGAGTTACGGTTTAAGTAATTTTGTTGTGTTTTTGTTCTATTACTATAAGTTTTGTTTCTATTTTATTCCAGTTAACATTTATTTTATTTCAACAAATAATGGTTTTAATGGTTTTAATTTGAACTATAATAACCCTGAGTCAAGCAGGTACTCTTAATCCTTTAACCCATTTGTTTATTGTTCTACTAACCAGCCTTAATTTGTTTGATCTGATTCAGCTCACCAAGATAATGACCACTGCAAACGTCCACAAAGAAAGCAAATAGCATGTCATTTCATGGCACAGTTGGGTAATGTCAAATATCTGCTTATTTTAACGTCTTTAGTCAGCTTCACTGGTGGTTTTGCATTGGTTTGTGTGAATCAACATTTGGATAGATGAATTTGATAATGACTCCCCATTTCCTGGCCCGTTCCTGTCGGCCTTCACCACATGAATCAGACAAATAACAGGAGCAGACACTACATATATTCTCTTAAGCTGTTTTGATCATATTTAAGTGTAAATACTAAGCAGGCCATCGGTTTTTGAGGTGAGACAGGAGATTATATCTGCTTAAAGTTCACAACCAAGAAGAGAGGCATATGTTGCAGCACATTTTCCTACCGAAGAAAAGATTGAGTTTCCATAACATATACTGGAAGCATTAACATTTCAACTAGCCTCTCTAGAGGACGTGGATTGTGGATTTGTCTCATCAAGAGACATTTTCAGTATAGTAAAATGGCGTGTTGTCACTTCAACGCATGGCCAAGATGATATCCAGAGCTCTGGAGTACATATGCATATGTGTGTGTGTTACTTCAGAATATATTTATACATTCAGTTTTCCCTCTCGAGTATTCAAGGGTAACATTTAGCCTTTTGGTTTCGGGTGAAATCAGTTTTGACAAAGAAGTGGCTGTAATTGTGCTGTCAAAGTCACAAGGCATGAAAATGCATACAATCCCCACACTGCCCACTCTCATGGGCTCAGGTTTGATCCAGTAATCAACACGAAATATGATTTGGGAAAATTGCATCCCAATACACTGTAGTAATCACTCAGAAAACAGCATCTTTGCATTTCCCAGCAGTGTCAGCTGTCATTATAAGCGTATTTCTCTTCCTGGCAATAGTTTCTAAAGTATGCGTAAGTGTCATGGGTTTTGTAAGGTTAACCTTAGCTCCAGTTTCAATAGCAGAATCGAACGATTCTCAGCTAGCTAGCAAACAGAAGTCATAATAGACTGATTTCATTGAAAGATATTGATGCACTATATGATTAAAGTTTAATAACTTGTATTATGGCATTTTAGATTCCTGATACATGTTGTCCATAGATTGTGATACTGCCCTTTGCATTAATCAATGAGCAAGAGCTGCCAAAACTCCTTGGCGCCACGGCTGTTTTTAAAACATAAATGTGTCAAAGGATTTTAACTTAGATTCTCAGGGCTGTATGCTATTATCTGGGCACTGCATTGTGGATTTGGGGAGTCATTAGTCTGTGGTTTGGTGTTGTACAAGAATCAAGCCATCAGTCTGATGTATACAAACTTTTCAGGAGGGAATAGGAACAAATTTTCCTTTTTTAGCATTATTAAATCAATACATTTGGGGGTAGTTAAAGACGTCTGTTGGACTGCTGTGAAATTACTTAAACCTTAGTGGAAAATATTGAGCCAGGGGCTTACGGCATGAACTCCTTCCTTCTGTTTTTAAACCTTGTCAAATTTTAAAAAGACTTCAGCGGTCTGTGAATGAAAGCCAAAATCCTGTTATGCTTTTAAAAGGTTTGGGTGGGATCCTGCTTAGCTCTCGCTCTCTCTCTCGCACTCATAGATTTCTACTCTCTATGAGTTTTAATAGGTTCCTCAATTCTGGCTAAGTGTTTGCTGCTCATCATCAAAAAAGATAGTGATTTGTTCTTATTAGGTTCTGCTTTGAATGCAGAGTATGGTGCGTTTGCATGATTTAGGTCCTTACAGGCAGGAAACATGTACCACCTACTGTCACCACCAACTTTAAAATCTACACACACCTCACACACTAACAGGGTATATGTGGATGTTTCTTCAGATACTGACACTTTAATGTCCTACGGTTTTCAAAACTAAAACAAATTACTGTGATGGCAAATCTGAATTTTTAGCAGGCATTACTCCCATCTTCAGTGTCACAACCATCAGAAATCATTCTAATATGCTGATTTTGTGCTTGTTGATTGTGCTGCCTAATATTTTTGTGTAAAGAGTAATACATTTTTTTTAAGTATACAAAAGTATATATGAAAAATTTCAAATGTGTCATTTCAACCAAACTGTATGGGAGTTTGTTTCCACCACGGAAAAAAAACATTTTAAAAGATAATCGCAACTTTATTATCTCACAATTCTGAATTTCTTTTCAGAATTGCGTGATATAAACTCAAAATTACAAGACATAAAGTCAGTCTTGTGAGTTTATATCTAGCAATTCTGACTTTATAACATGCAAGTCTGACTTCTTTTCTCAGAATTGCGAGTTTATATTCGCAATTGCGAGTCATGTAATTCTGAGAAAAAAGGCAATTGGGTCAATTACCTTTTTTTTTAATTCTGTGGCAGAAACAAGCTTCAATAAAAATGCAAATAAAAAACACAATACATAATTTGATATGTGATGGAAATGAAAATTTGATTACATTGTGGTGGAAATGTTTATGAGGTCTCAGAAAAATGACAGAATTCTCCTCTGATGGATGTATGTATAGTGTTGGACTAAAAACTAAAAGTTCCCATAGTTGAAGAAACCCATATAAATCAGCGTGTGCATTCAGTTTTGATGAAACGGATCCATCTCGACCAGTCTGCGGTCACGTTCAGATGAGTTTTTATCTGATTTAGGTGGATATCCCATAGCACTCCTCCTATTGTGTTACTTGTGCTTGTACAGATGTCTTAGTCATTTTGATTCTCTCTCTTTCTGTCTCTCTCTTGCAGTCCTGGTATCTGGGGAACTGATGATCACACACACAGACAAACCCGAGGAGGCACAGACATGGATTTGAAAAATCAATTTTTTGTGGAATTTACGAGATAAAAAGTTGTGAACGAGATGCAAGAGGGAAAAGCAGATATATATGCAGTATTTGTATATATACACACACATATATATATATACACAATATGTGTGTATAGATATATGTGCACACATATTTATATATGCATAATGACGTACAGTATAAGATGCTTCAATACACTTTTTTTTGGAAAAGACAATGGAAACAGAGAAGAGCGTGAGAGAATTGCCATAGATGGAACGGAAGAAAAGGAGACAAAAGAGGAGGATGTTTTTTCTGGGAGGGCAGCCTGAACTATGGCGTACATTGATGGACGTGTCGAAAAGGCCCACCCTGACTCCCTGCCTCTTGGAATGCCTCTCCTCAACCCCCCTCCTCCTGCTACAGGTGCTGCTTCCTCCTATATGCAAAATAAGTATCCTTTATTTTCTTAACGAACAGGGACGAGAAACCCCGAGGAAGGGGTTTTTCCGCTAGCATTTCGCCACAGGTTTGGAGGTGAGCACGGTCTGTTTTTATTCTTTTTTTTTTTAAGTGCACAAAGGCAACACGACATGGAAAAGGAAACAAAAAGGTTGATGCTTCCGTTCACACAGCATTCTGGAAAAAGAAACAAAAAGGCTACTTTTCATCCAGTTTTATTGACAATCATGTATCTGCGTCCTTGGTTTCGTTCAGAGGGTGATGTTTTCTAAATTGCATTCTTCACCGTTTGTAACGGAGTCCACTTTTTGGTGGAAGCACGTCATGTTTTTTGTACATCGGAGGAATATTAGTGGTACCTCAGTGACATTATACATCACAGTCAGCGTGTATACACACACGCACACACACTTGCATGTAAACACACCTATATAGAGGCAATGGCATGTACTGTTAAAGGCTACACGAGGTGTGTGTGAGCTGTAATACAGCCTTCATAGGGTGAGCCAGGGAATAGCAGGGGTGAATTAGCACCTTCCTCTCTTCGCAATATGAAAGCCCTTTATTCCCTGCGCCCGCTGTAAGTGTGTGTGTGTGCGTCCGTGTGTTTGTGCTTGTCATAAACATTGGTAGTCCCTTATTCATCTCTGTGAGTTCACAGATTAGGGGTTTTTTGATTCATGTAGACCTGTGGATTTTTCCACATAGTGACAAAGGGAGTTGAAATATAGTTCTGTCATTACTTAGACAGTATTGGGTGTAGAGGATAGAAGTTTTTTCTCAATGTGTAATTTGTTTAAATTCATTGGAAATTACAGGCATTGCACTACTTTGAATTTTTAATTTTCCTCTTTTGCAAATTCCTGTTCGGCCTAATCATATGGAATGCTGCGAGTCGAGTCTTTTTGTCATGTTCTGATCTCGCGGTAGATGAGGGTTGGTGTCCTAGAAGCTAAAAAAGCTGATCAGAACAATCCAACATTTTCTATGTAAATGTCTCCATGTTTATGTGATTACTTTTATACAATTCCCATAGTTTAAGAAGAAAACTAAACAGGCTATCTTTTCCCCCCATGTTTCTATTGCAAGTAACGATGACTGTTTTTGTTTTGAAGCATATTATACACTTTAATCCGTAGGAATGTCAATTATTTGGATGTTTGACGCGAGACGGGCTGTAATGCCCAACGACGACAATACAAAGAGGAAGTCAGTCAGTGGCTATGCTCCCAGACTTCATTGGGAGGTGGACGCCTACGACCAGCATGTCTCTGGCTGGTTGCCTCAGAAATGGGTTATTCTGCACTCTGAGATGTGTTGATTTGTACAAATGAAATAACATCAGGGCTTAATCTACAACGCTACCGAACCCAAATCACAAAGCCATGAAAAGTGCCTGAGACATTGCGAGATTCTCATTTGAATTCTTCCTCTTTTTTTAACACTTGGATGTTTTGCTTCATCTACTGTGGGTTGTTGTTGTTGTTGTTGTAGTTGTAGAAGTTCAAGGGGTTGTTTTTATGCCCAGAGAGATATTTTAAATGGCCTAGCAAGCCCCCAAGCCCTTCATCAGCTGCATGGGCTAACGCTTAGCCACAGGAAACGCAGATGGCTGAACAAAACACACACACACACGCACCCTTATATTCTACCGGAACATGACAAAATCAACACATATCAGAGATTTACTAGGTACCCTCACAAATACACACACCGACCGATATGAAATAATATCCACACACTCTGGTTGCTTTCGCTAACCTTTTATAATGGCTTTGCAAACACATTCTGTTGAGTTGACCATAGTAAGACCCAGAATACATACAACATGACTTGTTTTAATGGTGCTGATATGAAAATTATATGGAAATCTCTATATATGAGTTATATATAACTGTGCATGGTGCTTTCAAAAGAAAAATCATGAGAATTAAGCTCAAACGACCACCGTATCGCTGACATGGGCGCATGGCAGATAATCTTAGTATTAGCTCTGAAGCGAAATGCTCCCCGACTTCTCCTTAATGACCCCGCTTGAGCAAAGAGCCAATGACACAGATGGATTTTACCTTTGTACCACATTGGTTTTGACTTTTATCCTACAATCTCTCTTCTACTTTGCACGATATTTTATAAACATATTATGTGCCTTGCCTTTAGTTAAGAACGATAATGCGTAAGGAGTTTATTTTTCTTTCTTTTTTTTTTGGATGTAACCAGTCACAAAGGAAAAAATGCTGCATGTTTGATTGCCTGTCATAATCAGATTAAGACTAACAGGTTACCTGATAGCTGAAGTTTTGGATGGGTGAGAGAGGCTTTTTTTACCCTCTTCCTCTTTTAAAAGCACCGTAGTTGGCATGAAATCTTTTTTGTTACCGTTTTATTTCCCTCCTTTTTTCATATAATGAGAAAGTAACAAAATCTGTGAAAGATGCAGTACCAGCTCTCTCCATGTCAGCTCTAAGCTGATATTTTGATTCCCTTTCATGTTAGGCTTCTCTTAAATTGTTTAGATTGTATGTTATCGTGTATTTAAATGAGTTTGTTCCCATTATGGATGTGAAGAGGAGAGGCCAGAAATTAGGATGGCCATCCTCTATAAACCCATTAACTAGTTTGGTTAGGTTTAAATTCCACAACTAAGCACTTAGCTAATTCTTTTGCAATCAGTAAGACTTTACATCTCCTCAGCATGATTTTTACTTTTTGTCATAGGGTCAAATGTACAAATTTAATTATTTCTGAAAACCCACGCATTTGTTGAAGGAATAGTCCACGGCAAAATGAAAATGTTGTCATTATTTATTTGCCCTCGTGTAGTTTCATGACTGTCTTTCATTTTTCAATGGAACACAAAACAAGATATTTGGAAAATGCTTGTCCATACAATGAAAGTCAATGGAGACCAGTGTTGTTTTGGACCCCCTTGATTTTCACTCTGTGGAAAAAAAGGTTTTCTGTTCCACAGAAAAAAGAAATAGTCATACAGGTTTGGAAAAACATGAGGGCGAATAAATAATGACAAAATGTGAACTGTCCCTTTAACCACTTTTTGAGAGCTCATAACACTGGCTGCAATAGAATATGTAGTAATGTTTGACATAAATCATTTCTTTAATTAGTAGTTTTATTAATTGAGTCCCTTGTATACTGTATGTCCATATGCTAATTGTAGAACGCATTCATAGAGAGTAGCTGAAATGTCCAATTCAACATACAGACACAAGAACAGCAAAAAACAAAACAAAACATTGAACTGCTGACTTTGTGTCTTCTTAGATAATGAATGAATACACCAGGATGCTTCTTCTTCTTTTTATAAAATTAGATGGTAGGAGATAATTTATAATTTGTAGCGTGTAGTGTCAGGGGAGTATATTGCGGAGGAGAAGATATTGTGTATTTCTGGAGCTGGGTCAGGAGAGGCCATGTTGTAGTTTGTGATGCAGTGTGTACAGTATTGTTTCTGCAATGGATATTGCAACGCTGGTAGCTAATACGATTTGCTGGTAGCTATTTAAAAGTTTAAGTCGAATGAGAAAGAACGAGATATTTTGTTTACATGATGCCTGTGGTAAGATCTTGATCGTTGATGATTTGTGAGCCCGCCGTTGTCCGCCCTGGCCGAATCGGAGTGCTAAAGCAGAACGGCATTCCATCTTTACCATGATCCAAACTTTTACAGAAGTGCTAGCTTCATTCAGCAAGCGATTTTTCTTGTGTTTAACAGGACAGGCGATGGGACAGGGGTCTGCCTCGAAGCGTGGGACGCAGTTGGAATTATTTCACATAGTTTTTTTGTTTGTTCCAAACAGTATTGAAGCAAAACGGCAAACTTCTTGGTTTTGAATGACCTGAAGCTCTCCGGTACAGACTCGCATGGCCCACCGCCTGTCCCGTGAAGATTTGCACTGCTCCATTTTCATCTTTCTAAAGCTGTCAACCCTCTGGCCAGGGTGCGATGATGGGCTCAGTAGAACAGGGGTCTGAAGGTGGTTTCGCCAACACAGCGGCTCCGTAGTGAGCTCTGTATGCATGCATCTTCTTTGTTTGCTTTTTGTATATGCTAACATTGGCTACACACGGCCGAGAGATCGAAACACTTCAAGAGCAGGTTGTTACCCCAGTGTGTGCTTTTTAAAGTGGCCACAGGTGATGATTGAACTTGCTATGACGTGAATAATGCATTTGAGCTGATGCATTTAAAAAGAAACTTTATCTTACTGTTTGATTTCGACCCTTTTTATAGAGCGATGATTATCATTTTTATGCGTGTTGATGAAATGTTACATTTTGAACACAGTTATCTTGTGTATAAATGCTTACCATATTTCCAGTAGAATGAGGAAAAAGGCTAAATGTACATTAAAAAAAAAAATTTTGTAAGAGAAAATATGTTTTTTTGTTTGTTTGTTTGTTTGTTTGGATTTAGTAGTCATAAGCTTGTGGTCAAGCCACAAAAAAAATTGGAAGCTCCTTCTAAAGGATCTGCTGTTGAGAATATAATGGCGGCACCAGTAGCACACACACCTTTCACACAGTTACCAAGTGTTATTTTGATCACAAAATACAGACCCCAGTAAATTCAGCATCACTTGTCGTCATTTTAAACAGAGCCAACAGCTTCACCGAGCTTTGAGATGCAGGTTCCATTGCTCTTTTTTTTTTTTTTTTATATCCAAGACTTATTTTAAACCTCTGCACTTATTTTTTTCTCTTTTGTCATGCTAGCTTCAAGATCTTTAAACACATTTTTCCTGTACTTCTACTTGGAAGATTGCACTAGATATTATGGTGTTAATAATAATAATAATACTTATTTTTAAGGTTTGCATCTCTGGGGATATTTCTTAGCCTTGACGTACCGTGATAAATACAGATTAATGAAGAGAATGAAAGAAAGATAGAGAGATGAAGCTGCTTGAATGGCACCCTTTTATTTACCTGTTTTTATTTATGTGATTAATTTTCCCTTTTATGATGTTGAAATCATGCCAGGTTCCTGTGCCCTGATTCTTGAGGTAGAACAGTCACACTGCAACGATTATTTTCAAAATCAGTACTTTGCCTTTTCCCTTTAAAAAATCTAAACATCCTTAAAATTATATACATTTAGAAATTAAGAGAATATATCTTGGAATTTAGTTCAGCAAGGATGCATTAAATTGATCAAAAGTGACAAAAGATTTCTATTTCAAATAAATGTTTTTAACAGCATCCATTTATCACAGAAACCTGAGAAAAGGTATCACGGTTTCCATCAATCTATTAAGCAGCAGAACTGTTTTCAACATTGATAAGAAATGGATCATGTGACACAGACTAGAGTAATGATTTGCCATCAGAGGAATAAATTACATTTTAAAATGTGTAAAATCTAAATATTAAAGTAGCAAACATTTATTTTAAGGTGTAATATTTCACAGAATTACTGTTTTTACTGTATTTTTGTTCAAATAAATGCAGCCTCTATGAGCATAAGAGACTTTCGAAAACATTTTTAAAAAATGTTACCGACCTTAAAAAATATATATATATCTACACACACATTTAAAAAATAGGGATGTTTAGGTCTTTTTACTTGAAACCAATATAAAAATACAGATTTTTTTGCGGTGCAGTTTCTTAAACCACCTGTGGACAATCAATGGCATGGCTTACCTCCACCCATCGATAGTTTTATGGAGCGTGCGTGTACAGACTAACATAACTAGCAGGATTTTAGACCTCACTCTTCTGAGTGCCTTCCTGGATTCAGCATAGAGCTGTTGGATGTGGGTTTACGTTGTGTGATCTTCCCCTGTTTTTGTAAGATCCACCTACTCATGCCTGGAATGTGCATCGCTGAAAAGATTGTTTAATTCCGAGGTCCAGGCACTTTAATTAGTCATTGACACATGTAATTATGCTGAATAGAATGTAAATTTCCCCGGTCCAATTTCCCGGTTCACCCACAGACATAAACAGGATGTGAGGAGACCCTACTCAGGCATACGTGAGAGAATTAGACACGCATGAGCGTTTCACTCGTACCGTTTCCTTTTGCGGTTTGCGTAATGTAAACATTGTGAGACCATGGATTTTGCACGGTCGAGGTAGATAGAAACGTGTACGTGGTCAGATCTTTGTTTTGTCTCCTCTCAGTATGGACCTCTTCAGGGCTGGGGCACTGGAATGCAGTTTCTACTCTTTCCTTGCTTCCATTTTTAATGTTGTGACACTTGGCAGGATCCATGTCGTAGTTCTTGTCAGCTGATGAATGCTTGATACTGGCAGCGACTGGTGAATCTGAAATGGATGATCGTGCAGTTATGTCCGTCTACATTGGTTTGGATCCCATAATAACAGCTCAATCAAGCTGCTTGGTTTGAAATCAAACTAGTAGTAATACACTAAAGGTTTTTAAATGATCTGGAAATTGTACAGCATCTATGCAACTACTGGCTATATTGAAATCTTTGTGCTGAAGGTTCTTGCTAATATTAAGGACAGTTTCAATGTGCGTAAAGCCATCCAAGCTTTAGGCTAAACCTAATATTATAGTACTGAGTTGTATAGTGAAACTAATGCTGCGTTTACTTCTGGTCTGAATTAGCATACAGAAATTTCAATATGAGATGTTCACAAAATACTTAATCACTACATTAATCCACCTCTTTATTTATATATATATATATATATATATATATATATATATATATATATATATATATATATATATATATATATATATATATATATATATATATACACACACACTTTCAAAGTTTGGGGTCAGTAAGAATTATTTTCAAGAAATTAATACTTCAGTAAAGTTGCATTAAACTGATCAAAAGTTACAGTAAAGACATTGATCATTTTACAAAAGATTTCTATTTCAAATAAATGCTGTTCTTTTGAACCCTCTGTTTAACCAAAGTTTCTAAAAAAAAAATGTTTAGCTGATTGAATGATTTCTAAAAATTCAGCTTTACCATCACATAAATAAATTACATCTTAAACTATATTAAAATAGAAAACAGTTATTTTAAATTAAAATAATATTTCACAATTTTACTGTTTTTACTGATTTTTTTATTGAAGAAATTCAGCCTTGATGAGCATATGAAAGAGACTTATTTCAAAAACATCTTGCCTAGCCCAAACTTTTGAAGGGTAGTATATATACTCGTTATTGCGGTAATTCTGACATGACATGAATGCAGCATTATAACATTTTTCTTTGCCCAGGTCTGAAACAGACACTCCCGAGAGTGCATTCGAGCGGACATGTGAGATCATTGATTATACTGATATTATCCCGTTTAAAGTATGTCATTCAAACTTGTCAAACATTATTTCAGATACTCATGTTGCTGATTGAGCTGTGGGGGTGATGGAGGGTTTTAATCTGAACTTTGATGACATTTTACTGTAGAGTTGATTTTGGCATACCGTTTCTGGTGTACAGTTCTGTAGCAGATAAATATGAATGAAGACCCATCCTTAACTTTTGTAGAATGGCTAATTATTTTTACGCTCCCTTTTTCACTCTTAGCAAACCAGCAATTCAAATCGAAGGTATATACTTTGATATAAATACCAAAATGGGTTAAAAACACAATTTTAACATGCAGTGCCTGTCATGTATCGCTTTGCTCTGATTTCTTTTCTTCACCCATGTGTTCTTTGTAAACTGTGAGCTGTCATGTGGGTTTTCGCTGTACCGCTGACATCATCTCTGCAGTGTTGGCCTGGATTGGATACAGCTTTTGTTTATCAAACGATTTTTGTATGTTGTTGTCCAACCGAGGGGCCAGATTTGCCAAAGCCTCTCAATAACACAACCTCCGAGTGCCGCAACATATTGACATTGACGATGCTAAGAATGTTAGCGCGTGCTAAGGGCTTTTCTAAATCTGGTCCTACGGTTAAACTAGCTCAAACGGAGTGAAGAATACCTATTTGTCGTGTCTCTGTTCAAAGGGGAGAAAAGCCATTTGTGGGCTTTGCAATTTATGCAACATTTTGATAAGTCGTTCCAAAAACGAATTGCCAAAAACACCCTGACATACCGCCTACTCCTGAATGTTTGAGACCCCCGAAACAGTCACGCATCAATATTTCAGGGTGCCCTCTCCCCCATTAGAACAATTGTTTTGTTTTATTCTTTTCAATGAATTAAGGTTTCATTTCTATGAATATTTCTATCGTTGTTGTTGTTGTTTTGTTTGTTTTAAAGCATGCTGTTTTCTCTAAGTTGAAAGGACGAAGGTTGAAATGTTTTTCAGAGAGCATTCTAATGCAGTGTTAAATTTCAAGGTTTTTGTTAGTTTTTCCTTCCTCTTTTTTTAATCACATTATTCTTTACAAATATTACCATAGTAGTTACTCATTAAACGCTTGCTTGCTGCACAGATAAACACACTTCACACCAGGAAGGGGCATGTGGACATTTAGTTCAGACACATTCACAACTGGCATGATGACATGCATCCATGTTCTTTTGGAAAGCATCGGATTTTTGTTATTTGTCTTTGTTTTTCTAAGAACCTCCTAAATTGTAATCTATCAGCAAAAGTCGGTATACGTTTGAAACAGATGAGAGAAGACTTTTTGTTTTTCTCATGCACAACAAACTAAATTTGCCATGTGTTTTTGAACTGGTGTGAGGGGGAAATTACAGCTTTAACAATATTTCATTATAACATTGTATTCAGCCATCGCTGTTCGCAAAAAAAAAAAAAAATCGCTCATGAATACAGTACTGGAAGTGAGTATGTTTCCCTATGCAAAAAAATAAATAAAATTAAAATTAAATAAAAAAATAAACAAAGCTATGCTACAACTCAGAAATGAGCTGACTTTGTGTTTTTCTTTTCCAACCGATTAGACGCACCGTCTGCTAAAGTTACTTGGCATGTTTTGAATGTTTATGTAGAATGATCTTGATTGTCAGTGGTGTGTGTGTTTTGGAGGTGTAATATCATTGCTTTGTGTGTGTTGGATGTGTATTCGCTGTTCGTTTGTGGATCATCCCTCAACGTGGACCCAGGCGAATACAGGCCTGAGGACAAGCTAATTTTAGCTTAGCTGAAGCTCTTTCACCATCACCATTACAGAGCCAGAAGATGTTTCCAAGACGTGGCATGACATCTTATATATCGCTCTAATGATGCATTAATGCGGTCTTGTGACGAGTCGAATTTGGGTATTATATTTTGCCGAAAGACTCTTCGCTAATTAGTAAGCACACGTGTTCCTTTTCAAATAGCCTGAAGTGTTTTAAAATACATCTACTAAATATAAGAGTCAAACGTGACTGAAGAAAAAAAAGAGTAAACACATCAGCGTACTCTGCTTACATTGGATATATTTTTCATGCGAAATCTTATTTAATAGACTTTGTCATTGTAATCGACACTCAGTGGCCGTTACGCAGGAAGAGAATGACTCATTTCAGTGCAGAACAAACTTTGGATCGCCAAACATTTTAAATGACAGTTTTAATTCTGTGAGCACGAGCTGCATAGAACAGGAGAAATGGAAGAAAGAGAATGAAAGAGCGAAATGAACACTTGCGGTTA
This sequence comes from Gobio gobio, assembly GCF_949357685.1. Taxonomy (NCBI): domain Eukaryota; kingdom Metazoa; phylum Chordata; class Actinopteri; order Cypriniformes; family Gobionidae; genus Gobio; species Gobio gobio. Next base: position 44,021,460 of record NC_137116.1, on the reverse strand, counting down.
GAGGTTTGTTTTCGGTTCAACTTGGCTGAGGAGCGTAACACACCTGACTCTAATCATCCCTCAATCCATTTACCCCTGATACAAGATTGCTGGAGCCGCTTTTGGAAAAGTATAATTTCAGCTCTGGAAAGGAAGTCAAGTTTTATTTCATTTTAATGGTTCAAAATAGCACAAGCCAGCACAAGGTCCTTTTTCTTTAAACATATGAAGGGGGTGAACGAGTGCAATAGCACTTGTTGAAAGCTTCACATGAACCTCGCCAGGAGCCCCTCATGAGCTCACTGCAGAATGGGAGTCAAATTCCATAACAGACACTAACCAGAGGTACCTGTTCAACTTCAGTATTTCCATGAAACGTTGGCCTTTGGACAGAAAATGACAAACCTGTATGATTTGGTTCTAAAACCGACTCATACATAAGCATATATTTTTATATAACCGTTCGATAAACAAGAACTGAGTAACATATTCTAAAAAACGTATTTTTGCTCGCCGGGGACAATATTTAAAGGTGCAGTGTGTAATTTTTGGCAATTTAGTAGTGAGGTTGTGGATTGCAACACCCCCCCGCCCCCCCTTACGGAGCACATAGAGAAGCTACGGGGGCCGACACAGGACAAAAATGTTGTTGTCGGAGAGAGCAGTAGCTGTGTCTGAAATCGAATACTTCTCTATATAGTATGCAAAAAACAGAACGCCAACAGAGTAGTATGCCCGAATTCAAAGTATTTGAACCCGGATAACCTACTACTTCCGGCGAGATTCTGAAGTGCGCATACGAAGGACACTTTACTATCCCATGAGGCCACGTGAAAGGATTTATGAATGGAGGTGATGGGACGCAACTGACGCTGGTAGGTCGCATGATAATGACAACATGGCGGATGTAGTACGTCTGGATTATATTCATACTACATTCATTAATATTATATAGAACATACTTTTTTAAAGGTCATGAAATTCGTAGTACCTACTCACATAGTACACAATTTCGGACGGAGCCACTGGCTAGCGCTCTGTAGAAAAGTTTGTCCATTTAGGGCTACTGTAAAAACATGACGGAACAAAATGGCGTTTTCACTGTAAGGGGACCCGCGGTGTATGGGGATAGAAATGGCTCATTCTAAGGTAATAAAAACAACAGTACATTATGTAAGGTCTTTATATTCCACTGAAAACATATGTATATTATATTGCATTTCTGTCAATAGATCCTCATAAATACTACACACTGAACCTCTAAATACAAAGGCAAAGCAATGTTTCTGAATGAATCAGCATTTTTGAGTGAATCAGCCCAGTGAATGAATCAAGTATATGTCTCTGCAGGATTGTAACAGGAGTTACCAGATCATTGGGCGTGGCCATAAACAGAGGGCCGTTTTCCACTGTGTTACCTGATTTGCCCGCGTCACAGTGTGGGTAGGGTTTACGGGTGGGGTCAGGTGAAGGGGATCATTTTCATTGCGTGATTAATAAACACCCATCAGTTTGAAAACCCCCACACATTTAGAATTGCCCACTTTTGTTCTGCAGAGACCTCATACTCGAATGAATCCTAGCCTGGATGCCAGCCGAGCTTAGCCCCGCCCACAACATTTGAGGTCGGGAAGTTCGGTCTGGACATGATCTGTTGTGGAGGAACTATGTTGGTTCGGTTCGGACCAATCAAATTGTCTGGGCTGGCTTTATACGATGATGGACAGATGATCAACAGTAACGTAGTCATCCACGTCACCAAAGAGCGCTTGGGTTGAATTCGTTCTAATATTGGGTATTGTAATGTATGCATTCTCCTTTACTATTTCTCTCAAAAATGATGATCGTGTTGGTAAGTACTCTGTGTATCCTTAAATTCTTTTTTACAACACCGGTAAAGATCGTTTACACTCATCTTCTACTTCTTCCAGCGTGCGTGCAGTTGAGTTCTGTTGACAACTATGCGTCACTCAACATACGTGACTTACTCTGTTGCTCTGATTGGTTGTAGGTCTATCCAATTAAGTGCAGAAGCATTTTCTTTCCTGGTTCGGTTGAAACACGCCTCATAATCACAGCCCAATGGAGCAGTATCAGACTAGAATCTGAGTATGATGACGCCAGGCTAAATTCATCCATGACTCACTGATAAATACAGGGAGTGCAGAATTATTAGGCACGTTGATTTTCTGATCATATTTTTTTTCCAGGCACATTTGACCAATTCCAAACCACAGTAATCCTAATAACTACTATTGATTTAGTATTTAATAATGTATAAGTGATATATAATTGTTCATGAAGGCTGGAAATGAAAATCACCTTAAATTCAGGTGTGCAGAATTATTAGGCATGTTTTCTTTTACAGATAAATTGAGCCAAAAAAGAGATTTAACTCAGACTGAAAAGTCAAAAAGTATTAAATGCCCATGAGAAGGATGCAATACTAATGCAATACTAGACATTGCAGTTAAGGCATGACCATTGGACAGTGAAATGCTCGTTGGGTCAGCAGGATCTGACAAAAACATGTGGTGAAGAAAAGACACCTGTTAACTGCAAAAGAATTAAGAATTAAGGTGAAGAATTAAGGGTGAAACCATCAGGAACCCTTTAGTCTCCAGCGCCACCATTTTCCAAAGCTGCAACCTACCTGGAGTCTCCAGAAGTGCAAGGTGTCAGGATCTCAGAGACTTCAGTTAGGTAAAGAATCCTAAAAAATGACCCCCACTAGATAAGAATCACAAGCTGAAGTGTTGTAAAATACATTAAGACTTTATTTTTATAGGCTTTATGGACAGATAGGTTGAGAGTGACTCTTGAAGGACCAGCACCACATCCTCTAGTACCACTGTTTGAAGAATTCATCTTCCAGAATCTGGCAGTACGTTTTGGGAGTTCATTTTAGTCCATCCTGAAGTCCGTTTTGCAGAGATGGACTAAAAATGAACTCCCAAAACGTACTGCCAGATTCTGGAAGATGAATTCTTCAAACAGTGGTACTAGAGGATGTGGTGCTGGTCCTTCAAGAGTCACTCTCAACCTATCTGTCCATAAAGCCTATAAAAATAAAGTCTTCATGTATTTTACAACACTTCAGCTTGTCATTCTTATCTAGTGGGGGTCATTTTTTAGGATTCGTTAACTTACTGAAGTCTCTGAGATCCTGACACCTTGCACTTCTGGAGACTCCAGGTAGGTTGTAGCTTTGGAAAATGGTGGCGCTGGAGACTAAAGGGTTCCTGATGGTTTCACCCTTAATTCTTCACCTTAATTCTTAATTCTTTTGCAGTTAACAGGTGTCTTTTCTTCACCACATGTTTTTGTCTGATCCTGCTGACCCAACGAGCATTTCACTGTCCAATGGTCATGCCTTAACTGCAATGTCTAGTATTGCATTAGTATTGCATCCTTCTCATGGGCATTTAATACTTTTTGACTTTTCAGTCTGAGTTAAATCTCTTTTTTGGCTCAATTTATCTGTAAAAGAAAACATGCCTAATAATTCTGCACACCTGAATATAAGGTGATTTTCATTTCCAGCCTTCATGAACAATTATATATCACTTATACATTATTAAATACTAAACCAATAGTAGTTATTAGGATTACTGTGGTTTGGAATTGGTAAAATGTGCCTGGAAAAAAAATATGATCAGAAAATCAACGTGCCTAATAATTCTGCACTCCCTGTAGAGTAGTCAATTTTTTTGTTCTGAATGAATCAGTGAATCGGTTGTGTAATTTAATCTGTGATTCACTCATAAAGACAGTCGCTTATCGTCACCTACATAAAGCTTCAAAAGTGATACAGAAATTAATCAGCATTATAATTCAATTCCAGTACAGATGTAAACTAGGGCTGAAACGATTCATCGAGTTACTCGATTAACTCGATTACAAAAATTCCTCGAGGCAAAAATTCTGCCTCGAAGCCTCGTTAAATACCTATGACGCGCACTATACGCGCAGGGATCTGATTCACACGGACCGCTGTTCAATGTTCAGGAAGCACACCATAGCGCATGATACATTTTGAATTTAGTTGGCGCGATGGCGGAGAGTAAAGATGTCCATAAACGGAAGAGAATGTCTAAAGTTTGGGATCATTACATTCTTAAAAAAGAAGAGAACAAGGTGCAATGTGTCTGTTGCAAACCTGGCATTTCACAGCGGTAGGACTTCTATGGTAACGTAGCCTAATGGTGCGTTCACACCGGACGCGATTCGCGCGAGTGATTTTCATGTTAAGTCAATGCAGAGAAATTAGAAAACTACGTTTTGTCACACATTAACAGTAGATTTTAACAAAAAAAAAGACATGTAAATACAGCCCATGTCAGTCATTTCTCAACAAGACGAGCTGCTGGCGGAAGCCCCTCCATGACTCGAATTCGCGTCTGTTGTGCAGTGAATGTCACGCGCGATTCGCGCGAGTAAACTCAAAATGTACACGCGTCCACCTTCGCGCGATTAGCGCGAATTGCGTCCGGTGTGAACGCCACATAAGCCTATACATTGATGTTCGCTGATTTTAATCCCATACTGTATTTGTAGCGATGTCCTGATGCAGTTTGACTATGGTGTTTAGCTTTGATGTTTTTAAGTAGTAAACATATTCACGTTCAATTGCAAGAGAGTATTGCCTAAAAAAAGAACCCCTTCACACACACACACACATATGCGCGCTCGTCTCTCACGCGCCATGTCAGACCAATCGCGGCAATGCATCACATATATGCTTAAACTTTTATGTAGCCACGCAACAATAATTTCAGCATGCATTCATTGTATACACCGGGACGTGATGTTGTGACGCGATTTTTCGAACGGATGCTTCACCTAAAATGCACCGCAATGCAAGTGATGCAAGCCAAATGCAGCGTTCGACTGAAAATTAATGTATGTATTTCTGCCGTACTAAACTGCAATGAAGCAACTGGTCTGACTGGGGCGGCACTCTTCCTCACACACACACACACACACACACACACACACACACACACACACACACACACACACACACACACACACACAGAGAGAGAGAAAGGTAGGTTCCCATAGCAAATAGGCTCACCCCAGAAATGATATATTATTTGTTAGTAGCCTAATGGTAAATGCTGCAGGTGTAGAAATCTACATAAAACAGATATTTACTTTGATGTCAGGGCTAGATTACAGCATGAAACCTGTTGTGCATATTAATAAATTAAATAGCTTTTCCTCTTCATTTTCGTTATGCATTATTTGTTTTGGTTGTTTAAAAACACAATTTTTTTTATCCGATTAATCGATCGATTAAGTGTTAGATTAATCGATTACAAAAAGAATCGATAGCTGCAGCCCTAATGTAAACACACATGTAAATACATTAAATTATTTATAAGGATTCAATAAGGCAGCAAGAGGCAGAGAGCAAAAGAGCCTTGATGTGGTGCCCGGTGTGACTATTTTTTATGACCTTTACTCATAGAGTGAGCCGCTAACAGTCCAACTCCCCAAAGCCTGGGCCAGACTTCCCCCAGATCGTTTTGAAACTACAGTTCTCCACTCCAAAGAAAACAGCATGGCCTCAGGAGTTGCCTGAACTGCAGCTCGCAGGCAAGAGGAAACCTAGCTTGATTCACGAGTCTCTAAAGAAACATTTTAATTACAGGCTGAGCTGATGTTGGCCTCACGGTGAGGACACCAACACTGCCATGCGCACCAACACAGAGCCTCTAAACTATGGTAAGTTGAGGTCAGGGATGTAAACATGTGATATATAGAGGAAAATAAAATGTGCTGTTCTGTAAACATGCTATCATTGTAAACATGTTAATAGGTACCACAGAGCTATTCAGCTTTACCACAGAGCAATTCAGTTTTATGAAGTTAATAGCAAAGTGAAGTTTAAAGGGGCTATATGTAGAATTCAGAAACCCTTGTTATTAACAGCACTGGTGGCCGTTAAGTGAACTGCAGTCTGCAACTTGCTCGCGCTCGCACTTGATTTACTCCCCCTCAAGTCATCCTAGGTGTATATGACTATCTTCTTTCTGATGAACACAAATCGGAGTTATATTATCAATATCCTGGCTCTTCCAAGCTTTATAATGGCAGTGACGGGGTCCATTGAGTTTGAAGCTCAAAAAAGCACATCCATCCATAATAAACACGGAAAAAAACTGAACTGCGAGAGGTGTTACACTTTCTGTGTAAGTTGATTACAGAAGGCGGTCTTTCGGAAGATATTTTACTTTATAAAGTTTTAAATATGGATATTTTTCTTACAAAAACCCTATTGATTCGCTTCAGAAGGCCTCTATTAACCCCCGGAGCCGTGTGGAGTATGTTTATGATGGATGGATGATGTGCTTTTTTGAGCTTGGAATTGCTTGGAAGCACCGGGATTAACAGTGTGCATGCATATTCGAATATTCGATTTGTAATTAATATTCGAAAAATAAAAACACTTCAAATTTACTACGTCCCCATAAATCCATGATAAATCACTCTAATACTCGCGGTTATAACTAAATCCACTGGGTGGCGCTGTGGAGCGGGTTAATAAGTATGTGATCTCATATCGACTGCCTCGCGAATGTCGCGATGGTTGGAGTTTCTTTGATGACAAATTTAAAATGATCTTGCAAAATGGAGTTACTTTTGATAAAATGAATTACAGTAATCATAATATCACGACCCCAATGAGAAATCACATGAATCCAAACACCAGGCGAATGAGGAAAGACAGCTGTCCATCACTGCACTCACGAGAGCAGGTAAGAGCAGCTGTACCCCGATAACTAATGATAGCAAAATGACCTCGAGACAAATGCTTCCTTTAAGTTTCATCAAGGTTTTTAAGAACAGAACACAAAGTGCTGTTAGAAACTTCACCGTTATATTTGTGTTTCTGCAACGTCTGTCAACGGAGCACGTTTTCTCACCAGAGAAATATCCACATGATATTATTGTTTTTCTCAACATGAAAATGTGAAACAAAATAAATTGGACTATATTAAAAAATTTATTTGACCTGATAAAACTGGGCAAATATGGTTTACAGTTCTTTGGTTTAATATTCTTTGGTCTAATGGTTTAATATTTCAGCATGTAGGGCTATATAACTGCTAATGTAAATGTTTTATCTGGATGTTTAATCTTATAATTGTAATTTTACTTTCTCTATTGTCTGTCATTTTCTTTTCTTTGTCTGAGCATCTGTCAGGACTTTTTTTATTCTAAGTCCCAGTCCTGTGTACTATCTATCTTTATTTACTTACTTATTTTTTTCCCACAACTGAAATGGTGTAAGTGGGTTGTTCATGACAGGTCTTCTTCTGAGCTCTATGCATTCAATTAATGCTTTTTTATGAGGTTCAATGTGTTTTTAGCTAAGTGGGATTACTAGGAAATAGAGAACGTTGTTCCATATAAGCCCACCAAAAGGTTATATGTATATAGATTATACTTTTTTTGGCTCAATAATCTTCTAAAATGTTTTCATTTAATATGGTTATCTACTGTTTTTATTCTTTTATGTTGTTCTACTGCATCTATCAATGTGAGCATCACTCCAGGATAAGTCCACATACTCATTAAATCCTTTTCAATTACAGAATATATCTTTTAAATGCCATCTAAATAAATCATGCCGGTAAAATTTGAGTTATTAATATATTAATTTCTTATCATAAATTCTTTGTTGGGCTCAAACGGCAAAGTTTGAATGTGACTGTCAGACAGTAGCAACACATGATCTCCAGTAAGTCAATAATTAAAATGTAAAATAACAGTTAGGGATGCAGTTAAAAATAAAACAAAAAGTGGGGTTTAAATGGTATCTGGGCTTATAACATGTATTGATTTTACATGCTGAGGGTGGTCTATTCTTTGTCCTGTACTTTGAGAGCTGCAGAAGGTGGAATTGTGGTTGTTTTGATTACCGGTATATCTATTTAGACTTGCAGGTTCAAAGTGATTTCTTCTCCTCAGTTTCTCTCTAGCTGTGCTTATGAATTTAATATCTCGATTTACAGTACGTGATGCGAAGGCCTTGTAAAAGCATGCGGCAGTAATGGGCTCCAGATGTCTTAACAAAGGACTGCAACTCCCCGAGGACTCCCCTCTCTGCAATACGATCACAATCAGGTCACTCCGCTATACAGAGACTTCTGGGAGTGAGAGCTGCGTGCCGGTGCAGTATGAACGTGACCCCCACTTCTCGCAGACACAAGTGTATGTTGAGTTTTTTTACATTGTATATTATATTTAACCTTTATGCGTATGGCAGATGTTTTTATCCAAAGATACCTACATTGCATTCACACTATGTAGTTTATTTGATTAGTTCATGCATTCCATAAAACCTTGGTGTTGCTTGAACTATGCTCTATTTTTGAGCAATAGTTACACACTTTACACATTTGCACAAAACTAAAATAATAATTGATGGACAGGGTCATATCAGGGCCGTAACAACCCCAGAGACCGAATAATTAGAAATGGCCAAATTGTCTCCCCAATATTTCATATTCTTGATGCTGCTCTGCTGTACTCCGTTACACACCGCTCTATTTGATGCTAGGATGACAAATGTGAAATGTTAAATTTTTAGGTTGGTCTGCCTCAATGGTCTAACAGCGCTCGTCACTGTCAGAATGAGTGAGATGGCCAATCAAATCAAAGAAGGTGAGGCTTACTGTAAGTGCGAATTCCAACATGACACTTTAGTTATAGCAGTGAAAGAGTGCGTCGTATGATGTAAGAAGCTAAACATTTAATTTTTGACAACTGTTTTACTCTAAAAACGTTCAGCGACCAACAGTTATATCAAGGGATGCAAACTACTTGATTTAAAAAAAAAAAAATTCACCATTTTGAATTGAAAATATGACATTATTTATGTAAATCATAACTGAATTTGTTACGTTTGAACATAACGTTTTGCATTTTTACATATCAGGCAGACGAAAATATGAGTGAATATGTGCATATTTAAAAAAAAAAAACATTATTTGCAAATAGTTTACTTCAGAAGTACAAAAGAACTGGAATTTTTCCAATTCTTTTATTTCCTTAAATCCCTTTAAACCTCTAATAATTTAAGTCCTTTTTAATGAACCAATAAGCCCAATACCATTTTTTTTACTTTTATTCATTGATGATGCATTATTTTGGTAAAATGTGTCAATAAAGACTTTTACATTGCTACCTTTACATTGTTCTTTTGAATGTCCAATTCATGAAAGAATTGTGGAAAAAATGCATCACAGTTTACACAAAAATATTAAGCAGCACAACAGTTTTCAACATTGATAATAATAAGAAACGTTTCTTGAGCTGCAAATCAGCATATTAGAATGATTTCTGAAGGATCATGTGACACTGAAGACTGGAGTAATGATGCTGAAAAGTCAGCTTTGCCATCACAGGAATTAATTGCATTTTCAAATACTATATGAATAGAAAACAGTTATTTTAAATAGTCCAAATATTTCACAATATAAGTGTTTTTACTGTTATATCTTACTGACCCCAAACCTTTGAACAGTAGTGTATATTGAATTAGCTTTATTGATTCAACAAAAAAGAAACCAACTGAAAGCAGATCTGCTGAGCTGGTATCTCTTTCCCTTTGGCTTTCAGAATGTTTTTATCTGAGGTTTTGTCATTTAACATTGCAGAAATGAATGCTAGAAAAGAAAGAATAATTCATCTGTCACCGTCTCCCAAGTAATGTGTGGAGCAAAGATGACGTCGCTCAGGAGCCAGGATAAAAACAACGGAATAAAAATTTCAAGGCAGCAGTGAAATGAGAATGAGACTTTAAAGAGGAGACTGAACTGAAGTCTCTCTTTCTCTCTCGCTCTGGTTTCATGCTTTACTTATTGCTGCTGGCTGTAGGCGTATAGTTACTGTCACTCATCAGCACTGTTTCAGCTAAACTGTTTCCCATGTATGGGAAACCTTGAGAAATACGGCCAGGACAACAGTATCAGCTGCCGACCTAGAGTTAAATGTTCATTCAAATGCTATGAAATGCAGTAGTTCACATTAAATAAGCCTTTAGTGTAATTGCAAGAGTTCCCCTTTAACCTGAAGATTAGCTTTTATTTCATCTTAAGCATGAAAGAAGTCACCATAATATCCTCCTGGGACCCAGGAATAGACTTTTGTCCACTGTAGTGAACATTATATTTTAGTGAATTTCTCTGACAACATACATGTCACAGTTTTAAGTTGGATGTCCTGTAAAGAGCACATTCGGGGCTTCGCATAGATACTAAATGTTCGAAGGTTTCACCAGGACAACAACTTCTTCTTGGTCTTTAAATACGGCTGACCTTAATGTTTAGCACTCTTATGGAAATATTTTGTAATTATAATTTAAATCGGATTCATTTTCAAATTGTTTGTTATAAATCAACATCTCAGGAAAATGTTATGGGATTTCTAATCAAAATATGACTTTCTGTTTCAAAATAGGGGCATTGATTTCATAAATGTCCACTGTAGTGGACGCCAGGACTTAAAGCATGTTTATCAAGCATTTTGGAGACACAACAAGTGAATAGGGAAAGAAATTACGTATCCTAATAACTATGAAATATTAGATATTATTATGAAAATGTTGCCAATTATTACTCCCATTATTACCAAGAACACATTAATATGCAAATTAGATGCCGTGTATAGATACATTGTATTGAATGGGAAAATCCAAGTATGGCCATATTACCCACATATTGCATAAAGTAAAATGGTATATCAATGCATTCCGTTATATCTATCAAAACATAGTTCAGAATCATCTTTAAACAAAGTTTGTTTTTTAAAAAAAAAACTAAAAATTGATTGGTGAATTAAAAATAAATACCATTGTTTTTGCCTATACATGCAATTTCATGTAATTTTATTTTTTAAACAACTGAGTCCTGGTGTCAACTACAGAGGACATATCACAGCATATGAATAAAATATAATTTAAAGGATATAAAAAGAGGATATAAAAAGCAGCCTTCACTGGAAGAGTTCCCTTTTAAATGCTTAAGATAAGCTCTTTTATGTAATCACAAGCATGAAAGGAGTCTCCATATCAATATAAAAAGCATACGTTATTATTTTTGGTAGTTCATTGCATCATCACTAACAGCTCAACAATTTTACTAAACACAGATTAGGCGACGCCTGACCAAGGTCTACTTTTAACACAAGTATAATGGTCCCCACCATTAGCACAATTGAACACCTGGCCATTTTTTCTGCAAATGATATTTTCATCATATAATCCCCCGGGACGAGCAAATGGTTCCAAAAGCACAACTGCATTACATCATTTTACTGGAAGCATTTAACATGTCCAAACTGCCACTCAAAATGAGTAATGGATCTCATAGCCTTGTCCATTTAGCATATATACATGCCCAACCCAGAACTGTCTTACGAGTCAAAAGCCAGTTAATCAGAGCATTATGTGCACAATGTGACACACTGAGCATGTGCTCTTCTATTCCAGTGGTCTCACTGCCCTAATGAATGTTTCAAATTTGGTATTTTAGTTACAGTTACACCAAAGTAGTAAAACCTACATTTGGAATATGCCCAGGAAAAAAAGCAGCACCACTTTATTTGAACCTTTTTTATTTGAACTTTAAGTGCTCCATCTAGTGGATGATGTAAGGGACAACTCTTACGAAGACAAAAACAAGACCAAAATGTACAAGTTAAAATTATGTCGATGAAGATAATATCATATAATTATATAATAATTACTCTTCACAATGTTGTGGCATAATTTCCAGAGAGTGAAAGACTTTTGTGCCGCAGGACTGTGATCATCAGTTCTTCTCAGAAATTGGTCTGCTTGGTCTCCTCATTTGCCTCCAAATCATCCAGTGTGTTTTCGTTAAATGCATTCTTTTCCTCGAACTCATCTCTGCAAGAGGACATACACAATGATGAAATGATTTTTTAAGGAAACTGCACTGCATGAGACTAGACAGTTGGATCATTAATAAAAGTCATACTAACTCAGAAACTGGATGAGGTGGTAAATTGATATGTTTAGATTAATAACTTTTTTAATGAAAACTTGTATTTGATCATAAATACAGTAAAAACAGTTATATTGTGAAATATTATTACAATTTAATATAACTATTTTCTATTTATATCATTAGTCGTATTATTTTATTACTTATTTAATATATTATTTATATCATTAGTCTTCAGTGCTCAAGAAACATTTCATATTATCAATATTGAAAACAGTTGTGCTGTTTAATGATTTGTAAAACAATTTTTTTATTAATTGATGAATAGAAAGTACACAAAAACAGTATTCATTTTAAATCTTTTGAAAAGTTAAAAGTCTTTACTGTAACTTTAGATCAATTGAATGCATCTTGCTAAATAAAAGTATTTCTTTCAAAAAAATCTTACTGACCCCAAACCTTTGAAAATTAATGTAAATATTTTATATAATAAAAATAGTTAACATGTTCGCTGTACATTAATATTTAAACATATGTATTTGTTTATTATGGCTTTGGGTGTGTCTTGGCTGATCTTGCTTGTCAGGTGTCTGAATGTGGCCTTGACAGTAGGCGTACAGTCATAAAATCATTCAAGAACCATAAACTCTTCATCACCATCATGTTATTAAATAACTAATCAAATGATTAGTAACTGCCAGAAGATTATTGCCATTTTAACCTCTAAAATATGTAACAAGCATTTCCTTTTAAATAAAACAAAACTTATTGTATCGTCAAAAGTTATAGTGTATATATATATGTATATAAGAAGAAGAATCGGGTATTAAATGATTTATGTAGTCTACAGTACTCAATCTACAGTATATATTTTCCTGAACCATTTCAGGTCAGTACTTACTTGTCTTTCCTGAAAAAGAGTCTTTTCACAATGAGGAGGACGAAGATGATAAAGAGGAAACCAATAACAGCTGCCAATCCCACCAGCCACGGCTGTAATGTGACCTTAGATGTTGCCCGTTGACCACCTGAGTAACATTGTATCGCTTAAAGTTTTTTTGTCTATAAGGTATTTCACCATGTGAAGGTTTTTCCTATACAACTTTTATATATTAAATCAAGTGAGCTTAACACTGAATAGATTCATTGAGTTCAAATTAAATGAGTAAAATCACAATAAACTTTAGTACATTGAAAAGGAAAGCAGAAATGAAAAATCACTTAGAAAAGTTTCTAATTTCACTCACCAGCTTGAGCTTGACAAATGGAGGCAAAGAGTATTATGAAGGCAACGATATTCTGTGGATGGAACATGGTGGATTTACAGTCTGCACACACTGCCGTGTCCGTCTGTCGTCTGTAAATATGTGAAGGATTCTTGGTGTCCAAAGTCCATTAGATCACAGCATGTCACTCGCAGAGTAAGTGTGCATGATTATTGTTAGATAATCTCCCACTGACAATGTTACATGCTGTTATGTTGTAAAGGCAAAAGATTTACTTTTCAGGGCTGGCACAAAACAGACGGTTATGCCAGTCTAAAGGGATTAAGAACGTCTATTGAGAATTGATGATACACAAATATTAAAAAATATATAGTGCAACAGACTGCCAAAAAATCGTAGTTGTAACTTTTAGGTTATGTATGTTCACTTTGAGGCACATATATATGCTATATGCTCATATTTAATGAAATATTGACAAATTTCACTTTGAGTAGATATAAACATTTAATAAAAATGACAGTGTTTCTCTTCCAGGGAAAACAGAGCAAACATATTGATGACTCATCCCGCACTAGACAGATGAAGATTTTTGTCCAATCAAATCCTCTCTGGCCTGCCCCCTAATAGTCTTCATTTCGTCTTTCATTTGATATATCCCGACTTCGTGTTTCAATAAGAAGGATGTCATTATAAGACCAAAAAATGTGCAAAAAAACAAAAAAAGGTATTCAGACGAAAACGGATGAGTCTTGTACTTATTTCATGCTAGCTGCTGCTAACACTTATTTGAATGGAAGATGGAGCACAAGGCTTATATCTGTCTGTGTCTGGTATAACCCAGATGGCTGGCAAGTCTTCTGTGCCCTCCATGAGTTGTTGCTCGTCTTTCACTATGGCCTCCAGCTCAGGCATTGCTTCAGGAATCCAGTCTGCCCTGAACTTCTCTCGCCTTTCCCAGGAAATCTCCTGCTCTTCCATAGGCTGCTCTCCAAACAGGTAATCTACACACAATACAGTTATTTCAGTATAACAGAGAACTGGTGTCTTTATTTAATACATGTAATAATGCTTGATGTTATACTGATTGATTTCTTCAAAGGCTTTTGCATTTTGGGATGTTGACAGCTATTACGATCATGGAGTCTCAGGAATAGGCCTAAGTAATGGGAAAAACGTTTAAAACAGCCTAAGCTAGTTTGTGATTGTCTTACATAATACATACAAAAATACAATACAATAATGCACACTTTTATCCAAAGTAACTTCCATTTGACCTTGATGATTGGTTCCCAGAACATTGTTTTTCTAAGGTTTGTTTTTGGTTAGCCAAGAAAGTCTTCTTAACGGAAATAGGACGTAAAAGCAATTATTTGACTTAAAGTAGGATATCAGTACATTTATTTCTTACCACTGAATTGTACAGTTTAGCGGGAGATGCTTCTTTTGGTCCGTAAACAAAAACTTCTCTGTTAACATCATGTTCTTTTTAAATAAGGACGTCAAATCTTTTCGAAATCATATTTATTCTCACTTCTATATTATCTATTATCTTAAAAATAACCCCCCAGCAACATTCTATGAACATTCCTAGAACATTGTTATTTGGTTCTCAAAAAATAACCAAACGGGAACCAAATACTAGCATTAGGGGAGCGTTCTATGTTTGCTGTGTACTAGTGCCATGCTTTACTGTTTGAGCTTTACAAACAAAGACATTGGGCCCTATTTAAAAGATCTGAGCGCATGATCTGTGCATGGCACAGGTGCACTTATGGTGATGATACACAGGGCAACTTTTTGGGCAATGTTACTAGGCAATGTTGCCGTCAATGGGCAACCAGGTAAGACACAGGGCCCATGACCAATCTAAAGTATCCAGATAGAAATTTGTTGCCCATTCCCAATGGGAAAGTGGCCAAGCAACATTGCTTTGTAACATTGCCCAGCAACATTGCTCAAAAAGTTGCCCCATGTATCACCTTTAGGGCATGTTTGAATCCACTTTTGCTAGTTTAACAATGGAAAAAACGGTAGACAAGCCAGGCGCATGGTCCAAAATGGTTGTACCTATTCTCTTAATGAGCCATGGGTGTGTTTTGGGCGTAACGTGCAATAAACCAATCAGAGTCTCAACTCCTGTTCCCTTTAAAAGCCAGTTGCGCTTGCACCATGGCGGATTTGCTATTTAAATGGCGGAAATTGCGAGCGGAAAGACTGACCGCTTCTCCAGAGAGGAATCCTTTTATTTTTAAAATTAAATTTTTTTGTGTGCAAACGGTGTCAATGGCGCAGTCATTTTCATAGCAACGCGCCTGAACACGCCTCGTTTTCAGGGCCAGCACGCCCATGGGCGAACAGATGGAAATGCATTTATATATATCCTGACATCGCATTGCGCTGGTGTTTGATAGGACTCTAAAGGTGCAGTATAATATTGACAGCTAGCGGTTGAGATACTGCTGTCCAAATTCGCAATATTGGAGAGAGTTGTTTTCCTCCTCACTCGGGTTACCAGATGGAGAATACACAGCAGGATTTGGAAGGCAAGGAGGCTTAAACACTTGTAAGTTGACAAGTTGATTAATCCGCTTTTTAATATGCCTTTTAGATGGATGCCGAGACTTTTTAGGTCGGGTAGAACCTGCAATCTCTGACCCAGTTTGTTTGTTGACTTCCATGGCTGCAATATGCCGTGTTTTCCACCAACTGGCAACCCAGGGTGTCGAAATACTATTGGGTAGAACATCAACGGGCGGGATCACACAGATCAAAACAAAAACAGACATTCCGACACGGAACGCATGTTTCGAAGTAAAATAACTGACTGTAGCATTGTTTTTCATAGAAACAAGGCCTATGTGAACTTGACATGTTTCCTAAATATCTGCAAACATATTATGATATTTTATGCTTTATAACACCTTTAAGTTGGTCGCTCAGCTGGTGTTTAGTTTGTCTCTAAAAAGGAACACGATATCATACCTTGCATAGAAAGCTAGCCAGATAACATGCAAAGAGGATTTGTAATTCTTTAAGTGGAAAGTGACAGTTGACATAACGGTTTGCTGTCACATACCTGCCAGATCATGGATGAGATCTTTGATAAGGTGTCTTATGATGGCGAACAGAGTGACGCCTGTCACACTTACAGCCAGCAGCAGATATATGACATGCTTGGGTAGAGTGAGCGGATCATTTCCTGTGGGTTTGTAGTCCTTGAAATAGTCCTCTTCATCAAAACTTTTGTTCTTGTCTAAATCCATAAATGTTGTCGTTTACTCCACTTTGTCTTTAAGTGTAACAACTTAACAACAGCTTCTCAGTTTTCATTCATTTTCTGACGATCTGGATGAAAACAGTAAACATCATTATGTATATAGTTACCCAAATATTATTACAATTTAAAATGAAATGAATTGTGAAGCTAAATGTTCAGCATCATTTCTCCAGTCTTCAGTGTCACATGATCCTTCAGAAATCATTCTAATATGCTGTTTTGCAGCTTAAGAAACATTTCTTAATATTATCATCAATGTTGAAAACACTCAAAAAGTTTTATTTTCTTTCCAAAAAAAGAAAAGTGAATAAGAATGTTTGAAATGTAAAAGTTTATACAAATGCGAACCTATTTTTGGTTGGTTAAGATTAGGTTTGGACTAGTGATTAGAGGTACAATATATCTGAATCTCAGTGTCAGGATAGCCATGTGGTCAGATATGTTGTGTACATACCCCGCAAAGCTTTTTGTCCTCTTTCTGATACTGAATGCTCCTCAGCTGTCTTCCTTCTCGTTGCATATTCACGACAAAGGATGTCAAAGAATGATAGTTTCTCTGAATGACAGTTTCTGAATGACTTCTTTAGTGGCCGTGGCAGGACTTAACAGCACAAGACAAAAAAGCTAATGTGCTTAGTGGCGTAAGGAGAAGCCTTGAGCCAGGATTTAGTCTTTTTTTCTATTAGATGTCTACATCTTAGCACCTGTTGGTATATTCTAAAGTACCGTGGAACCAATGGCGTCAATAAAAACGCAATTGTAACTTTGACATGTAACAGTTCAGATTCGGTATTGCTAAAGAAATCTGCCTACATTTCTAAAACATATAGTTTTCTGTTAAAACCGACTGTGGTCTTAAATACCCTCTAAAATGTATTGTTTTTTTGTGGTTACATATAAATTAAGTGGTGTAATTAAAGTTAAAATGTTATTTTATTTATCTTAATATGTCTGAATCAACCTGATTTCATTACATTAAACCAACCAAAGTATTTGATTAGCTCAAGTAGCAACAACTTAATGTAACAACTGGACATATCCACAGTACAAGATGTACACTTACATTATTTTAATTTTTTTACTTTCTTAGACTTTAGAGAACAACAGTTATGTCCTGTATGGTGAGCACACAGCACCCTCTGTCTGTGCTGAAACAGCGCATGCTAATCATGCTAATCATGCTAATCCGCATCAGGGAGTACAGGATGACAATTGCAATGTAAACAGAGTACTCTCTATTTTGTATTAATTTATTATTGAGGGAATAAGACTCATGCAAAAGAGTAAGACAGATATTGACAAAACTCCTCTATTTAGCTAAATCTGGCAAATAAATATGAATTAAAACACCTGCTTAAGCTTACTATAAGTTTTGTATTTTTTGGTAAATTACAACAGGTGGAAATGAGCAGCACTTACAAAGAAAGATTGAATTTTGGAAACTAGGAGGGTCGAACAAGAGATTCGGGGCTTGTGGAGACAGACTAATGGAAGAAAGAAAGATAGAGAGAGAGGATTGTTCATAAATGAATTGACATCTCATGATTAGTCAAATACAGAGGATTTGAATCCTGGTAGAATTCCTGTCCATCCACTTCTGGGTCAAATGTAGTCGGTTCCTCCATTGATCTTGTCTTCCTCATCCCTCTTTCCTTCCCTCCCAAAGATTTTGGTTCTTCCTCTTCCTCTTCATCGTCAGGGTGACAACCAAGGCCTCAATCTGTGTGGAAAAGGAAATGTTATGTCTTCAGATATAGATATACAAGCTAATAAGACCAGAGTTCATTATTCTATGGTAAAAGCGAATGTGCTCTGACGAAGCCTGATATGATTCTGTTAATCCCGGTTTATCCTCTGGCTGACATCTCGCTGACTGTGATATTCCATTGCTGGTAATGTCAGCTGTCTTTCATGAAGGTGAAAGCTTTTAATCAAGGGTTAGCTATAGTGTAATCCACCTAATCCTGTCTGAGATGCACTTTCAAGAAGGAGTGTGTTGCATTTTCTTTAAAGCTGCTTTGAAACGATATGTATTGTGAAAATTGAATTGAGTGTGTGTGTGTGTTTTAAGGGGGTTTAAACGGCGTTTTACACCAGTTATAGGTTATACTAAAACAAAAATGTATGCAATAAGAATTTTTCAAATAAGTTATATTTCCTGTGGATGAGAATAGACTGATAACACAACATCTGAAAAAGCTAAATGAATAAATAATAGACTAGTTTGTGATTGATACTCAAAAAAGCTCAGCAAGTCCATGATCAGATAGAGAAATTACAGACATGTATATACAGTAAAAACTTAAAACATAACTTTTCTGTTAGTGAAAGGTTTTATTTAGCCTTAATCGGTGTTATCTACTGAGGTCAGTAAGATTTCTTTAATGTCTCATGCTCACCAAGGCTGCATTTATTTGATCAAAAATGCAGTAAAAACAGTGGTAATATATGTACAATTAATATATTTGAAAAAGTAATTTTTTCCCCCTCTGATGGCAAAGATACATCACTCCAGTCTTCAGTGTCACATGATCCTTCAGAAATCATTCTAATATGCTGATTTGGTGATCAAGAATCATTTCTTATTATTATCATCAGTGTTGAAATCGTAATATTTTTTATTATATTATTTTCTTAATATTTCTAATTATTTGAAATATAAATGCTTTGTAACATAATGAATATCTTTACTATCATTTCTGATCAATTTGATGCATCCTTGTGGAATAAAAGTATTAATTTGTTTAAAATAAAAACAAATCTTACTGACCCCAAACTTAGGAGAGTATCTTACAGGTCATGCTGCAAGGCAACTGAGCCCATTGACTAATAACATTGATGCTACTCACTTAGACCGGAATTTCCTCAGGTTCGGGTGCATCCTTGATCTTCCTGGAGAAAACCTGGGACACAAGAAAGTTCCAGTACACAACAGTTAAACTTGTGTTGGCAGTCATTATGCCGATCAATATGGGATGCATGTCTAATCTGAGCTGTGGTGGCGTTCTCCCAGAGGCTGATGCTGCACAAACGCTCTCAGAGTCTCTGACTGACTGACTGACAGGCAAGGCAAGAGCTTTTCTGTGTTTGAGCCACTGACCCAGACAGATCTGATCCTCTATGAGTCACATGATCTGATATTATTCATCTCCCTGCCATCTCTAATGTCACTTTGTCTGTTTACGTTACACAGATTCTGAAAGCAAAGGTATGGACTCAGAGTAGGTTTTTTATTTTATTAAATGGTTGTATATATGCATATCTTAAAGTTTAGACTACACAAAGGCTATTGATCATGACTAGGGGGAAAAAGTAGTTCAATATAGTTAAATTAGGACATGTCCCATTGAAGTCATGATGGAACGTATTTACAATGATTTTGAGAAGATTTTATAAAAAAAAAATACTAAAAGGACATTGTCCATAACATTCACTTTTACCGTTAAGTTTGGGGTCAGATTTATAAAAAAAAATGTGTATACTTTTATTTAGCAAGGATGCATTAAACTGATCAAAAGTGACAGCAAAGTTTTACTTTGCAAAAAATAAAAATAAAAAAATAAATAAAAGCTGTTCTTTCGAATTTTATATTCATCAAAGAATCCTGGGGGGGGGAAAGGTCATCACAATGTCCCAAAAAATATTAAGCAGCACTGTTTTCAACATTGATTAATAATAATAATATACAAAAAAAAATCTTCATGCAGCAAATCAACATTAGAATGATTCCTGAAGGATCATGTGACACTGAAGAATGGAATAATGATTGCCATCACATGAATAAATTGCACTTTAAAAATATATATATTTTTTTTTACATTTTTAAAAATCTTACCGACCCCACCTTTTTTTAACGGTAGTGTAATTTAATGGCTTTTCAGAAAAAGAAAAACAGTTATGAAATACTAAAACATTCAGGAAATAATAAAAATAGAAATGGTAACATACAAAAATGTGAAACTGTTTTCATATTTAATTAAATTTGTCTCCCACTTTTGTGCAGAACAAAAAAAATACAAAAACTGAATATGTTACCTGGAGGTAAATCAGTCCCTGAAGAGTTGAAGTCATGGAATATTTGCCAGATTAATTTTTTTTTTCTTTCCAAGTTTTCTATATTAAAAAAATATAGAAACGGAAGACACTCCACCATAACCTTCTCTATACATAACCACATGCATGCTGGCTAAGCAGGGCTGACTTTTTCGGTTTCTTCGTCAGTCTTCTTGTTAAAGGCTTCTGTCAGAATGAAGATCCAGTATGCAATGGTCATTGAGGTATTAACTGTGATAATGGCAATCATTAAGGGGTGTAGCATGTTTGCAAGTTTTGCTCTGACTGCCGTCTACAGCGTTTCTCTGCTTTGTGTTACTTTTAGTCTTTCTCCTGCGGCTTGGTCCTGCCTCATCTTCAGTACGTGGTCTTCTCTCCTCCCCTAAGCTCAAATGAGGCTTAAAAATGTTCAGAGCTTTTGCTGAGCACAACATTCCAGGTCCGTCACCCTCCACCCACACTATCAACAGTAAATTAGCAGTGCACATGTACTTCTATCCACTTAAGTGAAACTGCAATAACTGGCCAACTTTGTTTGATTATGCAGATATAAAATTGATTCTATAGATACAAAAGTAATCAGTGCAATGCTTCACATTTCTGTTTATAGTAATTGTTTGATATGCTAGATAGGGATGATCACTTCAGGATTAGAGCATTTGGATTTTAATTCCATGCGTGCTTCTTTAAAGAAAACTCTTATTGAATGATAGACCGCTGTGTGGATTAGTTAGTAGAACGTACTGTTATTCATGTGCCTAAGCTGTGCTAATCATCCCTGTTTATGAGTGGAGGATTTGACATTAGTCACACAGACTTTACTGAAGATAAGACACTTAATTAGCGATATCACAAATATTTATGACGCAGTGTTAAAGCTTAAAGACAGACAAGCATACGTATGTGGCCGAATAAATGCTTTTATTATGTAAAGGTCTTCCTGCATTTTCAAGATCTGAAAAAAACTGTTTGTTAAATATTTGAAAAGCATTCAAAATGCCTTCACTTGAGTTTGAAATCTGGATTGGCTGTGAAACATTAACGTGTGTGCAAGGTTTCACTGAGCGCTTTGCAGTCTGAGCAGTCCATCTGCGTACTGGAACTGCGAGCTGTTCTCATACTCCAGCATGTCCAGCGCCACCTCACAACTCTCCTTCACCACCCGCTCCTGGTCCTTCCTGTAGCGCTCTAGGATCTGTAAGCACGCCTCTTTCCCGATGGAGCCCAGTGCCTCGGCACACTCGTGTCTGACCATGGCGTTCTCATCCGTCTTCTCCAAAGCTGCCTGCAGCTGAGGGATGCTGGCCTCGTGCTGGATCTGACCCAAGACATAACCGATCTCGTGGCGGAACAAGGCACTGCTGCACTGAAGACCTAAAGAAAAAAAAAATTTCCATCAAGGATGCATTAAATTGATCAAAAGTGACAGTAATGATGTCACAATAGCATAGGCGTAAATGGGGAAGGGGATGGGGGGTCTGCCCCCCCTATCTGAGGGTTGTCCCCCCCTTAAAATATCATTAAAAACCACGTTGTGTATTATAAATAATATATACTTAAAATAATTGTGTAAGTAGTAAAACAATAAAAATGCAAACGTGGCAAAAAAAAGCGTTTTAAGTTTAGAAACGGAGTCCCCCCTCTCTTGCCTCACAGTGGTTTGGTCCACCACGCACCTACACACACAAGTCAGTTGGGAGAGCGTTCTTCAGTAGTTGTGGGGCTCCAGTTAGTTTGTCAAGGCTATTTTATTCACAAAACATTGTATAAGGTGATTTTATTTCTCTTTAACACAGACTATGCTTATTAAAAAATTACTAATGACAAAAAAAAATGATACCGATGCATTTCCGAGATTTTATTGATTATTGTTTGGTAGCTTGTTGTAAGTCACCTACTACAACTAACACTGCGATGAGCCTATGTGAACTGATATTAGGCTAATTTTGTAGATCTACCGCTGTGTTGGGTTTTGCTCAATTATATTACCGCGCGATGAACCTATGAAAACTCAAATTTAAACATTTGCTTTGTGTTGTTGGCCATATAAAATAACAGAGAAACGAAAAACAGACATTAGATAATTTTTCTGAAAAATGCCACACACATCCTTATTTGTGTCCCCTTCAAATATTGCTCTCGAGATATTTTTTTTTACTGTCCCCCCCAACTGTTAGATGAAATTTAGGCCCATGCACAAAAGTATTTTCATTTCAAACTAATTTTTTCTGAATGATCATGTGACACTGAAGAATGGAGTAATAATGCAGAAAATTCCACTTTGTCTTCACAGGAATAAATTACATTTTAAAATATATTTTTATTAAAAACCTTTTGAACATTTATAATTTTTGGGGACTTTTATTCAAAGGTTCTTGATGTGACCTAGCATTGCATTTTCATCATGGTTGCATTGAGCTCAGTTCATATTTTTCTCACCATCTCCAAGAGCCAGAACAGCCTCTTCAGTCCCAAGATTCCTCAGGGCAAACATAGCTCTATAGCGATCGAACAGCGACAGGCTTTCATCTAAGAGCTGCGCCCTCAGTTCCGGGACACTTTTTTGGGGGGCTGGGGGTGCGGGGTCCACGGAGGAGTAGGGGTTCTCATCTGTCCTCTTTACTGTCTTATCCCCACCATTCATGAGCCACTCCAGCCTCCGGACTGCCAGCTGACATGTTTCCGCCACCTTTACAAAAACAGAATTATTGTAAAACCTTGAAATGTCACTGTAGAGTAGGAGTAGGATTCACCGGAGGCCCCACAATATGATATTGTGACTATTCTTAAACCACAATAAGATATTAGTATTGCAATTTTAAACTGCGATATGCTATTGCAATGGCAAATGTCCCCAAAAGAAAACTTTGATAACATGTTTTTAACTAATAATATAAAGTTGTCTGTCTGTTCTCATCTTCATATCCATTTTCCTTCCTTGTATTTTAGACGTATTTCTAATAGAAATGACAGCCATCAAATAAAAATGTTTGCAAATGTACACTACATATTGTTTTGAGAGCATAGAAGACGCTGACAACTTTACTAACACCCTAATGAACAAGTCAAAGGTGACAATATACTTTATACTCATTTTCAGTAATGAAATAGTTGTGTTGCTGTTTTAGGAAGATATATAAATTTGCTATTAACATATACAACTTAAAAGCATATAACTTGGCCACTAGATGGCATTATGTGGTTATTTTATTGTGCCAAAATTCAGACCATGAAAAGATTGACACTGACTTGGCATCTGAGTATTCTTTCAAAATAGCCATGCAAAATATCACAATACTATGCTGTAAGTTAACGATTCCACCCCTATTCTAGAGTTAGTGTAACAATGAATGGTGAATATATGGGTTTACTGTACCTCAATAACTGGATCTTCTGCATATTTCTTCAATAAATCTAAGACTTTGGGATTTCCAATGGCTCCCAAAGCTTCACCTAGAATTGAAAATATAATACAACTCTAAATATGACATCTAAATATAAATATGAGGAGAATGACTCTCTCTGTAATCCTCACCTGCTTCATGTCTGACCATTGGTTCTTGATTAGTGTCTTTCAGGACCGTCTCTAGGATAGGAATGGCCTGCTCGTCTTGCATTTGTCCGAGGCAGTATGCCAGCTCATGCTTCAGAAGTGCAGATTCATCCACAAAAGCTTCACTGATCCATTTAATGGCCTCGGGTCCACCAAGGTTGCGGAGAGTAAAAAGTGCTCTAAAGCGTGTTGTCAAGTCCTGCTTCGGGTTGACGAGAATGCTCCCCACCGCAGCTATATCCTTATCATTTGCCATGAGCAAGGTTTCGTTGCCTGGTTGATATCCTTATGGCCAGGTTAAACAGAGTACTCCAGAAAGCAGCACATATATTGAACCTACATATAAAAGTAATACAAAAATGTGATGACTCATATGATTGAAAATCTTGTGAGCTGCCAACTTAGACAGCTTTTTTGAGCTTCATAGACTGCAAACAAATTCCATCTTTAACAGTTAGTCAACTTTTATGTTAGACGTAATGATGTCATCATGATATCTGATTCACTCAAGATTATTTTGGAAGGATTCAGAAAATGATATTGATAGAAAACTTTTTTTTTTCCAGGATGACATTTGGGAGTGTAAGAAACACATTACACAATTATAAGATACATTATCGCTTATAACATTATATGTTTGTTTTAAATGCCATTAAATTAAATGATACATAAACCCTTGGAACAAACTTAAAACTAAAAAAACCCTGAAAACATGTTATGTTATAAAAGTACTGAAATATATGCATAATGTGTATTTGTATATAATTTCGCCTCCGCATATGCCGCATCTAGTTAAGCGTAAATTAATGCATTAAAAAAACTGCCTTCTGTGCTCGTGCTATATAATGTTGACTAGGTAGACAGTTTAATGTGGTTTTAAACAGAGTGATGGTGTTGCACTATGGTTAAAAGGCCGGAATATTGGCATCTCTGTGCCAGCAGCAAGTTACACACTGCCAACTAACGTTACGTATACGCGTGTTATGTAGCAGGCAGAATGATGGGTTTAAAAACATTACAGTGTTAGTGACAGCATGACGCTAACCGAGTTCACATTCTGATTCATTACAGTGTTTAAATTATTTGTATCTTGAACTTACTACAAGCGGAGATGTTGTTTTTTTTACTCGTATGGTGCTCCCAATCTCTCCATGCCGTCCTCTCAAAGAGGAAAAGTTTCACTCGTGTAATACGGTTTTCGAATTACTCGCATTTCTCTAGCGCCACCTCAGGATTGGAGTGAAACCAATGCTAAATTTGTAAACAAATATGAAGAGTTCAGATGCAAAAGCCTCTAAAAGCCACTTCGGTCAAAACTGAGATAACAATACTGAGTGAATGCTCTCCACATATAGTATCCAAGTTCATAAAATACTTTCACTTCAAACCCACTAAATCCCAGCCTCAGCCCATTCAGAAGTAGCGATACTTAGGTAGAAACCTATACATAGGAACATTTAAACGTCAGGCGGACTTAGAGGCTTTTGCATCTTAAGTCTTCATATATATATATATATATATATATATATATATATATATATATATATATATATATATATGGGGGGTATCAGTTTACATCTTGACTTTTTTTAAATTAAGTTAGATTGTTTTAATAAATAAATATCACTTTTATTAATAATAATTATTTAAATACTTTTAAGTCACTCTGCAGTCCCTTTGGTAGTTCGCTGAGGAGTTAGACCCCTAATAGTGAGAAACAATGATTTACATTTTTTCCAAACCTGTAAGACTTTTCATGAAAAATGTTGATGCAGCACTTTTAAATTCTAGGAGAGTCAAGGTGGACTGGGACACTACGTTCCAATGACTAAAAAAAATCAGTAATTTCAGTTAGAACAACACGACATGAATAAATTAAGATAAAAAAAATTCAAGAAGTCATTCCCAAAAATTTGAAACATGCATTGGCATCAGTATTTTTTGTTTATTTCAACAAAACAAATAAAAATAACTTTGATATTTAGATAGATCCACTATTTACAATGTCAATACATCAGACACCATATAACACTTGTCATATTAAAAGTAATTCATTTAAAAGTTAATAAAACAAATAACCTTATGAGTCATAAAATATGAGATTGACTTTAAATAAAATCATTTTAGACACTTCCTGCCTGCTAATCCATGCACCCCCCCCCCCCCCCCCCCCTCCTCAAAATATTAAATGGCAGCTATAACAGGCTAATAAAATGATTAGTCAATACACAAGCTATACTGTTTCAGCACCGTCAACTTGAGGAGGCTCAGGTACTGGCAGAACCGGACTGCTTGTTGGAGACTGATCAAGTGTTTTACTCATCTGTTGTTGCTCAAAATAGCTACAGAGCAGAGAACGAACTGCCTCTGCGTTTGGATCATCTATATAGACTGTAGAAACGTCTGTGGGCTGTGGACATTCATTCTGACTCAGTGCTTCAACCCACTCCTCTTTAAATGGGCTGTTATGCACATTACAGATATTGTGCAAGATACAGCAAGCTACAGCCATCTTGGAGACCAAGTCTAAGTTGCTGTCATTTCTGTTGTGCAGACACTGCCAGCGTGCTTTTAGGCGCTGGAAGGCATGTTCGATGACTTTAAGGCCGTGGTTCAGTTGGACGTTGAAGGTTTCCTGTTGCTGTGTTAGAATCAGCGATGAGGGATAACATTTCAGAAGCCAGGTCTGAAGCGAGTAAGCCGCATCCCCCAGCAGCAGAAACCCCAACGGTTGACCCATGAGTTCTTTGGGTGGCTGAGAGCAGAATCCCCCCTGTTCTGCCATAGTCCACAGCTCTGAGCTCTGCAGGATGGTCATGTCATCTGTGCTGCCTGTAAAACCAGAACAAACGTCCCAGAAAGTACCTTGTGCGTTCACCACACCCTGAAGAACCACGGAGTGCCAACCTCTCGGGTTCCAGCAGTCCTGCGTGTCCGTGGCGGGCGATTTAACAGGGATGTGAAGGGAGTCGATGACACCGATGCAGTGAGGAAAACCCCACCGAGTATTAAACTGCTCCACATTTTCTTCTAGTTCATGATCTGCAGGCAACTGCATGTAGAGGGGCTTCAGTAACAAAATAATGGCTTCACACACCTCCCGTACACACTGACAGACGACAGGGATGGGCACACCGAAGAGTTCGCTTAAGAAACAATATTCTGTGCTGGTGGACAAACGCATTAAGGCCATGGCGATACATCTCTCTTGTGTAATGGTCTGTCCGGTTTCTTGTATATACATTTGCTCGAGCTGGGGCTTGAGTTTGCTGCTCAGAAGGAGGAAGATGTCTCTTGTGACGTGGAACTTGTCAAGCCAGTCTTCTGGTCCAAACTCAGTCATCACAACTCGCTCCCACCAGTCTGGGTCTGAAGGGATTGGGACATGATTTTGCAAATCCTCTTCATCTGGTGATGGTGACTAGAGCACATGGACAGAAAAGTTTACTAGGTTCAATTGGGATTTGCACAACACACCAATTTCAATAATAATGTCTATAGATTAAAGTCTTACAAATGCTTTGTAAACATATACAGAAATGACAGTTTACCGTTCTCGTGCTCAGATAATTTTGGAATAGATGCCTTCGATATCTGATTCGTTTTTGAACTTCAGCTCGCCTTTCTGATATGTAGTTATGGATTTCTTCTTTTCGCCGCCTAATTTTGGATGCAAGCAAATATTTCATCTCCGCAGCATCTCTCGCCTCGTCCGTTTTCTGGTATGAACGTGGCATTTTGTGCAACGTGTAGTGATAAAAACTCTACCTACGAGAGTGATTGTTTTCGTGATTTAGTGACGCTTGTTCATCATCAAATAAAGTAACACAACAAACGTGTTCCCAACTTTTACTGCCTATGGTTCCCAACCATAGACTGTAAAAAAATATGGACGACGCGACTCCATTGACTTCCGCTGACCAAAGTTGAAGCTTTCATAGGCCCGTTCACGGCGCTGACATCTTGGGACCGAGTCTGCGCAGTAGCGATCTCGGGACCGGAGTTGCGCAGTAGAGAACAGGAAGTAGAGGCGCGATTATCAAAAGCCCGCCCACACTCTCAGAGATGCAGAATAATTAATTATGTTGGTGTGAAATAAACAGTTATGGAAGTGTAGAAATGAAAGCTAAAGCTCCAATCTCCTCACAAAAATCCAGAAAAAAGTCCGTTAGTGCCTCAGTGACAACTTCACTCAGAGAAGCCGTCAATCTCAGCTGTCAATCATGACGTCACACCCCCGTTTTTATAGCATCAAATAACTCACTAAAACTAAACTTATTTAAAAAACGAACACTTGAAATGAAATTATTGTAATAAAAACTGCCTAAAATGACAGAAACCATCTTTAGGAAACAATTATTTGAAGTGTAATTAAATAGTTTAGTGTGTCTCGCGCCCATTGAAATACATGGAGAGGCGGGGTTTAGGAGCTATACTGGGACCGGCCACCGGGGGGCGATCGAGGCGCGAAAGCTTCAATTTCTGACTGGAGCACTACAGGCTTGTTCCCAACACGGACATAAACAGCTGTGCGCTAAGGAGTGCCACTTCCGGTCTCCTGCGTTCTTGTCAAAATAAAAGTTTGTCTTCTAACAACTTGAATCTTGAATCCATTTTAAATGTTAAGACTGATTCCATGGCTACGTTTAGAAATTTACCTTTTCTCTCGCCTCTCTTCTCTCTTCTCTCTTGCCTTTTATTTGTATACAATAGATGAATGTTGCTTTATAAAATAAACCAGAATTTGAGTAATTTTATTTCACTAATATATTATAAGTATTATTTTTGGAAAACTGTACTTT
This sequence comes from Gobio gobio, assembly GCF_949357685.1. NCBI lineage: Eukaryota > Metazoa > Chordata > Actinopteri > Cypriniformes > Gobionidae > Gobio > Gobio gobio. The sequence continues at coordinate 43,992,589 of NC_137116.1, read as the reverse complement.
ACTTGAGTTCCGATTATGTGTACTATAATTGAATTAAATACACAAGGGAAAACTCTTTTAATCAATTACAATTTTATGTAGACTTTTCATTATGATCATGCAAATGTCAGTCATCCTGGCTTTAATCTTTACTAATTTATAAAAAGAAAACATATATATTCTTTATTCTAATGTGACAATAAGCCAATCAGTCATGCTCACACAAGTTGAGCTTTTATTTTATTTAAACAGCAGATGCATTTTAAGTATATTTGACTAACGTTAGATACTACTTACTCTGAATGTAGTAAAAAAATATTCAGCATATGTCTGTTCTTTAACTTAAGCACAATTCCTCAGTACTTTTCACACCCCTGGAATAAACATTTAAAAATACAGTATGTATTTTTGATGTATGCTTGATACAAATAATTTATTGTACAACAAATTTGCGTTGATCTTTGCACTTTTAAAAACATAGCAACGTTTTTGTTTTGTTTCAAATGTAGTGACGTCAGCGGCCGTCTAACCCAGTCCCATGATTCCTTGCGGAGCCATCGATAACAACAGCAGCGTCGACTTGCTAACAACACCGGAGCAGCTTATAATTATATTCATTATCAAATACTTGATCATTTTCAAGGTTTTGACTCGACGCTTTTGTTTTGGTTGAGGCCGAGTCGAGCAGATTACAAATTCACCGAATAGCATTGTCAAGGTAGGTCCGATGACTTGTGGGATCAAATTAGCCTAACTAGCTACTCAGTAATCCATTGTGAAACACCAATATGATAATAATCCGTGCAGGACAATTCTACATCTTCTGTTTTGTTAATGTATATGCCTACGTTCGTTTGGTTAATTTGATGTAAAACGATGAGGTAATTCTGCATGAATTGACACTGGTGTTGATAGTTAGCTGATTTGACAAAGGAATCTAGTTACTGGGTAGTTGCTTTGTGGCATTATAATTATCTTTTGTTTTACGTTACCTGTTAGTAAAGAAGCATTTAACGTTTTTATTCAGCAGTTGTGTAAATAAAATGGATGCCGTAAGAGTTGCTGTCATTGTTTACTTAGGCCACCAAACGAATACACGTAACCCTTGGGTTTTCTTATGAAATGGTCACGAACTTGAAATTGGTGTCCAGCATATTCTCGTCTCTTTGTTCCTATTGTTTGGACGTGGTCGATTTGAGCAGCTGTTCTCTTACACCTGTTTATGGGGTATTGAGCAGATGGCATCTGCTGATGAGTCTTACATCCTTCTGCAAACAAATGAATGAAGTGTAGAGCTTTAACTGTAGGTGCATTGTTGTAACCTTCGCATAAAAGAACGTTTCCTCATTTTGTTTCTAAAACGTTTTTTTTTTCTTCTTTCTTTATTAATGCAGTTTTAGGCTCCGTGCCTCTGGATCTCCACATTCCCAGATTTCTGAATCACATCCATGGATCAGGACTATGAGCGCCGGTTACTGCGGCAGATCAACGTTCAGAATGACAACACCAGCCCTATGGTGAGTCTGTCATCTTGAAATTGGCTTATTTTAAATGTCCTTTATGCAATTTGAATACTTTTTGAATTCAAAAATTTAGACTTTTTTGAATTTGAAAAAAATCCCACTTCTGACTGTGTATTTCACCTGATTCTTTTCTCTTTTTGTTTTTGCATACAGAAAGTGAAAGATGTGATATGTCACCTGACCCCGACCCCTGAGTCACCGCTGTCATCACCAAGCAAGCATGGTGACAGGTTCATACCATCTCGAGCTGGAGCTAACTGGAGCATTAACTTCCACAGAATAAATGTGAGTGAAATATTACAAAACAACTACTATTAATGAAGCATATTGACTATCATTTCATTAGAATGTGAAGGGTCAAGTTCATATTTATTTTTTGACCCTTATTACAGGAAAATGAAAAGTCACCAAGCCAGAATAAAAAAACCAAAGACGCAACATCGGATACTGGCAAAGGTGAGTGTGGAGAGGATTGCATTGATTTGACTTGCTTTCATAAAGTTCAGTCATGGTGTCAATTTGTAAGCCTAAGTCTAGATCAGTTTATGAAAATACACATACCACCATCATTAAACGTTTCTATGCATTGTTAATTTAGTATTATTTATACACTACTATTATTATTATTGTTGTATTTATTCATATTTGAGTTCATTTTTTGTTTTAGGTATGTTTTTTTCTAATATTTCTATGTAGCTTTACTTATTTTTAGTTTGAGTTAGAATTAAGTTGATTTACTAGTACATTTAGTACTTTAGTTTATACTTGTATATTTTATTTCAGCTTCATTTCAATTACCAAAATGATTTTTAATCATTTTAGTTGCCGATTACAACACTATTATGGTAACTTGTTTATGGAGAAAGCTTTAAATAAACCTTTGTGAAGGTTCTTGGTGGTTGATGCTCGGTTCTGTTATTTCATACAGCTTGTGTGATTTCTCTCATTCACTGTGTTGTCCGGCAGCGGATGGCTTGGCGTATTCTGCCCTGCTGAAGAATGAGTTGCTTGGGGCTGGGATTGAGAAGGTCCTGGATCCTCAGACAGAAGATCGAAGACTACAGCCCTCCACACCCGAGAGGAGGAGCCTCTTTAGTGTAAGTCTATTTTTATTCTCTAATCTATTCACTTGATGCCACCTGAGGGTTTCGATCCATGTTTTTAATGCCACCTGTGGTCTTTGTATGTTCAGTATTCGCTCAGTGCCAAAAGATCCACTCCTGATGATAACAGTGTTTCCCCGTACTCCCTCTCCCCTGTTAGCAGCAAAAGGTACGTAGAATTTTCTCTTGAGATATTTGTGATTGATTAGTAAAATGCACTGTTTTAATTGCGTGCTTTGTTTTTGTTTATAGTCAGAAGCTGCTGCGGTCGCCAAGAAAACCGACGCGCAAAATTTCCAAGATTCCGTTTAAGGTGCTAGATGCACCAGAGCTACAAGATGACTTCTACCTCAACTTAGTGGACTGGTCCTCTTTAAATGTACTCAGTGTTGGACTGGGAACTTGTGTTTACCTTTGGAGTGCCTGCACTAGTCAAGTATGCATACATTTTTCTTATGCATTCAACATACTTTGATGTTTATCCAAATTAATGTTCAGCAAATATTTCAGTAAAAAAAAAACGTGGGTTTGTCTCCAGGTAACACGACTATGTGACCTATCAGTGGAGGGAGATTCAGTCACATCTGTGGGCTGGTCGGAGAGAGTGAGTTAACCCTTTATGTCTTGGATTTTCAGAAATTGCGTTCTGGGATTTGTGGTCTGACATACTTCTTTGATAGGGTAATCTTGTCGCTGTGGGTACTCACAAAGGCTTTGTACAAATTTGGGATGCTACTGCTGGCAAAAAGCTGTTTGCCTTGGAGGGACACACAGCAAGAGTTGGTAATATATATATTTTTTAATCCTTAGGAAGTAAATGTAAAAAATTTGGCTAAATACTTGAAATTCATTGGTAAAGGTGTAGTTATTAGACAAGGAGTAGATTTCAGAAGGATCATGTGACACGATTCCGATACTAGTACCACAACAAATTCTGGCATCGGTATCGGCGAGTACTTGAACCCATGTACCGATCCGATACCATTTTCTTAAACAAAACCTAGTTATGACCACAAGCTTTGCCTAACCACTGCGCGGTTCTTCTTCGCTGCTCAGAATGCATTGCAAACTCAGGAAGTTGTGCTGTGTTGCCACAAGCAACCCCTGTTTAGAGCAAGAAATGAAGAAATGAAAATGCGTTAGCTGTATGTCGCTGTTTAGCAGTATTTCAGACTGGACTAACCAGACAGTAAAACGGCGACTAGGGATGTCACAAGTACGGGTTAATCTAATTTAACGGGCGCTTAATTTGAGAAAACTGTCATATCATGAACATAGACACTCGAAGATCTTCATGGCAACCCGTCAAAATAAAAGTTTGGTTTAATGTGAATAAATTGACAATATATTAAGCTACTGCTGTAGCCTACAGTAGATTTAGCTACGTCTCTATGTAATAATAATACGTCCCTCTTAATAATAATATTAATGTCTAGATGGTTGCTTATTTTTTTTACTTGTTTTGTTGTAAAGAGATTATTTTCTGATTAATATATCATTTTTTTTATATCCCTAGACTTATTTGTTGCACAGCTTTTTATACGGTTATATTGTAAAACTAAAATTTCTTTTTCAGTTTGCGGTGTTAGATTTGTGGCTGCATTTGAAGTTCTTTTTCGCTTAAGAAAAATAAATAATATTACTGTCAAATGCATGTCAGATAATAACAATACTAGGGATGCACCGATATGAACATTTTGGCCGATACCGATAACCGATAATTCTTAATATTTGAAAGCCGATAACCGATATATTGGCCGATAAATCTAAATACAAATTTTAATAAACTCTGAGAGCCTGATTACAAAAACAAAAGGCTCACCATTAAAAGCCATGTCCCAAACACTTCAACATAAATCAAACCTATACACTACAGTAGCCTATTTGAACCAGTGTGAGATTCCTTACCTTTTCAAATTAATTTTACACTCCTATGGCCACATTTTTTTTTTTAACACTTTACAATAAGGTTTAATTTTTGTTAGTATTAGTTAACCAACAATGAATGAACAATACTTCAACAGGATTTATTAATTTTAGTTCATGTTAATCTCAACATATTCAGACCCAAAGTTGTGTCTTTTAACATTAGGTATGAACTGTGAATGGACTGTTACAAAACACAAACATTTTATTGCTAAAAGAAACAAAGGTTATTGCTCTCTGTTTGTTCATGATAGTTAATGCATTAATAAAATGAGACCTTATTTTTAAAATGTTTATTGAAATTATATTGTCTAAAAAATAAAAATAATATACCTAAATAATGCAAACAAGTAATTGAACAGCATTACTTAAAGAAATAAGTGCATGCATAATAAAGAATCAGAATGCAAGTGCATGAAATAGCCTCCGCACAGACGATAAAGAAATGGTTTTAATCAAACCATATTGTTGATGGAAATGATACGAGAACAATAAAAGTGCTAATTATAAAAAATAATGCTTCTGTGTTTTTGAAAAAAAAAAATGTTTAATATTACAGTAATAGTAAACATCTGTAATATTAGTCTAGTCTATTAGGAATAATGTTGCTGTTTGAGAGCGCGCTGAAGCTGGAGAGAATGAACGAACAACCATAAACCGAAGCATCATATATGAGAACAATCAGATATTTATACAAAATAAATATAATATTACAACTTATATTAGCACAAAATCACGCATAGGTGAAGGGTTATAACTCCTGTGGATGCTCTTCCCCTGTTTGAGAGCGTGCTGAAACTTAAGATGATCACCGGTACAGTGAAGCACTGCGGGTTATTGACTTAACGAAACACATCCTATATGACTTTAATCAGATGTTTATACTACAAAAACGTAATATTACGACTTACATATGCTTAAAATGACGCGAATGCACAAGCGAACTTGACTGTGCTGGTCAGAATGCGTTGTTGACGCTTCCCACAACAGCGCGCTGAAACACAACTAAACCCAGAGAATTCACTACGTTTTATAACAGAAATATTCTCATTGCAGTGTTATGTATAGGGCAGCCCCAGTATTAATGCTGTGCATTTCTGTTTGAAATGCGCGCGCCGGTACAATGAAGTGCTTTACTGCATCGTTAATTAACTCAACCAAACGCATCCTATATGGGATTATATACACAAAATAATAAATATAATATTACAACTTACAATGGCACAAAAGGCTGTGAATGCACAAGCAAACTTGACTGTGCTCGTCATGAAGGTGTAACTCTGTGGGCGCGCGCTGAAGCTAAAGACCGGTACAATGAAGTGCTTTACTGCATCGTTTATTAACTCAACCAAACGCATCCTATATGATATTACATAGACAGAATAATAATAAATATAATATTACAACTTACAATGGCACAAAAGGCTGTGAATGCACAAGCGAACTTGACTGTGCTCGTCATGAAGGTGTAACTCCGTGGGCGCGCTCTTCCCTCAACAAACGCGCTGAAACACAACGCTCTTTTACAGCCTATTCTATTCTCATAATCATTTTATGTAGATTATAGAAGACTTGCGCTGCACATGTTGCACATAACTGTATTTTCCTTTTCGAAGTGATTCCAAACATATTTAGAGCAATTCAAACCCATCATGGTGGACAGCGCGTCCGTCTCAGCTGAAGGAAATAATACATTATCTATCGACTTGACTATATCGGTCAAATTTTCTTATTGGACCGATAACGATAACATCAAAAATAATCATTTATCGGCCGATAACGATATGTTGCCGATATATCGTGCATCCCTAAACAATACTGTAATAAACACAGTAGTTCACTGTATGTATTTGTTCAGGTTTTATGAAGGGATAAGTCTGAAGCACACCATAAAACAATTCTAGCAATTCATATAGGGCTAGTAGTATATACAGCTGTATATACAGATACACACCCAGGTATCGGATCAGTACTCAGTATCGGCTGATACCCTGAGCCCAGGTATCGGTATCGGGAAGGGAAAGAGGGTATCGGAACATCTCTAAAGACTGGAGTAATGATGCTGAAAATACTGTTAACTATCACAGGAATAAATAACTTTTTACAATATATGTGCTTCACGTTGTAGTCACATCATGTTAAAGCCCGGATATACTTCAATTTCCGAGTCCGGACGCGCCTTGTGACACAGTTGTGTCCGCACGACTTTCCAAGTGTAGTCAACTGCGGATGGTCGAGTTCGACACATGCACAGTACAATTGTTGTGACTTTCTGTCTTTCTTACGCATGCGCTGATGTACATGCACTGTCTGCGTGGTCTCACAAAAGTTGGCTTGATGATGAAAATTACGTCACGCAGATGACCGAAGTATTCTTTGGGCTTCACTGAAATATGTGTGCCAGTTATGAAAACCGAGAAATCTGCCTTTAGGTGCGTTGGCCTGGAATGCAGATCAGCTGTCATCAGGCAGCCGGGACCGGATGATCCTTCAGAGAGATATCAGGACGCCCCCTCTGCAGTCAGAGCGCAGGCTGCAGGGCCATAGACAAGAGGTCTGCGGACTCAAGTGGAGCACTGACCATCAGCTGCTGGCCTCTGGTGGAAATGACAACAAGGTGAGAATGAAAAACGGGTGCAGGAACTTGAATGTCCTAAACAATGTGTTGATGTGTAAAAATGTGTTAATATATGTATATTACACAAAAAAAGAAATCCGCAATCTAAAAACATTCCTATGATCCCTGCAGCTGTTAGTGTGGAATCACTCGAGCGTGTTACCGATGCAGCAGTACACCGAGCACCTGGCCGCAGTGAAGGCCATCGCCTGGTCTCCTCACCAGCACGGGCTGCTGGCCTCCGGAGGGGGAACGGCTGATCGTTGCATCCGCTTCTGGAACACTCTCACGGCGCAGCCACTGCAGTGTATCGACACAGGCTCACAAGTCTGCAACCTGGCCTGGTCCAAACACACCAATGAACTGGTATGGTTATTCTGAGCAATTGACCAAATGCTCATTGTTGATGTTTTTGGTTCATTATCACATGAATTATAGCTGTAGATATAGACAAATAGGTATGATGTTGGGTCTTATGGCATGGTCCAATGTTTGTCTTCTCCAGGTCAGCACACACGGTTACTCTCAGAATCAGATCCTCGTGTGGAAATACCCCTCGCTCACTCAAGTAGCCAAATTGACCGGCCACTCGTATAGGGTGCTCTATCTGGTAAGTACTGCTTCCTTCTGCTGTTTTTAAATAATGTCTAGACACACACTCTAAATGCTCTTTACTGAAACTATTCTTTTATTTTGAAGGCGATGTCTCCAGATGGAGAAGCAATAGTGACAGGAGCAGGTGATGAAACTCTACGCTTTTGGAATGTATTTAGTAAAACACGATCAACAAAGGTATGATTTATTAAAACATTTTTGTAAAACATTGGCTTTTTCTCAAGTTCATGTCCTTAATTACATTTTCTCTCTTGTCTTTTAGGAATCTGTCTCAGTTTTAAACCTGTTCACCAGAATACGATAATCGGGCTGCCAAAACGAATTGAATCTTTCTAACATGTCGTCAATCACATGCAGTAGACTGGACATAAAAGACATAAAGATCTACTGCTGTCTCATCCACAACACTTGTTTTTGACTCCCCTAATATTTCATTTTAAGTTCAAATGTTATGTTTACTTTTATGTGTACAGTTCAGTTTATGATTTTATGTGTGATTGTTTTTGGTTACAAAGAAATGTCTATGATGTATGACATGTATGCTATCCAAGCCTTAAGCCAGAAACAATGCCATTGAATCAGGGTGTAAAGACAAAATTAGCCATTGTGAAACAGCTTCCTCTGGAATTATTTGTAAGCATTCTAATGAGTGATCGTTTGATTGTGAGGGTGAAAAAAATGTTTATGAAAGAATTCAGTTTTTAACTTGAGTTGCTTAAGATTGATATCGAGTATTATAAAACACCCTGAAAAAAAGATACGCTTTGTTGTCATTTGTTATATAGAGTATGAATTTGCATATAAGAGTTGAGGAAAAGCAAATAATTAAATCATGAAAATATTAAATCTAAAAATACTGTAAAATAGTGTTTGTTTACCTGCGTATAATGACCATTAACCAAACACTGAAATATGATTTACTGAACTAATAAATCTCAGCGTACTTCAAGTAAATATTTTAGGTCAAAGATGACAAGATTGGGAAACCTCGACTAGAAGATTGACAGATACACACAGGGTTACAAATACTTTGTGCCTATCACTGATAATTGCCCTGCTGCGGTTTTTGTTTGTTGATGAATAGGTTGTCTTTACTAATTGTTTTATGAATCATATTTACCTATTGTATACAAGCAATGTCATGTCAGACAGGAATGACAATCTCTCACCTGAATAACTGGTCTCAGAGGCTGACATTCAAAACTTCGACCCAACCTTTTGAACAGTTGTATACTTATATATATATATATATATACACTGCATCTTCTTAATGTGTTCCTTTAGTAGGGAGATTTAGGACCACGATTGGAGAAACGACGCTTATCAAAGCTTCAAATCCATTGAACCAATTGGTTCGCAAAATTATTCACCTGACCCCTGCTGGTCAAAACAGTGTAAATGCAACAAAAACTCAGACCAAACATGCATAAAAACACCTTTTTCAAACCCATTGCACGTTTTATTGAAAGTTAAAGCTATCAAATGCAACTAACTAATCATCTAATACCATTACGTAAGTGTTTAAGTGTCTGCTCTGCATGTGTTCTTTTATCAAATTTCAGGGCTTATTTTGTTAGTTCCATAGATGGCTCACCTAAACTGGCCAATAGACCTAACTACTTTTATTCCTTTTAATTATACTAATGTCTAATTAAAACATCTACAAATGTATACAACTGATCAGAGATCAGGTTAAACCCATATACACCATTGTTCAATGGTTAACCTTTTAGGGTTTGATGGTTTCAGAGATCATTGCCACCCAGCAGTGAACCATTGAAATCTCTAAATGTTTTGAGACAGTTAAGATGTTTACTGAAATCACATGACTCTGGTAGTTTGATACATGCTCTGATTTGCCCATCACTATTTAGGACACCATAAAACAAAACAACTATTCCTTTATTCCAGTGTCTATTTGATTTATTGAGAAATCGAGTAAAAGTGCATACAATATTTCTTGAATAGGATTTGCCCTCAACAAAACACTGATTATGGTAAAGACATTTTAATGACTGCAAAGAGTGAATTGAAAAAGTGAAATATAAACTGTACAGACAAAGTTGCTCTACTTAAACTTGCACTCAAATGTAGAACTAATTCAGGATGCCTTTGTTGCCAGTTTCCACCGCTGAAGCCACTGTTGGAACGTCAGTCCCTCACTCTGCATCTCTGGCAGGGCAAACTGACCAGGCTGCTCCCACCTACACAGACACAATCAAACAGTGTTACTCTGAATCATAGTTTTAGCAGTTGAGGATCAGTATTGCTGCTGTAGCTGTTAGTTTCAAACCATTCCACAAAGGGCCCATATTGGAAACATTTGAGAATGCCATTTCTTACCAGTGTGTGATGGCAGTCTTCACTTGTTCTGCATAAAGCAGGCCTTTAGAGCACCTCTGTGTGAGCTCACGGGCCCGAGGGAGCAACGTCTGCAGAATCTCTTCGTCAACAGCATTCACACGCTGCAACAAAGCTGCAACAGACATCAAAATAGTCTTTTCTCAGAGCAAGAAATCGAGGCTCTTTCATATTCACAAATACTTTGAGCAAAAAAGAGGTGCTTTTAAAGTGCCCCTATTATGCTATTTTAAAGGTTCCTAATTTTGTTTCGGAGGTTTGAAGTTTATATGCTTCTATGGTAAAAAAAAAACACTTCAATTTTCTCATAATATACATTGCACATCACATCATTTCTCAAAGAGCCTGAAAACAGTTTGTTTGAAGATTTGGTCCCCAACTTTCTGTGAGCTACTATGCTCTGATTGGTCAGTGGTTTAGCCTCTCGACTAAAACTTTTCCAGGCCTACGACTACAGTGTTTGAGGGCGGGTCAAAGTAGACGTTCGTGGGCAGCCAATAAAGACAATAGACTGCAAATTTGTTACATTGTTATGTAGATTTGTAACAGGAAGTGAGACTGGAATTACTGATGACTCGCTTGGGCGGTTCAGAATCAATTCTTTCTTTAAGGAGATCGTAACTTTATTTGTCATGAACTTTGCAGACTTTTTACATGAAAGGTAATATGTATATATTTATTTTAAATAATAGGGACACTTCAAATATTGCCAAGACGACATACTTTGCTGATCGGGAGAAGGTAGCTGTGCTGTCAGCTTCTGCAGGTCTGATGTTGACTCTGAGAAAATCTGAAGAAGCCTGCACAGATATCGTAACTCTAGCCGTCGGGTTGCAGCCTGAGACCAAAGCTCCGCTGGGGCCTGACAGAAAGAAAGACAAGACTCCTGACACACTACCAACAGTTTTGTAGCCAAAAAGGAAAGGAAAGTGCTGGATATGATCTTTGAATCAATCTTTGACAAAGATATTTCATCTGTGATAGCAGCAATCATCAGAAAGGTAGCAATTACTGTAAGAGGTAAAATAATTCACTTGTTGAGCTAAATCTTTAAAATGGCTGTCAGAAAAATGAGGAATAAATGAAGAGGATTAATACACTAATACACATCTCACCATATACATGGGGAATGACAGATTTTCACAGAGTTTATGGAAAACTGGGGACTGTATCCGATGGATCGAAAGCTGAGCTGCTGGTAGTTTCTGCCCCCTGCTGATGAAAAAAAAAAAAGACCAAGTCACTGCATTTTTTCAAATGATACTGTGATAGTGCAATATTAAATGTGCAAACAGTAACTAAGAAAACTTCTACATTTTCACTAGCCTCTGACTTGGTGTTGCAAACTGAAAATGCTAGTGAAGAATGGTATACTGTATGTTTGGAGCCATTATATAGAATTGTAATTTTTGTTTGTGACACTAGAGGGCGTATAAGTATTTTGAGTATATTTAAATAAGGTGATGATAGCTACAGGTGGGTAGCCTAGAAATCTAGAAGCACCCTAGCGGCAGCAAATCTAATCTTGATGTGGGTCTGGCTTGTCAGGCTAACAGGGGGGCATATTGAAGGTCAAACAAACTTTTTGACCGTGCTGTGCAGCACATTGTGCAAGACTGTGCTTATGCCCAACAGTTTGTTTTGAATTAAATATCCGATTTGTTAGTAGTAAGTCAAATTGGTAAAGTTTGGAGTATTAATTAAATCGTTTATTTTGTTGTTTGCAATGCCAAATGGACTATACATGGATTGGCAAATCCAAATTTAGCCAGAAGGTATGGGCAATGATTTTATTTATTCAAAAAACAAGCACGTGTCAGAAACAGACTTCTAAAACCCATCTGCGTCCCTAGACTGTACAATGGCATTTATATCCTACTAATGAAGAAAGAAAATGGGTTTTGGTAGATTTTCTGACCCCTTCATGATCCTGCAATCCAGTGCAGCCAATGATACACAGCTAAAGTGCTTGGCCCCTTGTGACACAGAGTTGCGGAGTCCACTGCTGGCTTCAATCACACTGCCAAACTGAGGATTGAGCTTTTCCTGAACAAACTGTCCAACCTGAAGAACATTTTTTGTATATGATTATATACACACACACACAACTTTCCAAAAGTTTGTGTCGGTAATACACACACAAAAAAAAAACTTTTATTCAGCAATGAAATTACAAAATTGTCAAAAGTGCATTTTTTTAAACAATGCAAATGCCTTTACTATTTCTTTTGAACATTATATTCAAATAATTCTGAGAAAGAAAAAAAAATATTTAAGCAGTGCAACAGTTTTCGAAATTTAAAGCTGCTGTCCGTAACTTTTTTTGTGTTCAAGATTTACAAAAATTATATAATGAGAATGTACAACATGAACCCATTTTCCAAAGTGTGTTTTTGTCTTACCCTGAATCATTATGGTACACTTATAATAAGTGTTTATATTGGAACTATTTCAGACCGGTCTGGTAGGAACCGCTGTGGAGGAGGAGCACAGTCCCTGCGTGACTCACCATAGACATAAACAGAGAGAAGTAGCTCCGGCTGCAATGTTCTTCCGCAAGACGCATGCAGTTCTGTTTATTAACCGCTAGAGCGCAAAAAGTTACGGACTGCAGCTTTAAGCACCAAATCAGCATATTAGAATAATTTCTGAAGGATCATGTGACACTGAAGACTTGAGTAACGATGCAGAGAATTCAGCTTTGCCATTACAAGAATAAATTACATTTTAAAATATATTCAAATATTGTTTTTAATTCACAATTCTATTGTGGTGCTGTATTTGTGATGAAATAAATGCAGACTTGGAGAGTATAAAACATTTTTTTTTTTTAATGTACAGAGCTCAAACCTTTGAACGGTAGTGTTTGTATGTGAGAGGATATAATAATTAGCTAAAGAATATATTGAATGAGATGATACCTTTGCATGGACACGGGTTAACTCAGTCTTCACAGAGGAGTTCCCTTTGATCAGGCTCCGTATCTGCTCTTGTCTCCTGTCCTATACAGACAAAGCACACATGTATCAACTCCACACTAGGAATATGCAGTCTTTTGTCAGCAATAAATACAATTACGTACCACAAGCAGTCTGAAGTCCATGACACTTTGCCACTGTGTCTGCAGGGTTCTGATGGCATCCTGCCCCTCTCTGGCCTGCAGCTGTAGCTGAGCGCACTGCTCTCTGATGCTGTCTCTAACTGCCACTTGCTTAACTCCCTCCATCTCCAATTCAAACACACACCTGCTCACAAAAAGAGTGAAAACATTTAAAAAAAAAAAAAAAAATTCTGTTTAAATACACATTGTCTTAAATTGTATTATGCAAAATTCACTTTGATATTTAAAAATATGTCGACAGTGTGTACACAGCTCCCAATAGAGACTTTAGGCCACGCACACACCGGGGGGGGGGGGGGGGGGGGGGGGGGGGGATGGGGGGGGCAATGCAATTTGCGTGACTTTGCATTGCGTGAGACTGCCTCCTTGTCATTTCGGACTTATATATAAAAAATAAAAAAAAATGAACAATATCTAAAAGCTGCTAAGTGACAGAGTTTACAGCAAACCAGCTAAAAAACACAGAAATACGTTTTTATAAGCTGTCGACTCAAAAAAACCAAAAAGCGTTTAACGACACAAAAGTGCAATAAGACGTGAAGCATCAGCAGGAAGAATGGGTCAATTTTGGGATCCTGACACTCAGTATGCCCCAGTATGCCTATGTGTGCAGTAAACATTGTCACTGTTAAGTCAAATATCCAAATGTCAGTTTTATATATTATATTTCCTGTCGCTGATTACGTTCCCCTCTAGTGGGTGTAGTTCTCAGTGTCGCGCTCTGTCTCAATGGCCTAAATTGAGGTCCCCACGGGCACAAAAGCTTATAAATCATTCAGAATGAGTTTTTATGAAAATGTAAAAATGCAGAATGTCTCCTGTGAGGGTTAGGTTTAGGGGCAGTGTAAGGGGAAAGAAAATACAGTTTGTACAGTATAAAAACCATTACGCCTATGGTGAGTCCCCAGAAGGATAGCGCACCAGACACGTGTGTGTGTGTGTGTGTGTGTGCGCGTGTGCGTGAGGCTTCATTGCAGTTTGATACGGCATACAAACATTCATTTTCAATAGAGCGCTGCATTTGACTTGCATTGCGGTGCATTTTAGGTGAAGCATCCGTTCGAAAAATCGCATCACAACATCACATCCCGGTGTATACAGTGAATGTTGAAATTATTGTTGCGTGGCTACATAAAAGTTTAAGCATATGTGATGCATTGCCACGATTGGTCTGACTGGCGCGAGAGAGAGGAGGGTGCATGCGTGTGTGTTACTGATCAACAGCTTATAAAAACTTCTGGGTTTTGTTTAGCTTGTTTGCTGTACACTTTGTCACATATCAGCTTTTAGACTGTTTATAGTTATAAGTTATGTTTTTTGTTATAAGTCAGAAATGACAAGGAGGCCGCTTCACACAATACAAAGTCAATGGAGAGTTTTGGATTGTTTCCCCCCCGGTGGCCGTGGTTTTCAGATTATGACGCGTGTCGCTCTGTCTCTATAATGGGAATACATCCACTCCTTGTTTTATATTCCCCATATTCATAAAATGTCTCAAAATTTAGTGATGCACGATCATGATTTTACATGGCCGATTCCGATACCAATTTTTTTCAAGAAAACTGGCCGATTCCGATTTCCGTTTTTTTTTTACACAATAAAGTAATGAAAGTATACATGAACAAGATGTTTATTTGGTATTTAACAGGCTAAATTGGCTTTTGGCTAATGAAAACAAATCCGCAATCTGAAATTAACAGGAAATTGAAATGGAAATTAAAAGGCTGAAAGGTGAAATTAAAGGCAACAACTGCATATTCTGCAGTCCAAACAAAGATGTTACATAAATCAGCATTTGTTTGTAAATTCAGTGTAAAGAAAAAAAGTCTTTACCAGTGAAGTTAAATAAAACCAAAGTATATAATTGTTCCAAAATGTTACATCAAATAATGTTTAGTGCAACGAAAAAAACTAAGATGCTACAGCAGGTGCTTTTTAAATCAAATTAAGTCAATGTAATTAAGGTAAAATAAAAGGTAACACTTTAGAATAATGGTCATTAGTTAACATTAGTTAATGTATTAACTAACATGAACTAACTATGAGCAGTACATTTGTTACTGTATTTGTTCATCTTTGTTAACGTTAGTTAATATAAATACAACTGTTCATGGTTTGTTCATGTTAGTTCACAGCGCATTAACTAATGTTAACAAGATTTTAATAATGCAGTTATCTCTCATTAGTAAATGCTGAAATTAACATTAACAAAGATTCATAAACGCTTTATAAGTGCAGTTCATTATAAGTTAATGTTAACTAATGTAGTTAACTAATGTTAACTAATGACCATTATTCTAAAGTGTTACCAAATATAAATGATCATCCTATAGGCTACAGAACTGATAGTATTTCATTTCTAAAGTGCATGCATGTTTGTTCTTTAGGCAACAAAAATAAGTATTTCGGCTTTTTCACACGTTAGTCTGTTTCGTTCTCATCCGATCCGCCACGTGAGAAGCTGAGCTGAACAAACGCTCACTATATCTACGCTTGTGCAGGCGCGGAGAGGTAAGCTCGCGCAACTTCAGCTCGCGCAGGAAAGCGGCTCTTCATTCCCTTCAGCGTATCTCGTCTCTTCCCTCAGTTCTCCAGGTTCCGTTTGTAACACACAAGTGACAAGTTCACGAATGATTGCAATATAGGCGTATGTGCACGCGGGCGCACTTCTGGATAAATCGGCAGAAAAATACAAAGAAAACCGGTTGCCGATCGCGCGCTAGAAGCAAAAACCGGCCGGTTCCGGTTTTTGGCCGGTCAACCGGTGCATCCCTATCAAAATTAGCCATTCAAGCGTTCTATACATTGTGAAGTCACAATGTAACAGGTCCCATCCATCCCACAACTGTGCAAGAAAAAGTGTTTTAAAAATGCAGCGCTTAAGTTAAAAGAAGTTTAACTTTAAAAAAAAAAAAAACATCTCGACACCTTGAGTTTTCCACTGCCCGTTTTTTTTTTGACACGTTGTGCGTGAAATGCGTTTGTGTGTTTTGTTGTTGTGTCCAAGGCATGAGCCGTAAATCCCTGTTCTGGAAAGGTGGGTGAGGAGCAGCAGCTCATTTGCATTTAAAGAGACAAAACAGCATGGCATTTTGGGCATGGTATAATAAATGATCTGTTGGTTGAAACATCAGACACATGGGGACACCTTGTACATCTTGTAAAAAGGGGCATAATCAGTTTGTTAGTCAGATGTTAATTCAGTAATTGCTTCGAGGAATTAAGTAATGAGAAAAACTATTTTGTAACATTATAAATTTGATGCATATAGATTTGGCTGAGGGAATTTTCACCTGAACACTGAGTCTGTTTCGTGTACCGTCTCTGCTTTCCTCATCAGAGATGTGAGTTCAGTCTCCAGCTGCCCACGTCTGTTGCGAGTCTGAGACAATTCAAAATAACTCTGCTCCACTTCCTCCCAGGCAGACTGCGAGCAAACACACACACAAATACAACCTGAGCCACAAGAAAAAGAGTGTAAAATGCACTGAGACTACCATCTCGACTGATCACCTGTAATAGACTATGGACAGGTGTCAACTCCTTCTGCTCTGACGACACATCTACTAGGTGATCACGCTCATAACGAAACCTGCAATAAATGCAAATTTCAATAATGTGATGCATTATCAAACCCCACACTATAAAGTATTTCAATGTAAACATTTACCCTAGAGCCGAAACGTCACGCTCCACATTTAAAGCTGCAATCTTCTCCTCTAACGCCACCTGCTGTCTGGAGGTCAGCGCTTGCAGAGCTGAAAGCACTTGGTTTGGAGGATGAGACCGTAGGAGGTTCTGAGGAATTAAAAATGTTCATGTTCTCATAAGGTGTTGATGTGCAGAACATAAATACAAACAGACATGCATAATCTTAAAATGAGTGTCTTGACTTCTTCACTTACCTCCACTGTGCTGATCCAGTGCTGGATCACAGCATTCCTTTGATCAGGAGTAAATCTAGATGAAAAACAAATGAATTAGCATCAACAAGGTAAAAGAGCCAAAGCTCTACTATCTACAGTATCAACGTCAAAGGCCTGTGTCTCCTACTCAGTGGACGGATTTGCTTTGAGTTCACTCTCTAGCAGGCACTGGAAGAAGAGAACCCTCTCACTGCAGAGCTCGCTCACATTCTTCTGAAATGAGATAGAAACAGTATTTCATAAGGTTTTTAAATCAAGTTCTTTAATCAAGAGGTCTAGTGAAGTTTGGCTGCTAAACATGATCCCTACTGGAAGATGTTGTAACTATCATCTGGCTGAAAAAAGCTCTATCTAATGATGGTAGAATTTTATTATTTCAGAATTTAAACATAAACTATGATAGGAGGAGGCCAAATTGTAGCTATAATATTATAGTGTGCATCACAAACACCATTAAATACAGCAACACTTACTAAAACTAAGGGATCTGCTCCAACTCCACTGTCTGAATTGTCAGATGGTCCAAACACCAGCTTCACCTCTGCTTTCCTGGACAAGAAGAGAAATAGTGTGATTTACAGTATATATACACATTACTGTTCAAGTCTGGGGTCAGAAGATTAAAAAAAAATATATGTATACTTTTTATTCAGCAAAGGTGCATTAAATTGATCAAGTGACAGTAAAGACTTTTGAGTTGTTACAAAAAAAAGAAATGCTGTTCATCCAAAGAACCCTAAATTGATAAGAAATGTTTCTTGAGCACCAAATCAGAATATTAGAATGATTTCTGAAGCTTCATGTGACATTAAAGACTAGAGAAATTATGCTGAAAAGTCAGATGTCATCACAAGAATAAATGTAATTTTAAAATATATTAACACAGAAAAGTTATTTTAAGTTGCAATAGACTTTTAAGTTGCGGAGTCGACGTGGGGGAAAACAGTCCATTCCCCCACAATGTAAATGCATGGGGTTAACCCAGTTAGCCTGTGTAGAATCACTTTTGCCGCTCGACAGAGCAAGATATATAGAAAAACTGAGCCATATTGGGTCAGATTGTCCATAGAGTATCTGACTGATAAACAACCCAACGGAATCAATGGCCAGAGGAGTCATTTTCTCATCAAAATACATGCTGCTCCGCCAACCCCCATATAGGTATGACATGCCTACTTCATAAATCACCCAGTCTTTCCATGAAGACATTAATTCAGTGTTCCTGAATTTAATGGATTAAAAGTATGCCCTACATACTTTTAACTTTTAAAATGAACATAAAACGTCTTGTGCTATGAAATTGATATTTGGAGTTGATGTCAGTGTCACAATATTATTAGAATTACTGACAATAGCAACGTTTTTTTATTTACTTTTTTATAGCAACCGTCTTCATCAAAAGACTGGGTGATTTATGAAGTAGCCTAGCTATTATGTCGTGTAATATTTGTGGGAGCAGCATGCATTGTGACGAGAAAATGTACAAGTGCCGTACATAATGTGACTATAAGCTTGAAGCACAAGCATGAGCCCAGCCCTTCCCATCATGAAATGAAGAAGACTTTTGAATGTTTTGTACATTAATAACCTCCCGCATTGTGTGGCTATGTGATCGCTTATCGTGAAAAACTGCTTTAACGATAAATTGAGTCCCGTGACAAGTATGGCTTTATTTTTATTTACTTACTAGAGGTGCATAACACCACATGGCAACTTTTCGGGACTGCACCAAGCAAAAATAAATCATTATCATTACAAAGAGTAAAGATAAAGCGACTAACAAGGTCTACTTGCATTCATTGTAATGGCTTATTTTCCCCCACGGCATATGGCGGATATGACGTTTTGTGGGCGTTCCCAATAATGCAGACCAAGTCTATATTTCACAATATAAAAGTTGTTACTGTATTTTTGATCAAAATAAATGCAGCCTTGTGAGCACAAGAGACTTCTCAAAAATGTTACCAACCCTAAACGTTTGAACGGTAATGCAAGTTTTAAAGCTTAATGTCAGTGATCAAAGATTTTAAACATATAAATGGCACACAACAGCTTTAAAAAAAATAATAATTCAGTCGTTGAGAAAGCTGCCATAGAAATATGACAGTCTGGAGGTGTGCTCACTTGGACAACTCTTCCAGGGCATGGTGTTGGGTGCCAATCATGCAGGTGTCCGCTAACAGTACGTTTCTCTCCTCAGAGCAGCGATGCCTGAAAGACTCCAACAGGATCTGTCTGCACCTGCTCTCCACAAAGTCCTCCCAGTTCCTGTTCACGTTCTGCTCTGATTAGCAGTCACAAGGGAGGGAAGATATTAGTAACAAGTTAACAACATAAAATACTTTTCGGTAATCTGATGTATTTTTAAACGGGATATTAAATGGACAACAAATCATCTTAAAATGAAAGTTGTTGCAGAGGCAGAGCAAGGTATTGAAAGTAACGATTATAATAGCTTTTTCTTTAGAAAAGAATTCACAGATTTGACAATAAAACCAGTAACTGCATTAAGAAAGTAATTAGACCCGTTTGATCTTATGATGATGATTCACATTGTCTGTAGCGTGTATAGCACAGGTGTTGGTAGTACAAGAGAGCATCAGGATATAAATTAACAGAAAGAGAACATTCACCTTCAATTGCAAGTTGATCCTCCACTCTACTGATCTTTGTGTCCAGTTGAAGGAGTTCAGTCTGAAGGGCATCAATCTCTCTCTGTTGCTCAAGCCTTGTTGCATCTTCATTCTGATTTTTCAACTGTTTAAGCTACAAAGAACAATCACCTTTACATGCTGTTCATATAAATACAGGAGCAGATTAACAAAATGGAAAATTAAGGAAATTAAGCAATTAAGATACTGTTCTTTACCTCTTTGTCCTGTAAAACTCTGTACCTTAGGATTCCGATTGTCAAGGAACATTTCCACTGATAAAGACAACCACAATTTATCTTAAGTAATTACTTAATTTGCAACATTTTTTTGATAGTGTAGTATAACAACAACAAAAAAACTGATACTGAAATCATGATATCCTGTATATGTAATGATTTATGCCATATAATCAGTGTTATTTTAATATTACTCACATGCTATATTTATTAATATTTTGAATTCTCTTTTATTTTTTAATTAGCTCAGTACTTTTTATTTTCAGTTTTCATTTCTATTTTATTTAATGTGCTTTAGTAATTTTTATTAGTCTGTTTAAGTCCCTATTTCTATTTAACTTTAATTCAAGTGTTAGTCATTTTAGTACTTCAACTTTTACATTTATTTTCTACAAAAATAAAATTATACATTTAGTATGAACATACATACATAAACACATCACATTGTAAGAAAACTTAAAGGATACCACTGAACATTCCCTCTCATGACCCGAACGTTCCTGTAAGATATAACGTTATTTCAAATTAATATTTTTTAAAACAAATGTATTACATTTATTGAAAGAATTACAGATTAGAGATCTCACCTCTCTTTGTAGACATGTTGTGTAATATATTTCCAAATGGAAGCTCCAGGGCCGACGCATAATCTGCACAAAAACGTAAACACATGATCAGTCTAAAATGGATGATGAGGATTGTTGTTATAATTCATTACAAGCCACTAACGTCTTCATATAGCCGTCATCCGGGAGTCTGGCTGCTGGCAACTCAAGTTCCTCAACAGCCCAGCGCTTTAGTTCCTGACTGAGACTCGACATCTTTTTTTTTAACTTTTGATAATAAAACAAATGTACAGTATCCAAATCTCACATCTTCCAAATGATAATGAAAAGACAAGTCAAAATACGCGGGAGACGTTTCTTCGCCCCAGTTTAATAATGTGCGATTTGACACGGATTGTGCCGATGCTGCCCCCAGAGGTCAATGTACAAACATCACCACATTCACATGTTTAGCGCATACCTGTCAAGTATCCCGTTTTGGCCGGGAAAGTCCCGTATTTTACCCTTCTTTCCCGCCGTCCTCCCGTATTAGTATTTTCCTGTAAATCTCCCGTATTTTAACCTGCGTTATTAAAAAATAATAATACCCGAGTAAAAAAACAAAAAAATTTCCAATCTGAGCTCCGTTAACTAGCCTCGCGATAACTGCCATCTGCAGTAGCCTACAGTAATGTAGGTGGCAGTTGTCGCGAGGTTAGTGTGTGAGGTCAGATGACGAGTGACAACGCGGGAAACAAACAAAAAACAAAACAGAGACGGATGATGGACGTAACGACGATAGAGACGGAAGGCACTCCTGCCAAAAAACCAAAACCCTTGTGTAAATACCGTGATCAATGGGACAGCGAATTTAATTTTCTGAAGAGGAGCAGGGTGGGGGACAATCATGCGTTTTGTAAGTTTTGTAACTGCGACTTCAGCATCTCACACGGGGGAAGGAATGATGTCTGTCAGCACGAGAAATCCGCCAAGCACAAGCGCGGGCTAGAGGCACAAAAGCATGCCCAGACGATGTCAGCATTCGTGACGAGAAATGCCACCGAGGCAGACCAGGTCACGCGTGCAGAGGTAAAAATGGCAATGCTGTGTGCCAAAAACAACATTCCTTTCTCCTTCCACGACGACTTCAACAAGTGTGTAGCTGACATGTTCCCGGACTCTGCTATTGCACGAAAATACTCAACGGGAAAAACTAAGGCTACTCAAATCATCAAAGGTAAGTTAGCTAGCCATATAGCTACTACCTATCTTTCTTACTGGTGAAGAAAAAAAATAATATTAAAATGGGTTTGAAATGTGTTTGAATATTCTAACATTTGAGCATTAATAACCCATGGCATGCATGTTGTAGGCTAACTTACTAGCTAATTACTGGACACTCAACAGGTGCCATAGCAGCAGAACTAGAGGACGAGTTGGCTAAAACATGCCGATCTCAGCCCTTTTCACTGATGTGCGACGAATCGAACAACCGAAAAACAGACAAAGAATTTGTCATCCTGACTAGACTCTACGATGAGGCCACTCTGCAGGTCGCTACAAGATTCCTGGAGATGCCTATATGCAATATAGGAAATGCAGAAAATCTGTATGAAAAGCTTAGTGAAGCATTAAGGTAAGGGGAACTGCACTGTGTTGTTGACATGTTTAGTAGATTGCATTTAATTACAAACTTACATTTAGTCTGAGACGTTTTGTGGCATTTTTTCCTGTTTCCAATAGAAAAAGAGGCATCCCATGGGATAACCTGATTGCCTTTAACTCTGATAATGCGAGTGTTATGAAAGGCCGCCATAACTCCGTCATCAGTAGACTGAAGACCAGCCAGCCCCACGTCCAGGACCTTGGCTGCATCTGCCACCTGGTACAGCTGGCCACTGGCTGTGGCATCAGAGCAGCCCAGGTACCAGTGGAAGACATCCTGGTGGGGATATACACCCACTTTGATAAAAGGTAAATGCATACATATAGGCCTGCTATTTCTCTCGCCCAATGTTGTGTGTGTTACAATGTAACAACATTTCATGTGGCTAACTCATGAACAAGGTAGCCTAGTAGGCCTGCAGTTCATATTCTTTTCACTCACTCACTCACTCACTCACTCACTCACTCACTCACTCACTCACAATTCCAACCACTAACAGAGTAATTTTCTATCTCTTAGTGCAAAAAGATGTGAAGTCTACAAAGAGTTTGTAGACTTCACTGATTCAGACCACCTGAAGCTCCTCAGGTACTGCAGTACCAGATGGCTGAGTCTTTTAACCTGCATCCAGAGGGTGCTGAACCAGTGGGATGCACTACAGGTAGGATGGTAACTCCACTCAGCAGATATCTACACAGTTTACAATGCTATATTTCCATTTTAACCATGTATTGCTACCCTGTATCTCTATGTACTATAGGCCTACTTTAACAGTCATGAAGAGGTGGAGAGGAGTGTTAAAGTGCGTGATCTGGCAAGCCATCTGCGTGATCCAATCGTGAAGACCTACTTCCTGTTCCTGAGTGCTGCCCTTAAGCCTTTATCTGAATTTAACATTGCCTTCCAGGTGGGTGTGAATGATATTGATTGAATGAGTGAATAATAGTATATAATTAAATGTTTGTGCTTATTGTAGCATTCTTATTTCACTGTTATTTTGTTGTGACCATTGATATTATCTGCAGTCAGAGGGAGTACACATTCACAAACTTGAAGAGGAGATGTGCAGGCTGATGAAGAGGATCCTGGGCTACCTCATACCAGCCAGGGCAATTGTGGGTGTACCTCTCAGGGAGGTGAAGTATGGAGATGGACATCAGTTGGCTGATGAAGATCTCTTTATTGGAGCAGACACAAAGACATTCATGAGAAGCGCTGAGCTCCCTGTGTCAGCCGAGAAGAAAATCTTCCAGTGAGTATATTACCCAGTAGTAATATCCTGATATCATCTTTTGACAGTATGAAAGTATAGGCTGTAGTGTGCCTAAAAATATTACCTAATGCATTTTTTTACTCTTTTGCTGTTGTAGAACTGTGAGAAACTTCTATGAGGCAGTTCTTAAGAAGATGTTCTCCTCCTTTCCCCTTGACCATCCACTACTGAGGGACCTGAAAGTTCTGGACCCTGCAGCTCGTCTTAACATAACTCCAGGGACAGGTAGATAATAGAAACAGTTTCCAATAGGCTTTATGCCCAGCTCCACTACTTACCCTAGCAACCACCCTAGCAATGGTCAGACACACCTGGATTAATCAGTTTGTCCAATAATGTAAGACAGGAAATAAAGGAGCTGGCTTAAGTTCAGGAAGTAGTGCAGCTGTGCATAAAGCCTATTGATGTTAGGCAAGGCAAGGCTATTTTATTTGTATAAAGGGCTTTACATTGCATCATAACAACATCCTCTGGGGACAGTTCCCCATTGATAACCAAATAAATAATTGGTTCAGCAGGGCTCGACATTAACGCTTGTCCGGGACAAGTGGATTTTATGAAGGGGCAAGTGAAAGAAAATTTTACTTGCCCGACGGACAAGTAGCCTGATTAAAACGTCATTAACAAAAATAACTAGGGAATCACCCAAATGCAAGAATGATTCTGCATTCATTACTGTAAGTGGCGATTGACAGTGAATGATAATAATGTATAATGAACTGACGGTAACTAACGCATTTTACGCTCGCGCAGCCTCTCGAGGAGAAATCGAAACAAATGTGCACCGCTCACACAGAGAAACTCAGTCACACACTGCCGTAAAAATGTAGAAATGTGGAGTTTATTTATATTTATAACATGATACAGTTGCAATGTCACATTACCAAGAGTGCTGTTTTCCTGAATAACATCACGACTGAAAAGGACACTGATTTCAAATGACAGCTCCATAAACAATTATTAACATTACGTCACTTACATTTTGATGCAATATTGAGTGTTTTTGTTCTATTTCAGCAGCGAAAATAGTTCCAAAAGATCACAGCAGAACGAGTGTCACAGCAACAGTGTGTGTTAGTGAATGATTCAGCGTTTAGAATGAATCGATAGAATAAAAAATTCAATGAACTATTCGTAAACGACCGCCTCATTCTTGAATGAATCCGCGTTTGAACAAATCGACTCAATGATTCGCTCATTCAGACGGTCACAGCGCCACCTACTGGTGCTTTAGTTTCATCTTTCCAACATTTCTTATTTGTATATTCAAAAAATATTTAAAACAATCTCATAACAATATTTAATGCAGTTGTAATTTTTCAGTGTAAATTATTTAATTTGACTGGTTACAGCCAGTGTCGTGTTCTAATTTAATTTATTGATCCAATTTAAGAATATAAAAGGAAATCTGAAGCATAGGCTATATTTAATAAGATTAGGGGAAAATGCCCTTTATAAAAGGTAAAAATATCACAAATATGCATATGTCAAAGCTGATTGAACACTGGTGAGAATATTGCTTCAGAATACATTTTATTTACAACACACACAATTTTTATTTTTATTTTCCAGACAAGCACATTTTTTACTCGGACAAGTGGATGACAGATTTACTTGTCCGAAGGACAAGCATGTGAACATTCTTAATGTCGAGCCCTGTTCAGTATACTTGATACTTGTTTAGATCTGCAATGTTTAGTCAAACGCTTGTTTTACTTTACAGTGGAAAGGCTAGGGGCCCTGTTCCCTCAGTTGAGGCTGAAAGAGGATAAGATGAGAGAGGAATTCATAGACTATCAGGTGACAGATAGTAAGGAACTCCCCCAAGAAGACAGAATCGACAGGTTCTGGGGCATGATAGGAAAGGACATGAGGTTCAGTGAGCTGCCAAAACTTATGAAGGCTTTACTGTGCATTCCCCATAGCAATGCAAGTTCAGAAAGGGTGTTTAGCATGGTACGTAAGATTGTTACAGAGAATAGGATGACATTAGACAACAGAACTGTTTGCGCTCTACTCTCATGTAAAATGAACCACTCTGGCCCAGCCCACAAATACACTCCTTCCAAAACAGTCTTAAAGTATGCAAAGTCTGCAACAAATTTGTACAATAACTCACTAAAAGAGTAAAGAAAAGTTATGTGAAATGAAAAGAATGTGTGGAATGAAAATAAAATGTAAAGACAAGCAATGTTAAATGAACAGAAAATATGCAAATAAGCCTTTAAATAAATGCTCTTCATATATACCCTTTTGTGTTTTCATTTGGGTTATAACACCTGTCTTAAAATGTAAGGGATACTGGAGCTTGGTTGGGGTCGTGGGACTGCTTGCGGTGGGCGCCGAAAAATTTCCCTTATTTTCAAATCCAAAACTTGACAGGTATGGTTTAGCGTGATATTATTAAACCTGCTATTTTTGTATAGGCCTATCCACAAATTAGTGTGAAATGTTGGCAGGTAGAAGTATGTTTTCAATTTTCTTTTAGAGACGGCTGAACATACCTTCAAGTCATGTGGCGCGGAAATGAGAATGAGAAACCACAATGACAAATAATTGAAAGATTCTGAAAGCATATAGAACACAATTAATTATGATTTTTACAGTTGTAATAGTATTTAGATAACTGTTTATGGTACATTTGTATGAGAGGATTTATATATTTTGGTTAATTTTAAATGCCATTGCAACAATTATTTTGTGTAACTGTTATTCATGTAAAATTTTCATGTCTTTTTGGGTTGAATTACAACATTTTTGACCACTCAAAGTTGTTCTACAAACTCTTATACAGATTTTGTTACTGTTAAGAGCTGATGTGCAGAAAGGTTACCAAGTCCGATCAAAAAGGTTATCTTTTATGCTGGAGTAAATATTTAATGTTATTGGAACCCTTGTTTTTGTGTTATTAATTTTTTTTTTTTCGTTAATTGAGTTATATTTATAATGTTGTTTACTTACAACGTTCTGTCATGAAACTCTAGATGGCACAGGCTAATAGAGGGTGCTATAAAGGTGCTGTATGTAAGTTTTTCACTTTACTGAAACATAAAAATACCATAATATGCTTGCAGATATTTAGGAAACATGCTAAATTCACGTTTCTTAGAAAACCAATGTGACAGCCAGTTATTCTACTTTGAAATGTGCATTCCAGAATGTCTTTGGCTTGTAATCATAGGGGAACCACTTTAAGTGCAGTATAGCACAAAATATAGGCGCTTCGGTGGTTCTTCAGCGGTTCTTTGGGATGACTGAGGAGCTATATAGCACCGCTATCATATACAGAGCCTGTTAAGCCCCTGTATGGTTCTTCTGCGGTTTTTCAGTGTTTTTTGGGGGTGGTTAAGGTGCTATATAGCACCACTGCCGTACAAATAATCTTTTAAGCCCCTTTAAAGGTTCTTTACAAGCCAAAGAACCACTGTTGGTACTGTTAAGCACCATTTTTGATGAAGAAATAAAATGTGATATGGCACCTCTTATGGGTTCTACATAGTACCTATAGGGAGACAAAGGTGCTGTTGTAGAGCACCTTTAAAGATATGGTGCTATATAGCACCAAAAGTGGTTCCCCTATGATTACAAACCAATTTTTTAGAGTGTACCACACCTTTAACTACCTGTTCGTAATCACATCGTCATCTTTAGGGCACAGCTAATTGCTTCCTGCTGTATCAGTAGCCAATGAGCTTGCATGTTCAAACCTTCAAATACTCTGGTAGCATTTGCCCTCAGCAGTGCAGCGTGCTTTCACAAACCCTCCACCTTCCCCAGCTCCACCTGTATAGATCTGCTATGGGTAATTCATGTACACTCTAGCAGCAGCATATCTTTCCTGCTCACAGCAACGTGTTGTGTTATGGCAGTAGCAAGTCCCGAACTTGCTCTGCAGCAGCGATAACGCAGTGTAAAAAATTGCTGTAAAAATATGGGACACTTTGTACAGTCATTTACTGTTCTTCATAAATACATGAATACTGTAAATGAGGCAGAATTTGACGAGCAAATTAATAACGGCAAGCTAATGTTCAAGTTTTACAGGATAATAGAGTATTTTTTCATTATAGTCACGTGCTTGAGCCTGCTCACAACTCATAGGAAAATCACGAAGCATCAAATCCCATCAACAGGCGTGCAACCAAAAAGGATTAACATTACATTACTTGAATATTTTGTTGTGAGAAAGAAGACGACCATTAAATTAAGGAAGGCGATTTTCGCTCCGACTGTGACCCTGCCAGCACAGATCAGTGGACGGCGCTTCACCTGCATGTGGCTTTGCCAATTTATCAAGGTAAATGCAAAAGGAAAAAAGTGTTACTTTGTGATATTGACTTGATTTATTATCAAATCTACGTCAGGTGTTGGTCTTTATTTTAAAATGTGCACTAAAGCAATGAGGCTAACAGTTACTTCTGGCAGTTACTTCTCTGTTTTACACAATACCAATCATTGAGAGATTACAGCTTAAAAAGTTGTCTGTGTTAAAATGGTAAGATTATTTTGATGTGGAGCATATGTTATGCACATATATTCACCTGTA
The DNA here is from genome assembly GCF_949357685.1 of Gobio gobio. NCBI lineage: Eukaryota > Metazoa > Chordata > Actinopteri > Cypriniformes > Gobionidae > Gobio > Gobio gobio. The sequence goes on along the minus strand of NC_137116.1, from coordinate 43,964,498 downwards.
ACATATGTGCTAAAACCTGCAGCAATGCATTTACGTGTTACATATTTTTTTGCCAAATGCAAAGTGTGATTTCCTTGAGTGCACATTAACTTTTTCTACATTTTCAGCACTCAAGTGTCACACATAGAGGGACTCATACTCCGTACTGATATAAGTTTTGCTTAGTACTGTTCCACTTGTTTAGTATTTACTTCATGCCTGCTATGACTGTACACACATTTTCATTTCACTACATACCATTTTTCTGTTCTACAAATATCTGTCACCGCAGCAGATGTTGAGTACACCCTGACCCTCCCTGCAAGTCCACAACTGATCCTGCTGAAACAATATAACAGTAAAACAATAAAAATATAAAACAGTAAAACAGTATAGAACAGACTATTTAATTGCTCTCTGGTCTGAACCTTCAAGCACTTAATTCTTAGCACTGTTCTCACTTTATGGCTGACTGTTCACTTGTATTCAATAATGTTTTAAATTGATGTAACCTATTAGCCAGGTTCAAAGAGTACAAAAAAATCACCGTACGTTTGTGTAATTAAGTAATTTCCCTCAAAATGTGTAGGGTATTTCTTTTTTTTAAAGTAGGCTAGTTCTAACAATAGTTCCTCACAATTATTGTTCAAGGAATATTGCCGAGCTGAGGTGGCTCGGGCATCTGTTCCGGATGCCTCCTGAACGCCTTCCCGGGAAGGTGTTTCGGGCCTGTCCAACCGGGAGGAGGCCCCGGGGAAGACCAAGGACACGCTGGAGGGACTATGTCTCCCGGCTGGCCTTGGAACCCCTCGGTGTCCCCCCGGAAGAGCTAGAGGAAGTGTCTAGGGAGAGAGAAGTCTGGGCATCTCTGCTTAGACTGCTGCCCCGCGACCCGGCCCCGGATAAGCGGAAGAAGATGGATGGATGGATGGAATATTGCCGTATTACAAATTATTTATCCATACACGTCAATATTTTTCAATTTATTTATGCCTTCTAAATTAAAATTACTTCCCCATGCAACGACATTGTTCTCTTTTCTGATGGAGTATGACGGAACAAAAAAGGGACACTTGGAAAAAAACTGTCAGGTGTCTTGTCTGCAGCCGGTCCGAAGCCCGTCGAGTCCGACCCTGCTGCCGGTCCGGAGCCGGGCCCATGTTGGCAGGTCAGATGCCCTTCTAAAGGCCCCTAGCCCGTTGGTACGGGAGGGCCTGAATCAAGAGGCTCCAGCCCCTGAGCTCAGTCCAGTGTCGGCTCCAGCCCCTGAGCGAGCTCCAGAATCTGTCAAGTCGGCTCCTGCCCATGAGTCCACTCAAGTCCTCCCAGAGTCGGTTGAGTAGGTTGCAGTCACACCAGAAGTGGCCAGTCATGCACTGTTCTGCCCCCGGAGGAGGGGGCATGTTGTGCAGTCATATCCCCTTCTTTCAGAGGTCCTAGACCCACTGGTCCAGGAGGGCCCGGTTACAGCGGTCTCTAACCATATGGTCCAGGAGGACCCAACCCTGTTGGATCTGTATCCAGCGTTTCCAAAGGTATTTAATCTGGTTGAACCAACCCCTGTACCACTTACTTCACCAGCTATTCCTGGGTTGAAGGAACCTGTGACTGCGCAGCCTGAAACATTTACCAGTCCCATCATGGCCAAGCCGGACATTCAAATCAGCACTGCAACCTCAACGGAAACTGTTCCTGAACTGGTCCTGGAAGCCATTCCAGAAGATCTCACACTGCCTGTTATGGCCATGGAGGCTTCCTCAGAACAGCCAGGAAGCCCGTTTGAGCCCACAGAAGCTGATGTCTGTCATGTTATGTTCTCAGAGACCATTCCAGTTTGTAATGTCATTTCCTATGAAACGGTTCCTGTTACTGCCAAAGAGGCTTTTCCAGAGCACGGAGGCCATTTCAGGGCATCTTTCTCTGCCCGGCATTGCCACGGAGGCCACCTCTGAGCTGCTCACCAGCCATGATTCGCCTAATGAGAAACTTCCTGCCAGTCTCGTCATGCCCACTGAGATTGTCTCCGCCACTCTCGACACAGCCAAGAAGTCTGCTTCAGCCCTAAAGTCTTCAGCAGGGTGTATTTCTTCTAAGTCCGATAAAGCCCTTGAAGCTGTTCCTGACATCACATTTGTCAGTCGTCAAAGCAGTCGTCATTACCAGCCAGTGCCGTTATGGCTCCTGAATTCATTCCCAAGCATTTCCCTAATCAAGAGACTGTCCCTGCATCTGTTCCAGACCCCAAACCCTGCTGGAGGCCCCCACCAGTGAAGTGGGCCTCGATCTCTAGAAGTGCCACTAATCAGTTTCCCGTCCCTCCCATCCCGTCTTTGGTGTTGCCTGGCCGTCATGTGCCTCCAAAGCCAGCACCTCCATGGGCAATTCCAAACTATACCGCTGGATTGACTCCTACCCTCCCAGCTCCACCCGCTCTGTTTCCTGGCTGTTATGGGACGCCAATGTTTGCACCCCTTTGCTACCCCCTTTGACTCCTTTGCCTCGTGTGGACGCCTGGAGGCATCCATTGGAGGAGGGGTACTGTCAGGGTCCTGCCCATAGTCTTGTCTGTCTGGTCTCTGTTCAATGTTTCTTTGTTTGTCTTGTGTCTGACCACATGGCTCTGTCTTTGCTTGTGTTGGCCATGTGCTCCTCTTGTCCCACCTCCCTTGTTTCCCTTTACCATGCCCCCTTGTTTAGTCCTTGTTTAGTCCTTGTCTAGTCCTTGTTTGCTTAATTGTGTTCACCTGATCCTCATGTGCTCTTCCCTTTATATTGAGCTCCTTTCCCTCTTGTCCTTGCTGGTTCGTTGTGTACATTTGTTTTATGCTGTGTGTCTAGCTAAGCTTGTCCTAGTGATTTAGTATTTGATCTTGCCTAGTTATAGTCCTTTGCTTTATTTTCCCTAGCCTTATTTTTTGGACTTCTCTAGTTTTGAGGTTTTGAGGTTTTACTCTAGTCTAGTTCTTGTCTTTATTTTTGGTCTAGTCTCCCTAGACTTATTTTCAGTTCTGTCTTGCTTTTTCTAGCTTAACTTATTTACTTTATTTAGTTTCTCTCTAGTTTCCTGTAAGAGTGCGTTCTTGTTTTATTTCCTTTGTATTTCTTAGTTTCACTCATTTATTGAGCTTGGTTTTATATTATTATTTTTCTCTTTTGCTAGCTTCAGTTATTATTTAGGCTATTTTGTTTTCTTTATTCTTAGGTGTTAGTTTGTCTTTTTCTCTCGTTGTTTGTGTCTCTGTGTTAGTGTGTGTGTCATGTGTTGGTTCCTGCCCTGTGTCCTGAGTTTCCCCTGGTCATTGACTCTCCTGGCCTGGCTACCAGTCTGGTTCTGCAGCAAGTCATGTCACCAACCATCGTTGGCCATCACATCCTTGCTGTCTCTACCCTGACCAGCCAGTTCTCCCATTGTGTCCTGCCCCTATTGTTTGGACTTTGTCCCTGTCTCACCATTCTTGTCCTGTGTCCAATATTGTTAATAACTTTCACCCCCTGCTCATTCTGCATCTGGGTCCTCACTCTCAGTATCATGACAAAAACTCATCTAGTTTCTCTGTTTTAAGTCCTAAAGCATGCAGCATTCATTTTTTAAAATGTATTTATTTATTTTTATCTCGACATAAGTTGTTTTATTGGCATTTAAACAAGGCACTTATTTGCACTAATTCATTAAACTAACATCAACTGTTTATCATATGGATATTATTAGGTGCTATAATAATAGATGCTGTGTGCAATTAGATGCTATTTACACTAGTGAAAATAGCGATGTATTTAATTTACACTAAGTGACAATAGCATTCATTTTCTTAGTGATATACTATTTAGAAAATAGCGACATATTTACACTATATAAAAGTAGCAGTTCTTTGCAATAAGTGCAAACAATTTAGATGCTATTTATACTTATAAATGGTGGCAGATACTATTTGCACCTCAGTATTGTTGTACATTAACAGGATGCAATAATAACATAGATTGTAAATTATTATATTTATTTAAATTATTAAATGGATGCCGCCTTATTGGGACAATAAAGCCTTCCCTACACCTACACCTACTCCTAACCCTACCCGATAAATACTTTATTATCAAACACTTGTTAGGCAATTCATTACCACTTTTCAAACATTTTCTTCATTTTTTATTGAAAATAAATGCCTTTCCGATCTGATATGTGATGGGAAAAGGGAGAAGAGTGAGTTCGGCAAAAAGGGGATTCAAACTCGGGTCGATCGTGTCAAAAGCTACATTTACGCACCAACCTCCCTATAGGCGCAACCAGACATTTATGGTCAGAGTTAGTGTAAATAGCCTTTGTCAACAAGACAGGCTATTTACACTAAGTGTAACAAATAAGTTCCCCATGCAACGACATCAGTTCTCTTTTCTGATGGAGTATGACGGAACAAAAAAGGGACACTTTTTTAAGTCCTAAAGCATGCAGCATTATTTTTTTATTTCTTTACTTATCGGGATCTTGACATTGTTGACAAGTTGTTTTCTTGTGATCTAGGCATTAGTGTAAAATAGACACTCGTAAAAGGCAGCATTGCTATCACAAGAAAACAAAAAAATTATTATTATTATTTTTTTTTTAAAGCCAGTTCATGACACCTTTAAAGGGTAACTTCAGTGATTTAGCATTAGGCTTTGTATCAGTAGAAACCCGGTAGTATATTCAAATTATGGTAATTTCCCCCCTCATATCCCCCTGAGACGAGAGAATTATGCATTTTATTTCTGGAAAAAATCCTCTGATGACGCAAATATCGTAATTTTGCCTCATCTGAGGATTTTTTGGCCAGAGGCTAAAGACTACAGCCACTAGATGGAGCTGTTCCACATGTTATCAACCCGCCCATAGGGGAGAGATCTCACGCACAGAATGTAAGACACAGACGGCCGCATGGACATTCATAACGGTGCGATGCAGAGCAAAGTGAGTGTTTCAACTTTCAATGAATTCCTGGTATAGTTTAGCTTCCATATGCGATCTGAAAACGGGCCAGACTGGCGCTTAACGTTACCTCAGCTCTTCATGATGAAGGAAATCTGACACTGTTGCGTCTGTGCCATGACTTTCGTTCGTCTCACTCACACTTTATTGAAAAGACACGTTCAGTTTTTAATTGTAATGTTTATTCTCTAACTGAACGAAATGATTGTATTACTATGAAGATCAAAACGACGGTGTACGGAGTGGGGCAGCGAAGCAAGTGTATTCTGGGAGTTGTTGTCTTTCATCCACATGAGACAAAAATACATTTTCTGTCTTTTCTCAGTCTAGAAGGCACCAAATTCAAAAACAATTTCACATTTCTTCTACATAAATGACCCAGTTTAAATACAAAGCTTAATACTAAATCACTGAAGTAACCCTTTAAGCTATAAACCATATAATTAGAATATATATATATATATATATATATATATATATATATATATATATATATATATATATATATATATATATATATATATATATATATATAAAAAACAATTTAAATAAATAACACTTAGAGAAGATATCTAAAAAGAAACTCATAAGGGATTGAGAAGAAACAAGTCATTAATTTGTGTTTTTATTTATTTAATTGTATTTCATTGTTATTGTAATTGTACTTCATTTACATTCATTTAATCTTGCACAAACAATATAAATTGTTACGTTTCTAGTTATTGTCTGTGTTTTATATGTGCCTATTAAAGACTTGCCCTCTGTAGCGAACCTAAGCTACTGGTCCATTACCTGGTGCTCTAAAATTCAGTGACTAAGCCAAGGTAAAAAGAGTAGTGTTACAAAAAGTGGTAGTAGTAGCCGTAGTCTAGCGCCAACATTGTGACAACAACGGAAGAGTTAAGCCATGGTAAGTAAACAAAATGTTTTCTGTAAACTGTTGACTGATTTAATAGTTAGGTGAAGTTTGATAACTGGCAATAATTGTGACCTGTGGCATGCTACAGACTTAGCAGACTAGCTTTACATTAGCTCTTATTTGAGGGAAACGGAGGAGAAAAAACGGCACATAAGGCAAGAGAAGCTGTTATACCTTTTTTTTTAATGTAATTCGTGACTTTCATAAACACCGCATCCGTAGGGCCTGGGATTGTTGTTTCGCGGGCTATGTGATGTCAGAGCACGTAACTGGGATCAGGACTGATTCAGTATTGTGTCAAATCTAATAACAAATTGTGGTATTATATTCCAAATCTAGTTTTTAACAAAAATAGCAGTGTTAAGTTGTTTTATATGGAATAATAAAGATATTAAATATAAGAATAAAACACTTTTTTAAAAATATTGGTTTAGAAGCAATATTTTATTGGTGACACAGAATTTCTTGATAAATTCAAACTTCCAATATCTGCAAGGGATTATGCAGTTGTTTTTGATGCTATACCTTCTTGTCTCCTTCAGTTGTTGTTTGATGCTGAGGCTGTTGGTTTGAATATAACTAATGATTTTAGCTTAAAGGGTTAGTTCACCCAAAAATGAAAATGATGTCATTAATTACTCACCCTCATGTCGTTCGACACCCGTAAGACCTCCGTTCATCTTCGGAACACAAATTAATATATTTTTGTGGAAAGCTGATGGCTGAGAAAGGCTTCAGATAGGCCTCCATTGGCATTCAGTACATTTACACTCCCAAGACCCATAAAAGGCACTTAAAACGTTGTTACAAAGTCCATCATTCTCACCACAGTGACTCTACAATAATTTTACGATGCGACGAAAATAGTTTTTGTGCGCAAAAAAAATCTAAATAACACCTTTATCCAACTTGTTCTTGTCTTCCGTGTGTGCGTAGATCCGGCGTTCGGACACATGACCCAGAAGTGATTTGTTTACAAGCAGAGGAAGACGCGCGTGTCTAAGCTGTTGAATTCTACATTGATCGTGCTTTAGGTCTCGGCGTAGTGCTCAAAATGGGGTTAAAGTGTGCATTTCATGGATTCCCGAACCCCGGCGCTACGTCATATTCTCGCGCATGCGTCGTGGAGGCACACACGGAAGACAAGAAGAGGTTGAATAAAGTCGTTATTTTGATTTTTTTTTGCGCACAAAAACTATTGTCGTCGCTTCGTAAAATTATTGTAGAGCCACTGTGGTGAGATGGACTTTGTAACGATGTTTTAAGTGTCTTTTATGGGTCTTGGGAGTGTAAATGTACTGAATGCCAATGGAGGCCTATCTGAAGCCTTTCTCAGCCATCAGCTTTCAACAAAAATATCTTCTTTTGTGTTCTGAAGATGAACGGAGGTCTTACGGGTGTCGAACGACATGAGGGTGAGCAATTAATGACAGAATTTTAATTTTTGGGTGAACTAACCTTTTAAGGTTCGATGGTATAAATATTGTTGATAAACATTTTTTAATAATAGCTTCCTTAGACAAATGTGTAGTTCATTTAGGACTCCCCCAGCTAGGGTTTTTGGAATTCACACTTCCGGGACATTGAGTGTCATCAATAAGATTTGTGAGGTTTCATTTAAAATCATTCATTGCGTTTACCCAGTCAATCAGGTCATTAAAAGATTTAAGAAAGACATTGATTTGAAATGTGTGTTTTGTAATTTGAATGACGAGACTATTTGTCATCTTTTTAAAAAAATTGTATTTGCTCTAAATTGTTCTGGTGTGATGTTAAGGTCTTTTAAAAGGAGATTTCTGGAACTGACATTACTCTGGAGGACAAAAATATTTTATTTGTTTATGACAAACCTTTAGAAAAAAAACATTTGTTTTGTTCTTAATTTGTTTATTATTTTAGGTAAATATCACATTCATTAATGTCGATGGGCAAAGAATACACCTAATTTCATACAATTTAAGTTTGAGCTTTGTCAGTATCTTAAATCATTGGAGGGTGTAAGGAACACCAAGGCAAAAAAGACTTTAGACTGCTGTAAAGCCTTTAAGGACCGCTATTTTTAAAAAAAAATATTATTTCGAATTTTGATTTCAATACCCCATGCGTATATAGTTATTCATCCTTGTTATGTTGTTGCATATTCAAATGATCTTCTTTGTATTATTATTGTATTTTTTTATTTACTTATTTTTGCTGTTATTACTGTTATTCTGTACATAATTTTGTAACTGAAAAAAAAAAAAAAGTTCACAGGTGGGACGTCACGGGTTTGACTGCCGTTCCAGTGCACTTTCACAGGTAGAAGGTTGGAAAAACTTGGGTTACTGGTTGCCTGGTGTTGTATCTCAGATACAGAGGGAAAACTTAGAGAGAAATATAGTTTCTAGATGGTCTCTTTTATTTAGGACACATCTCCATAGCCAACCATACACACACACGCACAGGAGCGCAAACACTGCGCGTTCTTCTCTGTTTTTAACTGTGCTACAGCCCAACAACACAATGCGCCACCTGAACAAACCCAATACCACCATTAATATTCAATATTTCCCGACACACTCAGCTTTCAGTTCATTCAGTAAACTGAGTAAAGGTTTATGGTATGTACAGATCACAAATTTACGGCCATAAAGATATTTATGGAATTTTTTCACCCCAAACACTACAGCTAAACCCTCTTTTCTAGCTGCGAGTAGTTTTTTTCTGCTACTGAAAGTGTTCGTGATACAAGATCTCTCAGCTCCATCTGCCATCCGATGGGCCAACACGGCTCCCACACCGTACACTGAAGCGTCACAGGAAAGCACTAATTCTTTGTTTTCATCATATTGGATTAACCCTGTTAGACTGCAGTAACTCTTTTGATTTTTTAAAGGCTTTTTCTTGTTCCTCTTTCCAACACCAGGGGACATCCTTCTTCAAAAGTTTGTGCAATGGAGCAAGCAGTGTTGAGAGGTTGGGCAGGAACTTGTTGTAGAAATTCAACAATCCTAAATATGCTTTCAGCTCTGTTACTGTTGTTGGTCTTGGTGCATCCTGAACTGCTTGGACTTTTTCAGGAACTGGATGAATACCACTGGCATCCACTTTGTGTCCCAGAAAAATGACTTCCTTCCCCAAGAATGTACATTTTGCCCTTTTCAACCGCAAAACATACTCATGCAATCGTGTCAACACTTGATCCAGTGTCCTCAAATGCTCCTGATCATCTTGTCCTGTCAGCAAGATATCATCCAGATATACCGTTACCTTTGGAATGTCTTTCAGGAACCCTTCCATTGTCCTCTGGAAGATGGCTGGACTGGAACTAACTCAAAAAGGTAATCTGGTGTACGTGAACAATCCTTTGCGTGTATTCACTGTCACATACTGTTTTGACGTTTCATCGAACAGAATCTGTTGATATGCATGACTCATGTCTAACTTGCTGTATTTTTCTCCTCCAGCTAAAACCGCAAACATATCCTCCATTCGGGGAATGGGATACTGCTCCAGTGATGACTCTCTGTTAATGGTTACCTTTATCAACACTCGTTTCTTGTGGTTTCATTATACACACTCTTTGCACATGTCCAATTTTACCACAATGACAACACTTTTCTTTAGCAAACTTAGTCTTTCGGCCCATAGTTACTTCCCCCACATCGATAGCACATTCCTGTATCCATCTTGAAGAGAGTAGTGCTCAGTCAATTTCCTTTGTCTTTGTGCAAATCAGCCATATCCTTATTAGCAGCTTCAATATCCTGAGCTTTTCTTAGTGCAGTCTCAAACGTCAGTCCATCCTCAGCTAGCAATCTCCGTTGTATGCTGTCATCATTAACACCACACACTAATCTGCCTCTCAGCATAACAGTGAGCATGTCTCCAAAATTACAATCTTGTGCCAGCTTCCTCAGTTCAGCCACATATTCGACTATGCTTTCATCAGAGTGTCTGTTACGTGAATTAAACTTCCATCGTTACACTATTTTACTAGGCTTCGGATTAACCCAGTAAGACCCACTGTTGTAATATTACCACATCAAGTTTAGCTCTACTAAAATAAACCTGTAGATATTTTTTTTCTCTCCAAGACCACATTTACACAACTAATGGGTCCTATTGTTCAGTCTTGCAATGCTATTGGATGGAAGATTTTGTGAATAGGCCTGTTTACCTGGCCATGAACTCACACAACCTGCGGACTTGACTTGAAGCAGATCATGGCGTTTTACTGGACTGGATAAATCAACATTCAAGTAAGTAAATTCCCCCAAATATTTTTTTATGTGATAATATGTCTAGATAATGCAGATATTAAGGTACTGTTGAATACTTTAATCATATTAGATTGAGCTTGTAATGTCAATGTTGTAATTTTACAACATTGGGTGAAAGGGGTGCCAAAATTTACCCGTGCACCTTGCATATTACATGGATGAAATGTACTTCTCACCTGTTCCGTGTTAAGTAAATACTAAAAGAAACAATGTTTTTGATCATTTACAAGTTTTAAAATGTCATCTTTGTTACAATTTTGAGTTTTGATCAACATTTAATTATTATTAAATAAGTTTAAGTTGAATTAAGGAATACATTATTTATTTGAGAATTTGAAAGTGTTGCAGTATTTGAAACTATCTGTCTCTTATCATTTATAAAACACACTTAACTGGTTTTCTTTTATGGGCTTTGTTTGGCCAAATATCTGCTTCCTGCATGAGGGACAGGTGATAATGTTCAGGGCCCGTATTCATAAAGATTCTAAGAGTGCTCTCAGAAAACTCGTAATTTAGCTTAAAAACTTTTATGTAGGAGTCTTAGCTTAAGAGCTCTTCAGGACCGATCTGAGAGCAACTCTGAGCAAGGAAAATACAAAAACTTTTATCTTAGTGAAGAGGCGGGGCTGACCCCGTTGCTACGTATGACACAGTCTTTTGAAGACTATGATTGGTTGGTTGTCCAAAAAGGGGAAAAAAGGAGCGCTTTTAAATATAGGGTCTATTCTAAGCCTTCACTTTGAAATTACAAGCGCAAATTGTCCTATTTTACCGTTCTCTCTTACTCACACACACACATTATATATATGTACAACCCCAAATCAGAAAAAGTTGGGACAGTATGGAAAACGCAAAAAAAAGAAAAAAAGAAGTGATTTCTAAAATTACTTTGACTTGTATTTCATTGCAAACAATATGAACACAAAATATTTCATGTTTTGTCTGGCCAACTTCATGTCATTTGTAAATATGCATCCTTTCCTGTCATCCAGACCTGCAACTTGTAACGCCACACCAGCAGAGGGAGCCGTCTCCCGAATACTGACTAGGATCTGCTCCCTCTGCTGCTTCTACTTCTACTTCCTGTTTGGTGACTATTTAGCCAGAGAAGCTGTAGCCACACATTGCGAAGTATTGCCAGCCACACGGTCATACTGAGCGTTTTCTTTGTGTACCTGATTGCCCTCCTCGTGTATGTTTCTGCCTGGTTCTTCTGTGATTATCTGGATTATCCCTTCTGACTTGGTTGCCTGATTGGACTGATATCTGTTTTTGGCCTGCTGTCTGCCTTTCACTCTGCCTCTGGATTCTCCCTTGTGTTTGTTCACGGATTGGTTTGATTTCCTGGATTTGACCTATTGCCTGTCTAACGGTTTCCGTTGATTCCTGCTGCTGCTCAATAAACTCTGCAAATGGATTCTACTTCAGACTCAGCGTCCTCATTACACAACTTAGCAATTTAGGGCTAGTAATGAGGTAAAATGGTTAAATAATGATGTGATTTGAAACAGGTGATGTCAACAGGTGATTGTAATTATGATTTGGTACAAAAGCAGCATCCAAGAAAGGTTGAATCCTTTAGGAGCAAAGATGGGCCGAGGATCGCCAGTTTGCCAACAAATACGTGAGAAAATTATTGAAATGTTTAAAAACAATGTTCCTCAAAGAAAGATAGGAAGAGATTTGGATATTTCACATTCAACAGTGCATAACATAATTCAAAGATTCAAGGAATCTGGAGGAATTTCAGTGCGTAAAGGACAAGGGCGCAAGCCTAAGCTGAACAACCGTGATCTCCGATCCCTCAGGCGGCACTGCATTAAGAATCGTCATTTATCTATAAGCGATATCACCACATGGGCTCAGGCTACTTTGGCAAACCTTTGTCAAGTACCACAATACGTAGTTACATCCACAAATGCCAGTTAAAACTGTACTGTGCCAAAAGGAAGCCCTATGTTAACAGTGTCCAGAAGCGCCGTCGACTTCTCTGGGCTTGGAGGCATCTGGGATGGACCATCACACAGTGGAAACGTGTACTGTGGTCAGATGAATCAGTATTTCAGGTATTTTTTGGAAAGGGATTGGATGCCGTGTGCTCCGGACCAAAGAAGAAAAGGATCATCCAGACTGTTACCAGCAACAAGTCCAAAAGCCAGGGTCTGTCATGGTATAGGGTTGTGTCAGTGCCTTTGGCAAAGGTAACTTGCACTTCTGTGAAGGCACCATTAATGCTGAAAAGTACATAGAGATTTTGGAGCATAATATGCTGCCTTCAAGAAGACATCTTTTCCAGGGACATCCATGCATATTTCAACAAGACAATGCAAAACCACATTCTGCACACATTACAAAGTCCTGGCTGCGGAGGAAGAGGGTACGGGTACTTGATTGGCCTGCCTGCAGTCCCGACCTGTCTCCAATAGAGAATGTGTGGCGCATTTTGAAGTGCAAAATGGGACAACGAAGACCCCGTACTGTTGCCCACCAAAGAATGGGACAAAATTACACCTGAAACACTTCATCATTTGGTGTCTTCAGTCCCTAAACGTCTTTTAAGTGTTGTGAAAAGGAATGGCAACATTACAAAGTGGTAAATGCTTTACTGTCCCAACTTTTTTTTAAATGTGTTGCAGGTCTGAATGACAGGAAAGGATGCATATTTACAAATGACATGAAGTTGACCAGACAAAACATGAAATATTTCATATTGTCCATATTGTCTGCAATGAAATACAAGTCAAAGTAAATTTAGAAATCACTTCTTTTTTTTTTTTTGCGTTTTCCATACTGTCCCAACTTTTTCTGATTTGGGGTTGTATATAAATCCTTTTATTATTTGCCATGCTGTTAATTTCCTATAAGGTATCTGATCGGCTTAGAATTATAAACATTGTTCCACTCTTCCCAATTACACTGATTGCTGGCATGTCTATTTAATTAGTGGTCTGAAAGTTGGGTTTAATGCAACAAACATGATCCCTGCACGATCTAATCTATAGCGTCTTATTAAGTCACTGTCATCCATTGTCTGCAACCCATTTCTTCTCCCTCTTCGTCTTTCTACCATTGTAAGGATTGGTTTTGGTGATAAGACAAAAGCTGAGATACACACCCCAGCAAATTGAACAATAAAAGTCACTAATCTTGAGAGAAGATCTCACAGAAACTGTGTGACACCACCCTGACAAACATTTCTCCCCCCTCCCCATTTTGCCCTCTCCTTTTCCTGTTTTCAAGTCACCAAATGCAGACATACCAGTGATGATGTTTCTTGTAAATCTATTGTTTTATCCCTTTCATGTTTGATGTCTTTTTAAAGGTCTCGGTGCGAATGGTAAAATTGTCTCAGTTTCACTGCAGTCACTAGTAGTATTAGAAAGATTGAAAACTAATGAGAATTCAATCCTCCTTTTGAGGAGTCTCTTCAAAGATATCTGATCCACTCCCCCAAAACCAGGTGGTTGTGTTGCAAATATTTAAACAATGCCCAATTGGCACTAAGGGGCCTAAAGTGTGCCAAGAAAGCATCCACCACACCATTACACCACCACCACCTGCCTGCACAGTGGTAACAAGGCATGATGGATCCATGTTCTCATTCTGTTTACGCCAAATTCTGACTCTACCATCTGAATGTCTCAACAGAAATCGAGACTCATCAGACCAGGCAACATTTTTCCAGTCTTCAACTGTCCAAGTTTGGTTCAACTTTTTCCTATTTGTAGTGGAGATGAGTGGTACCCTGTGGGGTCTTCTGCTGTTGTAGCCCATCCGCCTCAAGGTTGTGCGTGTTGTGGATTCACAAATGCTTTGCTGCATACCTCGGTTGTAACGAGTGGTTATTTCAGTCAAAGTTGCTCTTCTATCAGCTTGAATCAGTCGGCCCATTCTCCTCTGACCTCTAGCATCAACAAGGCATTTTCGCCCACAGGACTGCTGCAGACTGGATGTTTTTCCCTTTTCACACCATTCTCTGTAAACCCTAGAAATGGCTGTGCGTGAAAATCCCAGTAACTGAGCAGATTGTGAAATACTCGAACCGGCCTGTCTGGCACCAACAACCATGCCACGCTCAAAATTGCTTAAATCACCTTTCTTTCCCATTCTGACATTCAGTTTGGAGTTCAGGAGATCGTCTTGACCAGGACCACACCCCTAAATGCATTGAAGCAACTGCCATGTGATTGGTTGATTAGATAATTGCATTAATGAGAAATTGCACAGGTGTTCCTAATAATCCTTTAGGTGAGTGTATATCTGATGTGTGATGCTGAACTGAACGCTATGAGTTTCTAAAGGTTTTTGTATTCTTTTCAATTCTTTCCGCTGTTCTGAACATAGACTGTTTTATGTGCAACAATAGCTTGCTCTGTGTTCATTAAGAGCAGGTCAGACCCTTTAAACGTAAAAAGATTTTAATTCTATTTAATTCTATTTTTAATGAGTTTGAGATACATACACGTGTATGTGTGTGTGTGTGTAAAATACTCCCTCGTGTTTCTAAGACAATTATTAAAGACATTCATAGGTTACCTTAGTCAGTAAATATGATGAATGTGGGGGAGATTCACAAAGAGTGGAATGCAGCCGGAGTCAGTGCTTCAAGAACCACAACGCACAGACGTATGGGCATGCACTCTAAAAAATGCTGGGTTAATAATAACCCAAGTTGGGTTGAAAATGGACTAACCCAGCAATTGGGTTGTTTTAACCCAGCGATTGGGTTGTTTTAACCCAGAAATTGGGTTGTTTTAACCCAGCAATTGGGTTGTTTTAAGCAAATATTTAACCCAACCGCTGGGTTAAAACAACCCAATTGCTGGGTTAGTCCATTTTCAACCCAACTTGGGTTATTATTAACCCAGCATTTTTTAGAGTGTGGGTTTCAGCTGTCGCATTCCTGTAACAGACAGCGTCAGAAGCGTCTCGCCTGGGCTAAAGACAAATAGGACTGGACTGCTGCTGAGTGGTCCAAAGTTATGTTCTCTGATGAAAGTAAATTTTGCATTTCCTTTGGAAATCAGGGTCCCAGAGTCTGGAGGAAGAGAGGAGAGGCACACAATCCACGTTTCTTGAGGTCCAGTGTAAAGTTTCCACAGTCAGTGATGGTTTGGGGTGCCATGCCATCTGCTGGTGTTGGTCCACTGTGTTGTCTGAGGTCCAAGGTCAACGCAGCCGTACACCAGGTAGTTTTAGAGCACTTCATGCTTCCTGTTGCTGACCAACATTATGGAGATGCAGATTTCATTTTCCAACAGGACTGCACCTGCACACAGTGCCAAAGCAACCAGTTGGTTAAAGGTCCATGATATCCCTGTTCTCAATTGGCCAGCAAACTCGCCTGACCTTAACGCCATAGAAAATCTATGGGGTATTGTGAAGAGGAAGATGCGATATGCCAGACTCAACAATGCAAAAGAGCTGAATGCCACTATCAGAGCAACCTGGGCTCTCATAACACCTGTGCAGTGCCACAGACTGATCGACTCCATGCCATGCTACATTGCTGCAGTAATTCAGGCAAAAGGAGCCCCAACTAAGTATTGAGTGCTGTGCATGCTCATACTTTTCAGTTGGCCAAAGATTTCTAAAAATCCTTTCTTTGTAATGGTCTTAATTAATATTCAAATTTTCTGATTTACTGAATTTGGGATTTTTCTTAGTTGTCAGTTATAATCATCAAAATTAAAAGAAATAAACATTTGAAATATATCACTCTGTGTGTAATGAATGAATATAATATACAAGTTTCACTTTTTGGATGGAATTAGTGAAATAAATCAACTTTTTGATGATATTCTAATTATATGACCAGCACCTGTAGACTCGCAAACGACTGGTAAAATATATAAACCAAAAGCATTAAATAGAACAATCAAATATAACCACTATTGCAGGGCTGGTGGTGTCTTTAGAGATATGTGTTTTTTTTTTGCAAAAATGCTTCATGATGTTTCAGAGACAATTATACATTCATAGGTTACTTCCCTGTTGAGTTAGTGTAATACTATTGCGCTCTGTGATGATTTCAATATTCCTCACAGGCACATCCGCTGCGCCACCAACCTCTGAAGCCAACAATACACAAATTAACCAAACTAAATGCTTCATGATGTTTTTTTAATGGAAAAATGCTTCATGATGTTTCAGAGACAATTATACATTCATAGGTTACTTCCCTATTGAGTCAGTGTAAATACTGTTGCGCTCTGTGATTTTTTAACATTCCTCACAGGCACGTCCGCTGCACCACCAACCTCTGAAGCCAACAGTACACAAACAAACCTAACTAAAAGCACAAAAATATTTAAAACATCATTACAAACACCCTCACAGACAACAGGTAAAAAAGAAAGAAACAAAATACATAAACTGCCATTTGGTATATATTTTATAATATTATTATATATTTTAAAATGTAATTAATTCCTGTGATGACAGAGCTGAATTTTCAGCAGCCATTACTCCAGTCTTATATGCTGCTTTGATGCTCAAGACATATGTTGTTATTATCCATTTTAAAAAGCAGCTGAAAGATCATGTGACACATATTTAAATATATTAAAATAGAAAAAAATTATTTTAAATTCCTATAATATCGCACAATTTTATTGTTTTTACTGTATTTTTGATCAAATAAATGTAGAAATGGGGAGCATAAGAGACTTATTTCAAAATTGCAGGGCTGGTTTTAAAGGCACAATATGTAATACTTTTGGATTATATTCAAAAACCACTAGAATAGTGTTATATATTTTGTTGACATGTGTATTTGCATTATCCCAAATGTTTCCAAGAATGTTTAAATCCAGAGAAATAAGCAATTTTAACCAGGACACGGCCCATGTCTGTGCGTTGCCTATCAATGTCATCATACCCGCGTTACCATAAATGTCCAGTTTTATTTTGTAGAAACCATGCAAACACCAATGACACTTTAATATATTATGAGTATTATTAGACAAGGGAACAACTGTTTGGATACATTTATAGACAGAAAACAAATCACTGTTATATAGCTCAACAAGTTCAGTCTTATTGTTTGAATCTCATCTTCTTCATTTACTACGAGTACCATGTTTTAGTATTAATAATTCTTTTTAAATTAAAATGTGTCAAATATGATAAAACAGCACTGCGTTACCCCACATACACTTGTCCGGAAGAAGCGAAAGCGGCGACTGTGGCATAATAAAAGTTCCATGCCGTCACCAGTTGTCACGCTCATCTCTCATTACAATTGAATAATTTTGTGCTTTTCTTTTGCAGTTGTTATAGGCTTACACAACTGAAAAATATCATGTGACACAATTAGGCCTACCAGTAATACTCAATGAATAACTTTTGTGTAAATTCATGACCTTAAACATTAAACAAAATATTACAAAGAATTCTGACAGGGATTGTTTTAGATTTGTAATTGTTATAGTTTTGCACGTATTACTATACAAAGTATCAGTATGAAGCAGTGGAGAATTACTTTAAATTTAAAATGAATTGACAAACCGCTCAAGGAAGCATCTGTAATCAGAACTTCCCACACTGTTGCGGTGTGTCTCTACTGCCAGGTATGACTCCTTGAAACTATTTTGATACTATTTTGATACTATTAATTGGTATTTGTGATTTGTATTCTATGCTGATCAGTTGTGTATGTTGGATTTTTAAATTCCTTTATTTGATGTTTTGCCTGGCTAAATAAACATAAATTTTGATTTATCTTGTATTCTTCTGAAATCATTATTTTATTCATGTCCATGCAGGGTAAGTAGGGGTTACCGCAGATCTCTCTGCCAGGGCAAACCATACTGGGAACCCCATAGCGGGAGCATTGAGCCATGCATGAGGGAAAACCTGATTTCTGACTGCCACTGTTATTATAAGTTGCAGTCTCCGTGACTATCACTAAAATTACACGTTTTATTATGAGTGCACATGTGTGACTCACTTAGAGGTAAGATAGTTCACCCTGCAATCCTCTGTAATATCAGAACTGACTAATCTGTGTCCGTTAGAGCAAGCGAAATCCGGACGCTTAGCCTATTTGAGACTCCGGGTCCCATGGAGGATATTAATATTTGAAAATAAGTGATACTAAGAAAATCAACGATCTAAATTAAATCGCAACTAATCTTAAAATCAGCTGATAAACTCTAAACGTAACACAGTTTATCGAGTCACATAAAATTGGAGTCAGATTAACTTATTTGAGGAAATGGATCTTCACATTTTAATGAATTAAAGTGATTTTTACAGAAGCGCCAGAAAAGACATACACGCAGAAGTCCTTCAACCAGCTGCTGGATTTCGAAATTTGAGCCAGTGGGTGGACTTTACAATCCAAATAATGTAAATGATTAAATCTACAACTTGTTTGTCAAATCTCATATGACAGAAATGTTGGCAGGTAGAAGTATGTTTTCAATTTTCTTTTAAAGACGGCTGAACCTTCAAGTCATGTGGCAAGGAAATGAGAATCTTAAAACCACAATGACAAATGACTGAAAGATTTGTAATAGTATTGAGATAACTTTATGGTATCTATTTGTATGAGAGGATTTATATATTTGTCACATGTCTGTCCTGTCTCATTGAGCACATGTGGTGTTTTGTTATTTTGGGCTAATTGCTTGTGTCTCTGTCTGATCCCTCCCCCTTGTTATCTGATTAGTGTTTGATTTCTCCCACCTGTTCCCTCCTTATTTCTTGCCCTTTATAAATTCCTTTTGTGTGTTCAGAAAGGTTAGTCTGATCAGAAAGGTTATCTTTTATGCTGGAGTAAATATTTAATGTTATTGGAACCCTTGTTTTTGTGTTATTAAATTTTTTGAGTTAATCGAGTTATTGTTTATAATGTTGTTTACTTTTTATTTTGTACATATATAACGTTCTGTCATAAACTCTAGATGGCGCAGGCTAATAGGTCCTTTAAAGGTGCTGTATGTAAGTTTTTCACTTTACTGAAACATAAAAATACCATATGCTTGCAGATATTAAGGAAACATGTTAAATTCACCTACTTGTTTCTCAGAAAACCAATGTGACAGCCAGTTATTCTACTTTGAAATGTGCATTCCAGAATGTCTTTGGCTTGTAATCATAGGGGAACCACTTTAAGTGCAGTATAGCACAAAATCTAGGTGCTTCAGTGGTTCTTCAGCGGTTCTTTGGGATGACTGAGGAGCTATATAGCACCGCTATCATATACAGAGCCTGTTAAGCCCCTGTATGGTTCTTCTGCAGTTTTTCAGTGTTTTTTGGGGGTGGTTAAGGTGCTATATAGCACTACTGCCTTACAAAGAACCTTTTAAGCCCCTTTAAAGGTTTTTTAGAGGCCAAAGAACCACTGTTGGAACTGTTTAGCACCATTTTTGATGAAGAAATAAAATGTTATATGGCACCTCTTATGAGTTCTACATAGTGTCATTAAAGTACCATAGCACCTTTAAAGATATGGTGCTATATAGCACCAAAAGTGGTTCCCCTATGATTACAAGCCAATAATCACTTTTATGGCACAATTTCTGCCATATTATAGCATCATTTTTGTGTAATTGAGTGTACCGCACCTTTAACTACCTGTTCGTAATCACATCGTCATCTTTAGGGCACAGCTAATTGCTTCCTGCTGTATCAGTAGCCAATGAGCTTGCATGTTCAAACCTTCAAATACTCTGGTAGCATTTGCCCTCAGCAGTGCAGCGTGCTTTCACAAACCCTCCACCTTCCCCAGCTCCACCTGTATAGATCTGCTATGGGTAATTAATGTACACTCTAGCAGCAGCATATCTTTCCTGCTCACAGCAACGTGTTGTGTTATGTATTGGTAGTAGCAAGTCCCGAACTTGCTCTGCAGCAGCGATAACCTACAGCAGCAGCAGAATGGGCGTCACTAGGCCCTTTTTAGGGGGGCTTCAGCCCCCCCTAACTTCTGCCCAGCCCCCTTAAAAAAATTGTGATTAACCTTTAAAACATATGAAACTGGCGGGAGGCTTCGGCTACGTCCCGTCTTTTAATCAGTGTGTTCTTTAATCCGCAGTGGCGCCGAGCAGAGCGCACGTCAGAAGCAGAGGTTCAGAGAATCAATGCGCGTCGATCTGAGCCTCATTGGTCTGTCACCGCTCGTCAATGTCAAAATATTTGAGAAAATCAGAGTTGTTGCAGGCTTTATGTACGCACAGATGCTGCTGAGGCTGAGCGTGAATTTTAGCCGCACGACTCGACGTCAATTGTGAGATATATAAGTAGCTAAACTAAACATTTCATATTTGACAGCTGCTTCTTTAAGTCAGAAATGTTAAACAAATGACAAAAATATTCAGGCAAATTAATAAACATTCGTCTAATTTTGCCCTTTTGAATTGAAATAGGCCTATGTAATGTCATTTATAATATAATTAACGAACAAGAAATATTAACAAAGCCGTTTTCTTCAGATTAGGCATAAGATTAATAGTAATGAATGTGTGCATATTGTAAATTAATATAATTCCATTTGTAGCATTCAGTAAATAAAAAAGCTCATCTTTTTTCAGCCTGTGGGCTTAAGATTAGTAATGAATGTGTGCATATTGTGAATTAATTTAATAAATCTAGTAGCCTGGTAGCCTTCAGTAAATTAACATATCTATGAAAAAGATTCATAAAACATAAATATCAGTTAAACATATATTTTACTATCTTCACTGACGAAAATGGAAAAACTTAATCAGTCATATCTGACATGGTTTTCAAGCTATTGTTATCTAATGTTTTGGCGTTCAGAAAATCTTAAAATGCACATATGTCATGGAAATTTTTATTTTCCCTCGAACCGCCTTTACTACCTCACATTTGGGATCTCAGTGATTATAAACCAGCCTACATTGTATGATTAAGGGATGTACAATATGGTCATGCAGAATAAGGCATTAATATTTGCTTTATAAGTAATAATAAATAGCCAATATCCTAATGTGCTAATAAGCTACTCGTTAATAGCGAGAATTGGACCCTAAAATAAAGTGTTTTTTTTTTTCATATCCTCATGGGGGCTGAGCCCCCCTAAAATGAAAATCCTAGAGTCGCCCCTGAGCAGCAGCAATAAAAGCAGCAGCAGTGTAGCAGATCTTTTCCGCCAAGACCAAACATATCAACATTGTCATGACAGTGACAATGACAAACACTCAGAGAGTTGTCATGATTGAACTGTATTTCACTTGAAATGTGACTTAAATTGAAGGTTATGACTTACGAGTTGATAAAAAAACAAAAGGAAAAGGAAAATCTGATTATATCTCTGACATAATTTGTTTTGGCTTGTTATAGACAGACAGTGACACTTGTTTCAACAGATCTGCTATTCATAGAGTTTCCTTATTGGAAGACAGCCAGGTGTTTTTCTTCTCTTCTATCTGATTTATCTGTCATGGTTTCCTTTGAATGTTAATATTCACCTACCCAGTCATTTTTTTCATGACATAAATACTATGATACTCTGATTTTCTTGCCTCAATTGAACTGAACTCTTTTATCTGACCAAGTGGACTTGCACTGTTTATTTTATTAAACGTACAGCATATTAAACTGTTATAGCTACACTCAAGACATTCAGAGTACTGACACATTTGATGTTTTTGTAAACCCCATAATTTACTGTTTCTGAATCATCATTGACTACATCCCTCCAAATAAAAGATTGAATTTTTATATGTTGCGTATGTGTTTAATTGTGATTGTACATTTTGTAAGTGTGGAATTTCATTGTAATTTTATATTTATAATATTAAACAATGCCAAAAACCACATCAATGACTGGAATGGAAACAAGTTCTTAACTTTATTGTTATCCTTCACGAAAAAGTGTATTTTACTTTTGTCTAATCAAATCAAATCAATAATGTTCATAAAGGGCAAATTGTCATAGATTGTATTTGCAGACGGATACAGATTGAATTATACAGAAAATAATAACATACTTTGTATAACTATTATAGATGGCCAATAGCTGTTTTGGATTTTGCTTATTAGCTGCTGGTGAGCTGATTTTTGTGTTGATAAAACAGGAACTTGATGAACTGCTTAAGGTACAACAGTTCTCAGAAGCCTAAAGGCCAACAGTTATCTTCTAGGAAAGACAGTGAATTATTCGTTTATTCTCTTCTTTATGTAGTACTCCTGAAAATAAGGAAGAAAAATGAAGAGAGGAACGCTGATGATGGCTTCTCGTCTCTGCATTTACTACGAATGAAGCAGCACATCACGGTGATGACGTCATGACGCAGGGTACTCCAAATTATAATAATTAAATTACTTAATGCACAAAACATACTTTTCTTCTAATGACCTAAAATAATGAATTGGATACTGTTTTACTGTATTAGAAAAATAACATCAACCGAATTTATAGTAAATTTGAGAACTTTTTTTTTCTCCAATTTTTAACCAATTTTCTCTCACCTATTAAGATTATATGTTCCGTTTTTGTTACAAAACACTCAATACTTGTTTAAAATCTCTGAAAACCTTTACTAAATGAAGCACTGGCTTTTTATCCTTCATGATAAATACTTCTAAAGTTATGAACTGTGATCATAAAATCATGTGCTGCTTACTTCCTTATGCACGTGATGCTTGTTGGGGCGGACAATATAACGCTGCTATCACCCTATTGTAATAACTGAATTCACCAAAAGAGGGCATTAGAATAAAATATCTGTTCAGCTGACGGACAATATAAGCACGGACTGACAACAAGACTGATCACTGTTTGATCAGCAAAGCGCACGGTAGGTCTAATATCTTTATTACAACTGATCCTCATTAAAGAGTATGGACAGGAAGTCAGTAGTTTAAAATTGATGTTATTATTTATATTGGCCGTTTCAGATGTATATTGCGAGCGGTCTCCTTATCCTTTCATTTGGACTTACCATGCTGAAGTTCATCTCCTGTTACAGCGATGGATTTGCATTGGAGGATCAATGTCGAGGAATGAATATTATACATGAGGATACAGGAGTACTACCACCACAAAGCACTGAACCCCCTTTCTATGTCACCCCAGAAAATGTAACTTTGACAGAGTCGCAATGGCCATCGTCACCTATTAACGGTAGATTCTCTCTCTCTCTCTCTGTTTAATGTTTTATTGGTGTAAACATAATGGCTTTTCAGATGTGTCACTTTAAACTCTCTCATTTTGCCACAGTGGTGCTATCGGCTAAATCGAGTATTTTTAGAGGTTTCATGTTGGATGCTCGTGCGTGTGATGGCTGTGATTCTGTTGGTACATTTAGTTTGGATGACCCGGACAACAGCATACTCATCTGTGGTGTGAGTCCTGCCGCGCGCACACTATTCTTTACACCATGTGTTAAATACAGATATTAATTCATTAAACTAAGGTAAACTGTTTATCATATGGATATATATAGGACCGTGTCGTGGCTCAGCCTAATAACGTGGGTAAAACGTCAATCAGCGTGAGGTGGACACCCGAAAGTGCAGGACAATTTTTCTTCAGGTAACGTTAAGTTAGTTTTACTGTGGAGCCTAATCAGACGAAAATAAACAGAATAACATAATTGTAATTTTATTGCGTTTCATATTGTTAGTTAAATACGATTTTTTTTCTTTTCTTTTCAGAGCTGTATTTCTGGAAAGATTCACGACGTTTTGGGGCAGAAAGCCGATCCTCCCAGACCGGCCCACAACAACAGCACTGCCCGCTACCAGTGCGCCAACAACAGCACGAACGTCGACTACAAAACCAACAATATTAACAACAGCACCAAGTATAGATTCACATGCTACAGGTAAGAAAAAAAATCACCGTACTTTTGTGTAATTAAGTAATTTCCCTCATAATTTGTATGGTATTTCTTTAAAAGAAAAAGTCGAGTTCTCTCAATTGTTCCTCACAATTATTGTTTAAGGAATATTGCCGTATTACAAATTATTTATCCATGCACGTCAATATTTATTTATTTATGCCTTCTAAATGAAAATAACTTCTTCCCCATGGATGCAACGACATCGGTTCTCTTTTCTGATGGAGTATGACGGAACAAAAAAGGGACACTCGAAAAAAACTCGTATAGTTTTTCTCTGTTTTAAGTCCTAAAGCATGCAGCATTCTTTTTTTTATTTCTTTGAAGTCGTTGGACTTGTGCATATGCGTGTGTCATAGGTGTGTGTGTGAACTCAACCTATCAACCTCAACCTTGTCTCCCACCCACCAATCATCATCAGTTATGTGTACCACCCCACCCACCCACCCCCAACATGCAAGGCATGCACGCACGCACGCTTCAGTGAGCTCAATTATAGTAACGCGCCACATTTTATTCTCAGTAACGCTAACGGCGTTGTAACTGGAGAAACAGTAATTCGTTTGATTACTCGTCACTGAAAAAAATAATTCCGTTAGTAACGCCGTTTATCTATAACGCCGTTATTCCCATCACTGGTGACAATAGCATAATTTTCTTAGTGATATGCTATTTACACTGTGAAAATAGCGACATATTTACACTATATAAAAGTAGCAGTTTTTTGCAATAAGTGCAAACAATTTAGATGCTATTTATACTTATAAATGGTGGCAGATACTATTTGCACCTCAGTATTGTTGTACCTTAACAGGATGCAATAATAACATAGATTGTAAATTATTATATTTATTAAAATTATTAAATGGATGCCACCTTATTGGGACAATAAAGCCTTCTCTACACCTACACCTACTCCTAACCCTACCTGATAAATACTTTATTATTAAACGCTTGTTAGGCAATTCATTTCCACTTTTCAAACATTTTCTTCATTTTTATTGAAAATAAATACCTTTCCGATCTGATAT
The DNA here is from genome assembly GCF_949357685.1 of Gobio gobio. Lineage (NCBI taxonomy): Eukaryota > Metazoa > Chordata > Actinopteri > Cypriniformes > Gobionidae > Gobio > Gobio gobio. Next base: position 43,939,533 of record NC_137116.1, on the reverse strand, counting down.
GTGATGGGAAAAGGGAGAAGAGTGAGTTCGGCAAAAAGGGGATTTAAACTCGGGTTGATCGCGTCAAAAGCTACTTTTACGCACCAACCTCCCTATAGGCGCAACCAGACATTTATGGAGAGAGTTAGTGTAAATAGCCTTTGTCAACAAGACAGGCTATTTACACTAAGTGTAACAAATAAGTTCTCCATGCAACGACATCGGTTCTCTTTTCTGATGAAGTATGACGGAACAAAAAAGGGACACTCATATAGTTTCCCTGTTTTAAGTCCTAAAGCATGCAGCATTATTTTTTATTTTCTTTACTTATCGGGATCTTGACATTGTTGACAAGTTGTTTTCTTGTGATCTAGGCATTAGTGTAAAATAGACACTCGTAAAAGGCAGCATTGCTATCACAAGAAAAAAATAAAATAATTAATGGCCTCAGGTTCGAAAATGCCCCAAAATTGGGAAACACCTCTTTTTTTGTTCCACAGAGACCTCTTTTTGTTCTAATGATGTGTTTTTCGGCACAAGGGTGGGACAAACAGAGAGCGTTGGTCAGAAGAGAGAAAGATTTAAAATTTAGCGTCACTATTTTTTATTAAAAACACCCTGAAAGCAGCGTTCATTTGTTTTTTGTCATTCACTGCCACGGTAATATAACACAAAGTTAGCATTATAGATGAGCATAAAATTTAAATTAAAATATTAAAAACATTACTATTTTAGTGTTGATAACTGGAAATGCGTCATTACAGTCCGTGAAAAAGGTCCACAATAATCCAACAATGCAATCAATTCCCAATGGACAAGTGACATCCCGCCCTACATTTTTTCTTGCTTGAGAAGCCATCACACACACACAGTATATGGCCGAGATTCACTGGCCATATATATGTGCGATTCAATTTTGTGTCCCCTTGAAATTCTGCCCCCCTCCCCCCATTTCCAGCCCTGGATAGACATTATAATAAGAAAGATAAGACTTTTAAAATTGTGTACTTTTACTTTAAGTGATGTTCTAATTTTATTTTTATCCATCAACAACATGGCTAGGAAGAGTGTAATCAGTCGCGGTTCTAAAACGCTTATTGTGAAAAAAGCTTAAAGGGTAACTTCAGTGATTTAGCAATAAGCTTTGAATCAGTAGAAACCCCGTAGTATATTTGAATTATGGTACTTTGCCCCCTCATATCCCCCTGAGACGAGAGAATTATGCATTTTATTTCTGGAAAAATTCCTCTGATGATGCATCGAGAGTCATCGGAGGATTTTTTGGCCAGAGGCTAAAAACTACAGCCAGTAGAGGAAGCTGTTCCGCATGTTTTCAACCCGCCCACAGGGGAGAGATCTCACACACAGAATGTGAATGTGCTCGCGGCTCGACCTTAGGCATTCATAACGGAGCGGTACGGAGCAAAGTGAGTGTTTCAACTTTTCAATGAATTCTTATGAAAGTTTAGCAAGTTTAGAAAGTTCAGCGCTTACCTCAGCTACTACTTCCCTCTCGTGCTGAATGAAATCCGACTCCTGCTGTGTTTGTCCTGTGACTTTCGTTCGGCTCACTCACACTTTATTGAAAAGACACGTTCAGTTTTTAATTGTAGTGTTTATTCTCTAACTGAACGAAATTATTGTATTATTATGAAGATCAAAACGACGCTGGGGGCAGTGTGGGGCCGGGCGAAGCAGGTGCATTCTGGGAGTTGTTGTCTTTCATCCACATGAGACAAAAATACATTTTCTGTCTTTTCTCAGTCTAGAAGGCACCAAATTCAAAAATAATTTCACATTTACTACATAACTGACATTTTAAATACACATTCATCTTCCCAGCGCTGAAGTGGCCCTTTAACTGTGCCTTAGGGTGGATTCCACCAATAAGAATTTAACTTAATTCGTGATTAAATCAAGGTTTATCTAATAATTATGTTGCACCAAACTTTAAACTAAAATGTAAAAATAAGCAGATGCTACTGTACTGAGATAAAATGAAAGTACCAAATTAGTATGCAGAACAATGTGCATTTGTATGTTTAAATTGTAAGATATTCAGATATAGTTTAGCATGCTCAAGGTGACACCACTTCCTGGGACAAGAAGGTAAACTTGGCCCAACTGATTTTAATTAAATATAAAATACATCTGATATCACTAACACTATTTGTAATTTAATATATAATAAAAAAACAAAATATTCTGTGTAATTGTGTAATTCTGCATTTAAGTTGCATAATAACAGACATTGTCTTTTAAGGCCTATTAATATATATTTTAAGGGATGTCATAATGGCAATACTTTGAATTAGATCAATATTCTTTATTTTTTCCTGACAAACAGCAAACGGGAATGTGTGTATTACCGTATGTACAGTGTTTTGTACATTGCAGCATACGGTACTTATTATTAGAGGGGTACAATCCAAAGTTCAGTACTCACTACTCATGAGTACTTTTAAATGAGCTACTCTTTCATTCTAACTCAAGTATTATTATAATTTTTTTGAGAAGTACATTTGGTCTACTCAAACTACATTTTTGTAAAAACCCTGTTGAGTCAGTGTAAATACTGTTGCAATCTGTGATTTCAATATTCCTCACAGGCACGTCCGCTGCACCACCAACCTCTGAAACCAACAGTACACAAACAAACCTAACTACAAGCACAACAATATTTACAACATCAAATATAGACACTACAGGTAAAAAAATAAAGAAAGAAATAATGTGTATATATACATTTATAACAGTTCTATATATACAGTCAAACCAAAATTTATTCAGACACCTTCAACATTTTCTCACATTATCACAGTTTATTCACTATAGACCCCTTCACGGTTCACGTCACAGGAAAATTTGCAGTGTGCATGTCGGGGTCAGAAAGCTAATTCCATCCCATTGAACTGTGTGTTAACCAGAGAATTTCTCGTCAAGAAAAAAATGCTCTCAGTCTCACAGACAGCGCTGTCTAATCCAAATATGGACATTTCCTTTGCAGAACTACCCAACCGCGAAAGTTTGCAGCCAAAAACCACATCTGATTGGTCGGTGTGAATTTCTCACGCGCTGCCGATTGCTTGTGTCTCCACCTGAGAGAAAGTGAAATCGGCTCATAAACGCTCACAGAAAAGACCAACCCTTTATATATATATAAACAATTTAAATAACAACAAAGTTGAAAATAACACTTAGAGAAGATATCTAAAATGAAACTCATAAGGGATTGAGAAGAAACAAGTCATTAATTTGTTTTTATTTATTTATTTACTTCATTTACATTAACTTAATCTTGCACAAACAATATAAATTGGTACGTTTCTAGTTATTGTCTGTGTTTTATATGTGCCTGTTAAAGACTTGCCCTCTGTAGCGAACCTAAGCTACTGGTCCATTACTTGGTGCTCTGAAATTCAGTAACTAAGCCAAGGTAAAAAGAGTAGTGTTACAAAAAGTGGTAGTAGTAGCCGCAGTCTAGCGCCAACATTGTGACAACAACGGTAGAGTTAAGCCATGGTAAGTAAACAAAATGTTTTCTGTAAACTGTTGACTGATTTAATAGTTAGGTGAAGTTTGATATCTGGCAAAAATTGTGACCTGTGGCATGCTACAGATTTAGCAGACTAGCTTTACATTAGCGCTTATTTGAGGTCAACGGAGGAGATAAAAACGGCGCATAAGGCAAGAGAAGCTGTTATACCTTTTATTTTACTTTATTCGTGTACGACTTTCATAAACACCGCATCCGTAGGGCCTGCCATTGTTGTTTCGCGGGCTATGTGACGTCAGAGCATGTAACTGGGAGTACATTGATCTAGTACGAGTTCACGGGTGGGAAGTCACAGGTTTGACTGCCGTTCCAGTGCACTTTCACAGGTAGAAGGTTGGAAAAACATGGGTTGCCTGGAATGCGGCATTAGATAATACCAATTTAGGTCAACCAATTACCAAGCAATGCTTAATTTTGTTCAGTCTGTGGTGTAAAAGATCACATTAGCCATTCAAGAAAAAAAACACTTAAGCAAAACAGGTCAGGTCAAAGTGTCTGAATAATTTTGGTCCCAAATTTGTATCAGTTTTACTGGTAGTCCACTGTATGAAGACATTTTGGGTATAATATGTCACAGTTTACTTTATTTTGCTATCCTCACTTAAATAAATTAACTATAGTGTTATATCTGGTGTCTGAATAATTTTTGGTTTGACTGTATATATATCTGATGTGTGATGCTGAACTGAACTCTATGAGTTTCTAAAGGTTTTTGTATTCTTTTCAATTCTCTCCACTGTTCTGAACATAGACTGTTTTATGTGCAACAATAGCTTGCTCTGTGTTCATTAAGAGCAGGTCAGACCCTTTAAACGTAAACGGATTTTAATTATATTTAATTCTATTTTTGAGTAGTTTGATGAGAATATATATATATATATATATATATATATATATATATATATATATATATATATGTGTGTGTGTGTGTAAAATACTTCCTCATGTTTCTGAGACAATTATTAAACACATTCATAGGTTACCTGAGTCAGTAAATACTGGTACTGTTGCACTGTGATTTCAACATTCCTAACATGCACATCCGCTGCACCACCAACCTCTGAAGCCAACAGTACACAAATGAACCTAACTAAATGCTTCATGATGTTTGTTTGATAAAAATGCTTCATGATGTTTCAGAGACAATTATACATTCATAGGTTACTTCCCTGTTGAGTCAGTGTAAATATTGTTGTGCTCTGTGATGATTTCAACATTCCTCACAGGCACGTCCGCTGCGCCACCAACCTCTGAAGCCAACAGTACACAAATGAGCCTAACTACAAGCACAACAATATTTACAACAGCATCAAATATAAACTCACAAACTACAGGTAAAATATATAAACCAAAAGCATTAAATAGAACAATCAAATATAACCACTATTGCAGGGCTGGTGGTGTCTTTAGAGATATGTGTTTTTTTAATGCAAAAATGCTTCATGATGTTTCAGAGACAATTATACATTCATAGGTTACTTCCCTGTTGAGTCAGGGTAATACTGTTGCACTCTGTGATGATTTCAATATTCCTCACAGGCACATCCGCTGCGCCACCAACCTCTGAAGCCAACAGTACACAAACAAACCTAACTACAAGCGCAACAATATTTACAACATCACAAACACCCTCACAGACAACAGGTAAAAAAGAAAGAAAGAAAATACATAAACTGCCATTTGGTATATATTTTATAATATAATAATATATTTAAAATGTAATTAATTCTTTTATATAATTTTCAGCAGCCATTACTCCAGTCTTATATGCTGCTTTGATGCTCAAGAAACATATGCTGTTATTATCCATGTTAAAAAGCAGCTGAAAGATCATGTGAGACTGAAGACTGGAGTAATGGCTGCTGAAAATTCAGCTTTGCCATCACAGGAATAAACTACATTTTTAAATATATTAAAATAGAAACAATTATTTTAAATTGCTATAATATCGCACAATATTTTTGTTTTTACTGTATTTTTGATCAAATAAATGTAGAAATGGTGAGCATAAGAGACTTCTTTCAAAATTGCAGGGCTGGTATTAAAGGCACAATATGTAATATTTTTGGATTAAAATATACAAAAACCACTAGAATAGTGTTATATATTTTGTTGACTTGTGTTCTTACATTATCCCAAATGTTTCCAAGAATGTTTAAATCCAGAGAAATAAGCAATTTTAACCAGGACACGGCCCATGTCTGTGCGTCGCCTATCAATGACATCATACCCGCGTTACCATAAATGTCCAGTTTTATTTTGTAGAAAACATGGAAACACCAATGACACTTTAATATATTATGAGTATTATTAGACAAGGGAACAACTGTTTGGATACATTTATAGACAGAAAATGAATCCTTGTTATATAGCTCAACAAGTTCAGTCTTATTGTTTGAATCTCGTTTTCTTGATTTACCGCGAGTACCATGTTTTAGTATTAATAATTTTCAACACATTCAAATGTGTCTAATATGATAAAACAGCGCTGTGTTACCCCACATACACTTGTCCGGAAGAAGCGAAAGTGGCGACTGTGGCATAATAAAAGTTCCACTGCCGTCTCCAGGGGAACGTTCAAAGCGCAACGTTTTGCTACGGTTTCCGGTTGAACGTCATGTTTCCTGGAAACGGTGTGCAACATGTTTGAGATGCGTTTTATCTCGTTTGGTGGGTGTGTCAAAAATGTCAGCCCAATCAGCAGGAACATGTATATAAACCACGCGGTATTAAAGAGACAGCTCGCACAATGGGTCCAAGTGAAGTTGTTTACAAATGTGTCCGCTGCAGCTCAGTATACGCAACAATTGAAGATATTAGAAGACATACAGTATATATATCAACATGATGATGTATTTATTTATATTTTTAGCTTCATTGCAAGGCAACTTTATTTATATACCAAATGTCATATATGGTATTTAAGTGCTTTACATAAAAATGAAAAAGAAAATACAAGCTATTAAAAAAGTAAGAACTAGAAATAAAATGAAATTAAATTAGAATTGATTACCAGGAGATAAAAAAAGTTAATTAAATGGGATTGGGATGTTGTCTTTTATTCTGGACGGCAAGGGCAGTGATTGCATGTATTTTGCAGTATTAAACACGTATTTATATCGATTTCATCAGGCTCTTAAAAATTCCTCAAAAAGAACACAAAGAATGGTCTTCTCAGCTGCCATAGTTTCAACTCTTGCGTCATCAGAACAGGGTGTTCAACACAGCACCATTTCCGTTTAAAAAAAGTTTTGCAACGCTTTGTCGGGGCTGAACGCAGCCCAGTTGTCACGCTCGTCTCTCATTAGCAATCGTTTCAGTGGCCACGTTGCGCTCCCACAACACTCGGCCCTGCTCTGCTTCATACTACAGTAACGTTAATAATCTCATCCATGAACAGAAGTCCCGTCCCGATTCTTTTCCACCGGCTGATGTTTAGATTCTCTGCCCGAGCCCGAGCCCAAGCCCGAACTTGATTTCCCGGCACTATCCTTGGGCCGGGTCGGGCTGGGCCCTTGATCAAGCGTTTGTGTTTTTTTAATCATTACTTTATTAGCCTATTATAATTGGGTGGGCAGAAAGCTATGCCATAATCAGAAATAATATATATTTTTAGCAAAGTAAGAACTAATACTACAACTAAGAAACAAATGTGTACAAAGTTGCACAAGTCAGGATTAGTCTCAAAATGCGTGTTAAACTCACACAGGACCGCTCTGAGACACCAGTCATGAGCTGCTCGCGTGAACACTGCGCATTGCTTAACTAGCCTATTTCTTTTCGTTTCAAATTGTTTTGTTTAAAAGTGGACATTTCAAGCTTTGTCTGCTATAGTCTATTTGCTTCTTATTTATTAAATCCAGGCAATTGAATCCTTGATTAAAATTAAGATACAATTTATACAAAACGAAATTAACTTTAAAGAAAGGCTTTCTACAAAACAAAACTTAATATTAAACAAAATATAACCAACAAAATCATTTCTGACCCACTCACATCTTTGCACTTTTCATAATCAGATGACATTTAAAAATAACATTATATTATTTAAACATAAATATGAAAAAAAAATTGTTTAATAGCTACAATAAGTATAGTAGGCTACAGTACAGATAAATGTTGTGCCTTTGTTTTGAATAGGTGACCTAAACTACATAGTGTGCCTTTAATAAATATTAATAAATGTGCAGAATGCCTCAAATATCCTGTTGAGGAACTTCAAAATGTATTTTGTATTTTTAAGTGCCTCAAAACTCTTTCTTTTATAATAGGGTTACTGGTGGAACCATTGACAGTCTTTGCAGTTCTTGCAGGAACTTATGGGATCCTTTAAGCACTTTTTATACAGTTCTTCAGTTTTTTTACAGAGGTTCTGGAGTCACATTATTCTGTTAAAAGTTGTTTACATCAGGGTTTAATGTTAAATCTTATGTTGCTTAATTACTTTATTGCATTATTTTAGTGTTGTGTGTTACTATGATGGTGGTTTGTATTGTATTTCACAGATTTCTTTTTACAGTATATATAGTAGGCCTATACTATATATAATTTGTCATCTGCCACTTTAAATGCTTGACCTCTTTAAACTAAGATGGATTCTAATTGCCTGTCAATGTTTTTATCGTTCATCAGCTGGAAAAGAGTGCCATGTGCGATTAATCGTATTTCGATTTCGGCTTCCAGCGATTATGCAAACAAGATAATCGAGGTAAAACGATTATTGTGCCGCTGCCGCATTCCGTACAGCGCACTTTCTTTTCCTTCCCAGCGGTGAGCTTTTGTTCCTCACTAAGCCAAACTTAACACCAAAATCAGCCGAATAAGCGAGTGATGTAACATTTTTTGGAATATTGTTTGATAAACTGTGGGACGGGCAGCAGATACGCGCCTAAATGATCAAATGGCCTACACACAAATATGTCGAAATGCCATTTTGGTAAATATCCTCGTAAACACAGTCGGTTATGTCTTAAATGAATGTACAAATTTTAGAAAGCGTGTTTGAATCGCGTGTGTAACAGTATATTGGATCCGTGCTGCTCTTAACTGCTCCAGTCATTGCTGTTAATCAAACAAGAAAAGAACTAAGATCAAATCACTCACTGCTCTTGAATGAATAACTTTTGTAGTTTTAAATAAGGATTGCTCTATATATGTATACAGCAGTGTTATTTTACATATGATTACTTTATTGAATTTCTGGTGTAGGTTATTACTTATCTGAATACCACTGTTTGTTAACCTGACAAGCCAGACCCACATCAGGATGTTGGATCTGGGAACACACCATTGGCAGGGCTCAATCAGAGGGGCGGGTTAAACGGTTGTCTTTCAAATTCGCTCTCCACTCAATAGGATAGCACTACAACCAACCAGAGCAACGAAGAAGGTGAAGCTGAGCTAGATGATAGATTTTATCCAGTCTGCAAAACTCTGAACACATCTTCCTTTCTTAAGAATGACTTCAGTGCCGTTCTTTGTTCTTTTCTCAAAGAAAAGCTTAACTCCAAGTCTTCCAGAGTCACGGCCAAAGCCGATTCGAAAGACCGCTGATCGTTCACCAGCTTCTTTGTTTACAAGTAGCATGCGGAACCGCCGCAACACTGCCGTAATTATGTTAAGCCCGCCCACCGACTCTATGCACGATGTGATTGGCCTGACTAGAGTTTGTTTTTTCTAGCTCGCAAGCCAACGGAGAGTTGCTAAACGACCCTGGCTGCAAATTACATTTGCTGCCGCTAGGCTGCGTCTAGATTTCTAGGCTAACTGTTAGCACTTTATTTCCTTTGTATCTTTTTTCTGTTGTATTTTTTGTTGGTTTTGTTTGTAATTAGTTTCTTTGTTCTTATTTTATTGCTGACTTTACTTGTCTTCTGTAACTGTTTTCAGGACTTTTTACTTGCATTAATTAACCTAGTATTCGTTTTTGCTGAAGTATCGATAATTGAGAAATTTCACTGACATTTAAAATAATAGCTTTTAAAATAAGACTTTGATCATATCACCCACCAATAATGTGTTAAATAATCATGATTTCAATATTGACCAAAATAATCGGAATTATGATTTTTGCCATAATCAAGCAGCCCTACCATCTACCAACATTTGTTTAACTAGTGGTATTAGTTTGACTATCACAGTATTTTTGGGATTGAGTATTGAGTTTGAAAACAGTAATTATTTGGAGAATTCTAGTCTTCTAGTCTTTTGCACAATGGAAAGGTGGATAAGGTTCTTTGTGGAAGCACGGATGCCAACAAATAACCTTTATTTTTAGGAGTATGATGATAACTCTTGTCATTTGTTTTTTTATTTACTTGTAGTCACACCACCACCGCCTCCTCAATGTGTGCAATATGTGGTATGTAGACTATATGCATGCTGCTAAGCGCTATTTTATTGTAGTAAGCATATTTATGAATCAAAACGTCTCCTGATGACTCCTCAATAGTAATTAGATTTTGCAGTCTTGCATGGCTTGCTTGCCCCGCTCTCATTCATTTTGCATTTTGGCCTACTTGTTTTCATGAATATCATTTTCACCTAATAATTCTGCATGTTGTGGTGATTAAAATATGCATATTTGACTATCCATGCTGGTTTTTTTTACTTTACATGTGTGTACATGTTTATATTTATGTTTGTATCTGTACATGTATATCTGTTTGTATACATGTCAGAGGTGTGTTTTAGCACTTTTATTGTTCAGTCGACTGTGTTTTCTTGGAGGATCTTCTCTACTGATGATTAGACCAGTTTTGAAAAAAACGGTAAGTGTGTAAAAAACTGCATAATGCACTAAATATCTTTTTTAAACTCTTATTACAATGAGTCAGGGAGATACAAATCTTGATAACTGATGTCATAACATGCATTATGGCTTTATCTTAAATTCACTAATTCATACTGAATCCATCATTTTAAACTAAACTTATACTTTCAGCATTTGGCAAATAATGTATCTCTTCACAGGTCACCATGAGTGCGTCTGTCCTTGAACTAGCAGCCAAAACTATTGCCGCCATCCTCGTACTAATAAAAGCAATTCAAGTAAGGATTATTTTTCTATTACAATACAGTTTCCTTTGTGACAGACGGTTTAACATTTGGTTAAGACGTATCAAGAATGAAAAGTAGAAGCATTAAAGGAAGTTGACATCATTTAGTTCCCATTTTCTGTGTATATTTTTGTGTTAGTTTGAGTGCGTGCACAAGTGTGCTGGTTTGGGGAATGTTTTTTTCGCTTTGACGGTGACTGCCATGGTTTCAAGCCTGCTACACACCATCACCGTTTTCCTTCACTGTGGACCAAGCCATGAGTTGTGAGTGTTATCTTCACATATCAGTGCCACTAGTGTCACCAAATAGAACCACAGAAATTATAAATTTTTCCAATCAGGTTTTGTCTGCTAGCCACCCAAAACTCACATCATTGGTTGATCCAGTGTCAGGCTGTTCGGCAAATTTTCGTTGATAAACGTAAAACTCTGTGTTTTGAATTTAACTCTCTAAAATATTTGACTTACAGAAGGAAGTGTTGGGTCGGTGCCATCATAATAGTTGACCTAATGAATACAATCATAACAAGTAAGGTTCTGCATTTCATATTATATTTAGTCTTTTTTTTTTTACTTCCTAGGCTTGGTGTAGGTGTAAATACTCATTTACTCATCCAAACGTATTAAAAGCAAATTCAGATTTATCTAATTTAGAAATTTTACTTTATAATCCTTTTCTTTCAATTTGTACTTTAGCCACTGCAATATATTTTGGAATATGGTGCTTTGAAGAGTGCTGGCTGGCAATATTAATGGGCGTTTATGTTGTTTGGGAGATCATGCTGTACCTTGGCTCAATTTGCTTTGAACAGATGGGAAAATACAAGAGAAGAAAAAACGTCAAAAGTAAGTGTCCTTGGTGCCAACTGATTCAAGGCACTAGTGAGATTCCCGCACAAGCCTCATAAATAATTCTAAAGAATTTTTTCTGTTACCAGTCACACCCTGACAGAGTCTTGTGTACTTGCTTATGCATGTCCTATGATTAGTTTTTCCTGTGAGATAATATTCACAGAGATGTCTTATTACATTTCATCCTACATCATTTTCTATTTTATTAATAACCATACAGTCTCATTTGTTTTTGTTTGTATGTCAGCAGGAAATCGGAATCGTATTCTGGAAAAGAGAGTAAGTGATATTTACATCTGTCATATCTTAGATTTGTATACATAAAGCCATTCCAGTTTCAGTCAACCTGCTTAAAGGAACACACTTTTTTTTGAAAATAGGCTCATTTTCAAATTCCCTTGAGTTTAACTCATTTTAACAAAAATGGGCCTATTTTCAAAAAAAGTGGAGTGTTCCTTTAATACACATGCATTCTACTATGAAATAAACTTAAACGGTTAGTTCACACAAAAATGAAAATAATGTCATTTATTGCTCACCCTCATGCCGTTCCACACTCGTAAGACCTCCGTTCATCTTCGGAACACAAATTAAGATATTTTTGTTGAAATCCGATGGCTCAGTGAGGCCTCCATAGGCATCAATTTAATTTACACTCTCAAGATCCATAAATGTACTAAAAACATATTTAAATCAGTCCATGTGTGTACAGTGGTATAATATTATAAAGCGACGAGAATATTTCTTGTGCGGCAAAAAAACGAAATAACGACTTATATAGTGGATAACCGATTTCAAAACACTGCTTCATGAAGCTTCGGAGTGGAAACAATACAGCGAGTGGAATCCTGATTTGGATCGCATGTCTAACCGCCAAACTGCTGAAATCACGTGACTTTGGCGCTCCGAACCGCTGAATCGTCTCGCTGATTCGTTTCCGCTCCAAAGCTTCATGAATCATTGTTTTGAAATCGGTTATCACTATATAAGTAGTTTTTTTTTTTTGGCACTTTATAATATTAATATTGAACCACTGTACTCGCATGAACTGATTTAAATATGTTTTTACTACATTAATGGATCTTGAGAGTGTAAATTACATACGGTGTACATAGGTCTTACGGGTGTGGAACGGCATGAGGGTGAGTAATAAATGACATTATTTTCATTTTTGGGTGAACTAACCCTTTAGGAGTGTATAGAAACTCCACATAGATTTTAAGGCACCAGAACAGATCCTTGTATACAGTAGATATAAAAAGTCTACACACCCTGTTTAAAACAGTTGTTTTTTGTGATGAAAAAAAAGAAAAAGATGAATCATATCAGAACTTTTGCACATTTAATGATAAAATTACAACACATGCAATGCCACTGAAGACCAAAGTGATTTATTTCAAAGGAATATGACAAAGGTTTTCAGAATGACTAAGCTCGTGAACAAACATATCATCAGGGGTGTGTACATTTATGTGGTTAGTTATTAAAACAAACATTTTCCCCTGGAATACGCCACTTTGGGTTTCGGTAGCATCGCATAGTTGTAATTTTTTATGTCAAACCAGCTGTTTTAAAGGGATCCCATGGTGTCAAGACTTGTATGGCTTAATATAACATAAATGTTGTCTCCCGCGAAAACCCATGAAATATCCACGTTATTTAAAAAAATCCATTATATATTTGGACAATGGGCGGTGCCATTTATTTTGCGTTCTAGGTTGATGACGTAGAATGGTTGCACTCGGCTATCCACTGGCGCTACCCGTAGATATTTTTACCACAACACAACTCGAAAAATGTGTCAAATAAATGAGTTAAATAAAACCAATTAATTGCTTTGTGATTGCATTTAACACATGTGCACACAAACTCTCACACACACACACACACACACACACAGAACAGATCGGTGTGCGCACTAACACACACACACATCCACGCACTGTGCGTGCGCACGCACACACACGCTCAAACAGCTGTAATGTTATACTTGAGGTTGACTTGCCTAGTTTGTCACCTGGTTCCGATTCGGCAGGCCAGCACTACCTGGCTGAATCCGAAATCGCGCTATACCCTCAAATAGGGCATTATTTGAGGGGACAGTGGTGTCCGAAACCATAGTGGTTATTGAGTGCACTCATTCAATCTCACACTGCACCGCAATAACGAGCCGACGTACACTCAACGGCTGTCCTACTTCACACACTCGTTTTCATTCCCTCATCAAGTGAACTGTATTAGTGGACTAGGGAATAGTGAATTAGGGGGCAAGTTCAGGGCAGCCCATAACACATCTCGATTGAGACAGAGCAGTCTGTCAGATGTGTGTGTGTGTGTGTTTGGGCGCACGTGCGACCTCGATTGAGACAGCAGTCTGTCAGATGTGTGTGTGAGCGCGTACGCGCGCCGATCTGTTGGTGTGTATGAGTGTTTGTGAGAGAGAGTTTGTGTGCACATGTGTTTTTGAGTGTGTTTTAAATGCAATTACAAAGCAATTGATTGGTTTTATTTAACTCTGAAACATTTTGAGTTGTGTTGTGGTAAAAATAGCTACGGGTAACGCCAGTGGATTGCCGAGTGCAACCATTCCACGTCATCAACCTAGAACGCAAACAATATGCCGCCGCCCATTGTCTAAATATATAATGGAATTTTTAAATAACGTGGATTTTTCATGGGTTTTCTACAACATATTTCAGTAAGAGACAACATGTATGTTAAATTAAGCCATACAAGTCTTAACACCATGGGATCCCTTTAACAGGTGTGTGGAGACTTTTTATATCCACTGTAACAGGTTGACCTCAACATCTTTAGGATCACACAAAATTAAAAGACCATAAATTATATGCTTATATGGCAATATCAGCTTAAATATTACACATTAAGACTTTTTTCTTTTTTATTTGCAGATATCCCGATGGTTGTTTATGTTTATAATCTTTACAGTATTTAGTGTAATGTTGACAGCTGCACTTATGGCAGGAGTGTCTTTGGTCAGAATGATAAATTGAGGGACCATTTGCAGATTTTTTGCTTAGTGAATTTTTTATCTTTGTACATTTGTCGGGCTGAGCAATGTGGGTGCAATTCTTTACAGTTCTAGTAATCCCTTTAAAGGTATACATGTGAATTACAGATGGGACAATGCCTTTCATCATCATAACTTTGCCTGCTTTAAATGTTTTGAGAATCATTTCTTTTATCACTGATAATGTTGAGTGCTAAAGTGATTGTCTGACTTCTGTTATCTAAATATTCAGGAAAACTTTTGCCTTTGAACAACAAAAGGTTAAATAAGGACAACAGCTTTAATGGAGTCAGTTTAATTGTGTTTGAGTCAGATAAATAATTGAAGTGCATGACATCTATAAATGCTTTTTGTTCCGATTATTGGTTCAAAATAAAAACGTATGCTTCCTGCCTCATGCCTTTATTACTTTTTATTATTTGTGGATGCTTTTTATTATTATAGTTTTGTAAATTAAACTTAATAACTAACGTTTTAAAAAAGTTGTGTAAATATTAAATGTGTAGGAGTGGGAGATTTTGGCAGAAATTAACACCTCTCGCATCTCAGAAAGCTAATGATGAATTTGTACAGCTTTACCAATTTTCAACTTTTATGTCATGTTATGAGTACTGATAGCATTAAATATGTCACCACTGTGTAGCACTCTTCCAAATGAAGGGCACACACAAGTTAATAATCATAATGTATGTTATATAAAGACATTTACCAAAAATGTATAATACACTAAAATATGCATGCAATTATAATTATACACCATAGCTACATAGAAAAGGAAACTAAAAACCGTTTCAATAATGTGTCATAATTATGTTTCTATCATTCCATCAACAATAAAAATTAATTGCTTGGGTAAACCAGTTCTTTGTTTTTCTTTCTGCTAACTGTCATCAGTTCAAAGCTCTGCCAGATGCAGTTTGGGTGCTTCTCAAACACAAGGCTGCATATCTCGGCTGTCATGTCATCAATCGCCACTGAAGGCTGTCTCAATTTGGAGGATTCTTGTAAGGCAGCCTTTGTTTTGCTTCGTTCAGCTAATTTTGAAGGTTGCATCGAGTGTATCCTTCCCGTCCTTCAATCACCCACAATCCTTTGCACACATTCTAATTCATGAAAAAGAAGTGACGGAAAACGAGTTGACCGTTGGGGTGGGAACATGTGTGACAGGCGTGACTTATGCCACGTTCCAAGCAACCCGTAACCCGTGTTTTTCCAACCTTCTACCCGTGAAAGTGCACTGGAGCGACAGTCAAACCCGTGACTTCCCATCTGTGAACTCGTACTAGATCGATGTACTCCCAGCATGGGTGTCACTAGGCCCCCCATAAACTTCTGTCCAGCCCCCCTAAAAAAATGTGTGATTAACCTCTCAAACATATGAAACTGGCGGGAGACTTCTTCTTCATCCCGTCTTTTAATCAGCGTGTTCTTCAATCAGCAGCGTCGTCGAAAAGAGCGCACGTCAGAAGCAGAGGTGTGTGCGTTGATCTGAGCCTCATTGGTCTGTCACCGCTCGTCAATGTCAAAATATTTGAGAAAACCAATCAAATCAGAGTATGCTCAAACAGAAGCTGCTGAGGCTGAGCGCAAATTTTAGCAGCAGGACTCGACATCAAGTGTGAGATATGTAAGTAGCTAAACTAAACATTTCATATTTGACAGCTGCTTCTTTAAGTCAGAAATGTTAAACAAATGACAAAAATATTCACGCAAATTAATAAGCTTTTGTCTAATTTCGCCATTTTGATTTGAAATAGGCCTATGTAATGTAGTTTATAATATAATTAACAAACAAGAAATATTAACAAAGTAATATTAGTAGTAAATATGTGCATATTGTAAATTAATAATTCCATGTGTAACTTTTTTCAGCCTGTATTGGGCATAAGATAAGTAGGCCTAATGAATGTCAGTAAATTAAGCCTTCAGTAAATTAACATGTCTACAAAAATGATTCATATACCATATAAATATCAGTTAAACATATGTTTACTTTCTTCACTGACAAAAATGGAAAAACTTAATCAGTCATATCTGCCCACTGATATGGTTTTAAAGCTATTTTTATCAAATTTTTTGACGTTCAGAACATCTTAAAATGCGCATATGTAGATCATAGAAATCACAATTTTCACGAGGGGCCATGCCCCCCAAACCCCCTCACATTTGCGATCTCAGTGATTATAAACCTGCCTACATTGTATGATTAAGGGATGTACATGGTCATGCAGAATAAGTCATTCATATTTGCTCTATAAGTATAAGTAATAATAAACAGCCAATATCCTAATATGCATACTAATAAGCTACTAGTTAAAGGTGAACTATGTAGGATTTTTGCAGTAAAATATTCAGAAACCACTAGGCCAGTGTTATATATTTTGTTCAGTTGAGTACTTAGAATATCCCAAATGTTTCCAACTATTTGTAAATCGTGAGAAATTGCTATTTTAACCAAGGAACCGCTATGCGTGTTAGGGAGTCACCTGTCGATTGCGTCATATCTGCGTCACCCTCGGTTTCCGGTTTTATTCAGTGAAACACTTTACTCTCACTGCAGTGTGAACAAGTGTCATAGCAGCCACCGAGCGAACGTCATAACTTCCTTTTCAACACACTCAGATATATCTAATACGATAAACAGAGTTGCGTTACCTCATACTCATGACTGGAAAAGAGGAAGTGTCGCCGGCAGGACTTTTATTATGACACGGTTGCCGGCGGCACTTCCTCTTTTCCAGTCATGAGTCTATGCCATAATAACAGTCCAGCTCTTGAATCGCTCCTGCGGCCTTGCTCAGCTCCACAACACTTGGTCCTGCTCTGCTTCAGACTACAGTAATGTTAATAATCGCATCCATGAACATGATTTCTGCCCGAGTCCTATCCTGACTGTTTTCCACCGGCTGTGAGGTGAAGACCACATGTCCCAAGATTCTGCGCTCAAACATGGCGTCATGAAACTACGCCTTTGTTTTGAACAGGCGTCCTCTAGTGGACGGAAAAGTTACATAGCGTAGCTTTAATATTGAGAATTAGACCCTAAACTAAAGTGTTACTATTTTTTTTTCATACCCTCACTGGGGGCTGAGCCCCCCTAAAATGAAAATCCTAGAATCACCCCTGACTCCCAGTTACACATTCAGACGTCACATAGCCCGCGAAACAACAATGGCAGCCCCTACGGATGCTGTGTTTATGAAACAAATAACGTAAAATAAAAGGTATACCAGCTTCTCTTGCCGTATGCGCCGTTTTTCCACCAATGTTTCCCTCAAATAAGCAAGGAGTAGAACTTTTGACGATAGAAATGATTGTAAATCAGCATAAGCCCCATACAGTCTGGCATGCTTTGTTTACATAGCTACCACAATTCCTTGTGCTCAGGCAGTTTGGCGTGACTTTGCCTGGAACGCTACAAAGTCGTGAGTGGTGGTTTGAAGTTGTAACTTACGGGCTCACAAACCTGCCTGAAACGCAGCATAAATAGACTGTCTCATTCTTGCGTTCAATGCCGAGACTAGGCCTCAGAAGGACTGCTGGTACAGGAAAGCATTCAATTTGAGAAGCACCCATCTTATCCAACTTTTACCTAGAGAGGCTGTCTAGCATACACTAGGTCATTGTGGGATAATTATGTTTTATGGGACAATTATGTGTTATCTAAAAAGGTTAACTATGTTTGGTATATTACAATATGTTTGGAATCTTTTAATATGCTTGTGTAACCACTTACAGCAGAGGCCTATGGTGACTAAAGCCAGTCACCATATGAATTAACTAGAGGCACGCTCTGAAAGCGAAAGTATTTGAAACCATGAACTGGCAGTGGGGGAGCGGCTATGCTTGGTATGTTTTTGTGTGCAGATGCCAAATAAGGGAGGTCGAGAGGAGCAAAGGCCATTGGAAGGTGTTCATCGAACCAGGAGAAAAGGCGTCACCAATACAAGAATAAAAACTGCATACTTAGCTTTGAGAGACATTACGGACGGCCCGTATGGCAGTATTGATATTGCTGTTCTGTAATCCTGAGCTCAGAAGCTGATCTGATTTTGCTTTATTAAACTTTCAAGTTACTTTTATACTTTTACTGAATCTCTTGCGTCTACTTATTGACAAACCAAAGAACTGTGGAGGAAACGGCGATTTCCAACAGTCATACACCAATAAAGTCGAACACCAAAGCGCAAAAATGCGTCCTATGTGAATGGTCAACGCTATCTCTCGAGCAATTTGTACGCATTTTCAATGGTGGCTAATTCGTACGATTTGTCTAAACCGGGGTAGGTTTAGGGGCGGGGTCAGGGATAGGTAATTTGTTCGAATTGCTGTGAATCAATTCTATGGAAGCCCGTTTCCGCCACAGTTAAGTAAAATAATATAATTCTCTAGGTCATAATAATGAGAAACATTCTCGTAATAATGACTATTCATAATTGTATGGAGTCAAAATAATGCCACATAGATTTGCAAAAGAATAAAGTTTTCCAAACAAAAATAAAGAATTGCTAAAGAAAAATAAAATATTGTTTTTTAAAAAAGTACGCTCCTTTTATTCTGCATTTCAGTCAAGTGTGAGTTTGCGAAACTGTTTCCCCTTTGCGCTTCACTTTTCTGCGCTTTTCACTTCATGGCACTGTTTTGACATGGGGGGTGGAATCAAGAAACTCCCTCCGAGTGATATCATCTGCTCAAGATGCAGATCAGCACAGATAAAGACACCATGGCTGAGAGGCATGAGGGTGGATTGTTTCCATGTAGCCTACTCACACTTTTACTAGCATTAAAACAGGCATGGTTTTGTTTGATTACGACTAAACATGTATTAAAAGCATTTGCTTAAGTTCGATATCATGTTAAAGTGGTGTTTATTATTAGCCGTGGACTACAGGCTAACGTGAACTCTCTTTGCAATTTCTTTACTTTTCTTTGCAAAACTTATTTTCTTCTCTCAATACCTTATTAGGGCCCGAGCACCGATGGTGTGAGGACCCTATTGTATTTGCTCAGCCTATTATTATTCTTCTCCCAAATGAATCGCTTTTTAGGGGCCTAAACGCGCTCGAAAACTCATGAAACTTTGCACACGCGTCAGAAGTGGCGAACATTTACGTCTGATATGGGTTTCAGAATTAGACGTGGCAAAATGGCTCGATAGCGCCACCTACAAAATTTCAATTAAGCGCCGTTCGAGCTATGTTTCACGTACGAGCAAGAAATTCGGTAGACACATGTAACAGCCCAATACCTACAAAAAAAGACCCTTGGTGCATAATCTAAAAACCCAACAAGAAGTGAGATATTTTGAATTTTTTGCCATTTCCAGACGTTGTACTTTAACGAACCCCTCCTAGAGATTTAAACAGATCAACATCATATTTGCACAGTCTAATTTAAAGACCTCAGTGATGTTAAATTGTGAAGATCTTGAGTTTTCGCTGAAGGGCGTGTCCGTGGAGGCCTGTCAAAGTCTGATGTTTTGCCATGACACAGGAAGCTGTTGTAAGTCAGGCATACAATGTCCGATCTGCCCCAAACTTCACATGTTTGATAAGAGTCCTGCCCTGAAGACATCTACATGCCAATATTAGCTAGTCATAGCGCCACCTGCTGGCAAAAGGAAATTCCATGATTTACTCTTTAATTCCCTCCCAGAAACACATTTTAATATGCCATCAAGTCTCAAACATACTAGAAACACATTAAATCAAGCAAAACTTGGCTACGTGCTAATGTATGCGATTTACGCCACAAAACAGGAAGTTGTTGTAACTCAGGCATACAATGTCCGATCTGCCCGAAACGTCACATGTTTGATAAAAGTCCTAACCTGAAGACATCTACATTCCAATATTCAGTTATAGTCATAGCACCACCTTCTGGCAGCAGGAAGTGTGGCACATTGATGTGACTTTGCCATATTTCTCCTATATTTACCCACTTAAATGCATGTAGCCCACTATTCGCTGTTTTCCTGAGGCCACCGGGTGGCGGTGCATGTGCGAGGGCCCTTTCATTGCTGCTTGCAGCTTTAATTTTTATTTTATAATTCTTTACTTTTGTTTGCAAAACTTTATTTTCTTTTGCAATACTTTATTCTTTTGCAAATCTATGTGGCAGTATTTTGACTCCATATCATTTCTCACTATTACGAGAAAGTTTCTCATTAGGCTATTATTAGCATAATTACGAGAAGTTTATCATTAGGCTATTGTCTCATTATACATAATTACTCATTATTATAGTAGGCTAAGTCATTATTATGAGAAACTTGCTCATTATACATAATTACTCATTATTATAGTAGGCTAAGTCATTATGAGAAACTTGCTCATTATACATAATTACTCATTATTATAGTAGGCTAAGTCATTATTATGAGAAACTTGCTCAATATGATGAGATAAGTCATAATAATGAAAAACTAACAGAATTATATTTTTATACTCAACTGTGGCGGAAACCTGCTTCCATGCTTCAGCCACACTGAAAGATGAACAGCGCATTCTTTGTTGTTCTCACGCTTTCGCCGTGTGACACACGGTTTTGCCTGCTTTCACACGCATCTCACGCCACACATCCAATGTCTCATGTTCTGTCGATTTGTCCTACCTTGTCAGATTTTGCTACCTCCCATTAAAACAGTAGGTAGCACGAGGCGACAGCAAAAAATGCTGCCTATCAGATTGTGCTACCAGCATCATATTCATCTGATTTGAGGCTTTATTAATATCCATACCTCCTCCTACCCTGAACCTACCCTTAAAACTATGTAAATATTTTAAATAAATAAATATTAAATATGGATGTAAAATGCTACCTATCAGATTGTGCTACCAGAATCATATTAATGTGATTTGCTTCATTAATGTCCATTAATATCCATACCTAAGTTACCCCTATCCCTACCCTAAACCTACCCTTAAAATGTAAATATAAAAAATAAAAATAAAAAATGTTGATGTGGGCATGCGCAGTAAGCCTTGGTAGGACAATCTGACGGGTAGGATGAAATGTCAGGACACCTGTCGTGAACACGCTTTGTGAACATTCAAATGTTGCCTGTGCGTCTGCAACCGTAGTTATACGCATGCATGTATGATTATCCATATCTGCAATACACTGAAGCAGAGGATTTTATAGGATTTAGTTTATCATTAATGGTAGATAATTCTGGATATGCTTTTTCTGCCAAAAAATTGGTTAAAGATCTTAACATTATTTTAACATCGTTAATATTATCATCAGAGAATCCTACAGACACATTGCTCAGCTTTTAATGAAAACAGTGAACTCATTATTGGAAATAAACCATAAACCAATCATAAATAATTGATACAATTAGTAATAAATTAGCTTTTGTGTTTAATAAACATCAATATAGACTATTTATTCAAACCAAGTTTTGCCTAATCATTATAGGTATTATTTGAAAGCTTAAATTCTAAAAATCACCCTGTTTTGCAATCGTTTTATAAAAAACATCACATAACTGAATTTAAACAATTTTTAAGAACAGGGAAAATGTTAAATTAGGAGTCAAAATGATAAATTGTACATTTATTTAAAATATGCCATCCATCCATCCATCATCTTCC
The DNA here is from genome assembly GCF_949357685.1 of Gobio gobio. Taxonomy (NCBI): domain Eukaryota; kingdom Metazoa; phylum Chordata; class Actinopteri; order Cypriniformes; family Gobionidae; genus Gobio; species Gobio gobio. Next base: position 43,917,459 of record NC_137116.1, on the reverse strand, counting down.
GCTTATCCGGGGCCGGGTCGCGGGGGCAACAGTCTTAAGCAGAGACGCCCAGACTTCCCTCTCCCTAGCCACTTCCTCCAGCTCTTCCGGGGGGACCCCGAGGCGTTCCCAGGCCAGCCGGGAGACATAATCCCTCCAGCGTGTCCTAGGTCTTCCCCGGGGCCCCCTCCCGGTGGGACGTGCCTGGAACACCTCCCTGGGAAGGCGTCCAGGAAGCATCCGAAAAAGATGCCCGAGCCACCTCAGCTGGCTCCTCTCGATGTGGAGGAGCAACGGCTCTACTCTGAGCTCCTCCCGAGTGACCGAGCTTCTCACCCTATCTCTAAGGGAGCGCCCAGCCACCCTGCGGAGAAAGCTCATTTCGGCCGCCTCTATCCGGGATCTTGAGCTGTGGGTCATGACCGAAAGGACATGACCATAGGTGAGAGTAGGAACGTAGATCGACCGGCAAATCGAGAGCTTTGCCTTACAGCTCAGCTCCTTCTTTACCACGACAGACCGGTACACCGACCTTATTTAAAATATGGTTATATATAATATTCTAGATACATTATTATTCTACAGTATTTGAATTTCCTGGGGGTGGACCTTCAGCTATGTCTGCTTCACAGAATGTAACCAATATTGACCATCTCCAGTAGGTTGCCCATATCAACGGCTTTGGGCCTCCCCACAAACCACCAGGATGCAGGGTAGGCCTATACATGGGTACAACATCAAATTAATTCCAATTCTTTGATATCTGAGCCACCAACTTGTGTGGTTGCGTGTGCGGCATAATTTTGATCTCCCCAGACAAAATCTCACTCCAAGGTTTTTTGAAAAGTTGGCAGGTAGCCTATGTAGCAGACATTAAAAGCAAGGCAAACAGGGCAAGGTTTCAACACAACTATGCATATCCTATGTTTTAAACACTACATTAGGCTGTTGCTCTTTCCATGCGAGGTTTCCCACATGAAAAAATACTATAGTATATTATAGTAAAATTACTCTAGTAAATACTATAATGTTTTTGAACCATACTATAGTAAAGATACAGTAAATGTAGTATATTGTAGTAGTATTTACTACACTTTGTTAATTTACTGTAGTATATTTACTATATTATGGTTCAAAAACACTATAGTATGCCTATTTACTAGAGTAATTTTACTATAATATACTATAGTATCTTTTCATGTGGGTTTCTAATTTCAACTCGGTATGAATCAAAAATCTAATTTGAGCTGTAGGCTATATTAATCTTTACAAATAAATATGAACGAACATATTAACGAAGATACAACTCCTAGTAATTTACACCTTGATAGCACGCAAACATTTCTGTCCTGCTTTTCTGCTACAGACTGAATCCTATCATGAGTGGGCAAAGCAGCCGTTTGATGCCTTTTCTGTCTCTTCAGATGCCATACCTAGAATCGGCCCCGAATAACCATTTTCCACAAAAAAAAATGGGTAGGCTTACAATGAAATTACATTATATACTCACCCTTAAACCATCGGATATTAAAAGGATATTTAAAAGTGTAAAAGCGTTGACAAATTACTACAACATAAATAACCATCGATTATTTCCGCATCGATAAGAACGTTTTGAATATCGCTGTAGACTATATTATTAGGCTTTGTCTAAACACATTGCCTGGAACAATGGGAGGCCTAATTCAAAGTGATTTCCATTATTTTGACAGACAAAATTGCATTTACATACTTCTTGAGAAACACTCTAATAGGGATTTGCAGTGAAAAGGGGAGACAATATTATATGTCTCTTTCCAAAAACAAACATGGAATTAGACGCGAGGATTTGATACCACAAATGCGCGATTTGTATCATGTTTCAAACTGATACAGCGGCATACAAATGGGAAAGGAACACACAAATGATTTGTAGCGTAACCTTATGGTTTGTTTCGGTATTTTTGAGTGGAACTTCCTCAAACCTGAAGTGCCTCACCTAATCTAACCCGCAGTAGGCTCGTTTGGGAAAAAAAAAGTTCACAATGAAACTATTATTGAAAGCACTTTGACCTTGTAGATATCTGGTTAAGAATTTTCTTCCTGTGGCATTAAAGTATAACTATGAGTCATGTCACCTGCAGTTTCGCAAGCACTCATAGGATTACACACACCCATTGTGTGTGTGTGTGTGTGTGTGTGTGTGTGTGTGTGTGTGTCCAGGTTTGGCTATACACATGAGGGCCAATTGTCCTCTCACATAATGGAACATTTTACTGATCCTGTTTCAGAGTCTGTAGAAATTTACAGTTCAAAAGTTTAGGGTCAGTTAGATTTTTTTTTTTTTAATAGAAAAATAAATTCTTTGCATGAAACCATGATGCATTAAATTGGTCAAACGTGACAGTAGCCTAAAGGCATTTGTACCAAAAACAAAACCATAGAATCCTGAAAAAAGTTTCCACAGAAATATTATGCAACACAACTTTCTTATTATTAACATTGATAATAATAAGCAATGTTTCTTGATCACCAAATCAGCATATTGGAATGATTTGTTAATGTATATGTTAATATGCAAATGACACATTTCTGAGCGTGACTTAAAGAGAATGACACAAAAAATTATTTTATTTACAACACGGAAACGCCTGGAACTCAAGGAAGTGTTGTGACACATGACACAAAAAATAAAAGACTGACAGGGGTGTAACGGTACACCAAACTGACGGTTCGGTACGTATCTCGGTTTTGAAATCACGGTTCGGTACAGCAGTTTTACAAAATTGCTTTTTAGATTTAACAGTGGTTTACTGAAGAAGAAAAAAAAAGTGTCTGTCCTTGAATTAATTAAATTATATCTAAAAGTGTATTGAAGATATTGCTGTAAACTATATAGGGAGCCCTTACTTGCACCTTAATATTAAAGGTTAACAAAATAGAGCCCAAACTATTAGCCTAAATTCAGTTGCTATTTATTTTTAGGTATAATAATCAACACTCAAATAACACCATCCATCCATCCATCTTCTTCCGCTTTATCCAGGGTCGGGTCGCGGGGGCAGCAGTCTAAGCAGAGATGCCCAGACTTCCCTCTCCCTAGACACTTCCTCTAGCTCTTCCTGGGGTACACCGAGGCGTTCCCAGGCCAGCCGGAAGACATAGTCCCTCCAGCGTGTCCTAGGTCTTCCCCGGGGCCTCCTCCCGGTTGGACATGCCCGAAACACCTTCCCGGGAAGGCGTTCAGGAGGCATCCGGAACAGATGCCCGAGCCACCTCAGCTGACCCCTCTCGATGTGGAGGAGCAGCGGCTCTACTCCGAGTTCCTCCCGAGTGACTGAGCTCCTCACCCTATCTCTAAGGGAGCGCCCAGCCACCCTGCGGAGAAAACTCATTTCGGCCGCCTGTATCCGGGATCTTGTCCTTTCGGTCATGACCCAAAGCTCATGACCATAGGTGAGAGTAGGAACGTAGATTGACCGGTAAATCGAGAGCTTCGCCTTACGGCTTAGCTCTTTCTTCACCACAACAGACCGGTACATCGACCGCATTACTGCAGAAGCTGCACCGATCCGTCTGTCAATCTCCCGTTCCATCCTCCCCTCACTCGTGAACAAGACCCCTAGATACTTGAACTCCTCCACTTGAGGCAGGAACTCTCCACCAACCTGAAGAGGGCAAACCACCCTTTTCCGACTGAGGACCATGGCCTCGGATTTGGAGGTGCTGATCCTCATCCCAGCCGCTTCACACTCGGCTGCAAACCGTCCCAGTGCATGCTGAAGGTCCTGGTTAGAAGGGGCCAACACGACAACGTCATCCGCAAAGAGCAGAGATGAAACCGCGTGGTCCCCAAACCTGACACCCTCCGGCCCCTGGCTGCGCCTAGAAATTCTGTCCATAAAAATTATGATCAGAACCGGCGACAAAGGGCAGCCCTGCTGGAGTCCAACATGCACCGGGAACAAGTCTGACTTACTGCCGGCAATGCGGACCAAACTCCTGCTTTGGTCGAATAGGGACCGGACAGCCCTTAGCAAAGGACCCCGGACCCCATACTCCCCGAGCACCCTACACAGGATGCCGCGAGGGACACAGTCGAATGCCTTCTCCAAATCCACAAAACACATGTGGACTGGTTGGGCAAACTCCCATGAACCCTCCAGCACCCTGTAGAGGGTATAGAGCTGGTCCAGTGTTCCACGACCGGGACGAAAACCAGACTGTTCCTCCTTAATCCGAGGTTCTACTATCGGCCGTATTCTCCTCTCCAGTACCCTGGCATAGACTTTCCCGGGGAGGCTGAGAAGTGTGATCCCCCTGTAGTTGGAACACACCCTCCGGTCCCCCTTCTTAAAAAGAGGGACCACCACCCCGGTCTGCCATCCCAGAGGCACTGTCCCCGACCGCCACGCGATGCTGCAGAGGCGTGTCAGCCAAGACAGCCCCACAACATCCAGAGACTTGAGGTACTCAGGGCGGATCTCATCCACCCCCGGTGCCTTGCCACCGAGGAGTTTCTTGACCACCTCGGTGACTTCAGCTTGGGTGATGGACGAGTCCTCCTCTGAGCCCCCAGCCTCTGCTTCCTCAATGGAAGGCTTGATGGCGGGATTGAGGAGATCCTCGAAGTATTCCTTCCACCGTCCGACGACATCCCCAGTTGAGGTCAACAGCCGCCCATCGCCACTGTAAACAGCGTTGGTAGGGCACTGCTTCCCCCTCCTGAGGCGCCGGACGGTTTGCCAGAATCTCTTCGAGGCCAGCCGATAGTCCTTTTCCATGGCCTCACCGAACTCCTCCCAGGCCAGAGTTTTTGCCTCCACAACCACCCGGGCTGCAATCCGCTTAGCCTGCCGGTACATGTCAGCTGCCTCAGGAGTCCCACAAGCCAACCAGGCCCGATAGGACTCCTTCTTCAGCTTGACGGCATCCCTTACTTCCGGTGTCCACCACCGGGTTCGGGGATTGCCGCCTCGACATGCACCGGAGACCTTACGGCCACAGCTCCGAGCGGCCGCAGCGACAATGGAGGTGGAGAACATGGTCCATTCGGACTCAATATCTCCAGCCTCCCTCTGGATCAAATAACACATTGTATGCAAACATGTAAACTTCACATAAGGCAGTTTTTGCATTAACTTCTAAATCTAATTATAAAATTGTTTTTTTTCTCCAATTGGTTGTTGAAATATAATCAAATACACAGTGACTGTCATTTTCATGACAGGTTTATTTAACATGCATGAAATAATCAAGACATCACTAACAGGTTAAGTAGAATATAATGAATATATAGGCTAAAATAGAGCATATATTTAGTGAAAGAGTTGATTTCTCTAGTGAATACAATTCTGTGGACACTGAATGACTGCCTGTGGTCACGTTAAATGTGATGCTAACGTTACATGACATTGTTTAGTTTACAAGCAGTTATATTGACGTCTTTCCGCCGTTGAAACACTGATTTAGCGATTACACCACATATATACACATGACAGTAAGTTGTAATGTATCCTCAGCATACCTTTATCGTTTGAATTTCGTGATAAAATGGACTGAATATTTAATGTTCATGTGGGAACTCGGATTGAAGTGTGTTCCGCGCTTCAAACAAGCCGACTGTTAAAGATTGCACCCGGAAACCGTTCGGTAACACGCGTGCACTGAACCTGAACCAAAACAAAAACTCTCCGGTTCTACGCGATTCACGTAAATGACCCAATTGACCAAGAAAACAACGATTGTCGCCGAAAAGCGACAAGTTTGCTGGTGTGACAGTGCAAAACTTCAGTCATACCGCACCTGGCCTTGGGGAAAAATGTTTACAACTGTAAGCCAAATGCATTATTATAATATAGTCAAGTGTTTACCTTCACACACATATTATCAAAGAAACAAAATGGCATTGAATACAAAACCATTTGTATAAAACATTTATAAACACACACATTTTTAAAAAAAACCTCTTTGGAATAAAGATCATCTATGTACATTTAAAAGGTCATTGGACTCAAAACTCTACAAATTGACATCCAGCCCAATACAGTGATTCAATCTCATGATTTTCTGTAAAAAAAAACATCTTATACCTTTTTAAACACTATGTTTTACCTAAAACATGTCTTATTATTTTCAAGTGATGCCCTGTGCTTTTACTCATCAATATCTTCTATCATCTGTGGCACAGGCTCAGATATCAGCCTTGAGCTGGTTTCGAAAGAGAGAGAGAGACTCCTAGGCATTCAGGACTGGTACTGCATTTTAATAAACTTTTAACTTGTCACTCTAGCACAGCATAAGACTTGGCTAGAGATTACATTTGTCTTCCAATAAACATCAGACATTATCCTTTTAACTCTATCCAGGAATTATGTTTTCAAATTATCCAAATTTTATATTTGTCTTTTGCCCATACAATAGGCTACATTTAAACTTCAAACATCCAAATTGAGTCTGAGTTACTCTTCCAATTTTAGCCAAGCACCAGAAATGACATGATGGGCCAGATTCAGATAAGCAAATTGTTTTATTACAGCTCAGCACGAGCTTATCTTTTGAACCAAAACATCAGCTTCTAGGGTTTTCTACATTTTTAACACCAATTCTCCTACAGTGTTTTTACCAACATCCAGTCAAATAAACTTTATCAGAATTGTTTTTTCAACAGTTAGAGGAACAGGAACATTTATTATACATTTTTGTCAGTTAAACTCTCTATGTCTCTAAATATATATTTATTGCCATTCACTTTTTATCATCATTGTCTTTAATTTTGCCTCATAATTTATATTAAAATGATCATAGATCTTTCCTTTAAAAGGAATTCCTGAAGACTTTAATTTATTGAACTTATTACTACTTCATTATTTTCAAAATGTGCACCTCTGTTAAAATTCCCTCCGTCTGACTCTCAGTCTGTGTCAGTGACTATATCTGCAGCTGCTCTGAGAAGAGAGCGCAGGAGGGAAGGGGGCAGATAGGACTGGCTGCTCACACATATCTTGGCCTTTTTTTTTTTTCTTCAAAAAAACTTCAAGTCCTTTACTCAGACTACACAGACCAAATCCTACATCATTTCCAGTGATTTCTTCCAATTGATCTCAGTTAGAATTTTTTTTTTAGCCAGTCAAGTTTCTAATTAACTTTTCCAATTAGAATTAAAACCTTTGCTGCCCATTTACTTAATAATTCCTGCAAATTTCTTTGAAGTTAGGGCTTCAGAGCAGAGCTGCTTACAGCGTTTGCTCTCTTTCGTCTCAAAATCTTTATCTGGACTGATCAAGTTACTGATCATGTCACTCAAATTGTTAGCCATCATTTTAGTCAAAATTCATACTCACCTGAAATTATACCAGCAGAGATGGAGGCGGCGATCTTTAACCAACACAGCTGTGGCTTCTGCGTGATGAAACTGCAAAGTACACTTATACGAAAAAGTCAATTATACTGGTCCATGCCAATTTGTCATACTTTACATTTTACTCAGGATCGTTACTGACGCATCCCTGGCAAACAACCCTGAATCTATTTTTATTTTGTTTAACTAATAACTTAATCCCTAACTGCCTAATTTTCTAAATTCGGGGTACCCCTATCTGATCTGGAAGAGATGGAACAGGTTTGCAATGTCCCCGGGACCTTACCAGCTGGTCCAAGACGGCCTCCTGTAGGGGAAGTGATTGCACTATGAAGCCCACTGGGGCACCCTCTCTTGAGTCCGCTCCTTTTGTACCTATGCCTAAGTGCTCTCACCCCTGGGAAATGTAACCCCTGGAGAAGCAGCATGTAATGATGACCTATGCCTAAGTGCTCTCACCCCTGGGAAATGTAACCCCTGGAGAAGCAGCATGTAATGATGACCTATGCCTAAGTGCTCTCACCCCTGGGAAATGTAACCCCTGGAGAAGCAGCATGTAATGCAGCTACCGTTTTACCTATGCCTAAGCGCTCTCACCCCTGGGAAATTTAACCCCTGGAGAAGCAGCATGTAATGATGCTATCATTCACAATTATGCCTCACTTTTTCCAGCACTCTCACCCCTGGGGACTCAGACCCCTGGAGAAGCCAAGTGAAGCGAAGTACACTGCTCCCCCTTTCCAATTTCTTCCAGTCAGACAGCCTTAACCAAAAATAACAAAAGCTTACTACCTTGTTTACTTGTTTGCCAGAGGTGTACCAAGGAGTGATTGCTCGCGAATCCTCCACCAAAACTGTTGGGGTAACAGCTTAGGACCCAGGACCAGAAGTGAAAAATGAAGACCAAGAGTCAGGAGTTAGATTAATTCAAGAAAAATTTACTGAAGAATAGTTTGCCGTTTCATCAGCAGAAGCCAGCTCACAAGGAATTTGTAGGCCGCACTCCCTCTAACAGTCTCCCAGCCTCCGTCTAACGTACATACAATTTCTGAACAGTTATACTGTTTTCAAGGTCTAGCCACGTCATTACTGCCATGTGGAATGATTCTGATTGGCAGAGAAAATGCAGTCACGGTAAATTTCCACACAAGGATAGATAGCAGAGCATATCACTAAAATGGGTAAAGTTGTCGCCCCATGACTAGATTTAGATCACAATGACCCAGGAGGTCATAGAAAGGCGTTTTCAGGTCTGGTGTCGTGTGCAGAAAAAGTCCATCTTCAATATTGGGCCTGCACCGATCATGCAACGCACACACAAAAGCACTAGGGTATAATCGCACTCTAGTAAGTGTCAGCGGATCCTGACATTTATCAAAAGAACACCCAATACCTAAACAAAGATACAGCCATCGCTCTCCTTCGCCAGAGAGAGACATACATTCTAGATATTCTTTTATTCTTTAAGGACTGAATATATGAACATTGAGAAGGATAGGTGTATAAAAAAGAGACACAGGTATCTGACCTGCCCCTTCAAAAGGTTAGCCCCTACATCCCTGCTGTTCAAATTTCTCCTCTGGAGCCACCGGCAGGATGACATGAGAAATTCTGCTCCACAGTCCACTCAGTTTATCCACATCCATTTGATTAAACGTAGCAGATTTATCTGAGGAGACAAACTTCTCTTTTACATGGTCATGTACCATGTCCTCCACTGCACTCAGACTGGCCGTTGATGCTATTTCATCCACAGAAAGCATCACAGTAAAGACAAGGAAAATCTTTTTGTAAGCTGCATTCTCGTGGTCACAGTAACGATAGAATATGAGCGTAGATCCAGGAGGGAGCTCCTCAAAACGGTGCACAACAGCTGCAGGTTTATCACCTTCAAACGCTTCCTTCAGTGCTTCATCAATCTCCAGCTTGACCTGATCACTGTCTATGGCACTTTTGGTGGTCCCGTTGATTTCTAAGATTGAAGCGTTATGAACGTGGAGTATGCCATGGCTAAGCTTCGAGCAAGGCAGCCCAACGTCCTTTCAGCCCGAAGGCCAGCAGTCAGAATTACACTGACCGGTTCAGTGGGGCTGACCATTTCCAGGTGGCGCTTAAGATGTATCCCACTCCTCTTCCAGAACACTGAACGCTGACTGGGAAAAAGGGCCTGTAGAGCGTCTAACTCCACATCAAATTTGTCCGTTGTTTCAGAATGGGAAACGTCAGTTTGACGCAAATAGGAGTATAGAAACAGATGATAGGCCAAAAAGCCCAAAGCCAGCAACCCTGCCAGTATCAGAAGCTTCAATATGTACCACAACCAGCCTAGAAAAAACATGAATAACAAAGCATAATGAATGTGAGACAAATCTGCTTGTTTAAACTATGTGGAATAGATGAAGGACATAAAAAAATACCTCGAGAGGAAGAGACTGGACTTGGTTTGGAGGCGACTGGTTTCTGCAGATTCTTCAAATCTTGACGAAGTAGTAAAATAATTATGATCTACAATTTTATTTCTTTATTGGCTATTTTTCTTAATAGACTAAATTATAAATGTATAAATTATTATAAAACATTTTTTCAAGTAATAAAATATGAGAAAAGTGAGTGACAAATATGGGGATAGATTTGTTGCGTTATTCCAAACAAATAGATTATTATCCACAAATAAATGTAAAGAGATTCACAAAAATGTAATAAATTCACAAATAAATAGAATGAGATCCACAAATATATGCATGAGTTTCACAAAAATGAATTAGATTCACAAATAAATACAATGACATTTGTGAATAAAAAAAATATCCACACATATGTTATGTCACAAACACAACTCTGCCTTGCATTCATTTGTGAATCGCTTCCTGTGCATTTGTGAATCTCTTCCTCTGCATTGGTGGATCTCTTCTTGCACATTTGTAAATCGCAGCACAGCGCGTGGATTTTGAAACATTTCTAGCGTCTACACTCACACAAATCCACAAATAGGTAGACTCCACCCACCGTCTGCTTAAGCCAATCAGATGACGGCCATATTGTGCTGACTAGAGCCATAGAGCTCTCAATAGTTCTAAACAACTCCGCGCTGTCAATCTGTTTTAATAGGATTAAGCAGGATAGACAGCATTTTCACTGTATTTGCAGCGATTTCTGGCAGATATTAACACAATATGTCCATTGACTTCGATTAGGCTTTAAAGTAGCATTTTATTCTGGGGAGAGATAAAGAAAAGACAGCTTTGATCTTTTTTTTTTTGGAGTGATCTGGTATTTTATTTGGCTCACGACAGTACAACATGATTTTACAGTCTTGCCCTTGAGTTATCATTTGCTGCAATATAAAGTTAAACCCGCTTAATGTAAAATAACTATATCAAAGTCATCTGAATACGCCACATTTATGCCTACAAATGTATGAGTTAAACTTTACACCATCAGAATGCTGTCATATGCTGCAAGCAATGGATATCCAGCCATCCCCCTCCACACACACACACACAGAGAGAGAGAGAGAGAGAGAGAGAGAAACAAGGTTTTTTTTTTTTTCAAACCTAACACAATGCTGCCATTTTCTGTTCATTGAGGGGAGGGCATACAGTGAGAGGTATTTAGATGAAATATTTTAAATAAATAAATATATTGATCTGAAAAATAGTATATTCATTTTAAATTAATCCAGGTTCAAGAGGTAAATTATCATCATCAAGAGAGAAAGTCACTCACACACACACACACACACACACACACACACACACACACACACACACACACACGCAAACATTCTGCTTTTTTACATTTTAATAAAACATTGTTTAGTATGTTTTTAAAGGTATTTGGTTTACGGGGACACAGGAAATGTTCTCATAACCCATGATTATGTTGTAATACCAGTGTAATACTCATGTCATTATACAAATTTGTGTCCTCATAAATCACATAAGCACACACACACACAAAGAGGGATTGGCAGAGAGAAAGAGAGATGGAACGTTTTTTTATCCTGTTTCAAAACTAACACAATGCTGCCATCTTCTGTTCATTGAGGGGAGGGCAGCACACACAGACACAGAATCGATTATTCAAAGAAATATTTTAAATAAATAAATATATTGATCTGAAAAATAGTATAGTCATTTTAATTTAATCCAAGTTCAATTACCGAACATACAATCTTAATTTAATTGAAATCAAAATATGATTTTACAAGATATGAGAGAATTTCTGTTCCCCTTTTTTGTCCTTATTTAATCCATCGCCATGGCAACACCGTTTGAATTATCCAATATCCGTTTGCATTTTAGCATCTTCCGTATCTTTGTTTTATGTTGACCTAGTTTGGTGGAGATTGAATAAATTGCCTACGAGGAGAACGTAAAAACTCAGAGCCTGATTTATCCATAAATTCATGTTCAAACCAAAATATCTGACTTCCTGTTGGTCGGAGCTAATGACTGTAAATTATAAAGTTGTCCGGCTCGAAGAGAACAATATAGGTACCGAGTTTGGTGACTATAGATAAAACTAACCCCCCCACTTTTGACAAAAGGTGGTGCTATAGAGTCCCTCATCCCTGCCCGTTTCTGCCCATTTCCACAGACTGACATCTCTGATGTGTGTGTTGAGATGAGATGGCGCCGAGGACGGCCACAACGTCGCAAGCTCTGCTGAAGCATTGTAGTTTTTTGTTTGTTCTGTTTATAGTTTTTGTGTTTTTTGTCTTGGATGTTGTCTGCCTTACTACGTACGACAGACAGACACTTTTGGACATTGGTTCGGCAATCGCACACCGAAAACCGGACTTTAAATTCATCAACGACGACACGCCGTTTACAAACACAGCAGCGGAACCCTTTGTCTGGGTGGCTATAATAAGATGGTGATTCAAATCATTTTTGAAAGTGACACACTTTCTGCTGCCAGTTGGTGGCGCTATAACTTTGACTCACAAAAATCATATCCATGTGATCGGCCTCTTACAACGAACACACAGCTGAAATTTCATCCAAATCAGTCAATGTTTGCTCCAGTTATAACACACTTCCTGTTTCCCTTTTCTCGCCATAAATTGTTTACTTCGTAACGGCCAAACCATTCGAGATATCAAAAATCTGCTCGCAATTTAGCATCCTGACTTCAATATGTTCATCTCATGCTAACCGCGAGTTTGGCAATGATCGAAACAATGGCCTCGGAGGAGAATATTAAATTCCAGAGCATGCGTTTTCCGAAGTTGTTCGGCCCGATGAGATCTATGTGTACCGAGTTTCATACATGTACGAGCAAGTGTGTTTGATTTATCAAGTTTTCAGACCCCTCTTAAGGGGGCGCTGTCGAGCCCCCCTGCCACGCCCTTTCAGGGCTTGGGCCCTATTTACTTTTTAAAATATATACATACAAAATAGAAAATATTTATTTTAAATTAAGCCAAAATATTGCTGTTTTTACTGTATCTATTATCCAATACATTTTATTAACATTAGGCTTTCAATAACAAATAAAAAACAACTCCAAACTTTTGAATTATACTGTATATATAAACTAAATACAATGTTTCAAATGTTACCATAACATGAACTATGACAAAATAGTATTATCCAAAGAACAAGAAAAGGACACACAACAAGAAAACAAATATAGACTGACTTTTAATTATTATAATCTTATTCAAGCAAATACATGAACCCAAAATACATTTTGATTGGTAAAAAGAATTAAAGAGAGTTTTAACTTCAAACATCAGTGCAAAACTTCAGTCATTACCGCATCTGGCCTTGGGGAAAAAATGTACAACTGTAAGCCAAATGCATTGTTATAATATAGTCAAGTGTCTGCCTTCACACACAAATATTATCAAAGAAAACAAAGAAACAAAATGGCGTCGAATACAAAACCATTTGTATAAAACATTTATAAACACACACATTTTTTAAAAAACCTCTTTGGAATAAAGATCATCTATGTACATTTAAATGGTCCTTGGACTCAAAACTCTACAAATAGACATCCAGCCCAATACAGTGATTCAATCCCATGATTTTCTGTAAAGGTTAGCCCCTACATCCCTGCTGTTCAAACTTCTCCTCTGGAGCCACCGGCAAGATGACATGAGAAATTCTGCTCCACAGTCCACTCAGTTTATCCACATCCATTTGATTAAACGTAGCAGATTTATCTGAGGAGACAAACTTCTCTTTTACATGGTCATGTACCATGTCCTCCATTGCACTCAGACTGGCCGTTGAGGCTATTTCATCCACAGAAAGCATCACAGTAAAGACAAGGAAAACCTTTTTGTAAGCTGCATTCTCGTGGTCACAGTAACGATAGAATATGAGCGTAGATCCAGGAGGGAGCTCCTCAAAACGGTGCACAACAGCTGCAGGTTTATCACCTTCAAACGCTTCCTTCAGTGCTTCATCAATCTCCAGCTTGACCTGATCACTGTCTATGGCACTTTTGGTGGTCCCGTTGATTTCTATGATTGAAGCATTATGGAACGTGGAGTACGCCATGGCTAAGCTTCGAGCAAGGCAGCCCAACGTCCTTTCAGCCCGAAGGCCAGCAGTCAGAATTACACTGACCGGTTCAGTTGGGCTGGCCATTTCCAGGTGGCGCTTAAGATGTATCCCACTCCTCTTCCAGAACACTGAACGCTGACTGGGAAAAAGCGCCTTTAGAGCAGTTAACTCCACATCAAATTTGTGCGTTGTTTCAGAATGGGACACTTCAGTTTGACGCAAATAGGAGTATAGAAACAGATGATAGGCCAAAAAGCCCAAAGCCAGCAACCCTGCCAGTATCAGAAGCTTCAACATGTACCACAACCAGCCTAGAAAAAAACAGCATAATGAATGTGACACAAATCTGCTTGTTTAAACTATGTGGAATAGATGAAGGACATAAAAAAATACCTCGAGAGGAAGAGACTGGACTTGCTTTGGAGGCGACTGGTTTCTGCAGATTCTTCAAATCTTGACGACGAAGTAAAATAATTATGATCTACAATTTTTTTTTTTATTGGCTATTTTTCTTAATTGACTAAATTATAAATGTATAAATCTTTTTTCAAGTAATAAAATATGAGAAAAGTGAGTGACAAATACAAAACATATTTTTTACCTGTGTTTTTGTGAGGAGTGGTTTGATTTGTGACGGGATATTTAACTGTTGAGTAGACGTTGCTCCTTTGGAGTTTAGATGGGTATCTGTCCCAGTTATCAGGACAAGGGTCATCTAGTGAAGGGATATAAACTTTGATCAACTAAAATTCATGAAACATTTTAACATATACAGTAAGACCGTTATCAAGCATCATAATGTGCACTTTTACCAGTAAAAATATGCTTACTCTATTAAGTAATATATAAGTGCTTACTCATATATAATAATAAAAATATGCTTACTCTAATATATATTAAAATATAAAGACTTTACAAACTTTTGGCCATCTCCGTTATGCGATTCTGATATTTCAGGCTATTCTTATTTCTCATTCTTAAATCCTCTTGTCGGGTTTCCAGTGGTACAGCACCCAAACTAGAGGGATCTGCAATCAAAAAGATCCTTGTGAGTAAAATGAACTACAACTGACATGTGTATGCATTTCAATGCACATTAGTTGTTCATTATTTGGAAACTGAAAGGTAAGTTTAATGATAACAAACCTCCAGATGTTGTGATTGGTCTGTAATTTTTTATTTGGGTTTTGGGTCTGGGTGTCTCATGGTCCACAGTTTTGTTATGAATGGATATTCGGCTGCCCAGTATCACCTCATTTCCCAGATTTTCTCCCCATGCACAGGCAGGGTGCTTTTCTACCGTCCCAGAATGGGGTGAGAAAACCACTGAAGGAATATAGCACCATCTGTTTAATATATTTTGACCTAACACATTGTTTCTCAAATAGCATCTTACCTTTCAAACTTGGCTCATGGTCCTGCTCAGCCTCCTCATCTGAGACCATATCTTGATCTTGGTCTTCATCCTCGCCCATCTCCTCATCTGCTTCATCTGTGTGTTTAAATCCATCCCCTCTCTCGTTTATATCTCTTGCCTTCTCTTTCTCTTCAAGCTTTTGGATCTTAACAGGGGATTCTGTGTTGGTTTAATAAAAAGAGTGCAAACATTAGCATAACAAATACGTTTTGCCTGAGAAACCAAATGTAAGACAATTTTTTTATTTTAATTTAATTGACATACCATCATCATCATCCCCCTTCTCGAGGCTCTTGGACTCCTTGGATCCATTGACAGCTCTGGATGCCCCATCATCATTCCTCGTTTCCCGAGTTCTCTTTAGTCGGGGTCTGGTAAGTTCGGCACTGTATAAAGCTATAAGATAAATGATGGACCGAGAAATTATCTTACAGAAATATACCAATCAACTGATGGGACCTTTATAAAGTAAATATAATATAAATAACATAATATCAACAACTGTATTCATTGTGATCTTTAATAATAGCCTTATAAGAAAATGTTTACGAAAAGTTTACACTAAACGAGTTGAGAATATATGTTAAAATTAAACTCTTTAACTCACATGCAACCTAACCAGTGGATATTTGACCAATTTAGCCTAGTTAGCTAATCCCAACTATATAATTCTATATAACCTGTGTTACATAAAAAGAGAAAGTAACCTTAGAAGAACATTTTTGCTACGTTTTATAAAGGGCAAGCAAGGTACACACGTATGAACGAGAAAATCTCAACGGAAATTGCAAAACTTTGTTATCATATAAAACCGCGATAATAAACTTGATGTACGGATACGCTGACCTTGAACATTTTTTTTTAGCATTTAATTGATAACTAATACTGTAAAGACAAACGATGAGCCCTGAATCTAAACTCAAACAGAAAGGTTTAACGTTACGCTTAGCAACGATACGACTGTTTTCTTAACAGATTTAACGTTATAATAAGGATGAAACCCCTAACAAAAAGTATTCGCCGTACATTACAATTTCTTTCTTTTTGAACAGATAATAACGTATTTATTGCAGGAAAGTAGCATTTGGTTCTGTTGACATTTCTGTAGTTACCATTTTATGATGTTTATAAAGTCAAACCTGTCTTAGATGCTTGTCTGACGCTTTTCCTCCTAGTTGTAGCTCCATCTTTAGAATCACCCGAATCCATTTGTGTTATATTTTACAATTTCTTGACAAACTTTTACATTTACTCTGCAGCTAAAAACCGGAAGACGGAACAGTAATGATGGTCTTCGTCGGAGCGATTTCGTTGGAACACAACTTCTCTCCCGGAAATAGTTCACAAGTAGTTACTTTCATTTCATAAATAGCTCAACAAACATGTCAAAGGAAGCACACAGAAGATGCATTTATTAAGGCACGTTTATTTAATTAAGTTTTACAGTATGAAAACCTTAAACATTCATCAAATATATTACACGTCCATCCCCTTTTGATCACATTTACAGATTAAAAATAACTTTTAATGTAAGACATAATTTAGATACAAACAGATCTACATGAAAACAAAGAAAAGCAATACAAATGGGAAACTTACTTGATTTTATCCTTCAATAAATGTCTGAAAAAGTTATAATTTATTATGAAAGAAAATTGCGAGGCCCATCATTCATACAGCAGCACATACCAATATGCATATTTTTTTCAATTCAAAGTATGAGCCCTCATTTGTGAGGCAATGCATGAGTATAAAATCTAAAGTAGTAATTTGGGCAACAACAACAACAACAAAAAGATTTAATAACTATTTCAAAATGATTAATCACATTCCCTACAGCCCTGCTGTTCAATTTTCTGTTCTGCAGCCACTGGCAAGATGAGATGTGAAATTCTGCTCCACAGTCCACTCAGTTTGTCCACATCCATTTGATTAAATGTAGCCAACTTGTCTGAGGTGACAAACTTCTGTTTTACATGCTCTTGAACCATCTCTTCAACTCTTCCTAGATTGACATTGGATGGCAGCTCCACTTCTCCATCAAGCATTATAGTAAAGGCCAGGAAGACGTTTTTATAAGCCGCATTCTCATGGTCACAGTAACGGTAAAAGATGAGAGTGGATCCAGGAGGGAGCTCCTCAAATCGGTGGATTACTGCAGCAATCTTTTTACCCTCAAAGGCATTTCTCAACTCCCTATCAATGTCCAGCTTGACCTGATCACTGTCTTGTGACGCTTTACTTTTTCCATCAATGTTCAGAAATGAAGAGTTACGGGCAGTGGAAAAAGCTTGAGCCAAGCATCGTGCCAGACAATCAAGTGTCTTTTCAGCCCCGGGACCAGACGTTAGAATAAGGCTGACGGGTTCCGTGGGCTGCTCAGTTTTTAAGTGGCGCTTGATATGAATCAGACTCCTCCTCCAGAGTTCTGGGTGCTGATTCGGAAAGCTAGTCTTAAGTTTTCCCATTTCCTGATTGAACACATCCACCACATTTAACTCTTTTGTGTCAGGTGTAGTTGAGTCAGAAAAATACAGACACGCCATAAGGACGACACAAACCGCAATAAACAGTTCTGTAAGAAAATAAATAATTATTAGACGTTAGACGTTATTGGCTGCTTCTCTGTGAAAATCATTCGACAGTCATTTTTCATAATAGTAAAGACTTCTTTTAGTCAAATAATTTCTTTATTGTCAGTCAGAATGGAGAAAAGAAAAACTCACGGTAATTCCATCCCATGTTGATCGGTGGTTGGTTGTCTTGTGGAAGTCCAGCTGCAACTGAGTGCAGGTAACAAGGAGAAAGAGTACACACTGTTCATTTACATATACTACTGACATTGTAACATTACAAAGCTGGTTGAAAATCTGTTAACTTATTTAAGTGGACTTCTCAAACAGTATTTTATCTTTCAAACTGGGCTCAGGTTCTTGCATCCTGATCCTGGTCTTCATTCTCACCTATCTCCTCATCTGTTTCATCTGTGTGTTCACCTCTCTCATTTCCATCTCTTGCCTCCTCTGCTTCATTAGGCCTTTGGATATTAACAGGGGGTTCTGTAAATTTAATGAAAAATATTGAAAACAAACATTAGCATACCAAATATGTTTTGGTCACTGAAGTAGCCACAATTCTGTTGTCTTTAAAGAGACCCCCAGTAGTCAATAATTGTATCCCATTTTGAACCATGTCCTCAACTCTTCCTAGATTGACATCGGGTGGCACTTCCACTTCTCCATCAAGCATTACGGTAAATGCAAGAAAGACGTTTTTATAAGCTGCATTCTCATGGTCACAGTATCGGTAAAAGCTGAGAGTGGATCCAGGAGGGAGCTCCTCAAATCAGTGGATTACTGCAGCAAAATTTTTACCCTCAAAGGCATTTCTCAACCCACCATCATAATGTCCAGCTTGACGCCGCATTGTGAAAGAGTGTAAAAAGCATGGCTAGATTGTCTGGTGGAGGACAAAGGACACTTTTTGCAGATGACGCAGTCACGCGGAGTGAATAAATTGAGAATGATCTAATTTACATGTATTTCCCTTCCCCTGAATCTCCCCCATCCTATTCCACTTCATGCTGGGAGATCACCCAAATATACCCAAAATCTATTGGATTTAAAGGCGGGGGGGGGGGCCACTCATTTTCAGTCCATCTCATATCAATCTTGAGTACCTATAGAGTAGTATTGCATCTTTTATATCTCCGAAAAGTCTTTAGTTTTATTATATTTATAAAAGAAAGATACGCTGTACAGAGTCTTTACGGAAAAAGCAGAGCGGCTGGGAGCGTATTGTTCGGGCGGAGCTAAAGAGTCACGAGCGCACGCAGCTATTGCGTTGAGCTATGCATGTTTACATAGAAAAACAATGGAATCGATAGCTAACAACACAAAGACATTTGAGGCATATTTACTTTCTGCCTGCTACCAACACACGACGGTGAACCTTAATCGCTGGGATTGCTCCATCTTTTAGCATTAGGCGAGCTACAAATCTAGAGTTGAACTGTGCCTTGTTTATAAACCATCGTCGCCGAGATTCAGGGAACAAACAAACACTTGCACAACTCCGTTGCTGCTCCGGAAAAACATGATTGTCTTGCCATGACAACCAAAAACACACATTTTTGGTGACATTGTTGATTTTGTGAAGTCCTGTGACTGTAGCGCAGCCGGCTTCCCTAAAGCGTTTGCTCTCTCGCTCTAGTCACGTGCGCGCCCTTCCGGGAGAAGAGCCCGTACGGCCCGTATAAGGACATTCCGCCCCATCTGACGTCACATATACCCATACTCGAAAAAAACTTTCCGAAACTTATGAGAAACTGGAAGGAGTATTTTTGCCACAGAAATACTCCATCAAATGTCCAACTTTTAAAAAAAAAACGAACTTTGTCCATGTTTAGGATGGGAATCCAAGTCTTTAACAGTGTAAAAAGCTCAGTATGCATGAAACAGCATTTCACCCCCCCTTTAATGTCAATTCTCACTATACAATATTATATGTGTTTGATATCGTTTTAAATGTCTCAGTGCGACTGGTACAACAATCTCATCCCCACAGAAGTATACAAGAAGGTAATAAGAGTTTTTAGAGCTTAGAGCAGGGGTGTCCAAACTCGGTCCTGGAGGGCCACTGTCCTGCAGAGTTTAGCTCCAACTTGCCTCAACACACCTGCTGGAAGTTTCTAGTATGCCTAGAAAGACCTTGATTAGCTGGTTCAGCTGTGTTTCATTGGGGTTGGATCTAAACTCTGCAGGACAGTGGCCCTCCAGGATTAGGATTGGACACCCCTGGCTTAGAGTCATTTCATCCCATGTTGATCGGTGGTTGGTTGTCTTGTGGATGTCCAGCTGCAACTGTGTGCAGGTAACATGGAGAAAGAGTACACACTGTCCTTTTAAATATACTACTGACATTGTAACATTACAAAGCAGGTGGAAAATCTGTTAAATAAGTTAAGTGGACTTCTCAAACAGTATTTTATCTTTCAAACTAGGCTCAGGTTCTTGCATCCTGATCCTGGTCTTCATTCTCACCTATCGCCTCATCTGTTTCATCTGTGTGTTCACCTCTCTCATTTCCATCTCTTGCCTCCTCTGTTTCATTAGGCCTTTGGATATTAACAGGGGGTTCTGTAAATTTAATGAAAAATATTGAGAACAAACATTAGCACACCAAATATCTTTTGGTCACTGAAGTGTACAAGTATAAGCCAAAGTATACAAGAAGGTAATAAGAGTTTTTAGAGCTTAGAGATATTTTGCATATGATGGGTGTGGCTTTTGGAGCCATTTGGTCTCTTCTTTCAATCCAGGCAAATGGGAGATCGATTCAATTTAAATTCCCTTTGTTGTCAGATTTTTCCTTTTGAAAGAGGTTTCGGTTTGGTCTGAGCTACTTAAAGCGATGTGGCAGAGAGTTCAGGGCGCAATACTTTAACGAGGTTGGCCCATTCAGAAGTCAAGTATCAATATCTTATTCTTTGCTATAAAGTATTTGATATTATGAACTGATTATGTAATTGACATTATACATTACCTGACTGTTAATAAATTGTTAAATTTTTTATCCTTTCTGAATTACTCTGTAATTAATTAATTAATTAATTAATCTCTAGTACAGAACGGTAGCCTGATGTCGTCATACTCAATTCTAGTCAGAATTTGAATCTGATACTGCTCCGTTGGGCTGTGATTATGGGGCGTGTTTCAACCGAGCCAGGAAAGACCTCAATTGGATAGACCTACAACCAATCAGAGCAACGGAGCGACGCATAATGTTAGTTGTCAAATGTCAACAGAACTCAACTGCACTGTGTTGCCAAGTCCGCGGGTTGTTTATCATGTCCGCGGGTTGAAGCGACCCCAATTATGTGATATACAGACCCAGGAATGCGAATTTTAGCAGGCAGCCCTGCCAAAATAACACATATTTTACCCCCCAAATGCCATTTTTTTCCCGGAGAACACCCCCGGAAAGCTATTGGGCTTGTTTTTGGCTAGTTTTGAGTAGCAATTGGCCGGGTTTTGTTGTAAAAACTTGGCAATCCTGTACGCACGCTGGAATAAGTTACGTAAGAAGAAAACCGCAGATCGTTAGCCTCCATTGGAACGAATTCAGCGGTCTTACAATTGTAACATTACAAAGCTGGTTGAAAATCTATTAACTTATTTAAGCGGACTTCTCAAATAGTATTTTATATTTCAAACTGGGCTCAGGTTCTTGCATCCTGATCCTGGTCTTCATTCTCACCTATCGCCTCATCTGTTTCATCTGTGTGTTCACCTCTCTCATTTCCATCTCTTGCCTCCTCTGCTTCATTAGGCCTTTGGATATTAACAGGGGGTTCTGTAAATTGAATGAAAAATATTGAGAACAAACATTAGCATACCAAATATGTTTTGGTCACTGAAGTAGCCACAATTTGAGACCCCTGTAGTCAATAATATTATATCCCATTTTGATCACCAAAATTACATATTTAAACGTTTTTTTTCCCTGTGAAATAAAATCTGCATGCATTAAAATTGAATGCAACTCTACACCCTTGCTTCATTTAGTATACGCATACTGCAAATTCGCCCCGCCTCCACTCACTCACACCAGCTCAGATATTAATCATTGATATGATTAGCCTTTTGCTTGACTACGTTATCAAAGAGCTAATAATGTGTTTTTACACAAACTATGTTCACGTTTGCCATCTCAGAGTCAGACAGCTGCCTTTTAAATTTCAGCATCCTTGTAAACGCTTTGGACATCATAGAACGACAGTGGAGAAAGGCATTTAGTTCATCATAACATCATAATATACACTCACCTAAAGGATTATTAGGAACACCTTTTCAATTTCTCATTAATGCAATTATCTAATCAACCAATCACATGACAGTTGCTTCAATGCATTTAGGGGTGTGGTCCTGGTCAAGACAGTCTCCTGAACTCCAAACTGAATGTCAGAATGGGAAAGAAAGGTGATTGAAGCAATTTTGAGCGTGGCATGGTTGTTGGTGCCAGACGGGCCGGTCTGAGTATTTCACTGCTCAGTTACTGGGATTTTCACGCACAACCATTTCTAGGGTTTACAAAGAATGGTGTGAAAAGGGAAAAATATCCAGTATGCGGCAGTCCTGTGGGCGAAAATGCCTTGTTGATGCTAGAGGTCAGAGGAGAATGGGCCGACTGATTCAAGCTGATAGAAGAGCAACTTTGACTGAAATAACCACTCGTTACAACCGAGGTATGCAGCAAAGCATTTGTGAAGCCACAACACACATAACCTTGAGGCGGATGGGCTACAACAGCAGAAGACCCCACCGGGTACCACTCATCTCCACTACAAATAGGAAAAGAGGCTACAATTTGCACAAGCTCACCAAAATTGGACAGTTGAAGACTGGAAAAATGTTGCCTGGTCTGATGAGTCTCGATTTCTGTTGATACATTCAGATGGTAGAGTCAGAATTTGGCGTAAACAGAATGAGAACATGGATCCATCATGCCTTATTACCACTGTGCAGGCTGGTGGTGGTGGTGGTGTAATGGTGTGGGGGATGTTTTCTTGGCACACTTTAGGCCCCTTAGTGCCAATTGGGCATCGTTTAAATGCCACGGCCTACCTGAGCATTGTTTCTGACCATGTCCATCCCTTTATGACCACCATGTACCCATCCTCTGATGGCTACATCCAGCAGGATAATGCACCATGTCACAAAGCTTGAATCATTTCAAATTGGTTTCTTGAACATGACAATGAGTTCACTGTACCAAAATGGCCCCCACAGTCACCAGATCTCAACTCAATAGAGCATCTTTGGGATGTGGTGGAACGGGAGCTTCGTGCCCTGGATGTGCATCCCACAAATCTCCATCAACAGCAAGATGCTATCCTATCAATATGGGCCAACATTTCTAAAGAATGCTTTCAGCACCTTGTTGAATCAATGCCACGTAGAATTAAGGCAGTTCTGAAGGCGAAAGGGGGTCAAACACAGTATGGTGTTCCTAATAATCCTTTAGGTGAGTGTACATCAAATACATAATTCACCCGCTATATTGCTAAATGTACATGGTTTTTCATATCAACAGAAAAATATACCGGAATGGCTTCTCTTGAGACTCCCCTGTTTCGCAGCATAGAAATTATGTTATGCTAAAGCCCACCCACAGATTGGCGTAATTGGTCACAAGGTAGTTTGTGATGTCAGAAACACCAGCGATTTCAAACCACATTTTTGAGACTGTCTTTTCACTGCAGTTTTAAGGAGAAAATACTCAGCAATGGTGTGGACTAAAAATTTGCACATGGTTTGTCTGAAAGCATTAAAACACCACATAGACATATAAAACAACATTAAAAACTTTAAGAGAATATTGAATACTGAATATTTAGATACTAAACGCACACAAAATAAAAGTTTATACTTGTTCTTTAACTCCCTGCATTTTTATATTTTCCCGTTTAGAAACCACGCATTAATTTAGCTTGAATTAAAAAGCATGATCATAACTGATTCCTAACCTGATTCCAAGCATTACAACTGCTTATAAATGACAAAACATATTGATAGCAAACAAATGCAGTAATCTGCTTCATTCTAAGAAAAAATACCTCCTCCTGTCTGCTCTAGTTTATCGACTTTATCTTCTTTTCTCACAGATTCAGACTGAGGGTCGTTCCCACTCTGAGGACTGCTGGGAATCGCTGTCGTCGTCTTCTCTGTGAGTCAGACAAGAAAAAGTATATAGTGTTGTGTGCAATAACTGAGCGTAAACAGAGCTATAAAGCCTTAAAACAAACATGAAATCTGTAATGGTCATAAACTTCAACTTCATCCCACACTTTTCTCTTTTTTAAATTTTGTTACATGAAAAATGATGATATATAGCGCAGTAAACTCTCACGGTAATGCATCAATGATAGGATGTGCTGTAAAAATACCAGTTTTGCGTCATGCGGAAAACTTTTACTGACAAATAAACAGGGATATCAAGGAGAAAGAGTACACATTGTTCATTTACATAAACTACTGAAACTGTAACATTACATAACTAGCTGAAAATCTGTGAACTTATCGTTTAAGCTGACTTCACAAATAGTATCTTACCTTTCAAACTGGGATCAGGTTCCGGCTTGGCCTCATCTGAGTTCATATCTTGATCCTGGTGTTTATCTTCATCCGCTTCACCTGTGTGTTTAAATCCATCACCTCTC
This sequence comes from Gobio gobio, assembly GCF_949357685.1. NCBI lineage: Eukaryota > Metazoa > Chordata > Actinopteri > Cypriniformes > Gobionidae > Gobio > Gobio gobio. Next base: position 43,892,983 of record NC_137116.1, on the reverse strand, counting down.
GCCTTCTCTGTCTCTTTAAGCTTTTGCATCTTCTTAACGGGGAATTCTGTGTTGGTATAATAAAAAAATATTGAGAACAAATATTAGCATACTAAAGATGTTTTGGTCACAGAAAGTAGCCACAATTCTGTTGTCTATAAGAGAATATTAAACACTGAATAGTGAATACTAAAGTCACACAAAATAAAAGACCAAAATTAGAGACCATATGACAAGCATTAATTTAGTTTGAATCAAAAAGCACGATCATATCTTCCTACGAACAAGACGTACCACCCTCTTCTTTAGGTGCAGAATCACCAGATGAGCCAACATCTGTAAAGCAGAAGTAGAAGACCAGTTTTAGCTGAGAGTGGCTGGTAAATCTCACTAATTTCTGATTCCTAAACTGATTTCTAACCTAACAGAGGCTTATAAATGACAACAACACATATTGATAGCAAACAAATACAATGAAAAAAAACCTCCTGTCTTCTCTGGTTTGACGGCATTATCCTCTTTTCTCACAGATCCAGACTGAGGGTCGTTCTCAGTGTGAGGACTGCTGGGGGTTGTTCCCACTGTAGGGACTGCTGGTGCTCCTGTCTTCTCTGGTTTAACAGCATTATCCTCTTTTCTCACAGATCCAGACTGAGGGTCGTTCCCAGTGTGAGGACTGCTGGGGGTCGTTCCCACTGTGGGGACTGCTGGTGTCGTCTTCTCTGTGTGTCAGACAAGAAAAAGTATATAGTGTTATGTGCAATAACTGAGCATAAACAAATATTAAAGCTGTAATGGTCATAAACTTCAACTTCATCCTACACTTACATTCTCTTTATATATTTTTGTGATATATATATATATATATGATATATGCTGTAAAAAAAACAACAACTCACTCTCATTCTCTGAAACACTGATCTGTGGTTGGCTTTCGTGTGGATGTCCAGAAGAGGCAGTGTCATGTATTGACCCTAAATGTAGAGAGCAGGCAACAGCTTTTGAAAGGTAAAAATTAAACGATACTTTACAAATTGCAACAAATATTCACTTAATCTACAGAAATTCGATTCTAAAATGTTAATTTCACCAGTCTTCTCTGTGTAAGATAAGGGAATACTTACATTCCTTAAAAAAACATTTGAACAAACATTTATTCTATCATGATAATAAAAGTTTGACTTCATGTTACACTTACCACCCTCCCTTGTAGTTTTGTCATCTAACAAAGAACCACAAGATGGATCAGTCACTGCAGATGTTAATTCTACATTTGAAAAGAAGAAAAAGAGCAGTTTAGGTTTTTAAAGACCCATTCAATGATTTCGTATATGTTAGCAAAATGAAACAAGTTCTGGAAGTGTATGCAAAGTAGTCCCTATTTAATTAGAATATTCAAACATAACAATATATTTACCACTGTCGCCTTCGCTTGCCATTACTCTTGCACAAATGCCTCCTTTATCAATGAGCTGTGTTGAAGCAGAGCATTTGAAATGGACCTGAATGTACAAACACCACAGGCGAATATTTAAACCACAAATGCTCTAGTAATAACATGAAAATACAGACTTAATAAGAGAGTAGCATTATGACCTGAAATATAGCAAACACGGTTGCTAAAAAAAATGTTGATAACAAACACCTCTGAAACTTGTTCTTCTAGTCTGAAAAACATACACACCTATTATCTGGGTGTCACCACTCACATATATATCGGATTTTGCCCTATAGGACAAGTCACACTTCCAAACGCGACTGCGCCACTGTTGTTCCGGGTGTCGCTAGGAACTGTTTGATTTAGTGAATTGTTTCCTTCGGAAGTTTTCTGAAGAGGGACATCATATGCACAAGTTCTTCAACTAGGGACACTTTTAGCCATAGACATAATAAATACATAGACGCCCTATTGGCCGCTTTAGAACGTTGCTGCAATACGTCAACGCGTCCGCCATATTGCTGAGGGCAAGACTGCACTGTAAACAAATGCAAGTAAACGGGTGAGCTGCGGCTTTTCTGGATAAAAACAAAAAAAACGTTTACATTTATCAACCAATTTCAGTGGTTTATGATGTACGTGGTATACTAAAAGTTCTATTCTATGGTTACTTAAAATCTTGATAGTTAGACTTATAAAATAGATATATTTTAATAAGGAATTGTCAAAGGCTTGTAATGCGTTTGGCTTTTTATACTTGAATAAGAATTATGAAGACGCCCATACTGAGATATAATTTAATTTTCACATTAAATGAAATAAAGTTTTCTTATAGTGGAAAAGGCATTTTCTGTATTTAACCGATTTTTGCTTTTCTTGTGCTTAGAATTGACCGTCATTGAGAAAATGAAACATCTGCAAATACAAATCACACTGGCAGGCTGCTTTCTGTTTTTTTATAGCACTAAAATGATAGATATTTACAGGTAGATACTCTAAATATACAATAACAAAGATAACTCATGGATCCTTTATACATATGATTTGGTACAACTACACTGCAATGCAAATAGTAAATACATGATAAAGTGAGAAGTAATAGTAAATAGTGTATAGTCAATAAAAAAATAGTCAATGAAATAAACAAACAGTATACAGCAAATAAAATAATGAATAGTATAATTATATAATATCAAAAATACAATAATATAATGATAATAGCATAGTTTGTATAATAATATAATAATAGCAATAGAATATGAAATATCAATTACAGAATAGAGACAATAATAAAACATAGTTAAATAGTGACTAGTGAAAAGTACAATAATTTACCAGCATAACTATAATAGATTGATAATTGCAAGTGGTATAATATAATAACGATAATAATAATAATAGCAAATACAATGTAATATCAATTGCAGAATAATATAGACAATAATAAAAATAGTAAATTAAATAGTGACTGGTAGGTACAATAATAGTATTGGTATAATAATAATAACAACAATAACAAAAGGCTGTATATTAACCATCAATCATCTATAATCAGTCATCCTTTGTAGGGTCACCATGGCACACATCACAGAAAAACACAAAACCTGAAATGTACACCAGGGCATTGTCCACAAGGCTACCAAAGCGGGTTGGCAGGAAGCTGTGGTCACACACAAGTGCAGAAACGTTTACAAAAGGGAATGGAAGCTCCTCAGATTCTTCTACTGCTAGAGATTACATTTCAACAGCTGGGGTCTGTTTTTCGTACCTCGCTTAATACATCTGAGATGATTTGACAGATCCCAGATCTTTTAATCGTGATCACTGATGTCTGGATAATTTGGTTCTTCAAACAAATTTGCGGATTGGATTAAAATATCTGGATTAAGTTATCTGAGATTACTGCACGTTCTTGTGTTCCCTGAAGAGGGCAGATACTCAAAACCACGATCAGCAATGCAGCGATTGGCTGGTGGCAAGACAGCAACGTAATGACATCATATAATTAAAAAAGCCACCTGGCTTTTAACTGTACGTGTGTAAACCTCTGATAAAATGATAATATATTCCATCACAAATAAATCTCTCAATCAAGTGGCTGTGTGTATAGTACTACTATACACAACATTATAGTATTATAATATTTTCAAATACTCATTTTTATATGATTTTTATATTCTTATTATTTAAAATTATTATTGCCCCAGGTTCAGTAATGAACTCTTGAAATAAAGTAGCAGTGGCTGGGACAGATTTTAAGTATGCAACCTAATCCTGTTTACATGAAATAAACCGCTCCAGAGCAGGTTTGAGTTTCCGGACCTGTTGCTATGACAGCAAGTCCAGGGGCCAGTTGCATAAACTAAGCCATTATGTTAAGACAGTGTCTTAAGATCTAGTATGAGCCACTAGCAGTTAGGCAAGTGGCATTCAGTCTTACTTTTCGTATCAAATTAAGCCAGTCTATGTTTTTATGTAACTGATTTAAAAAAAAATTATGAACAGTCTTAAAGAAAATTTTTTATCTCTAACTTGTAAGACTAGTCTTAATGGTTTATGCAACTGGCCCCCGGATGAGCTTCGAAGAACCAAACAATCCAAGATCATGCCAAATCGGCAACAATCAAGTCCAGCTAACTGAGTTAGCCACATACGAAGAACAGACCCCTGATAGCGACAGGGTCTCATCCTGTGGTTCCACTTTCCCTGAAGTGCTTGGAGAGACACCGCACCGGACCATGAGACACCGGAAAATGCCCTGGAACTGGCCTGCAGTTGGATGTTTATTCCATCCCCCTAAAAACCACACACACACACACACACACACACACACACACACACACACACACACACACACACACACACACACACACACACACACACACACACACACACACACACACACACACACACACACACACACTTACTTAAGAAATAGTTCACACAAAAATTAAAATGAGCTGATAATGTATTCACCCTAAGGCCATCCAATATGTATATGTCATATAAACATAGATATACATGTCATATCTTGGCCAGCAGAGTTTCATATTTGGGTGAACTAGAACTGCACAATTCTGGATGAATCACGATTTTTTGCTGTAATCCTACTTATCAAAGGTTTTAATAGAAATAGCAGAATAATTGTAATTTAAGAATAAGATGATGTAGGTGTTTGAATTAATATTCTTTTTACAATTAATCATGCAGCTCTTCCTTTAATACAGATATTGCCTCTTTTCAGATTATATTTTGATATCTGAAATCCGTACCTGATGCTCGAATTCGAGCTCTGATATCGTACCTCTTTGTCTGGGAAACCTTCAATGTGTGATAAAAGTTAGCTAGGCAACTAACTTAACTTAAGTTAACTAACGTTAAGAGTCACAATATGTCAGTCGCCTGTCATAAAAGTCTTTCAAAAATATATAGATGAATCGATTTCAGGAAATTTAATTTATAATATAAAATATAATATAAGCTAAAAATATAATATAAATCATGTCAACTCATGTCACAACTTCCACAGCTAAGTAGCGACATCGCTAGCTATTTTAGTCTGACTCTGGTGACCAACTAACGTCACTATTACTAATTATATAATAATATAACGACCAAATACAACCAGAAACAAATGTTCAGTCTTACTTGTGAAAGGTAATTCCCCGAGAACTGTTTCCAATTGTGCGGTGATTTGTACAGCCCCGAGCAGCACACGAAGCAGGCATTTTTCTCAATTCCTGTTATTAGAGTTATTGGAAAGTTGCCCTCCGCAATATGGCGGCGTCGTTGACGTGCGGTCCAGCGGCCAATAGGGCGTCTATGTATTTATTATGTCTATGCTTTTAGCCATGTGAAGGTGGATAAAAAAAAACTTGTTCAAAAGTCACGTAACACAGTCTCATAGTTTAAATAATTTGTCAAGTTTTAAAATCTGTAAGAAGACAAACTTAGATTACAAGAGAAATTGTTATTATTTTACATGTTTCCGACCTGCAATGAACAAATGTAATTTCCACCACATCTCAATATACAGCTATTATTTAAAAATAGAATAATTTATGCCACTCAATATTGTCTAAGATCATTTTTGTAACTAGTTTTACCAGTTTGTCCACAATGTACAATAATTATACATTTGTCAATGAGACTGCCCTAAGGACCAAATGCTGAACTGTACACCTGTCACACTGATTTGGGTAAGAGCTTATTAGAAAATAAATAACTTTAATTTTTAATATTAAGTAGAGCATGATCTCATAAATTGTGGATACATTTTTAACTTGCGATGAGAACTTTTTAAGTATTTAAAAAAAAATGTGTGTAGTGATGGAAATGACGGTGTTGTGGAAATGACAATGGAATTAACGTGATTGTAGAGAAACCGTAGATACATATAAAAAGTAAATATATTATATAAAAGTTATAACATAAATCTACTCTGGCTATCAATGTCTCTGGTCAGCGGAAGTCGCCCATATTTTTTTTTGGTCTATGCTCTATGGTCTCAATCAGCTCCCTAGTTCAGTAGCCAGGGCACTGATCAGGGAGTCAGCCCATTGAGTCCTGATCAGTGCTCTGACTACTGAACTAGGGAGCTGATTGACACGCACCCTAATTATCAATAGTTAAACACACACACACTAAACCAAAGTAGCATACACTGCTACTTTAGACAAAATATCTGAAATAAATAAATAAAAGTATTAATTACAAATAATTAATGGGTTCATAAACTCTACAGGGCACAAACAAACTGCACGTAATGAAAGTTTTTCTAAGAGTTTCAATGATTTCATGGCATTCTTATTCTTCATAAATCTTAACCCACTAAAAACTACTTAGACATATTTAGAACAGATTGGGTCTTAAATTTAAAATAACTAAATTATAATAAAAATATAGTTTACAATACACTCTTATTTACTTAATTTCCCATGATTAGAAACAAATCTTATATTCACTTCTATGTAAAATAAAATTGAAATTTTTTCAAAAAGGCATCAACGTTCAGATTAGCATGAAGATTCCCTTATTTTCAAGCGCACACATTATGCATCCATAATACATTTAACTGATATAAATCCTAGAACACACTTCCTAATGTTATTACAAATGTAAGTTATGTTTCATTCACAATAGCCCCACAAACATGTGGAATCTGTTACGCCACAGACACGGTTTACATAAAAGTGAAAACTTTTTTACTCATGAAAACCAAGCTACTTTTATTTGAAATGCTACAAACTTGTCAGCCACCAGTCTAATACAAATTCTTCATGGCGTTGAGAGGTGGGGAAAGAGTGACAGCTAACAAACAAGTCTAACACCAGAAAGAAGTATAACTAAGTAGAAACACATCAGAAGGCACTTGCTTTTGATCAAATTAGTGAGCTATGAACATTTTGAAAATTATATGACACTATTGGTCAAACAGGTTTCACAGAACCAGAATTTATATATTTATACAGTTGAGCCTTTTCTAGTGTTCCCACAAGATGATGTCATACAAACACAAATGTAAGGCCTTATGGAATTTGGAGACAGACATATGGACTATCAAAGCAACAGCATAGCTCTTGCCTACTCTTCAAGTAATTGACTGCTAGTAGTAAACTGTATTTGTAAGATGTTACATTGCAAACTAGATCTGAGAACTTGGAAATCACATTGCTGTCAGGAATGCTGGTGGTTAACCCCACAATAGCCTAAAAGATGCTTTCCACATCTCCCATTTCCACCACAACAGTCTTGAGCTGAGAGTAGTACTCAGTCGTCACTAGCCCATTCTCCCTTCCAAACCCTAAAAGAAAAGGGGAAGATAATGTTAGATCTCTCTAGCATTTACCAAGTATGCTTATGTGTACTGAAACACTTGGCAGAACAGATTTAGGTTTAAGTTTTTCCTGCAGATGATACCATCAATAATTGTCTCATGAAATAAGCTTAGAGTACCTGACATCTTGTAGCCTCCAAAAGGAACTTCTACAGGGCCGACATTGTAGTTGTTGATATAGCACGTTCCTGCCTGAATGTTTTCAGCAACTCTGTGAGCACGAGCTATATCCCTAAAAACAAAGCACAGGAGAATGTTAAATCTAATATTAGGGCAGCCAGTTTACTGGGTTCATTTAGTGTGATTAATAAAAACAAAATATGAAAAAAGTTATGTTAAAATTCACACAAATGTATTATATCAATATCATTTTTTTTGTAGATAACAGAGCCAGTTAAAAGACAACTAAATCATAGCACTTCCCACAACAACTTAATAAACATAATAAATAACAAACAATAAAAAGGTCTCCTGGTTCAGGGCTAGGTTTAAGGCCCATTCAAAGAATAACTATAAAACAATATACATTATATTCAGTGAGGAAAATAAGTATTTGAACACCCTGCTATTTTGCAAGTACTCCCACTTAGAAATCATGGAGGGGTCTGAAATTGTCATCGTAGGTGCATGTCCACTGTGAGAGACATAATCTAAAAAAAAAAAATCCAAAAATCACAATGTATGATTTTTTAACTATTTATTTGTATGATACAGCTGCAAATAAGTATTTGAACACCTGTCTATCAGCTAGAATTCTGACCCTGAAAGACCTGTTAGTCTGCCTTTAAAATGTCCACCTCTACTCCATTTATTATCCTAAATTAGATGCACCTGTTTGAGGTTGTTAGCTGCATAAAGACACCTGTCAACCCCATACAATCAGTAAGAATCCAACTACTAACATGGCCAAGACCAAAGAGCTGTCCAAAGACACTAGAGACAAATTTGTACACCTCCACAAGGCTGGAAAGGGCTACGGGGAAATTACCAAGCAGCTTGGTGAAAAAAGGTCCACTGTTGGAGCAATCATTAGAAAATGGAAGAAGCTAAACATGACTGTCAATCTCCCTCGGACTGGGGCTCCATGCAAGATCTCACCTCGTGGGGTCTCAATGATCCTAAGAAAGGTGAGAAATCAGCCCATAACTACAAGGGAGGAGCTGGTCAATGACCTGAAAAGAGCTGGGACCACCGTTTCCAAGGTTACTGTTGGTAATACACTAAGACGTCATGGTTTGAAATCATGCATGGCACGGAAGGTTCCCCTGCTTAAACCAGTACATGTCCAGGCCCGTCTTAAGTTTGCCAATGACCATTTGGATGATCCAGAGGAGTCATGGGAGAAAGTCATGTGGTCAGATGAGACCAAAATAGAACTTTTTGGTCATAATTCCACTAAACGTGTTTGGAGGAAGAAGAATGATGAGTTCCATCCCAAGAACACCATCCCTACTGTGAAGCATGCTGGGGCTGGGTCTTCCAACATGACAATGACCCGAAGCACACAGCCAGGATAACCAAGGAGTGGCTCTGTAAGAAGCATATCAAGGTTCTGGCGTGGCCTAGCCAGTCTCCAGACCTAAACCCAATAGAGAATCTTTGGAGGGAGCTCAAACTCCGTGTTTCTCAGCGACAGGCCAGAAACCTGACTGATCTAGAGAAGATCTGTGTGGAGGAGTGGGCCAAAATCCCTCCTGCAGTGTGTGCAAACCTGGTGAAAAACTACAGGAAACGTTTGACCTCTGTAATTGCAAACAAAGGCTACTGTACCAAATATTAACATTGATTTTCTCAGGTGTTCAAATACTTATTTGCAGCTGTATCATACAAATAAATAGTTAAAAAATCATACATTGAGATTTCTGGATTTTTTTTATTTTTTAGATTATGTCTCTCACAGTGGACATGCACCTACGATGACAATTTCAGACCCCTCCATGATTTCTAAGTGGGAGAACTTGCAAAATAGCAGGGTGTTCAAATACTTATTTTCCTCACTGTATATATATAGTCCACTCCAAAGAACAATTATGTTTATTACTGCTGTTATGTTGTCAGCCACTTTAAATGCACCATCTCTTTAAAGTTAGATAGATTTTGGTTGGCTGTTTTCATCGTTTTATCAACTGGAAAAACATGTTCTGGATTTGTCAACAAATTCTGTATGGAGGAGTCACCTGGTGAAGACTCCAGATGCCAAGCCAAAGGTTGTGTTGTTGGCTCTTTGAAGAACCTCTTCCTCTGTGTCAAAAGGCAGAACAGACATCACAGGGCCAAAGATCTCCTCCTTTACACAGGTCATATCATCCCTGCAGTTATCTGTGTGTGTAGCATAGCAAAAGTAAAGATAAAGAAAAAGGAGCTCAGAATCAAGCTGATTGTGAGATCAAAAGTTATATTAAGGGGATGTTAATAATATGGTTCTCTCACCCAGCACACATGGGGACACAAAGTACCCGTCTTTCAGTTTGGAATCACTGGGAACAAATGGTTCTCCTCCACATAAAACCTTTGCACCCTATATAAACAATGAAACATTAATACAAGTTTTGTAAAAAAAGCATAAAAGGCAGTATCAACAGATCTTTTCTTCCGTATTGTGACGTATATCCGAGTGTAACTGAAAAAAAAGAAGAAGTAGAACAGGGTTGGTTCTATCCATTGATTGTTTATTGGATTTTGTGATGTGGCTATTGCGTTCAAAAGTCAACTGTGGAGGGGTGGGGCTTTAGAGGACTAAATGATTGGAGAAGCCTTACATCATATGTCGGAAGATCAAGTTGATGTTTGATTAAACATTATGAGGTCAAAAAAAAAAAAACGTATATGGATGAATTATTCACAATAAGATCTATAACATGAATTTACAAAATAGATAGGATGCATTTTCATTTCATGGCATGCCAAGTAGTATTAGTAAAGATTTTAATGCCATGTCAGAATCTACAAGATTTGCATAAATACAATAAAAATACAGCAGTTAAGATTTACATTTACATATGTTAAAAATTCTAAAACTTTTTCCTAGTAACTAAACAAGGCCTTAAGAGACCTTTCATTTCACGCCAACTTTAAATAGCTGTACTACAGTACCTGTTCTTTAGCTTTTTTGATGAAGCCCAGCACTTTTTCCATGTGGGGTTTACTGATCAAAGCCCCCATGCGTGTCCCGTCACACATGGGATCCCCAACAGTGATGACCTTGGTCCTCTTCACCACTCCCTCCAAGAACTGTGGCATGATCTCCCGCTGTACAAACACTCGTGTTCCATTGCAGCACACCTGGGAAAGATTCAACACATTGACAGTACTGTCTTTAAAGAAAGCAGCCCTTCTGTTCTAATAATGTTGGGCAACAAGTGACACACAAACCATCCTTTGCAGGTTTGGTTTATTTATAAAGAATCTGTCTTTTAGAAAGGTGCTCAAATGTACATGGAGTACTACACTAGTGAAGCTGTAGGTTTTAAGGTTTGCAATGCTCTCTTTCATTAGCTATGTTTTCATCCAAAGTTGCGTCAATTTCTGGGAAATTGGTGCTAAATATCTGTAACTAAAACAGAAGTTGATGCAATCAGGGAAGCCACTGTTGCCCTTATATGCTACATCATAAATGACTTGTGCTAGAGCACGCAGACAACGCTGCATATTGGATAAACGCTGTGTTCGGATGCCTGGCTTTTGGGAACACAATCATTGAGACGCTTCTGGGAGGGAATTAAACCAAATAATTTTGATGACAGACTTTGGCTCAGGCATTTCAGAACGACCAAAGCATCATTTGAGATGCTGTGCAAGGAAATTAGGCCGCTGCTTAGTCCAGTTATCCTCTGTTGAGGCAAAGTCATGTGAATTTTTTTGTTGTGCATCGAGAGATTTATTTGGTAAATGTGTTTCCATTTGATTTTTAAAAAAAAATCTGCCTCAATTAAGCACATACATTTTTTATGCGCATTTTTAGAAATTATGCACATCTTGGCATTTCCATCCAGCAGTTTTTTATGCAATATCCTAAAATGCACATAAAAATAGGTGGATGGAAACATAGATAGTGACAGCAAAAACATAAACAAATGTGTTTATAGTAAAAAAAAATAGTTTTTTTTTTTAACATACCTCTCCCTGAGTGAGAAAGTTAGCCATGAGAGCCCCTTTGATTGCATTTTCCAGCTCACAGTCCTTAAAGATGATCAGTGGTGACTTTCCTCCGAGCTCCAGAGTCACCTGCTTCACACCTTTGGCTGCCATTTCCATAACCTTTGTAGGAATGGCACATCACATTAAAAATATTTTTTTTGAATGACAATGTCTATTGTTTTTATTGAAGAACATTTAGTTCTGGAATACAGAACATAACTTCTGGAATCAAAAAATGAATCATGATTAATTTAATATATTAAATGAATTAAAATAAAGGTTTGAATATAAGCAGCTGTCGTCATAATTTTAGCAGAACTACTGGAAATATCTTCGAGTGAAGACTTCGAAGGAGACCATATTTAATATTTATATAATATTTATATTGACAGCTGACATTACCTTGCACTGATGTGTAATTTTCCTAATTTTCTCCTGGTTTATTTTGTTTTCATGCTATACCTTCTTTCCAGTGGGAACACTGCCTGTGAAGGACACTTTAGCCACCATGGGATGGTGACACAGCAGTCCTCCAGTCTCGGCTCCTCCTTGTACCACGTTAAAGAGTCCATCTGGGACACCTGCCTCTTTATAGATCTCTGCCAACATAACTGCTGTCACTGGGGTCATGGGAGATGGTTTAAACACCATGGCATTGCCTAAGAAGGGAAGACGATCATATGTTTGCATAAGAGACAGAAACAGACATTCAGGACCACTTTCAAAAAACACAATCTTGGCGACTGCATGTATGAAAATCCAGTCTCAAATTACAGATATATATAGCAACAGTCTCATACCACAGGCCATAGCTGGGGCTGACTTCCAGGCAGCTATCTGGAATGGGTAGTTCCAAGCTCCAATGCCGACACACACTCCCAATGGCTCCCTTCTGGTGTAGGCAAAAGATCCTCCTGGAAGCTGTATATGCTGGCCTGAGTTTACAAAGACCAGTCTTAGATATGATGTATAAAGCATTGCCATTTAGATTTTTGAGAATATCAGCCCCCTTTTCATGTTTATCAACCAGTATCCAAGCCTACCTGACAGTGTGGGGGCAATGCCAGCATAGTACTCAATACACTGCCAAGCAACGTCAATATCCACCTGAGCCTCAGTGATGGATTTGCCATTGTTGGCCACTTCTGCTCTCGCAATTTCATCTCTGCGCTCCTGCATGTGAAAACAGAATTTGTGACATAAAATCAATATTCATCATCATGACTGACATAAAGAGGCAAATTATAAATTCTCTTTCCACAATTACATTTACTCAGAGTAGTTAACTGTTAGGGAGTGCATCATTTTCACCCCATTCATTTTTCCATAGGGATAAAAAAAAAAAAAAAAAATGTGTTTAAGAGTTATAAGCCATTCAAAAGCAATATTCCAAAACATTTACCCTCTCAGCAAAAGCATATTGATTAACAATCTCTGAGGTCTGTCTTAAAGGTGTATAAATCTATCATTAAAACTTTTACCTATGGAGAAAATTAATCAGATTTTCACTTCTGGAACCATTGCACTCTATTGACCACGATGCTGTTCATGGGAAAATCCGGTTACACATTTTAAGGTGCCCTTGTTGCAGTATAATAATACATGCAAGTACTGAGTAATATTCATTAGCCATCTCTCGGCTTCACAGACAAAGCTTAAGCTTAGTTCCAGACTAAAATGCATGTTTGACCTCTTTTAATTAAACACAACTTGCACTGACATGTCTTAAATATGTCACTTAAATGTCTACTTAAATGTCCCAATTGAACTAAGGCCTAATCCTGGCTTAATCAAAGCCCTGTCTGTGAAACCAGGCCTTTATGTACTTACTAAAGGGTTAGAGTTTGGTTTAGGGATAGTTGCATGTAATTTATATCATACAAGCATTATTTAGAGTTATTACTGTAGTAACTACATGTAACATGTGTAACGAAGACACTAAAATTTTACAGAGAATCCTTAGAAGTAGCATTAAACATTATACGAGTTTACCCTAATAATTCTGGCAGCCTCCAGCATGATCCGGGCCCTCTCCATTCCTGATAATTTGCTCCATTTTAGGTATGCAGAATGAGCACTTTTTATGGCCTGATCTACCTCCTCCTCTCCACAGGGAATCATATCACACAGTACACGACCTGGGAACAGAACAGAGGGTGAAGTACAAGCATTGAACATGATAAATGAAGGCCATTTATGTGCACATCCTTTTGTTCCATTAAATTAAAAGTGTTCAGGATTTTTATTTTTAGACTTAACATACTTTGTTTGTTCTACAATTGTCTATTGAGGTGTGAGGCAACAGACTGCAGGATAATTATAGTAAATCAATAACTCGATGCACAGCCTGTAAAACTAGGGCGTTGTGAATAAAGGTTCCGTTCAAAACTACAAACATGACAGATCTGTGAGAGACCAACGTTCAAGACAAGTAGAAGTTTGGGTGAATGGGGTGAAGTGACTAATAATCAGTATCTAAACCTTATGAAAACAACAACATGTGCTGTTCACATCTTTATAAAAGTGCACAATAGCAACATAAGTGGCTATTAAATGACCCAGGACTGGAAGATCAACATGCCATTCCCCTCCAATATGCATGCATGGAACTATGCAGCACAATCTGTGGATTCCCAGACACAATTATGATTAGGTAGTATGTCCTACTCTTGTGCTTTATATTTGAATGTATAGTACAATTGGGCAAATTGAGACACCGCACCAGTGATTTTGTGGTCTATACTGACACCTATTGGCCTGTCTTGGATACATGAACTTTAAGTTTGTTTACCAACTGCTCCTGCTTCACACTAAGGCTATTTGTTTATTTTTTGTTTTGTTCCTTTTCAGCTATGCTGTTAACCTGGGCTCCAGTGTCTCTAGTATGTATATTATGTTCAAATCATTGTCATATTTATGCATTATATAGTTGATCAATTGCATGATATGCTAATCATTTTTTTTGGGGGGGGGGGGGGGGGGATGCATGAAACTGTTATAATTAAATTTAACACCGTTAATAAATCATACCAGTTGCAGGTTCGTATACTGGTTCAGAATTCTTTGTGTCCTTCGGCTTCACTCTCGCTCCTCCCCAGAAATTCAGCGGCTCCTTCACCACCAAAGTACCCGTGGAAACGTTCTGAAACTCGGGCAGCGACAGAAGCGGTTGCTGAGCCATTCTGGTCTGGAGACGGGAACCTTTTTTTTTATTATAAAACTGTATATTAAAAAGGATAAATAATCGATCAATATCAATACATGTTAGCACTATATATTTTTTTGTTTTGTTTCTAATCAATCATGAAACTCGTTTGCTGCAGCTGTGTCATTGGCGTAGTAGACAACGTGTAAGTTACTACAGGAAAACGTGAAACGTTTTGCACAGACTTCAAACAATAAATGGTTTGTAGCTCTGCTAAGGCTAATCCACAACACTGCTCCAACGGGGAAACGCCCATTTTACAGGTCATTCAACGATTAGTAAAGAATGCAGCACTGATTTATCTAGTAGTCCATGCAGTAATTCAACAACAACAACAACAGAATTTTAAAAGAAGTGCATACGACGCAGTAAAAAGTCGTTAGAATTCAAGGTCCTTACCTGTTCAAAACAAACTGTTCACTGCACTAAAGCAGATAGTTCGCCTTCTATGGTTGTGGGGCGAAAGAGGGAGGTCGCTACAATTGTCTTCGACTTTAAAGCATGGTTGCTCAAACTGACCCCGTGAGTTGATTACATAAATGGGGGGTGGGATGGTATGTTACCTTAAGCACCGCCTTTGGAGCACATTTTTTATGATTTCAACACATTTTGGCCCAAGTTCCAGAAGGCATGAATTGCGCAAAACATCCAGATATGCATTTTCAATTTGATGTGCATGACTCTCATCTTGTACCCCTCTATCATAAAATAAACTCGGTATCACTTTATTTTACTGTGTCCTTGCTACACGTTACACTGTAGTAATAACTAAATGATGCACAAACATGCTAACCCTAAACCAAACCCCAATCCTAACCCTATAGTAAGTACATGTAGACCTAGTTAATTACACAGTACTTAAATGCATAATTACACTGTAACATGTTTGTGTAGCCAGAAACTCTCTGTAACTCTCAGAATGGCAAAATACAATAATGTATTGCAACTCTGCTGTTTTTCTGTCTTGCTTTTTCTCACGTGTGTACTTATCAGCACATTTTATCGGTCTCCTGCATGTGGCAATGAAAGTCACCTTTATTTATATAGTGCTTTATACAATACAGATCGTTTCAAAGCAGCTTTACAGTGATAACAGGAAAATTATGCATTTTGGCTGGCTGTTGTTTAGCTCAAGTCAGTTAGGTCAGTTGATTCAGTTCATTTAATATATTAAGCAGTTCTGCAGAAAACAGTGGTCATCGTCCAGCTTAGCTCAATTCACATACAACAGTACAGAATATTGTTGAATATTAAGTGTCCCCAACATAGCAAGCCAGAGGCAACAGTGGCAAAGTACCCAAATGTAACCCCTCCTGTTCGAACTGCCCGCTCCAAGTGGGACTCGAACCCAGGTCAACCTCTAGCGTCAGTTGCTAGACCGTCTCTTGAGATTAGAGGAGTGAGGTTTACTCGCACAGCAACTACTAGCTGGCCTTTGTTACACAAACTCCATCAGGTAACTGAATAGAGAAAAAAAAACTTGGGAGAAACCAGGCTCAGTCAGGGGGCCAGTTCTCCACTCGCCAACGAACAAACACGGTGTGATTATGATTCAGCCCGCATCACAAGTCAGAATTCATATCGGGATTGGTAGCATTCAAATATCCATCCAGTTCCTTTTGCTTGAAGATTGGTTTCATCACGTCAGTATGGAGCCGAAGCTGGCCATAGGGGTCTGTGCGGAGGACCTGTCTGGTTCTTGTAGTTTTTGCTGAAAACCTTTGTCTTTGATTAAACCTAGAATGTCCATTTTACAGCCACCTGTAAAATGTGTTCTGCATATCTACCTAAACAACAAATTTACAATACAGATATTATTAAAGGGTTAGTTCACCATTAAAATTGTCCATGTGACTCCATAAAATTAAGGTTGAACCACTGAAGCGACGAGAATACTTTTGCGCAAAAAACAAACAAAAATAAAAACTTTATTCAACAGTATCTTCTCATCTATGCCAGTCACCTACACTGTTGACGTAGTGTAAACAGTGCAGCACTGCATTTACTACGTCAACAGTGTAGCAGACTGGCATAGACGAGAAGAGATAGTTGAATAGTTATTTGTTTTGGGCTACAAAGCATATTCTCATTGCTTCATAAAATTAAGGTTGAACCACCGTAGTCACATGGACGATTTTAACAATGTTTTTACTACCTTTCGGGGCCTTGAAAGTAGTACTTAAATTGCTGTCTATGTAGGGGTCAGATTTCATCAAAATTGTCAATGTGTGTTCCGAAGATGAGCGAAGGTCTTACAGGTTTGGAACGACATGACGGTGAATAATTGACAGAATTTTCATTTTTGGGTGAACTAACCCTTAAAAGCTACATTAACAATATGTGACTACATTATAAAAAGAAACAGTAACTCACTGTAGAATAAACTTTATTCTGTGGGGGAAATTGCTGCACAATTGCAGAAGGCTAAAACTTTACCCTGAATTGCAAAATAATGACTTGGATCTATGAATTATTTTCCATACTGTTTTTTTTTTTTTTTTAAAGAAAAACTGTAAAGCGCTTAGCTTAATCAATTATTTTAATGTAATTTCAACATTAAATAGTGAAATAAACAAAATACAGAAGAACAAATGCACAAGGTCTACACTCACAAATCCTTTAACTTAAATAAATGCTTACATAGACAATTTAAAAGATAAACATATTCTAAGAACCCACGGATGAAACTATTCTCTCAAATTGTCAATATGATTGTTATATTAATTACTATTGCTTGTAGTTAATCATAAAATAATAGCTTCAACAAAGAAACTTTTTAACCTTCTGAGCAAGAAAAAGGTTTAAAGAAATGCTTAAGACTGAATTTACATTCATAACTACCTTTGCTCAAGAAACATTTTCTGTTAGAATTGGGACTGCATACAAGTTATAAATTTACCTGATTAAAAAAAAAAAACACAAATGAACATGACTTCTGTGGTCATCACAGGTATCGGGTAGCTGCACAACCTGACTATCATCCTCTCACATTGAGTGTTCCTCACACAATGTACAGCAGAGGGTCTCATCTTTTTTTGTAGGTACCTCACTACAAAAGTTTATGAAAACTTGGCAGCTTGAGGAGGAGGTCCTAAAAACCCTCCAGCCTGTTTGGTGGCGGCACGGGAGGGGGCGAGACCCAACATCTTCTGGATATTCTGAATGAGAAGTATTCAGTGGTAAACGTTAGGGCATGCATTACATAAGCCAACTGTCAAAATGTAAACTCTTCCTTCAAAAGTGCTATTACATTATTACAACTTGGATTTTGCCCCATTCACTCACAGAAATACTGAAGAATTTAAATATATAAACAGTAGATAAACATTACCTGTCGGATCGACATGGTGCACAGGATGTAGAGGAAGATGAAGGAACAGTCGGTGTAATCTTCACCAAGGAGGTTACGGTGTGAGAGACCTTGGATGTACGACAAAGGGACGAATGGAAGTTTGGCCACAACACGACCGTCAAAGCTGGAAAGGGGGAAAAACAGCCAGAATATATTTAAAAACTCATAAATGTAGTAGCTGGCCATTTTAGGTAACTTCAGCGAATCAAACCTCTAATAGCCTCAGATATCATTGAATATTTATAACAAAGTGCCTCTGTGATATAATGCAATGAATTGGTCTACTTACATGGAGTTGAACATGCCCATCAAAGCAGTGAAGCAAAAGCCAATGGCAAACATCGATTTCATCCGGACCTGCAATTAAAATATCTTTAATATAATGCCAACTTGTTAGACGGATCACGACATTTACTATGAGAATTAATAAGAAATAACGCAAAATAATGAATAGAAAATATTAGAATACCATAGACAGGTCTCTGTTATTGTTCTTGAGTTTCTCCTCTTGTCTCTCTGTTGAAGATAACATTATAGTTATTTCATTTAATCAGGACTAATAATCATTTTGTATAATAATATTCATAATTTAATTTGTACTAAATGTTAATAATAATAATTTACTATAATAATAGCTTTATAATTTCGTTTTATAATAGTAATTTTAATTATCTTACCAATTTTTTTCTTCTGTTGACGCCCAGCAGATTCTGTAATGGTCTCCTTCTTTTTCTCCACTAAAATATGTTGCACAATTTTAAACAGTGGTCACTTGGATTACATACATGCAAAGGACACATGCTTTATTCATATGACTTACGTTTTTTACTTTGTTTTTCAACCTCAGCCTTTAGTCTCTTGTATTTGTCTGTGCGGTACACCAGAACCCATGTTATTCCTGTAGAAACAGAGCGAGGCAAACGATTATCCAGCACCACCAGAGCTAAAGCATTTGTCCAGTATTTGCTGAGCTTAGGACATTTTCCAAGACATTCGCTAACAGCTTGCCGACATGAATTTCAAGATAGCGTTTACATACCTTCCGCTAATAATGCTGTGCAAACAGATATAAACACGATTAGGATCGTATCTGCAAACATTGTGCTCATTTTGGAAAAACGACTAGTCTAATAATAATACTAGTTAATACTTTGGTTCAGCGACCACCTCTACTGTAGCACCGTCAGCATTACTGTGGTGATATCATCAATGTGCGCCCGGATTCTTCGTGGGTGCTGAAAGTGGTTGCGCTATGAACTCATGACACCACATCTCCTCCTAGTGGCAGTGACCCGGCATTAGCAGCCGTTTTAGTACCAAGCAAAAATAACATTTAACAATTTTAAGGATATGTTTTTAAATTTATTTATGTTTTTTATTCTGATTATTTGTAAGATTATCTTGCAATGTAAACCGCTAAATGTAATTAATCATGGCTGTGGGAAGTGTGTGTGTGTGTGTGTGTGTGTGTGTGTGTGTGTGTGTGTGTGTGTGTGTGTGGGTTTACTATCATAAACAGCACTATGGCAGCAGTGGAGTTATTCAGGTTCCTGAGCACTACATCTCTCAGGACCTAAAGTGGGAGCTTTGCCAGCTGAAGAAGTTCAACTTGCCACAGGAGTTGCTGATGTGATGCAGTTCTACTCAGCCGTCAATGATTTTGTCCTCTGCACTTCAATTACAGTCTGGTTTGGCTCAGCTACAAAATCAGACATCGGAAGACTACAGAGGACGATTCGGACTGCTGAGCGAATTATTGGTGCTCCCCTTCCCACCCTCCAAGAACTGTATACATCCAGAGTGAGAAAAGGGGCTCCATAAAAAAAAAAAACATACCAACAACACACTTCTCCTTTGCCGAAATAATCCATCCACCTCACAGGTATGGCATATCAAGATGCTGATTAGACAGCATGATTATTGCACAGGTGTGCCTTAGGCTTGCCACAATAAAAGGCCACTCCAAAATGATCAGGTTGTTGATTGTGGCCTATGGAATGCTGTTGGATAGTATTGGCAGGAACTGGAACATGCTGTCGTATACGCCAATCCAGAGCATCCCAAACATGCTCTATGGGTGACATGTCTGGTGATATGCTGGCCATGCAAGAACTTGGATGTTTTCAGTTTACAGGAATTGTGTACAGATCCTTGCAACGTGGGTCTGTGCATTATCATGGTCGTGGATGAATGGCACAAAAATGGGCCTCAGGATCTCGTCACGGTATCTCTGTGCATTCAAAATAGCATCAATAAAATGCACCTGTGTTCGTTGTCCATAACATACGCCTGCCCATACCATAACCCCACCACCACCATGGGCCACCTAACAGTGAAAACCCGGAATTATCCGTGAAGAGAACACCTCTCCAAAGTGCCAGATGCCATCGAATGTGAGCATTTGCCCACTCAAGTCGGTTTACGACGACGAACTGCAGTTCAGGTCAAGACCCCGATGAGGACTACACGCATGCAGATGAGCTTCCCTGAGACAGTTTCTGACAGTTTGTGCAGAATTTCTTTGGTTTTGCAAACCGATTGTTGCAGCAGCTGTCCAGGTGGCTGGACTCCGAAGATCTTGGAGGTGAAGATGCTGGATGTGGAGGTCCTGGGCTGGTGTGGTTACACGTGGTCTGCGGTTGTGAAGACCGTTGGATGTACTGCCAAATTCTCTGAAACGCCGTTGGAGACCGATTAGAGAAATGAACATTCAATTCACGGGCAACAGCTCTGGTGGACATTCCTACAGTCAGCTTGCCAATTGCACGCTTCCTCAAAACTTGCGACATCTGTGGCATTGTGCTGTGTGATAAAACTGCATATTTTAGAGTGGCCTTTTATTGCGGCCAGCCTAAGGCACACCTGTGCTGTCTAATCAGCATCTTGATATGCCATACCTGTGAGGTGGATGGATTATCTTAGCAAAGGAGAAGTGCTCACTAACACAGATTTAGACAGATTTGTGAACTATATTTTGTGTACATAGAAAAATGGGGGCAAAAACAAAAGTGTTGCATTTATATTTTTGTTCAATGTGTGTGTATGTGTGTGTGTGTGTGTGTGTGTGTGTCTTATTCACATTTATCTTAATTTTTTTATTTTACTATCTGTACTGTTGTTGTCTCTCTGTGTACTGGAAGCTTCTCCTGTCACCAAAACAAATTCCATGTGTCTGCAAACTTGGCAATAAAGCTCTATCTTATTCTGATGCTTAATTCATTTTTTAACCCTTTAGGCAACTGTTACATGATAAATTGTATATCCCCATTGAAACAATTGAAGCAGTTAGGACTGTGAGTCTGTGCTCTCGTTTAATTATTTTTTTATAATGTGATGACACTTCATATATTCATATTATTATACCTCATTTTTTACATTGTTACATTGAGTTAAAGTATAAACAATTGAGACAACTTTTATAAACAATAAAAGATTAAGATTTTATAAAAAAAAAACATATTCCAACCATAGTATTTCTAAACCTCTAAAATGATTTAATTTTTCTTTCTGATAAAAAAACATTTCAGTCAAACGTTATCACCGATATTTAGATTGGAAAATGGATTACAACACAACTGAGAATGATAAGGGATGATTTGAAAGACACACAATTATTTTATCTATCTATCTATCTATCTATCTATCTATCTATCTATCTATCTATCTATCTATCTATCTATCTATCTATCTATCTATCTATCTATCTATCTATCTATCTATCTATCTATCTATCTATCTATCTATCTATCTATCTATCATTTGAATTTAAAGCTGATGTTTTCAAACTTTTCATACTTTATTACAATCTGGATACCTAGAAATCCCACTCCCACACACAAAGAGTCCAAAGGAAAAGGTTAGACACAATTGAAAGGAAGGGGGAGGAGGAGCCGCTGCTTGCCGTGGTAAAAGCAGCCCATAGTCTCAGTGTGCGCACTGACAGCATGGCAGGAGACAGCGACAGCAAGTTGGACAATCAAGCCGAAAATGAGCATGTTGTCAGGCAACCTTTCCTCATCGGGGTAGCCGGCGGCACTGCCAGCGGCAAGGTTGGCATTCTGCTTTACCTTACATGAATATTAATTATCGTTTGTTTTTGTGTTTGTCAAAGAGATGAGCGCACACTGACCGCGTGGCTCATTGTCACGGAATCATCGGTGTGCACATTTTTTTTTTTCCCGAGATGGTTTGACAGGTCCGATGTTAAAACGGTCATCAAGACATTTAACGATCTAATTTATTTGTTTATTTTTTAAATCAAGTTTAAGCATGTAGACGAATAAATAACTAATAAATAATGGTAGTATTTTAAAACTGTTATACACGTACAGTAAGAATATATCAAATACTTTGGTACATTATATCCCTTGAAAACAAAGATGTTGGTGATTTCCCTGATATAGACAGCTCCCACACACCGTCGCCATACATAGGCTACACCATGGCGTTAGAGCACGTATACCAACTTGTTAATAAGCATTTAATCATGATTATGATTTTCATCTGAAGTGCTCAAGAGCTAGTTTAATTAATTTGCGAGAAGTATCAGGGTTGTTGTGGATTAGGCGTTGTTGTGTCGAAGCAAATGACCACGTCTGTCTTTTGTTGTTACAAAACGGCATGAAACTTGCGCCGGATAAATCACCACAATCGCTCCGACATTCCATCATATTCAGGAACATCCCATCCGCTGTCGAACACCCTAATTACAGTTTACTTTACAACATGGTGTGAGGAAAGTCTAACTTTGCTGTTATAGTTATATGGGAAGGAAGCATTGTCCGCTAGGATAACAGTTATGATACAAGCACAAAGAACGGTCTTTGTTTCATGGGCTGAAGGTGTGTGATATCAGAGAATTAGATAACCGGTTCTATATATGAGTGATTAGCGTTAAACATTAATAGCTACCGAATTTGGACGATAAAGAGGAGTAATCGCGGAGCTTTTGTTGGTTAACGTTATTGGGGTCAGCAGCACAGCGAATGTGTCACATCTTACCTCATTTACGTGCGTAAAGGCGGCGTGCGTGCGTAGCCTACGCAGTGATGCGTCAAAGACGGTTGCTTCAATGAAGAAGTTTTGTTTTAAATATTTATAGATCATATTTTCCCATAGGGTAATTTGTGTATGGGATTAAATGATAGTATACTGTAAAAAAAGAAAATGCTACCAAATTATTAGTTACAATGCCATAAACAATATTATATGCTACAATTTAAGACAAACACACAGATGCTACAATGAAAATATTTAAAGTTACAATGCCATATGTTTTTTAAATAATATGTTTTATTATTTGTAAGATTATCTTGCAATGTAAACCGCTAAATGTAATTAATCATGGCTGAGAGATGCTACAATATTTTTTGGATTCAAAGTTGTTTAAAAATGAATTCATTTTTGACATCAGTTAGCCTATATACATTAGTATTAGTTTTTTGTTGTATTTTTCTTTTATGTAGCCTATAGAAGCCCATTTTTGCCACATAAGAAAAAAAACATACTTTTGTAAATCATAAATATGACATAAAAAGTCTAAATAATGACAAATTCAGAATTTCGACTTTTCATATTTGTTATATTTATGACTTAGTATGTCAATTTAAACTTTTTACATTATAATTATGACTTAGTATGTAATTTCATCTTCCTTTTTATGTCTAATTTCAACATATTATGACTTGGTAGCATGTCATAATTTAGACTTTTTATGTCATAACTAAAATTATGATCATTACGTGGCCTTCCGTTGCATTTTTTACAGTGTATTTGACCACTCTGTTTAGTCATAATTTAAAATGTCTCTACTTGTCTGTTCCTTTATTCCATTTGCTTATCTTGTTTGCTTATGTTGTGACTGCTATATCTCCCAG
Organism: Gobio gobio; assembly: GCF_949357685.1. NCBI lineage: Eukaryota > Metazoa > Chordata > Actinopteri > Cypriniformes > Gobionidae > Gobio > Gobio gobio. The sequence continues at coordinate 43,869,160 of NC_137116.1, read as the reverse complement.
CTGTCAGGTGTGCAGGCTTCTCTCTACCATACTGCATGGGAGAATGTGTTATCTATTTTCTCAGTGAAAAATGCTTTGACTCCCTCAAGCAGTATGTTATCATTCCCGTGGCCATGTAGACACTGTTTTGTCCAGTGCTAATATGTTATATTCTCAGTGTGCTCTCAAGTACACCAGTTTGTTTACATCCTGGAACTGCTTTACCAAAGCAGATAATTGACTGAAGCAAGGTCTATATTTAAGCAAGCCATTTCTTTGCATTGAGAGCATACATCACAACCCACTAGGTGCACTTTAGGTAGCATTTGCATTAAAAGAAGTAGCGATAGTCTTTTCTTCCTTATTGGTGAGACGTATCCAAGTGAAACCGCTTTTCGAACAAGAAAACAATGTAGGGTGCGACTTAATTTTGACCATCATGAATGAATTGGATCAATGGATCGTTGTGGTTTGCTATTTCTGTGATCACGTGTGAGTGACAGATTATCCCACCCTCTCGTTAAACAGGTCATGAGAGAAGAGAAGATATATTGTACCATCAAATGTTAAAGAAGTGTTTGAGCTCTTTTTTTTTAATTTTTCCATGACTTTAGCGTAGTGGAAAACTAATGTTAACAAATGGAACCTTGTTACCAGTAAGTGTTACCAGTAAATAATACAAATAACTGCTGTATTGTTTGTTGTTCAACATGCTGCTTGTCCATTTGAATTACACATGGTGTAAATAAGAGTGCACCACTATATTTAAATATGTGGTTGAGTGTCACGTCAAGGTGGTTTAAAGACCCAGCATGTCGAATTTAAGTTGAAATGTGCTATAAATACAAGAAAAATGGTTTTCTTGGCAATTCTAAGTTATTGTGAGGCAGAGTCTCACAAAACTATATGCAACAAAGTTAATGCAATGAATGTGTTTGAGCTGTGATTATTTTGTGTGCGAGTGACAAAAGTCAGCATTATTTCTGTAACTCTAATGTTTTGAAAGACAGTATGGCTGTTTTTGTTTAACATAAGCTTGGTGTATATGTGTGCAGCTTCTTATACAGGGCTTGGGACGGCTTGAACTGTTTGTAAATTATGCTTTAAATGGATTTAGGGACTGGCAGGCAGCATTGCAGCTGGTGATGGAAAGATTTGCAAAACATTTTAGCGCATACTAGGTTACATTCAGCAGGGTTTCATCAGACTCTGCAGGATTCCGTTGGATATACCTGCACTGCAGCCTGTCTCTTTATTGGCGTGTGGTTGAGTCTTTGCATGATCTGATGATCTGAACTTATCGCATGTGTTCTAGAGATCGACCGATATTGACTTTTTATAACCGAAACAATACTGATTATTTGCATTTTATGTGCCAAATAACCGATCAATTACGAAGTTAAACGTTCTAGTCTTTCATAATATTAGCTTTTACTGGTCTGGTCTATGTCTGCATCAAACGACTTTGTGACAGTAAGTTTAGTCCTTTTTTCAGAGTATGAACCCTTTCTGAATTAAGGTTGTGCTAGAGTATTAATATTTCTCATCATCATGATTACGTCAGCAATCTGAAAAGGTACACCATAGACCTTGTACATTTGTAATTCTAATTCTCTCTCTTTTGTGCTGGGCTCATCAGGGTGTCTCCTTCCTCCATATAATGCCATATATCATATGAGGCTGTTTATAAGTAGACTGCTTTTGGGATATAGATCAGTTTTTCCAGATAAACCCTAAGTTATGAGGAGAAAATGTTGCCACAAATAAGGCAATATCTGAAATTCTTGTCCATGTGGGGACATTTTTGGTCCCCATGAGAAAAACTGTAAAAATGCAGAAATCTTTCTATGATGGGTAGGTTTAGGGTTAGGGGATAGAATATACAGTTTGTACAGTATAAAAATCATTATGTCAATGGAAAGTCCCCATAAAACATGAAAACAAAACATGTTTATTATTGTATCAGCTAAAAAAAAGGCATCTAGGGATTGAAAAAACACAGTACTGTTGTGTTCTGATATGTAAATCTCTGTGTTTATGCCTTGAATAGTGATTTTTAGTGATAATTGTATTTAATGTATGTCATTGTTTTGTCATTTGTGTCAAAATGCCTCTAGCAATACTAATAATGTGTATGTTTAACTAGCCTTAAAGTAGTATAAAACAGAATTTGCAATAGTCTTTCCTTCCCTATTGTAAGGTAAATCTGTGTGAAATTGCTCTAGAACAAGAATAAATGTAGGGCGAGACTTAATTTTATCCATCAGGAATTGATTGTATCATTGTGGTTTGTCATTGCTGTAATCGTATGCAAGTGACAGGTTGTTCTGCCCTTGAGCCAGTAAACGTCACCATGATGTCGCTGCAAGGGAGAGGGAAAATGTTTTGATTAAAGATTATGGGCACATGAATTTAAACAAAAGTATTATATAATATCGAATCATTTATAATAAATACTGCAAAATTCCATAAAAATAAGAATGGTACATTTGGATTTTATGGTGACTTTAAGTACTGTTCAATATAACAAGGTATCAATTCTTAGTTCATTCATGTTGAGTACGTGAGTTAGATTAATCAAACTGATTTGTTGCAAATCAAATTGCTCACAGTCTGACGAGGTGTCAGAACTGTCCAAAAAAAAAAAAAAACTAGGTGCCCTTGAGCGGAACTGAGGACCATGAAAATCATTCTTCTTCTTCTTCTTCTTATTATTATTATTATTATTATTATTATTATTATTATTATTATTATTATTATTATTATTATTTTAATCTGAATACAAAATGGTTATCAGTTCCTTAACCGAGTTTAGTGGCCACCCACATAAATTACACTCTAACTTTGCCTTTTTGGCCATTTTGTCAGAATTTCACAGTTTGAACGAAGATTGCTCACTGAAACATGTTAGAGCATATATGTGCAGAACTACAATCCTGTCTTTTTTTTTTTTTAGTCATCAGTTTGTGGGAAGATTATGGAGCTCCTTGGCCAGAATAAGATCGACCATCATCAGAGGCAGGTGGCCATCCTCAGTCAGGACAGTTTCTACAGGGTACTGACCCCCGAACAAAAGGCCAAGGCTCTAAAAGGACAATTTAACTTTGACCACCCAGGTAAAAGAGCTTAACAAGGTCATGCTTCCATTGATATCATTTTAGTTTATACTATTTATTATTATATCATAGTTTTTCTTACCTGATTTATGTTTCTTCATGTGAGCTTTTTGTATTGCCCAATACTGCTGCCTAGTGCAGTGTGTTATTGTGAGCAGAATACAGCTCAGACATGACCGTTGATGCAGTGTGTGTGTGTGTGTGACTGTCAGCCTGACTCAGCCACCCTCATACACACTCATTCAGCAGCAGCACAAGTGGTTTATCACCTTTTTGCTTGTTCTCGATTTTCCAACTCCTATGGATCAGGAAACATTAGAACAAATTCTGTGTTGTCTCACTGTCCCTTTTTTTACTCTGTACCAGATGCGTTTGATAATGAGTTGATTGTCAAAACCCTGTGTGATATCATGGAGGGAAGAACAGTCCAAATTCCAGTCTACGACTTTGTTACTCATTCAAGGTCAGTTCAGACCACATTTAAGAACAGTTTAGATTGCTTAAGGGATAGTTCACTCAAAAATCATTACTACAAACCTGTAAGCCTTTGGTTGATCTTTGAAACACAAAAAGCATAAATTAAATCTGTTCATCATTAAAAATGCAATTGTATCTCTTCACAAGACTTGGATCAAACCGCTTGATTCATAAGTATTTGTTCCACGGCGCTTTTATGATCTTATAAGTTTTGTTTACCTGGAATTTTAATGGAGGGACAGAAACTTTTCATTAAAAGTATTATAATTTGTGTTTCGAAGATTACCCAGTTATACAGGTTTGGAACGACCTGAGGTGGAGTAATGATGTCATTTTTTGGGTGAACTAACTCTTTAACTTATCATTGTATTGCATTGTTTCTATGTGTGGATATGTTTGCATTTATGTGAGTTTCAAACCACACATGACAGCAGTGTGTAAGAAGCAGGTATTTATTTTGGTGGCATATTGAGTGGTTGCAGGAAAGTAGCAGTTTCAGTGCTAATTGTAACTGCTGTTGCCCTGCTTACACACTTCTTGAGCGTGCAATGTGAAACAGGCCTTATCTTGATGTGTTACATAATCTGTTTGTTCAGGTATTTCCTGCATCCTGATACACTTTGTTTTCCTTAGGAAAGAAGAGACGTTTGCTGTTTATCCAGCAGATGTGGTATTATTTGAAGGCATTCTTATGTTTTATTCGCAAGAAATCCGAGATCTCTTTCATATGAAGCTGTTTGTGGATACGGATGCAGATACACGTCTGTCACGTAGAGGTGTGTGTGGGTTTCACACAGATCAATGAATCTCAACAAATATTCATAATGTGGTAGTGATAGGGCAATGTACAGATATTTCAGTGCAATTTGATTCACATCTTACAGTTCTCGCTCTTTCTCATGTCATTCCCCTCTGCATATAGTCCTGAGAGACATCAGTGAGAGAGGCCGTGACCTAGAGCAAGTGTTAAACCAATACATAACATTTGTTAAGCCTGCCTTCGAGGAGTTCTGTCTGCCAGTGAGTTTTGCACTCGTCTACCATATACTGTATGCTGATCTACTATTTGGAATGTCATTTTTATTTTATTTATTAATTAATGGTGTTTACTTTTAAAAATTTATAAACACACACAGACACACACACACACACACCCTACCATTTACCTTTGTGAAGTTTGGGGTTGGTAATATTATAATGTAATGTAATATTTTTGAAAGAAGTCTCTTATGCTCACCCAGGCTGAGAAATACAGAAATTTGATCAGAAATGCAGTAAAACAACAATATTGTGAAGTATGATTACAATGCAAAATAACTGTTTTAATAACTGTGTATCCGATCAGGCATAATATTATGACCTACATAACATTATGTTCCTAATATTGTGTTGGTCCCCCTCTTGCTGCCAAAAACCTGTCGAGGCATGGACTCCACTACACCCCTGAAGGTGTGCTGTGGTATCTGGCACCAAGATGTTAGCAGCAGATCCTTTAAGTCCTGTAAGTTGCGAGTTGGGATCGGAGATTCATAGATCTGGGGAATTTGGAGGCCACTGCAAACTTGTTGTTTTTCTCCTCAAACCATTCCTGAATAATTTTTGCATTGTGGCAGGGCGCATTATCCTGCTGAAAGAGGCCACAGCCACCAGGGAATACTGTTTCCATGAAAGGGTGTACATGGTCTGCAACAATGCTTAGGTAGGTGGTAGGTGTCAAAGTAACAACCACATGGATGGCAGGCCCCAAGGTTTCCCAGCAGAACATTGCCTAAAGCATCACACTGCCTCCGCTGGCTTGCCTTTTTCACATAGTGCATCCTGGTGCCATGTGTTCCCCAGGTAAGCGATGCACACACACCCGGCCATCCACGTGATGGAAAAGAAAATGATTCATCAGACCAGACCCCGTTCTTCCATTGCTCCATGGTCCAGTTCTGATGCTCATTGGTGCTTTTGCTGGTGGACAGAGGTCAGCATGGGCACCCTGACTGGTCTGCGGCTATGCAGCCCCATACACAACAAACTGAGATGCACTGTGTATTCTGACACCTTTCTATCAGAACCAGCATTACTTCTTGAGCAATTTGAGCTACAGTAGCTTGTCTGTTTGATCGGACCACACGCCAGCCTTTGCTCCCCATGTGCATCAATGAGCCTTGGCCGCCCACTACTCTGTGACTGGTTCACCACTGTTCCTTCCTTGGACCACTTTTGATACGGCCCACTACAGCCCAGGCCTTTTTTTCCTGCTTGTAACACATCAACTTTGGGGAAAAAATGTTCACTTGCTGCCTAATATATCCCACCCACTAACAGCTGCCGTGATGACATAATCAGTGTTATTCAGTGGTCATAATGTTATGCCTAATCAGTATATATATTTCGGTAATATATATATATTAGTGCTGTCAAATCGATTGAATCGTGTCTAACATAAAAGTTTGTTTATATAATGTGTGTACACGTACTTCTGGCATTCTGTCAAGAAAGCAGGTGGTGAAATATTTGCCCAATAGAATGTTGTTGTTGTTGATTGTCATATTGATATTTTCTTTTCGGGGCTTCTCATTTTTTTTTTCTTCATTTGTTTTTCTCTCAGACCAAAAAGTATGCTGATGTAATCATTCCAAGGGGAGCTGATAATCTGGGTGAGATTTTGAATGTGTTTTGTCCAAATGTGCGATCAGATTTTACCATGGAAAAGAGGAGAGGCAAATACTTGGAAATGGACATGTTTTGGAACGGTTTATCATATACATTTATTGTTTTGAAAATAGGAATGTTTGAGGGTGCCAATCAAGGCCGCAATATGATTCTTGATAGCTTGAGTGCTCCAGCATTCCAAAACTAAATATTTTTATCACTTGTTTCACGTGTACTAGAAGTAGAGTTACTTCTAGTACATGTGAAACAAGTGAAAAAATATTTTGCTTGTGTGTGTTTATATATACACACAGACACAGACACACACACAGAGTAAAAAAATTGTCATAAATTGTTTAATAAACAATAACTTGTAAAACAACTTTACATGGTTTGTTTACATCACTTTACATCTCTCTCTCTCTGTAGTTGCCATAAATTTGATAGTGCAGCACATTCAGGATATTCTGAATGGTGGCTTGACCAAACGCATGAATGGATACCTCAACGGCCACAACACGCCGCGTAAACGGCATCCCTCAGAGTCCAGCAGCAGGCCGCATTGACCAGCCCTCTACAAGGACATCAGGGAATACAGGAGAGAATGAATGTTTGAAGAATGGATGCAAGAGAAAATAAGGATTGCGTGTGCATTTTGTTAATTAGCCAACACTGTATAAGAAAAAAAAAGAATCATGAAAATGTTCAAGAATTTCAAAGACTGCCTTTTATTTCATTCTATTAACTTCTTTGTTTTCTGGACTGGCTACACTTGATGTTTTAGGAGTTAGAAAGATAAATAGAGCTTCTAGTTCTGTGATTGTTAAAGGTCAAAATGGATATTTCCTCACTATTTATTTGAGCATTTTTATTTTAGTTTTTGTACCTCTTTAAGAGTAGGTTTGTTGAATAAAAGGGGGGATGCAGATAATTAAATATTTCACGACTCCATGGTAATGAGGATTGAACATAATTTAAAAATATATATTTTTTTTTGTTGTTGTTGATCCTTTTTCCTATCAGAAAGGACTGCATGTGTAAATGTATTTAAAGAATTTTTTTGCATCACTGGAAAACCCTTTTGAGGCCAAAAGCATTTGATGTTTTACAATTCCTTTTTTCTTCTTGGTTGTCAGTAATGGAATAAGTTTTTAGTATTTTGGCATTATTGATATGATGTCCCTCTAAGATCAGTGTTTCTTGCAGAAGGATGAACGTTTATTCCTCTATTTCACTTGAACAACTCAGGCAGTGTTGCTATGTCACAACAGGCCTCTCAGGGTGTAGTTACTACAAATGAAAACTAACTCACTTTCATCCTAAAAGGAAAGAGAAAAAAATATATTCTCATTTTCCACAGTCAATACAGAAGACATCAGAGACCACCACTCTAAAATAGAAAGGGCAATAATCAGGCTAAGCAAGACTAAATTAGCTTATGTGGTGAGTATATGTTGTACATTTATCATACTAGGTTCTGAATTACAATTGAAGCCCTTTTGAGTGTTACAGTGGCTACATACAGTAGACTAAATCCTGGCACCTCTAGAATATTTAGAGATGCCAACTGATCCTCATTTACTTCATGTACTTTAAAACCAAGTCCCGTGGTTGATTGTGCGGCGTTGCTTTGGAGTGTTTGCATGAATAGTGATCTATTTGTCAAGAGATTCATGTTCATATACTATGCACTGTATCCTTGACTCTAATATTGCAATTTGACACTCAGTTTATGATTCTCTTTAATTAGACTTGTGAGAGGCATTTATACAAATGGAGATGCTTACTTGAAAGGAATTCTCAGACTTATCATCCTTTGCAATGTTTTTTCTTTTCTTTCCAGTTTTAAACTAATCTAACCACTATTTAACCTGTGTTGTGACTTCATAGTGCCCAGGCTACCCATAATATTTACACCATAACGCCACTTTGGTCAGTCTTGACAAACTCACCAAAGAGTTAATTTTGTGTTTTTCAGCATGTGTGTTTGTTCAAGCGGTTTAATTTTCATACGCAATGCATATTTCCCCCCTGTTGCTCAGTTTTCTGTATTTTAGAGCTACAGAAAAGCCATTTCAATGCACTCTAAAATCATGCAGGGATGAGAACCTGAACAATCCAACCTTTAAACCCCATATATTTTCCCTTTGATCTTGAAATCTTTCCCTTAAAATTGGTTAATCGCTGATCTACATACTGTTCTTATTCAACAAATTTTTTTGTATTTTATTTATTCTTTCACATTGCTGCTATTATACAGGGTGACTCATCTACAGTCATATGTAGAAAATTCTAAATGATCCATTATTGATTATTTATTTGATTGAATATGATAGTTTCGTTTTGACATCATTTAAACATCAGGTTATCACATTTAGATTGGAGTCATCATCATTTATATCTGGGCCAGATGCAAAATAATCATTTTCAATACTTTCGCGTTTTCACCTAAGGTTTTACAAATTTTGTATTGGTCTTGTTCTCATTTAGGTATTAAATGTGTGATTTAATCAGCATGGTAATAAATTAATTAGAAATTTTCAAAAACCAGTTTGAAACCTCTGCAACAAAATTTGTGCCATCATAACATTTTTGTGTGTGAAATTATACAGACTGTTCCTTTTTTTTTTTTTTTACATTAGCTAAATATTGTAAATATTACTTTTCTAAACAACACTTGGTTACTCAACCATCTATGCTGTTGAACAGAAATATAAATACCTCTCATCAGGGTTTTGATATATTAGCACAGATTTAAACACCAGCTTTTAAAAATGCAGTACATCTAACAAACAATTATTTTCATTCAACCACACAGTTCATCCCTGAATAAAGTTGTGATTTCATCTCATAATTTTACCAACTTGCACACCCAGTGTGTAATCCTACTTGACTGAAAATGATGCAAATACAACATTGTTTTTACTGAAGTTTGTGGGATTCAAAGATTTAAGATTGTGTCATTGTTTAATGTGCAGTCAATGAGTTGGCTTCCACACTACTGTCTGTGATTATAGCAAATTGGGTGAATTCAGGGTGATTTGGACACTTTTTGCTATTGAGATGACTTGGAAAAAGTGTCCCACTCCCAATCACCCTGAATTCACCCCAACCGGTTTTACCAGAATATGCGACCTTTATTTATGTTGACATTAGAAAGAAATCCTAGTCTGGAAAAGATTAGACAAGAAGTCTTGCTGTGAAGAGGAGTGACTTTGGAAGGGATTTCAAAACAATGGTGTTCTGCATGATGTATCATAAGCCTATATGTTCAATTATTGATGCCTTTGAGTTTTGGTGCTTGCAAAAGGGGTGCAAAATGCAAAGAAAGCCAAAACCATACTAAAACTGGAAAAGACTGCATGCTTTTGTTGTTGGACCAAATAAAACTACAGTTGCAAGGCTTTAAAACAGCATTTCTGTAACATTGCAATGAGTAGGCTATTGATAACACTTTATCTTGAAATGTTACTCTTGAAGTTGGATATGGGCTTTTTTCCTTTTTAAGTGTCTCTGTGGTCTAATAAATCCATAATAACTGTATCATCATAAATGTGTAAACAATCACAACAAGTTGTATAACAAAGTGGTTGACAGCAAAGCTGAATAAAAAAGTTTTTGTACCCTTGTTCATTGCCTCAATTCAACATAGGCTATCAATATATAATTTCCTGTAAAGGATCAATAAAGTATCAACAAACACATGGCTACCTTAGTGCTATAGTAACATTTCCTTGCATCAGGAAAAAAAAGACTTTAAAGAGTAACTCCCTCTCTTTTAAGAACTGTATTGCAAGCTGGACAGAATTACACAATGGTTTGGTTTAGATTAGAACAAAGATACCATGAAAGAATACGGCAACACTAACAGGTTCATGGGGGTCATGTTGTGCTTTTGGTCATCCGAATTAGGCCCAGTTGTAGCGTCATTATTATGCGACCGGTGCGCGACGTCACACCGCGACCTGCAGTACGCATGCGATTGCCTATTGGTCGTTGAAGCTAAAGCGATTCATTGAAGGAAGAGTGTCCGTCTGGTTATTTAGATTTAAATCTCTCTTCTGTGCACAGTTATGTCCACGAGTGACTTTTATTTGAGGTACTATGTGGGCCATAAAGGGAAATTCGGCCACGAATTTCTGGAATTTGAGTTCAGACCGGACGGTAAGCGAGGCGCCAACTTTAGCTTGCTAATATGCTAACAGCCTTTCTATTGAAACCTGTGCTTGCTTTTATACTAGGCCGAAAACGTTTTTTCCAGCTGTTTAAACTTGTGTTACTCGTTAATTTATGCTAAGTAATGGCAAATGAGTGGCAATGTTTCTGTATAAAAACAAAGTAACAAATAACAGTTTAATTGCTTAAAAACTGCCAGTCGAATATCTTGAGTTTAAGTAGTTCAACTTGATAAATAATGTTTCTGGTGAGAAATTGATGTTTTATGATATAATATTTCAAAGTGACTTAAATATTCTCATAAGTATTTCATATAATAAGATCGCTTTGTTTTCATTCAGGCAAGCTGAGATATGCAAACAACAGTAACTACAAGAACGACGTCATGATCCGAAAAGAGGTAAAACTGCGTGATGACGTACCTCATACAATATTAGGTAAATTGCAGCATGTTGAATAGTAGGCTGTGTAACTTAAGATGTTCCCTCTTTCAGGCTTATGTTCATAAAAGCGTGATGGAAGAGTTGAAGAGAATCATAGACGACAGTGAGATCACAAAAGAAGACGATGCCTTGTGGCCTCCTCCAGATAGGGTTGGCCGACAGGTTTGTGGGAACATATATTTTGTTATTTCTTTACTCTTGCACTGGTCTCTATGTGAGGTGTAACACTCTGCATCCTAATTGCTCTTCTTTGCGCTTTTTAGGAACTGGAGATTGTCATCGGTGATGAACACATTTCGTTCACAACCTCCAAAATTGGATCTTTAATTGATGTCAACCAGTCCAAGTAAGTATATTTCATGGATGGCATGGATGTATTCTTAAAGGGTTAGTTCACCCAAAAATGAAAATTCTGTCATTGCATTACTCACCCTCATGCCGTTCCAAACCCCTAAGACCTTCGTTCATCTTCGGAACACAAATGAAGATATTTTTGATGAAACCCCTCCATAGACAGCAATTTAATTAACACTTTCAAGGCCCAGAAAGGTAGTAAAGAGATTGTTAAAATAATCCATGTGACTCCGGTGCTTCAACTTTAATTTTATGAAGTGACAAGAATACTTTTTGTGTGCCAAAAAAAGCGACCTTTTTATTCAACAATCTCTTCTTGTCTGTGCAAGTCTCCTACGCATTTTACGTTGTAAATACAGTGCTTTCAAAACGCTATGGCAGAATGGCGGCTCACCATTGGCTAGCTCCTGCGTCAGCATCACACGCATGCGTCGTGCTCACGTGGACCACATCGGCCAATGGTAACCCGCCGTTCTGCCGTAGCGCTGTACTGTATTTACAACGTAAACTGCCTAGGAGACTTGCACAGACTAGAAGAGATTTTGTTTCTTCTCTGCCCACAAAAAGTATTCTCGTTGCTTCATAACATTAAGGTTGAACCACTGTAGTCACATGGACTATTGTAACGATGTCTTTACTACCTTTCTGTTCTCTCTACTAGACATCTACATTTTCACTTCTGCACTACTGTCTTAAAAGATTAGTTCACTTCAACATGAACATTTCCTGATTCCTCTTATCCAAGATGTTCATGTCTTTCTTCAGTTAAAAATAAGTGTTTTTAGGAAAACGTTCCAGGATTTTTCTTCACATAATGGTTTTCAATTGCAACCAAAATGTTCAAGGTCCAAATCAATGCAGTTTCAAAGAGCTTTGAAGGGCTTCAGAGGCGATAGGGTCTTATCTAGCAAATCAATCAGTCATTTTTCAAAATAAAAATGAATATACTTTTTAACCTAAATTGCTCATCTTCGCTCAACGTGCAATCACGTGGAAAATGTCACACTAGACAAAAAGTAAAACAACAATGTCAGACGATTTTGAAGATGAATTGTTTTTTGGTAAATGGAGTTTGTATTAGTCTTCACACGTTCGCTTGGGCGGTACCTTTTTCTACGTCTAGTGTGACGTTTTCGACGTGATTGCACAATCACTAGCACGTCGCAGAGCAGTGCAAGATGAGCAATTTAGGTTAAAGTATATTCATTTGTAAAAAAAAAAATTTCCAAAATGATCGATCGTTTCACTAGATAAGACCCTATTCCTCGTCTGGGATCGTGCAGAGCATCTGAAGCCATTCGAAGCTCTTTGGAATTGCATTGATTTGGACCTTGAACATTTTGGTTGCAATTGAAAAGCATTATGTGAAGAGATATCCTGGAATGTTTTTCTTCAAAAAAAACGTAATTTCTTTTCGACTGAAGAAAGAAAGACATGAACATCTTGGATGAGATGGGGGTGAGTAAATTTGAGTTAAAAACGTATCCTTTATTCTTGAAACCTGGCATTGTAGTACCACAAATGATTTATTTAGTGTTGTGTTCCCTTTTCTATTCTCAAGAAATGCCCCGCTCTGCACTTTTACTGTTTATAATGTGTATTACAAGAGTAACATTTGCAATCTTGCTCTTCAGGGATCCAGAGGGACTCAGAGTCTTCTACTACCTGGTCCAGGACCTCAAATGCCTTGTATTCAGTCTCATTGGCCTCCACTTCAAAATCAAGCCCATCTAACTGCTTCGTTGCTTTTATTCCGGATGAAAGTAATATTTTAGTTTATTGTTTAACTTTGAGCTATTTTCAACATTTGTATATTGCTTGGTTTTGCTGTTTTTCTTTTTTTTAAATAAAAACTTGTTCAACTGTTGATGTGCTTCATATTTCTTTAACGTGCAACATATATTGTATACACCTTAATGGTGATATCAGTGCAAGTAAGAGCTTCAAAATAGACTCAATATGTACACTACTGGTCAAAAAGTTTTTGAAAAATCCTTTATGCTGGTCAAGGCTTGTTTGGATCAAAAATACAATAAAAACAGCAATAATTACAAATATTTTAAAATGTAATTTATTCCTGGCAGATCAGAATTTTCAGCAGCCATTACTCCAGTCTTCAGTGTCACATGATCCTTAAGAAATCATTCTAATATGCTGATTTGGTGCTCGGGAAGCATTTCTTGTGATCAAATTAATGTTGTAAACAGTTGTCCTGCTTAAAATTGTTTAGGGTTAACCGTTTATGACCCAAGACCAGTTGTGAAGAATGAAGACCAACACATTTTTTTTTACTGAAGAATAGTTTGCAGTTTCATCGGCAGAAGCCAGCTTCAAGTCTCACAAGGAGTTCGTAGGCTGCGCTCCCTCTCTACTAGATTTCTCGTACATACAATTTCTCAACAGTTTTACTGTTTTCAACGTCTAGCCATGTCATTAATGCAAATCGAATGATTCTGATTGGCTAAGAGAAAATAGACAGTCATGGTAAATTTCCACACATTGTCAGTTCTCTCACATTCACACTCTCCAAGGTTGGAGTTAATTGAGCTCCAGTTCTGACCAAAAAGTTTCCCAAAACACTGATAACATGTGCTTTCTCTCAGTAAGAGGTACAGACAGTATTCACCATTATTCTCTAGTGTTTCAGTAAAAGAAAATATAAAATGAAAGACCAATCCATATTTCATCTCTGGAAGCCGGGCTAAGTGAATAAGCACTGTTATGTTAGGGGTGTGTGATACCTCCAAAATCCAAACATGGGACAACATGTTCTGCTATCAAGTGTTTAGCGACACATCACACATCCCTAGCACAGACCCTCAGTCACTCCTCAGACACCAAATACAAACTTTAGAAAACATTTATGAAGAAACAATCGGTGGTTCTATTAATTAAGTAATATAACTGGAAAGAATCATAAAAAATCATTATAATAAAATAGGAAATACTGATTAATGCTTTGATTATAAATTTAATTGGGATATATAGGTATTGAAGCGGCGGTGGATTTCAGAATCCGCACCCTTCAACATTTTTCTTGAAACCAACTTTTTTCACAATTCTTTGATGTATAGAAAGTTCAAAAGAGCAACATTTATTTGAAATAAAAAAAATTGTCGTAACGACATGCAAGTCTTTGTCACTTTTGATCAATTTAATGCATCCTTGCTGAGTAAAAATATTTCTTTAAATGACCCCAAACATTCGAATGTTAGTGTATGTGATGCACAATACATAATATGTGGCTGAACTATTTCATTTGCCAGTTTTTATCATGCTTTGTAACAATATTTACAATCACAGTATTCATAATTTTCCATGTTCTTACATCTTATAAGGCACAGGACAGGTCTTTTATTTATTGGTATGATACAATGACTCTGCATTTGGTGAAAAATGAACAAAAAAGAATGAAACATAAGGCAGAATTTTGCAGTCCAAGAAAATAAAGATGACAGAGTCAGATGATTGACATTCAATAAGATGACAATTGAACATGGGGAAAATACATTGAAAATATTTCAAAAAGAATATATTTTAGGACAAAATCGCCTATACCCCACAACCAATAATCAGGATCAATCACTCTAGCATGAGTTTTATATCAAGCAGTCACATTTGTCAATCCACACAGGGCAAAGCTTATTAGTTCTACCTTAAACCTCCAGATTTAATAACATTGAGTCCTTATCTAATAAAAGCAAAAATGCAGTACATTCAGACTAGTCCACGTGCCAAGGAACTCATGAACATATTGAAAATATTAAGTGCACTTTCAATGAATGGGTTTGCCATCAAGGACTGTAAAAATGTCTTCCAAGGACTTGTGAACGCACTCAAGGAACTCATGAACATTTCTGGCAGGGTAGCTGGACACATTGCATCCGATCCATTCATCATGGACACCATAGCCCACTCCGAAACCATCGGGTACCACAGGAGCAAACCCGCCCAGACTGACCGCAGGGCTAGTGAGTGTACTGGTGGACAGGATGTTGTGGTTTATGGCTGCATACGCTGGATCCTGGTACAGACTGGGCAGTGCCATTCCTTTCGAATTAGCCAAGTAGCGCATGGCGAAGAGATGGCGGTCAAACCCTTGACCTAGATGAAAACAATGACAATGATGAAATATACAAGCTGAGAGTGAACTAAAGATCTAATTTTGAAGCTACCATCATGTTGTTCCAAACCTGTATGACTTTGACTTTTTGTCTTTTTTTGTCCATACAATCGAAGTCACTAGGCTCTAATGTTGTTGTAAGACTGTAAGATGGCGAGACATCTGGGCTAACGAACGACTACTCCCGAAAAAACAAAGGACGTTTTGGAAAATTAACATTTGAACTCTCTCTTGAAAGTGGCATCCCCACCCGAGGCTCAGCACTATTTATTTAAGAGCATTTGATGTTATGTATTGATTATCTTTGAAATGATTATGTAATTGGCATGATACATTTACCTGACTAATAATAACATTTTAGAGCTCCGACTAACACATTGGCATTAGTTAAGTAGACCATAAAGGCTAGTAGACCAAATGGGTCTTCCGTTTAGCAACAAAAAGTTGTTAGACCAATCTAAATAGGGTGAGCCTCAACTCCTGATTATTGTAATATTATACTAATTATGTGTACGTGAGAAACCATGGCATGATTGTGTAAAGTTACCATTAGAGGAAGTTAAGTTGGTCCCTTGGTTCTATGGTAATGGTCATGGCCTCTCTGATTAGATATAGTCTTGCATTAATTAAGCAAGTTCAGATCTATGGGGACTGAATAAAATATTCTAGAATGAGCAACGTGGAGCATGGCCGTCAAGGATATCAGTTAATCGCCTCTGTCTAATGACCAAGACTGACGAGTTTGTGATAAAGAGATCGTAAACCCGGCCGGTGCAAGACTGGAAGTGTTATTGGGATCCGGATCAACGGGTATAATTTCAACAAAGAGTTAAACAGAATAATCAAATGTGTAGTTAAACTATTATACAAACAACCAATCTGTATTATAACTTAAATTTGAGGTCATGATAAAATGGAGTCAGATAAAAGTAAATAGGAATTGGAATTCAGCCCAGCTGAAAAGACCGAATGCGCAGAAACCTTCATCCGCTTATCGGAAGCTGTCGTTGGGACGATTGGGCCGGTCTTATATTGTTTTGAACCACTAACTTTCATTATATGGACAAAGATATCTTCTTCAGACATGTTTATGTCTTTGTCTTGTTATTATTATGACAGAATATTTCATTTTATCCCTTTAACTTGCTCAATACTGGTTAAAATAAACATGTATTGCTAACAAAACCATCAGTTTTTGTCTCCTAAAATCACAAGACACCACATGAATATGACTGATGGGTTGTAAAAGTTCTGTACTCACCCATGGCCGCCTCTTTAGTGAGTTGTCCATGGTATTTGGAGCACTCCTTCAACAGCCCCTGTAACTGCTCCACTGTGTGCTGTCCGGGCTGCTGGACGAAGGCCTTGGCACAGTGCTTTGTGTGGATGCTAGCGGGACGGATTGTTTCTGTGCGACCGTGTTTAAAGGCAGCTGTGCTACAGGACTCATATGTGGCGACAGTCTGGCCATGCTGCCGTAGGAAGCCCATCTGGAAAGCAAGCTGGGCGATGGCATCCGGGCTCAGCTTCTTCTTCTTAAGTTGCTCCTTTCCACCTTTCTTGAACTCCATGGCATCAATGGTGAGCTTTGACACGGCGGCGTGGAAGTTCTCTTTGGCTTTTGTGATTCCGGCTTTTAACTCGTCATCAAGTTTGAAATCTAATAGGCGCACCGCTGAGGCAGAGTCCACAGATGCGGGCTGGGAGCCAGGGCCAACCAGAGGCTTCTCCGTGGTGTCCTTGAAGACTTCATTCTGGAAGCGGAGAACGGCCACGCCATCGCCCCAAGAGTGCTCAAAATTGATGGCCGTCTGTCCGTCCTTAGCCAAGATGATACTGAAGGACTTGTCGTACCAGCGGTTGCAGCCATCTCCATGAAGCATGTTGTGAGAGATGTGAATATGGTCTCCCATCACCTCCTCATCCAGGCAGAGGCAAAACAAAGCGGTGTCTACTAAATTCAGAGCTTCGCCATTTCCAGCATCCAGCAGTTTTTGTCTTAAGCCCGCCCAGGTGTCTCTATTCTCACTGGTTAGAACACCCAACGGGAATGAAGAAGCTTGTGCGGGGTCTGTCAGGATGTATTTCAGGTGAGCATGAACCTCAGCAGGCTTTATCAGGTTGCCATCTCGATCCAGCGCATCAAACACATACAAGTTGCCTTGCCTTATTACGAGCAAGTGGCGGCCCTTGTCGTCTGTGAGGAGCTCATCACGCTTGTACTTGGGTATACGTGTGGAGTTGAAGAGGCGGAAGTACTGGGACATATCCAGAGGATAGGCGTTCACCATGTAGGCTCCAAACCATGAGATGGAGGGGGGCACCCATCGGATCAGCCTCTTGAAACTATCTGTGTCACTTTTGGCGGGGTTAAGGTGAAACACCTCCGGCTCGAGCAAACCAGCACGAAGGGTCTTCATGAACCGGACGGCTGAGCACACCATGTTGGTGGCCCGCACAAGCTGGTCATTGTACTCGGGTTTGGGGTCAGGGTTAAAGGACATGAAGGGGTTAAAGTTGAGCACAACAGACTCCCGAGCAGACAAGTACATGTCAAACCATGGAGCTGCAAGGCAAAAAGGAGAAATTCATTGATGAGGTTACAATTCAAACAAAATTAAATTGTAATTATGTGATATAAAATATATCCCACCTGATATATAGCTGGTGTGCTTGTTGTTCTTGTCTAAGGCCACAAGTTCCTCATGTAACTGCTTGCCTGCACCGCTCTGGAAATCGAGTGCTACTTTCACTGTATTACTGTTGGATTTCAAGGGAACAGAAATCAAAATCAAAATTCAAGTTAATTCAGATATGAAATTAATACATTGATATAGTTACCCATGGCTTATTACCTGTACTGTTCATCATTCAGCAGGGGTCTTTGAGCTGCCAAATATCTCTGTATCGTATCCTCCAATTTTGGGACTGGTAACCTGTAAATATAATGTAAAATGTATTTATTTTGGGAAACACATTCATTGAAAGTTGTATGTATTTGTTGGTTTTGTATAATATTTTATAATGTACTACTTGAATCTTTAGTATTGTATTATAATGCATTTGCTATATGTTTAAAAAAAAAAAAAATTTTTTTACTTGGTTTAATTATTTACTACTCTAATTTAAAGAGTTTGGGGTCTGTAAGATTTTTAAAAAAAGAAATTGATACTTTTATTCAGTGCGGATGCATTAAATTCAATTGATCAAAGTAAATACTTTTACACGGTACAAAATATTTCTATTCAGTTCTTAGGAACAAAAGAATCCTGAAAAAATGTATCCTGTGGCCACAAATATATTAAGCAGCACTACTGTTTTCAACATTTATGGTAAGAAATGTTTCTTGAGCACCAAATCAGCATATTAGAATGATTTCTGACGGATCATGTGACTCGGAAGACAAGTAATGGCTACTGTTAATTCTGCTTTGCCATCACAGTAATTATTTATATTTTGAAAGGTAGTAAAATAATAATTAAAATAATTAAAACATAATAAAAAAATATATTTTTGTCAAATAAATTCAGCCATGGTGAGCATGAGAGACTTATTTCAAAAACATTAACCAACTTTTTAACGGTAGTGTATACAGTATCACAAGCTCAAGAACATTTCCATTCAAGGACATTTCTTTCAATTACATTTAATTCATATTAACAAATGCAATTCTACCTCTACAATGGACAAATGCTGAGGGAACGAAAATTGAGGCAAGGGGGGCATATTTACGTGTAACACCGTGTCCCCATCCCCTTGCATTCTAGACTTTGCACTTTCACCTACATTCTCTAATATGACTTAAAACTGTTGTAGACACGTTTTAATTCTAGTATTTCCAGCTAAAATCCGATTCAATATCAAAGGCACAACATCAAAGCACAGCGTCACAGAAATGAATTATCTGACGTGGGATATATGTCATATATATGTGGATTTTATGTAATTCTCCTACCTTGGTAAACTCTTCTGGTAGTGCATGGTCGGGACGACACTTTTGTCTAAATACTCAATCCCAGCTCCATCCTTGCTGTATTTACGTTGAGCGCTCGTTAGAACCGACAGGGCAGGGTAATTCCTTAACAGGTTTAATTTACTCAGTGCCGAATTATATTGCGTAGAGAGCAACCCTGCCATCATACAACTTGTAATTGAGTGAATTGTGAATAGCGTGCTTTTCTTAAAACTCAACTTCAATTCCAAACCTTCTGCAAGCTGCCAATCCACTGAATGAATGCAGGGTGTCTGTCTGACAGTTCCTGTCGCTTTCGGCACGGACAATAACTGGCTGCCTGTGTTCGCTTAACGTTTCTAGAAAAATATTTCAAGAAACCTTAAAAAAAAGAACCGTCAGTGTTAAGATAATTTTTACTAACGGCTTCACAACTAAAAAAATCAGATTTTAATATTTAATGAATTACTTCCGCCTCACCAACCTCATGTTTTTCATAATAAAAGTCCCAACCTGTGTGTGTGTGTGTGTGTGTGTGTGTGTGTGTGTGTGTGTGTGTGTGTGTGTGTGTGTGTGTGTGGGGGGGGGGTGTCAGAGGATTGAAAAGATGAGAGGAGAGGAAAGGAACGGAGGGATTACACTTCATCTTTCCTTGACCTTCGTGCACTTCGTGTGTGTGTGTGTGTGTGTGTGTGTGTGTATAATTGGAACTATCTTATAAAACAACCGAAAACGTACGAGGTTTCACCAGAAATAATGTACAACTTTTAAAATAATTTGTGCAAAGTAAATTTAAAACCAATCCTCCAAAAATATTCTTAGTTATATATATTTCGAGTATTTATTGTATTCCCACATTGAAGACGCGCACTCAGGCTGTCAAAGCTTGAGACCACAAGCCCCGCCTTTTCTTTTTGATTGGTTCAGCCATAGATGCGCAGTAAGATGATTGGTCGTTGGGTCCCTTTGGGGTACTCATGATAATCATGAACGACGGACTGCATCAATGGGAATCAGCCATCCACCACATCAGGCGCATTGCCAGCATCATCTGGACCGATTGTGCTGTAAGAAGCGCGACACAATTCTCCCTATTTTGCGAAATTATGCTTTAGCCTATTTTAAAATGAACTATGTAATGTAAGGGGATGTATACAAAACTTAACATTTTAGGGACCCACAGGCGTATTCCTATTGCGGTTCATCGCCGAGTTGATAGTCGGGGTGAAGCGCTCATCCTCATCCTCCGTTGTCGCGCTCTGTAACGAATTGAACAGTTCAGCTATTATCATTCCCATTTAGTGGATATAACACCTGACGTCGATTTTACAAATAGCTGCATCTCTTACGTCCAGACCGTGCATGCTTTTTGCATTACGGTGTAAGGGTATTTAACATCTTGCAGAGGTAAGATTATTTGGATATTGGATGATGGCTTAAAACATTTGGGTGTCATAGCAAATATGTTCTGAATACCAACAAGAAGGGGTTTTCCCCTTCCTGATGAGAATAGATTTCTATAATGGAATTATAAAAGAATTATATCTGTTTCTAAAAGCTTTTGCGATCATCACAGGTGCATGGGATTCAGTATTAACTGAGATTTATTTTTACAAACACTACGTTCTGACCTCAATCTTAGCTTTACCTTTGAAGCTTACTCACAGCATCTGTCATTGCTCATACCAAATACCCTGACATTATTGATTTTCTTATTTATGGTACACAATCTAATTTGTATTATTATTTTCTCAGAGTCAAAGCAATGGGAGCTCTAAGCAGACAGGAGTTCTTCCAGGAACTGGGATCTGGTTGCCTGCTTCCGACTGCCCAGCAGGGTCTAGAACAAGTATGGCAGCTGTTACTCATCTGCCTAGTATGTAGGATGCTGTGGAGATTGGGTAAGAGGGTTTATACAACACAGAACATGTACTGTAATCTTAAAGGAACAGTTCCTCTTAAAGGAAAATTATTTACTCGTCCACGTCATTCCAAACATGTATGACTTTCACTCCTCCTTACTGTATATTTAAGGAAAGCGAAAGGTGTTTTCAAGCACCAAAAAGGACAAAAATGCTATAAAAGCACTATGAAAGTAGGTAATGAAGTCTTTTGAAGCCATATGATAGCTTTGTGTCTTGCTTGATAGCTGCGATCCCATTCACTTTCTATGTGCGATAAAACACTTGGGACATTCTGCTATTATTAACTTCTTTTGTGTTCTAAAAATAATGACAGAATTGTGTTTGTGGGAAACTAATTGTGAAGTACAATTAAAGACATGTAATGTGAAAAAATATTTTTTTAGCTACAGTTGCAAGAAAAAGTATGTGAACCGCTTGCAGAATCTGTGAAAATGTGAATAATTTTAACTAAATAAGAGAGATCATACAAAATGCATGATATTTTTTATTTAGTGCTGTCCTGAAAAATATATTTTACATAAAACATGTTTACATATAGTCCACAAGACAAAAATTGGCTGAATTTATTAAAATGACCCATTCAAAAGTTTATGAACCATTAATTCTCAATACTGTGTGTTGTTTCCTGGATGATCCACGGCTGTTTTTTTCGTTGTGTTATGCTTGTTCTTGAGTCCCTTGTTTGTCCTGAGCAGTTAAACTGCCCAATGTTCTTCAGAAAATCCTCCAGGTCCTGCACATTCTTCAGTTTTCCAGCATCTTTTGCACATTTGAACCCTCTCCAGCAGTGACTGTATGATTTTGAGATCCATCTTTCAGCACTGAGGACAATTGAGGGACTCAAACACAACTATTAAAAAAGGTTGAAACATTCACTGAGGCTCCAGAAGGAAACACAACACATTAAGAGCTTGGGGGTGAAAACTTATTGAATTTGAAAATCAAGGTAGATTGTACTTTTTTTTGTCTTCCGGGAAACATGCAAGTATCTTCTGTTGCTTCCGAAGGGCAGTACTAAATTAAAAATTTTTTATATTTAAACAAAAATTGACATCATCCTCCTGTTCAAAAGAACATACTTTTTCTTGCAACTGTATGTTGTCTCTCTTTCAGGTCTGCCCTCTTTCTTGAAACACCTGAGTACGGTAGCAGGTGGTTTTTACACTCTCTACCTGTTCTTCGAGCTGCACATGGTATGGGTGGTGCTTCTCAGCCTCCTCTGCTACCTCATCCTCTTCCTGTGTCGTCATTCAAGCAGCCGCGGACCCTTCTTGTCCATCACTATCCTCATCTACCTTCTTCTAGGGTATGTCATCTTCTCACACCCTTCTGTTTCTTCACTTTTATGGAACATAGTATGTACAATGTACTATCAATGTGTACTGTACACTATTGTCACGCATGGTTGCAAGAATACACAAAGAAGATGAAGATCAGGTGCAAAGGCTTTAATAATCCACACTAGAAAACTCAAATAACGGCAGTAGACAAACATAACCATAAACATTAACGAGAACAGACAACCAAACACTGAAAAGCCTGCAACTTATGTACAAGCCAAATGAAGGAAATAATGATAAACACCTGTGCTGATTAAATAAATTACCATGACAACAAAAAATGGCGGAAAAACAGAACAAAGGGAGACAGGAAACTGGTGAAAACAAACTAAAAGTCCGAAACCGGGAAAATGCTGCCTTCGGAGGACACATTTCAAGGCAGGAAGGCACCAAGGCACGTCCGAATCTAATGTTAGCTTCACTTACTGTCTCCTGAGATACCTTCATCTGATTGATTTTTAAAGGCAGCATATTTGTATCCTTTGTTGCCTTTGATATCCCACAATCCTGTGCTTTCCGTTCTGTGACAGTTGAGCTGGAAAAAAAGATGGTGTCCGAAAGTTGTGTTTGATGGTCAGTTTGTGTGTAAATGTACGTTTTTTTTACCAACATTTTCTACTTCTGATGTCATTTCTAGCGAGAAATTACTAATGTAGTAATTCAATATTATTTAGTTCTCACCAAAGCTCTCTCTATTTTGCTGTAGATCATTAAACTGTTACACTGCCTAAGAAGTCTGTCCGAAATCAGTTTCGTGAGGTGCCTTCATGCATAAATGCAGCCTTATAAGTCATTGTCTGATAAGGCAGTGAGGCAACAAGTCAGCTGCCTAGGTTTTCAGACGCAGCCAGTGTCTGTGACAACTATACTGAGATAAATAAATATAGATATTTAATTGGATATAGTGTTTTTTGTACACTGCCATTCAGAAGTTTGGGATATGTAAGATTTTTTTAATGTCTCTTGATCAACAGTGCAGTAAAAACTGTAATATTGTTAAATATATATAAAAAAAGGTTTTCTATTTTAATATATTTTAAAATGTAATTTATTCATGTGATGGCAAAGCTGAATTTTCAGCATCATTACTCCAGTCTTCAGTGTCACATAATCATTCAGAAATCATTTTAACATGCTGATTTGATGCTTAAGAAACATTTCTTATCAATATCGTTGAAAACAGTTAACTTAAAGGGATAGTTCACCCCAAAACGAAAATTCTGTCATCATTTACTCACCCTCAAGCTGTTCCAAACCTGTATGAGTTTCTGTCTTCTGCTGAACACAAAAGAAGATATTTTGAAGAATGCTGGTAAGCAAACAGTTGACTTCCATAGTATTTTTTTCCATATTATGGGTGTCATCAACTTTTTGGTTACCGACATTCTTCAAAATATATTTTTTCGCGTTCAGCAGAAGAAAGAAATTCGTAGAGGTTTGGAACAACTTGAGGGTGAGTAAATGATGACAGAATTTGTGTTTTTGGGGGAACTATCCCTTTAACAGTTTTGTGGATACCATGATACATTTTTTAGGATTCTTGGTAAGATTCTGTTCTTTGTTTCAGAGAGTTGCATATGATGGATACAACAACTTGGCATAAAATGAGAGGTTAGTCTTTTATGTTATTTTGTTATCATGTTTACTGTACTGGATTTTGACTAAATTTAAAATGAAATTGTTGTTGTGGTCATCCAGGTTCCCAGATGGTAGTTGCCATGAAGGCAGTTTCTCTTGCCTTTGACTTGGACAAAGGCATAGTGGAGAAAGTTCCCTCTCCAGTGGAGTTCATGGGCTACATTTACTTTGTGGGGACCATCATCTTTGGGCCTTGGATTAGTTTCAAAAGCTACATGGATGCTGTAGAGAGTCGTACACTTGTGAGTCTCAAATTTGCAATTTAGAATTTAAGATGTATAAGAGCATTTCCACCAGCACTTCCATCTGATCTTTTCCACAGAGTGTCTCCTGGTTTATGAAGTCAATCTTCAGCTGTGTGAAGAGCCAGCTCTGTCTGATCATTTCCAACTGTATTGCACCCTATCTATTTCCCTATTTCATCCCAGTCTTTGGAGACAAGCTGCTCCGCAAGTGAGTAAACATTTGAGTTCAGGAATACTGTTTAGTTTATTCAGTGATTCTTCAAAAATCAAACGTGTTAATGTTAATTGTTGTGTTGCTATCTGTGGCTTAGTGAAGTTTTTTAACGTTTGACTGATCTGTTTTCATATTTTTTCCTCAGCAAGAAGCGAAAGATGAGGTATTGTCCTACTTAATACATTTATAAAATTTGATCACGAGAAATAAAGACAAATTAAGATAAGCATAAAGCATGCATACATCAACTAAATTTGGAATATGAATTAAAATAATAATGTAATATTTCATATTCCAATGCAGAGGCTCTATTAGAAGGTAAGAAATGCACAAGCTTTTAACGTTAAAACTCAACAGTCTCATGTGGTTTTCTCCCTGATCTGTGATAACCTTCCGCTTTGTGATTCTCCTCATCAGGTGGCTACAGGCCTATGAGAACACCCTGTCCTTCCATTTCAGTAATTACTTTGTAAGTTACCTTGGTGAGACGACAACCACACTGGCAGGTGCTGGGTTCACAGAGGAGAAGGACAATCTTAAGTGGTTTGTATAAATTATACAGATTCACATGCTACCAATCAGTGTCAGAAATAAAACAAGCGACATAGCAAAAATGTCACTGAAAGTGACAAACATGCCCAATGGGAAATTCCTCCTCTTTCATATGCACAGTAATCTAATCTAAATAGGCTTGATGTTATGTTTAGTATGGTTTTAGTGACACATTAATAGCTGATTAATTTAGTGACTGTCATGACACGGATGTGACTTACAGTGGCCATAAGTTAACATTTCATACTGTCATTATTTTTTAGGAATAATTTTGTTTTATTTTCTTTAAAAAAATCAATAGAGGGCAAATCAATTTTCAATCATAAAAATAATAAATATTATTTAATTAAAGCTGGGGAAGTAGCAATAGAGTGCTGCAGGGATGACATTCTATGACATAAATAACTCAGTAATACCCCACTCGTGATTTTTATTTAAGCTGTTACATGTCTTGAAAAGTGGATAAATGAGACTACAGAGGCTGTCAGGGTTAGTTCACCTAAAAATGAAATTTCTGTCATTAATTACTCACCCTCATGTCGTTCCAAACCCTTAAGACCTTCGTTCATCTTCGGAACACAAATGAAGATATTTTTGATGAAATCCGAGAGCTCTGACCCCTCCATTGACAGCAATTTAATCACCACTTTCAAGGCCCAGAAAGGTAGGAAAGACACTGTCCATGTGACTCCAGTGGTTTAACCATAATTTTATGAAGCGACGACAATACTTTTTGTGCGCAAAAAACAAACAAAAATAACGTCTTTATTCAACAATTATTTCTCGTCTGTGTCAGTCTTCTACGCAGTTTAATTTGTAAATACAGTGCAGCACTTCCGAGTTCTACGTCAGAACGGCGGCTCACCATTGGCTGACGCTGTTCTCGTGAGCACCACGACGCATGCGTGTGATGCTGACGCAGGAGCTAGCCAATGGGGAGCCGCCGTAAACTGCGTAGGACACTGATACAGATGAGTTTAAACCAGTATAACAAAAAATATTTAATAAAAATATGAATACCGTTTATTTCTGACATTGCAATGATTAATATCACTGAAAGTATAATTGCCATTTACTTTGAATTGATCCATATTTCATGCTCTTCCCTTCTTTCTTTCTCTCAGTCTCTCTTTTTGTTATTCCATTTCTGTCTTTTCAGGGACATGGCTATAGCAAAGCCACTAAATGTCGAGTTTCCCAGGTCTATGGTTGAAGTGGTCACTTCCTGGAACCTGCCCATGTCCCGCTGGCTCAACACCTGTATGTGTTTTTATCTTCTTTTTTCATTTGTTTATGGCTTCTCTAACATATTTGTTTACACTCTGAAATTAGACTCCCAAAAGACAGAATGACCAGCTTTTATTTAGAGCAGGCTTTTGTATATTTTCAGTAACTCCAAGTATAAGTCTAATTTCTCCTCCTTTTTTAGATGTGTTTAAGAAGGCTCTCAGATATGGGAGCTTCACAGCCATTATCTTGACATACACAGCGAGCGCTCTGCTACATGTGAGTGCGTTTTGGCCTATTTTTCATTTGCTATTTTCCTAATTTTTTCATTCAAATTGATTGCATTCTTTCTCAAGCGTACAATAAATGCAATACTGTATTTCTGTGCATACAGGGTCTAAGCTTCCACATTGGGGCAGTATTATTTACACTAGGCTTTATAACGTACATTGAACACGGTGGGTGTCTGTTCAGGTATAGTTATTTAAGCATAGACATTTATTATTGCTGAAGTCACTGTTTTCAGTTATTGCAATATCATTATAAAATGTTTTAATCTGTTTATAAAAGTGTTCTTCAAACTATTGCTTGTCTTTTAGCTTGGATTTTGGTTGTGTGTTTAATGGACTGTGCCTTCATTCTGTGTTTCAGTGCTTAGGAAAAGATTGTCAATCATTTTAAATGCATGCGTCCTCTCCAAAAGATGCCTATCTGACTGCAAACACAGACATAAAAAGGTGTTGTATATGTCATTATGGCTATATAAGCATTTGTGTGAATATCTTTAAAAAACACACACACACACACACACACACATAAAAAACATAATGTGAAATGGTAAAGTAAACAATTTCTCCAAAATTGGAGTTTTGGTCTTTAAAAAATTTAACTTTTTTCTAACATTTCTTCTTTTCTCTCTAGGAATCGTGGGTATATTTAATTAATGGGACGTTTAGCATGTTAGCAGTGCTACATTTAACATACCTGGGCTCTCTTTTTGGCTCCAGCACAGATGACATGGATTCTGATGAGGTACAAGCCACTTCTCCTGAAATCCTATGGTCCTTACTTTCTATGCAGGTTATTATTCATACTTGTTTCAAATATTTTTCTTTTGTCTACAGGACAGCATGGTCAGCCACACCCTTCAGAAATGGATGCAGCTCAGCTGGACGAGCCACTGGTTGACCTTCGGCCTTTGGGTCCTGTATCGCCTTATTCTATAAACACTTAGACCCACATAGACGAGACGAGATTGGGAGAGGATAGCAATAACTGTGATTGGATATTATATATGAGCTTACCGTAGAAGAGGAGTCAAGGCCGTTCATGACATCACTGTGAACTCTGGATGACCGTGACTGCAGACCAGAGTCCTTGAATCCAGGAACAACTGCTGTACAGTTAATATTGATCCACACCGCTGGTTTGACATGACCAGAACTCTACAAGTACCAGGATGTTCTGAAGTTTTCTAAGCTACTTAAAGTACAAAAAAAGCATTAAGACCTTTTTACAAACCACAATAAGTGTGAATATTGAATTATTCATAGCCATTATTAATGAATTTATCAATATTTTGATATGTCTGACTAATACATCTTATAGTTATAGTAGGTTTTGTTTGATGGTTTTGGATAATTACTTTTTTTTACTGCGAAAAGAACGTAAATATTCTCATTGATTGATTCAGAAGCTCTAAAGTCAAACTGCTCAAATCAAGTTTTATATTGCATATATTGTATGCATCTATTTTTTTGCCACTCATATGGAAAATCATCTAATGCTAATGCTTTTCCACTAAAGCACATATTCTGCGATTTTCAATCAGATTATGTCCATTGCGGTTTTCATATAAAACAAAAATGCCAAGTGACTTCTTTTATAGTCGTAAGTTCATCCTCATAGGGCTCTGAATGAACATACGATAAAGTTCACATCCTTTCTATTGTATGAATTGTATAAATGGTGATAGTAAGTCTCTGGGTGTTCAAACCCTTTGAGATACTTGAATACTGAGACAGTATTAGTAGTGTTTCATAGTTTCTTATATTCAACCTTTTTTAAAATGTAAATTATTTATGGCAACAAGAAATGGGAAAAGGAAAAGTATGAACTGTGTTTTTGTTTTCTGTGTATTTGTTTTAATCTTTATTATTATTGCTATTTGGAAGTGAATAGAGTATTTACATCATAATAACATTAAAATAGATGGGTTAATAAATATATATATCTCATTTTAGTGCCAAACAGAACAATATTAATTAATAGCTGATTAATTCAGATAATGGTCTTATTTTCTTGTATTTATTGTGTTCATTCATCACAACACATTTTACATTAAATTACCCTGTTGTTAATAGATCCCTTTTATTAGTGAATATTAAATAAAGAGTTTAAATGACATGGATAATTTTTACTGTATCATGTTTGACTGCCAGTCCACTCTTGTTAATAAAACATTTTGTAATTTCCCCCCAGTTTATTCATATACACAATCAATATCAATGCGCTGTGTGTGTTCATGTTTTTCTATCCCGGTGGGGACTTCAACCTGCATGCACACTGACTCATGGGGACTTGTGTCACCGTGGGGACCTAAATCTGTGATGGGGAAGGGTTAGTGTAAGGGGATAGAATATACAGTTTGTTTGTACAGTATAAAAACCATTACGTCTATGGAGACTCCAGACGTGTGTGTGTGCGTGCGTGCGTGCGTGTTTTACGGTAGGGGGCAGCAGCGCTCAAGCATTTGGACAGCGCAACCTTGGGACAGAAACTGAAGTAAAACGCACTACAAATGGGACAATATGGCGATGTCCTCGGGCATGGCACTCTTTTGCCGTTTGACAGCCAGATCTTTGGGGACTGCGCTCAGTCACGGTCGTGGGAAAACCTTCACAGCTCGGAGATGGTATATTACTGCCAATGTCGTGGGCAACAGTGAGTAGCCTATACGCGTGCTTTTCCACACACCTCAATGTTGAGAGTCAAACCCGGAGGTCAAAGGATTTAAAACCAGAATTACACGTGAACCATTTCCTTTTTATTAATTATGATCGCCCGATGCTGTCACTCAATAGCGTGAAATGCAGTACACAACAGATGTCAGTTCTTTTGCATAAACTTAAAAAAAAAAAAAATTAAAACATTTTTCTGTCGTAGACCATATGCAACAGTCACGTGTCTCATCGGAGATGCCAGTAGATTGGCACGAGCTAAGAATAAATGCTTGTGATAGTAATGGGATATTAACGCGGGTCAGTGTGAATAACAGTGCGAATGTCAGTGTTACCTCAGTGTGTGACTGCGACCACATCATCATCATCATCATCCTCGTTATCTCGATAAACTGACAAGGGGAACATTGAAAGAGTCAATTTAAAGAGTAATTGTTGAGGCAGGATTAATTAATATGTCATCTGCTTCATTCAATTATAAGCTTACAGAATGTTTCTGTTATTTGTTTTTTTCTTTTTAAATTACATTTGTTGGCTAATATCAAGTTTCCACTGTTAATAGAAACCATTAAAAAAGTACTACTATAGCTTAGAGGTGTAATACCTGGTAACAAAAATCAAATACATCTTGCTAGAAGCCTAGAATAGTTTGCAATTAGACCACTGAGGGACCAGCAATCCTTTTTTTCTTGTCGTATTTTTAAGAAGACATACCATGAGACTGAATAATTATCATTCATTTAACATGGTATTTACAAGGCACTCTATTGTACTCCAGAAATACCATGGAATTACAGTGGTATCAGTATAAAAGATACAATTGTAAAGCGTTACATTATTTTATTATTGCAAAAAACACTGGCCAACTTGCATAATAATATTAGTCCAAAATGTTTTGTGTGTGTATATAATTATTTATATATTAATCATTTTTTTATATTAAAGACTATTTATATCTCTATAGATTTGCAGTTTAAGCTTGATGAGCGGACAGCCCACAGCAGTCTGGACCTTTTTAAGAAGGACACAGGTGTGATCTATCGAATGCTAGGTCTGGACCCCTCCCTCGTGCAGGATACCCCTCTCCGGTTCCGGGACTGGGCTGTGGTTCTCGCTGACACCCACATTGACTCTGGACGGCACTACTGGGAGATCACGGTTAAAAGGTCCCACGAATTCCGTGTGGGAGTGGCCGAGGTGTTGACGTCACGTGAAGAATGTGTGGGCACAAATTCTAGTTCCTGGGTGTTCGCTTTTGTCCAGAGGAAGTGGTTTGCCATGACCACCGGTAAGCAGGTCCCGGTGCCCTTGGTGGGGAAACCTGATCGGGTCGGGCTCTTGCTGGACTACGAGGCGGGACGGCTCAGTCTGGTGGACACCCAGAAAAATGAAGTGGTGCATACGATAAAAACAAAGTTCCGCTCACCCATCTGTCCTGCGTTTGCACTCTGGGATGGGGAGTTACTCACACACTCTGGAATGGAGATTCCACCAGGGCTTCAGTGACTCTTGTTCATTATTTACACATGGATGCTACATGCCTCTTAATGGATAGAGAAGAGGAAGTAGGGGCCTTATGAATAGACATTCAGTGGGAACACAGCTGTTTTTTTTTTTTTACCATTAAACCAGATTTGTCCATTCAGCTGGTGAAAACATCCCCAAACTCTACTGTTTGCGATTTATAATGAATCCGTACATGCACATATGAATACATGATATCAGTCATTTTTCATTTTGCGTCTGTGCTCTAGTACAGTGTTGAGAGAGGTTTTTCAATAAAAAGACACTCTTCACCAGTGTTATTCTTTATTTATTCTATACATTCTTGTGCAATTTCATCTGATTCTTTCCATTTCACACTTTTCACTTTCATTTGGAATAAATGCTCTTCTTTTACTATCTGAACCTTATTTTTTTCAAAACTTGCAGTTTTGTATCCAGCAATAAAGTGTGTCCACATATCAGGTTTTTAATACCATTAATTTCATGTTTAATATGCAGTAGATCCACAGGGGGTTCAGTTAAAGCTTTTGTGCCCTACATTAAAACATTAAATTACATTAAATACCATAAAAAAATGTCTATTAACAAACATAATAAATTCAAACATCTTAAGAATAGTACAAATATACAAATACCAGCTCAAAATGTTAAGCCAAATATGATTCATAACTTAAATGACATGGAAACTAGGCTACAGTTCACATTATGAAGAGTGCTGGCTAACCTCTTAAGGCAGTATGATGTAATGACATTTCCAGTATGGTTATTTCATAAATAAACTACTTTTTTAATGTGCATGCATGTTTATCTTGATAGATAGTCTGCTAAATTTAAACTAACCTTGTACTAGGTAACATAGGGCCAGAGTCACAAAAATCTTAAGAAAGTTCTTAAGATGAATTTGAAGTTCAAAAGATTGTCCCCAAGAAAGTATTTCTTAAGAACATCTTCAAGAGTAGCATTTTTAAAAATTAAAATGTCAGGCTTTTACATTTTCCAATTGTATACTAGCTTGCTCAAGTGGTTGCCATATCTAATACAAAAATTTAAAAACTACAAAATGTTATAACTTAATACAGTGGGCTCCACAAATATTGCCACCTTGGAAAAAATAAACAATATTAATATATATATGAAAAAATGTTTTGTTGCAATCCTCTTAGTCTTTCATTCAAAATATTCACAAACAAATTTAATTTACACAAAATATTAATGTGGAATAAATAAATGCTTTTCTCCCAAAAATTAGTTAAGAGTCAAAACCAGCAGGAAATGACCCTTAATCGCTTCCCGGGCGCCACAGCAAAAATGGCTGCCCACTGCTCTGGGTGTGTGTGTCTTCACTACTCACTGCTCCTAGTGTGTGTGCACTAACTTGGAAGGGTTAAATACAGAGGACAAAAGTATGGGTAAGTATACTTAGCCTTCATGTCATGTCACTGTGACATGTGTGACAACAAAAGGTTGTTGTGCTGAACAAATAATGAAATGGCTATTAAATTATAGTTTAACCCCTTAACTGTCACCCCCCCTTTTTGAGAATAGATGTGAAAAATTCAAGAACGCTTTGGAATATAGACCTAAGTCATTTTTGGGTGCCAGTATTTGTGGAGCCTACAATATATATTTGTCCAACTTTTTAGCAAGCACATCATTTTTTTTAAAGTACAGTGTGTAAGATGTGACATTGACTGCCACAGGTTTATAAAAGTAAAATCTAGTAGTAGTAGTAGTGAAAATCTAGTGTTGTGTTGTAATGCTAAATATTTGAAATTCATTAAACTTCTTATCTTCAGGGATTTAAGTGGGAGCTTTTCCTGACTTTAAGAAGTTATTAATAACTATTTTTAATACTCTTTTCAAGAATTTGAATTCTTAAGTTTCGTCTTTTTTCATAAAATACTTAAGTATTTTGGGAATATAATATATTCATAATTTTTAAAGTAAGAAACCAGGAAGAAAATGACAGTTAAGGAATTTTAATCTTAAGAATGTTTCGTGGATTCAGCCCCTGGCCTCTAGTTCCTAAAGCTTCCTTTGAGTTAAGGCTTTTACACAAAAATACTTCTGCAGCGAAAAACTAGGAAGCTGTAGCATTTCTAAATTGGTCCGAGAACAAACCAAACTGTCTTTGAGGAGCCGTACCAGAAATGACCTGGAAGTACCTGGTAGTTTCATAATCCCACAGTAGACTGAATGGAGGTCTGAGAAACTACAGTAATGACTATCTTAAACCATCAATAGAAGCTAGCTGAGCTCTACAAACAGCCAAGCTTTGGTTTGAAGCACTATCTCTGTAAAACCTGCACACACCTGCTCAGTCCTTACACAGGCCTTGTCATAAATCTCACACCCTCATGCTTCCCTGAAGTCACGAGACACTGCGGTTTGGGATTTCCCATGGTAGTTCTCACTCATACTAAACACTCCAGCGTCTCCATGCTCTTTAGTTCCTCTGCGTCAATGGTGGAATCGGGACACGTGTCAGCGCTGAGCTCCTCTGGCATTAGTGTGTGTGTGTAAATGCTCTGGTACTCCTGTAGTACCTTGACCACTGCGTTGTGCCCAAACTGCATAGCGTCATCGAGAGGTGTGTTCCCCCATCTGAAGAACCGATAGGCATGCATTTTAAATCCATGAAACAAAAAACAGACCACAAAAAGTGCAAGGGTGGCGAGTTCTGCCTTACCTGTCCTTTGCATTGGGGTTGGCTTTGCAGGTATGTGTTAAAAACTTGACCGCTTCTAAGTGCCCTGAAATCAGAGTTTTAGAGGCCTATTAAATGCATGAATGAGTTTTTCATTTACACCCAATTCCGATTGCCCAATTCAAACTTTAGGACTGTTCACGCTGTTAGTGATGAAATAGTAGTAATAAATTAATAAATAGTGACTTAAGCATCAGAACGATGCCAAGAGACAACTGACATCCTCCATCATGACATCAAATCATGAGGCACATGAGACAAAATAAGCGTTTGAGGCATTACTGTATATTATGTCATGCATTAACTCATTCACTGCTTATCAACCACATATGAACGTGTTATGGATTGGGACTGTAAAAATGTCATGCATTTGGTGCTGGTCAGACTAAGGCTGAGTACTCACTAAGGCTGCATTTATAATTCTTCAGAAATCATTCTAATATGCTGATTTGGTGCTCAAGCAGGCCCGGCTCCAGCTTTGATATACAGGGTGGGCCAAGTGAATTGACCAGCGGGCTCAGACTTTTAACATTATTTTTTATCCCGTAACAAAACATAATTTTATAACAAAAGAGGCAGGTTTAGAAAGGAACTCTCTATATTTACAGGACTCAATGCAAAGGAACTTTACTACAGGTTTATTCTGGTCCAGATTTTTACTTGCCCTGCAAAAAATTTCAATGGCCCAACCCCCCAAAAAAAGTATTATTAGTATTTTAATAAATATTAAGACAAGTAAACAGTCTGTAAGAAAAAATTACAAGCAATAGCACAAATAAATAGAATCAGGGCAGGACTGAGGGGTTTGAGTTTATTTTAGGGCCCTACCTACGCTACAAAATGACCTCCACTAGAAAATCATTATAGAGTAGCACAAAATACACAAAAATGTAAATATGCTTTGAGGTTCCTAGAACAATTAATATGCAACATGCCTAGTCTAGTCAAAGTTAAGAGGCAATATTAAATAGACATTATAATACAGTAAAATACATGATGTGTCTCTCAATCGAGAGAAGATCAAAACCATAAAATAACACTGATCAATAAAGCCAGAGATGAACAGTATTTTTAATTGTATTGTCATATCTATGAAATTGTCATATCTATCAAATAAAGTGCAGCTCAGATGCGACATGAATGATTTACACTGCAGTTGCATAGTGTTGGTGTAATGCATAACTAATTAATTAATTACTGTAATTTAATTACTTTCCTTCAAAAATTAAAGTAAGGAATTACTCTTAATTTCTCTGTAATTGAATTACATTTACTTATGATGTGTATCCCTTAAATACTGTATAGACTACAACAATACTATATAAAACAATAGTTGATTTAACGCATGTAATTTTTTACATCTTATGTTAAAATGTATTGTAACCATCTCCCTTTAAATACTTTGGTCAGTTCAAGAATCATTTATGCAATTTTATATTATTTATTTAAAATAATTAAAAGAGCTGTTTCATGTCTATCTTTATATTGTTCAACTGGTCGAGGTTGAAATGAGATTTAGAAAGTAATTAGTAATAAGTAATGGAATATTTTTTAGAAAGAGAGTATTAGTAAAGTAATCTAATAACACTGTTGAAGATGTAATTAGTAGCTAGTAATTCATTAAATAATAGGCTACTTAAACTAAAACCACCCGTAGGTGGCGGCAAGTCACCGTCTTAAAGAGTGAGTTGAATCCTTCATTCAACAGATTCGTTCAAAGTGCTAATTTACTTAACTTAGCAAACGACTGTATTTATGAATGGATAGCCTAAATAAGTTAGTGAATATTATTTTTTTAAACTGTTGTCACAGTGCAGATGTTCAGAAAGACAGAACTGTTCCTTGTGTGAAAACTCATATATCATAGATTTATGTAAGAACAGGAACAGGATTTTTTCACACATTTTGATGACATTTCAGCCCTG
This sequence comes from Gobio gobio, assembly GCF_949357685.1. NCBI lineage: Eukaryota > Metazoa > Chordata > Actinopteri > Cypriniformes > Gobionidae > Gobio > Gobio gobio. The sequence continues at coordinate 43,833,658 of NC_137116.1, read as the reverse complement.
CTAGGGCAGTGAGACAGGAAAGAGCGCACAAAACCCTTCAGATCACATAGTTTAGTGGAAAAATAACAGAAACCACCATTCTCAAAAAATGACTCGTGAACATGAGAAACAAAAGCGAACCATCTAGACGTGGCTCTCTGTGTGCAGAGAAAACAGTGCACAAGTTCTCTAACGCGTCTTTTCGTGAAACGGTTTAAAATCGTTTGAGGCCTAAACTGACAAAAGAGACTTAAATAGGCTTTCTAGTTTCTAAATAACAAGTAGATTGATGGCAAGCACCCGAAAAACATGATCTCTCTCAAACTCTGGAGCTGAAATATTGAAATCGGTTATTTGGCGTGGGGCCAGGGTGGGCCAAGCTTCTGATTGGGTGGGCCAGGCCCACCCTGGCCACCCCATGGAGCCGGGCCTGTGCTAAAGAAACATTTCTTCTTATTATTATTATCAATTTTGAAAACAGTTTTGCTGATTAATATTTTTGTGAAAATTGTGATACATATTTTTTTCAGGATTAATGAATAAATAGGAAGTTCAAAAGAACAGTATTTATTTAAAGTCAATTGACTTTTAAACAATTGAATGCATCCTTGCTGAATAAAAGTATTAATGTATTTAGCTTTTGAATAGAAGTGGAGATCCATTAAAACATTTTTAGCCTGTCTAAAAAAGGCCTTATTACCTTCTGCTGAGGCCACATGTAGAGCGGTACGGGTGTCATAGTCAGTCAATTCCATACTGACTGCAGAGAGAGCAATTCTGAAACAAATCAATATCTTATTGTTGCTCATAACCATTCACATATAAATGTTTGAATGTATTTTTATTTGCATTAAAAAATGAAGAGATTTTTACCTCCTGAGAGCTGAGACATCCCCACTGTATGCAGCAAACATCAGATCCACCACAGACTTGTTCTGAAATGTATTAAATAAAATCGGTGCTCACAACTATTAACTTTGCTTTTTGTTAGCACAGTGTGAATGAAATGGCAAATTTGTTCTGTGGTCTCACCCTCTCATGGCCGGTCTGTCTGCGAGGGTCTAACTTCTTCGCAAAGTGTCTCAGATTGTCATAGTTATGGAAGTTAAACAGCGAGACTAGCTCCTAAAAGAGAAAAAGGTTGATGGTCTCAGAGGAAAAATAAAGAAATAGAAAGAGAGATAAAAGCAGAGATCGTGAAAAAGTACCTGGCAGAAGTGGATGCCTCGGATGCTATTGCCGACACGGTCAAGAGGCGGAGACCAGCACATTACTCCCATAATATTAGGAACTATGAGCAGCACGGCACCAGACACCCCAGATTTAGCAGGCAAACCCACCTGAGGAAGAAACACACATAGTGTGTCATTCCAGTGTTTTTTCATGTAAACGTGCTAGTTTGACCGTTGCGCTTGTGTCTCGCATCTTTTGCAGCATGGTTATTATTATATAATAACAGTGATTTCATTTGAGTAATTAGCTGAGGTTTAAAGTAAATGACTGAAATATTTTCATCTAGCTGTAAAGTCCATTGTGTACTTTATCACACTGAGGAATTCTGCAATTCAGTCAGCTGTGTGTGTGTGACTCACGTGAAAGGCAAACTGGCCAGAGAAGTCATACATGCCACAGGAGTGCATGAGACTAAGAGTGTTTCGGACGGCCTCTGCACTGAGCACACGCTCGCCTGTGATTGGACAGATCCCTCCATTAGCTAATGTGGCTGCCATGACGCTGCCGGACTCGCATGTCACCTCAATAGAGCACAGCTGGAAATGACAAAAAAAGACATAAAAACATAAAAGAGAAACATTTTGAGGTTTAGTATGAGCAATAATAGTAAGTTCTAATTTTAAACACAATTATGTGTCAGAATTACCTGAAAGTAGAAGTCAAGGGCTGCCGTCATGTCAACTCCACTGGGAAAACACTACAGGAAAAAGAGCAGAGCAGCAGGTGAGAAAGCAAGAAATATCCCATCATTATGCTTATGAAAATGATAACCAAAACTGCACTCACTTTTTTTTCTTTGAGATAATAGCCAATTGCATAGTTCCTGTCACCGGTCTCTTTCTCTGACTGGAAACTTCAAAAGCAAGAAAATGATCATTCACCAATAAACCAGTACAAATTAGATAACAACTGTAGGTTCATCTTTAAGAGAGTGTGATTTGATAAAAATAATGGAGTTATATTAAAAACTCACGTGGCATTACTGAACCCAACATATTCTCTGCCAGCCATTCTATTCAGATAATCCATCATCTGACCAACAAACAGAAATCAATTTTCATAAGTGAGACAAAATTGGAAACAAAAAAAACCTGGGATATTTCACATGGTGGAGATGTTGCAGTGTACTCACAAAGTCAAACTTCTCTGCCTTGTTGGAACCAGGCTATAATGGAGACAAATAAGAGAAAGTGAGAAAAATCACCAATACCCCTGTGAAAAAAAAGTACACTTTAGCATACTTAAATTATTTATAATGGAATTAATATACTTTAAAAGAATATACTTAAAATGTATTAGAGATTAAATGTATATTAAATGCAATTAATAACTAATCTTCGTGTTTTTGATGCATTTAAGTGGTACATATTTAAATGTAATTTCATAATTAATTATATTGTCTTTGACAGTGGTAATGCGTAGGCTGTCAATGGAGGGACGGAAACCTCTCCTCAAAAAGATCTTTTTTTTTTTTTTTTACTTTTTTGGGTGAACTAACTGTTAAAATAGAGATCTGTCAAATGTACTGCAAGCTTTTTTTTTTTTTTTTTTTCATTTTTAGTACTAAATTATCCTTTAATGAAATTTCTATTGAAGTTGCAATTTAGTGTATTTATACATCCATCCATCCATCCATCTTCTTCCGCTTATCCGGGGCCGGGTCGCGGGGGCAGCAGTCTAAGCAGAGATGCCCAGACTTCCCTCTCCCTAGACACTTCTTCCAGCTCTTCCGGGGAGACACCGAGGCGTTCCAAGGCCAGCCGGGAGACATAGTCCCTCCAGCGTGTCCTTGGTCTTCCCCGGGGCCTCCTCCCGGTTGGACATGCCCGAAACACCTTCCCGGGAAGGCGTTCAGGAGGCATCCGGAACAGATGCCCGAGCCACCTCAGCTGTCCCCTCTCGATGTGGAGGAGCAGCGGCTCTACTCCGAGTTCCTCCCGAGTGACTGAGCTTCTCACCCTATCTCTAAGGGAGCGCCCAGCCACCCTGCGAAGAAAGCTCATTTCGGCCGCCTGTATCCGGGATCTTGTCCTTTCGGTCATGACCCAAAGCTCATGACCATAGGTGAGAGTAGGAACGTAGATTGACCGGTAAATCGAGAGCTTCGCCTTACGGCTTAGCTCTTTCTTCACCACGACAGACCGGTACATCGACCGCATTACTGCAGAAGCTGCACCGATCCGTCTGTCAATCTCCCGTTCCATCCTCCCCTCATTCGTGAACAAGACCCCTAGATACTTGAACTCCTCCACTTGGGGCAGGAACTCTCCACCAACCTGAAGTGGGCAAGCCACCCTTTTCCGACTGAGGACCATGGCCTCGGATTTGGAGGTGCTGATCCCCATCCCAGCCGCTTCACACTCGGCTGCAAACCGTCCCAGTGCATGCTGAAGGTCCTGGTTAGAAGGGGCCAACACGACAACGTCATCCGCAAAGAGCAGAGACGAAACCGTGTGGTCCCCAAACCTGACACCCTCCGGCCCTTGGCTGCGCCTAGAAATTCTGTCCATAAAAATTATGAACAGAACCGGCGACAAAGGGCAGCCCTGCCGGAGTCCAACATGCACCGGGAACAAGTCTGACTTACTGCCGGCAATGCGGACCAAACTCCTGCTTCGGTCATACAGGGACCGGACAGCCCTCAGCAAAGGACCCCGGACCCCATATTCCCCCAGCACCCTCCACAGGACGCCGCGAGGGACACAGTCGAATGCCTTCTCCAAATCCACAAAACAAATGTGGACTGGTTGGGCAAACTCCCATGAACCCTCCAGCACCCTGTAGAGGGTATAGAGCTGGTCCAGTGTTCCACGACCAGGACGAAAACCACACTGTTCCTCCTGAATCCGAGGTTCCACTATCGGCCGAATTCTCCTCTCCAGTACCCTGGCATAGACTTTCCCGGGGAGGCTGAGAAGTGTGATCCCCCTATAGTTGGAACACACCCTCCGGTCCCCCTTTTTAAAAAGAGGAACCACCACCCCGGTCTGCCATCCCAGAGGCACTGTCCCCGACCGCCACGCGATGCTGCAGAGGCGTGTCAGCCAAGACAGCCCCACAACATCCAGAGACTTGAGGTACTCAGGGCGGATCTCATCCACCCCCGGTGCCTTGCCACCGAGGAGTTTCTTGACCACCTCGGTGACTTCAGCTTGGGTGATGGACGAGTCCTCCTCTGAGCCCCCAGCCTCTGCTTCCTCAATGGAAGACGTGACGGCGGGATTGAGGAGATCCTCGAAGTATTCCTTCCACCGTCCGACAACATCCCCAGTTGAGGTCAACAGCCGCCCATCGCCACTGTAAACAGCGTTGATAGGGCACTGCTTCCCCCTCCTGAGGCGCCGGACGGTTTGCCAGAATCTCTTCGAGGCCAGCCGATAGTCCTTTTCCATGGCCTCACCGAACTCCTCCCAGGCCCGAGTTTTTGCCTCCACAACCATCCGGGCTGCAGTCCGTTTAGCCTGCCGGTACCTGTCAGCTGCCTCAGGAGTCCCACAAGCCAGCCAGGCCCGATAGGACTCCTTCTTCAGCTTGACGGCATCCCTTACTTCCGGTGTCCACCACCGGGTTCGGGGATTGCCGCCTCGACAGGCACCGGAGACCTTGCGTCCACAGCTCCGAGCAGCCGCTTTGACAATGGAGGTGGAGAACATGGTCCACTCGGACTCAATATCTCCAGCCTCCCTCGGGATCCGGTCGAAGCTCTGCCGGAGGCAGGAGTTGAAGATCTCTCTGACAGGAGACTCGGCCAAACGTTCCCAGCAGACCCTCACAGTACGTTTGGGTCTACCGAGTCTATCCAGCTTCCTCCCCCGCCATCGGATCCAACTCACCACCAGGTGGTGATCAGTTGACAGCTCCGCCCCTCTCTTCACCCGAGTGTCCAAGACATACGGCCGCAGGTCAGATGAAACGACCACGAAGTCGATCATTGACCTACGACCTAGGGTGTATTTATACATTAAATGTTATTTGAAATAACAATAGTCAACACATCAAAATAAGTGTACTTCTTCAAAGCAAAAGATTATTGAAACATAGATTTAAAAATGTATTTTAAGTGTCTAAAAGAAAGTCATGAAAGTGCACTCTTTAAGTACACTTAAGTGACCTTTTATTTTATTAATATTATACTATCTGCAAGTACAGTTGAAAGTATACTTTTAAGATTTTAAGTACACTATAAGAGATCACATTCAATATGATTAAGTGCACTTCTTTTTCACAAGTGTAGTCAATAAAACGAACGCTAAAAGCAGTAACCTGGAAGGCTAATTCGCCCAGAAGCCGAATTCACTCATTTGATTTATGAATAAATTAAGGTTTGTAGTTAATATTACTTGAAAGCACTTTCAAATTTCATTCAACAAATTACACATAGTTATGCCTCATAAGGACTACACAAGTTTTGTAATTCATCAAGCATATAAACTAGGTGTAGGCCTAGTTTATATCTGCTTATTTACCCATTGCTAATGCTAATTCTCTTCAAGACAACAAAATAAACATCTCTACAGACAAAGTCAGATGTGAAACACAACACATTCAACATTCACAAAGTCCACTGTGATTCTTCACATTAGGCAAATGGGCTAAAAATGAACTATGTATAGAAAATATTAGTTTTAGTTGGCCAGCGAAAAAATAGCTAACAGTGGTTCCAGCGAGCGACAGTTTGTTATGGGATTGATCCAAAGATCCCTCCGCAAGCAGTAATACAGTACCGTATTTAGACACTTGGTGGCAGTGTGCACAGAAACAGAAAAATGTGGTATGATATGAGATCATAAAAAATCCCTAAAAAGATATGTAGGCTATATATAGATATATAATATGTTATGCATGTGAAACCATATTAAATCATAAAATAGCATCTTAACTGAGAATATATCTTATTTTTTTCACTGATGAACATGAAATTAAATGACAGAACATGAAAGCCGAACAGAAAGCCAAATGACTGAACATGAACCAATAACAGTAGTCCCTAACAGACAAAGTGCTCCACATATCAGGTTTCATATGTCCTAAGGTGTGACGTTAAGGTGACCAGTTCCACGAGGGAGTCCAGAAGGGACTCCTGTGAGCAAAGGTCAGTGTAATGCGATCACAGCTGTTAGATGTCTTCATCTTAAAAAGTACTCCTGTGTGTCTGTGCTCTGTGAGGTTGTGTAACATGTTTAAGAGCATAGGTCAAACTAGAAAATTATAATACAAGTAAGGAGTCTCTTAATTATACATGCAGTCAGGTTTTGTTTTTATATCGATTCATTTAAACCACTCGTTCATTGCAGTCATAGAACTGTAAGTAATTTAGTAGAAAATGTGACCCTTTTAAACACGCTGAAAGGCGTATTTCTCAGCACATCTTCTGATTGGCTGCTTAGACACAGCTCTTGACCACTAGCAGTTCTTATTATGTGATTCCTCATCGGACCACCCACTACCCCCATACACACAAACACACACCTTGTTAGCTATTTAAAACCAGGTCAAAAGGAAAGGGCAAATGCTAAATTTTGTCCCAATAAAAGCACTTTGCCTGTCACAACAATCATTTATGATTTCAATAACATGCAACACAGCAATGCTGCTGAATTTAAAGTAACTCTTCAAGGTTTTATAAAAGGCTTTATCAAATGAATGTGTTATGTCTGTAGGAATTTCATTTTGAGTACTCAAGGTATTATTATGATGAATGTATAACAACAGTGAACGAAATATATACAAAAAATAGCCTCTTACCTTTATGAGAGAGCTGATTACAATGGCTCCAGCATTCACCATGGGATTATGAGGTTTATCTGGGAAACCCAAAAAAAAGTTTACAAATGATCAAATCTCAATGTCAAAGGAGCATCATGTTGACAGTGATTGCAGGAGATTGCAGAAGCAATGTTCCTCAGAGGTGAGGAAATCCATTGATAAGGTTTATCCTGACAACTATTTTACAGTTTCCTCTTGTTGACAGACATCATGTTGCAATAGAACACAACGAGCCTGTGATATCGCTAATTTAGAGCTATGATATAATTGATTTTGAACCTTTGGAGTTTTGTCCAGGGCAAATAAAAGAAAGTTTATAAAATACCTCTAACAATGTTTCATTTTAAATGTCCAAATACAACATGAGACCAAGAGTGACAGCAACAAAAAGAGAAATAAGACAGATTGTGATGGTTTCTCACCCTCTTCATCTAAAAAGAGTTTGTTGAATTTGAGGCCACTGGGTTCTTTCCCCACGTATTTGTGCACATTTTCAGTGCCAGCCTCATGCACGGCCAGCGCATACTCCAGAGGCTTCACACATGACTGCAGACAAAATGGCACATCCGTGTCCCCTATAGCATGCCTTTGTAAAGAGAAAGATATAAAGATATAAAAAATACGGTATTGGAAGAGAAAAAAAGACAGAATTACTATTATTCAAGATCCAGAATTAACCAGAAAGCATGTGATGTGAGTGAAATTTGTATTTCACAGGAGGATTCGCTAAGTGGCCGAGAACTTTATTATGACATACAACATAACACATTGAATCAAACTGTAAAAATGATAATATGATAAGTTTGTTATAAGGGATATTCATGATTCAAAGACCAAAACCGTTGACAAAAAACATGTTAAACATTATACTGTCATTGCATAATATTTTAGAAATATTTATAATAAGAAAATTATTGTACACTTATTTTGAAATACAATACCATTTAAAAGTTTGTGGTTGATTTTGAAAGAACGTTTTTGAAAGTAGCCTCAATGCTCGCCAAGGCTGCATTTATTTAAACAAAAATACAATAAAAACAGTAATATTGTGAAATATTATTACAATTTAAAATAACTGTTTTATTATATTTTAAAATGTAATTTATTCCTGTGATGGCAAAGCTAAATTTTCAGCAGCCATTACTCCAGTTTTCAATGTCACATGATCCTTTAAAAATCATTCTAATAAGCCGATTTCTTATTATCAATGTTGAAAATATTTTCATTTATTCATTTTCTAAGGATTTTAATGCATCCCTGCTGAATAAAAGTATTTTCTTTAAAAAAAAAATCCTCCCCACCACCTTAGCAGCCCAAACTTTATTGTCAGAAAATGTGGTCAATTGTACATTTTTTGGACATGTGCTGCAAAAAGTTAATTCTGGACCCTTCCCTCTTCACATAAATGTGAATAAAGAAAGTTTGAAGACAGTATACTTTACCTCTGACCATCCACTGTGCACAGAGAAACTCCCCAGAGGTGTGGACTGAACTTAGCCAACTGAGGGATGTAGTTTGCTACCTGAGCAAACACGCACATGGACAAAAATAGAGATTGTAGGCAAATAAATGTGTTTGTAGAAGGCAAGGTGATTCAGAAACAGTGATAAGGAAAATCCATGTCTTACTTTCCCTCCTTGCTGAGCCTTTACGTTATAATACAAATGGTTTATGAGGGAGGTAAAGGCCTCAAAGTCTGGAATGATGAACTTCCTTTGGAAGGCTTGAGTCAGGAGGACTATGTTACTGCCAACACATCTAGAAACAGAAACACACAAATGCCCATGTGACACAACTGTGACTTAACGGCCACCTGTGATCAGTAATGTGCTAAGAGAGTTGTACATGGCTGAACATGATATCTGATCCATGTTTATTAACACTGACTGAATCGCGCTAAAAAGAAAACTGTGCCTCAGATAACTAACAAACACATTAGCGCTGCTTAACATGGCTTAGCTCCAAACACGCTTCAGCAGAAAGCATATACACACAATACATACATACAAACAGGCGGACTGTTGTATTTATCTCTGTTGGGGAGCAGAAAGCCAGGTGAAGCATTTGTATGTGATGATATGTGTGCATGTGGGCATGATGAATCGACAGGTTATATTTCCAGCCTTCCAAGAACATAGAGATATCATTTCCCCATGCGGGGCATGAGCTTGTGTATATATCATAACAGCTGTAGGCTGTAAACTATAAGTGATGTCATGACATATCGCTAAAAACACACATACTGTAAACACATTCTCTCATTCTTTGCATTCCTGAGTCAATTTTCTACCCACTTTCTGAACAGTTCCTGGTCCATCATTGTCGTTCCAACGGAATCTTGGACAGCTTGATGGATCTGTCGAATGCAGTCACTCAAACGGGGGTCAGAGGTCAGCAAGCCTGTGCTTTTCAGTGCCTTAGAAATACAAGAACATGTATTTTAATATTGGAATAAATAATTTTCAAAACACAGTTTATTGCTTGAAGACTTTTGCACAAATTTATGGGCTGAACTGCCAGTTCAGGAACACAAAATACGTTATATAGAGATATGAAACAGCGTTCGAAGCCCAGTTGATTTACCCTACTGTTACTAAGCAAGTATGAATTAATCTGATCAAAAGTGACAGAAAAGACATTTATAATGTTACAAAGATTTTCTTTAAAATAAATTATGTTCTTTTAAACGTTCCCTTCATCAAAGAATCCTAAAACAAACATATCAGGTTTACAAAAATGTTTTCAACATTGATAATAATGAGAAACTTGAGCAGAAAATCAGCATATTAGAATGATGAAGACTGAAGTAATGGCTGTGGAAAATTTAGCTTTGTCCTCAAAGGAATAAACTACGTTTTAATGCATATTGTTTCATAACATAAGAGACTACTTTTAAAAACATAAAAAATTCGTACTGAGCCCAAATTTTGAATAGTAATGTATTTGCGATTGAAACGGGATATTATGAGAAGAAAGTGGGGCTTGATTTGATCCATCAGGAATTTAATGGATCATAAAAAGTGGTCTCTATATGACAGGTGTCAGAAAAAGGACGGCTTTTCAAAGCTGGAGCAAGTTATTACATTTTGACAAAAAAATTGCATGGACAAATTATTTACAATAAGACCAGGAACATGCATTAAGACAGTAAATAGATGCAATCAAAAGCTAAAATATTAAGGTCCAATGGTACTGTGCCAGCGTGATTACATAAGTGAAATGAAAGAGTTCACCATTAGTAATTTGAATATGTTATCTTCAGTCAATGGTTTATGGCATGTTAGACTGGAGCTGGTGGAGATGATCATCATATATAGACACAACAACCCAAGCATATAAATTATAGCAGACATTTTAATAGCGATCTATTTCTGGGTGGTATGTGCGCTGAAGCACACACGCAAACACTCACACCAATGTGCAGTACTGTCAGGAAATTCAATGTGTTACCTTGGTTAAAACAGTCCATAATTTTGTATTCCTCCTTGTAATATGAACTCAAACATCCAAAATTGGATCAACATGTGTTTGGGAATAGGTATATTTATTAGGGGCTTTAATGGAGCCCAGACACCTGGCACAAACATGATGTATATTTATAGTACCATTATATAATACCAAAGATTTATGATTATGACTAATGTAAGAATAAAAGTGTCTTATTTAAACCACACCAAACTAAACAGAGAGCATGAGGGTACATGATGTTTATAGCATGCATTTCATTCCCTTTCGTGCTGACTAAGTCATACACACACACACACACACACACACACACACACATCAGCACTGTGACTCTAGAGCAACTCACAGTCAGGAAACGTGCCACTGAGAGCTTATCTTCTCCCTGGGTGATAGTGTAGAACAACAGGTCCTCCAACCCAGCAACCACCTTCCTACTGCTCAAAACAGACAACAGAGAAAACAACATGTTTTTCCAAAATACAATGCATAATACAGTTAATTTGATAAAGATAGTCACCCCTTCAATGACTTTATATTTTCTCTATGGCAATACAGCCAGCGGGTAACGCCTCTCCGAGGATTTACCTGTACGTCGCGGAGTCAGTCTCTGTGATCACGTGCTGATGGCGCGGATGCTGGCCCGGTGATGCGCTCGTGTGCAAGAGCCGAGCAGGTGAGTGTCTTCTTTCCAAACTTCCCGCAACTCTCTCCCATTTTCCAGCAGTTCTTATGAGCAAAACACCAGCTCTAGACGCAAGTAGGGTTTTAACACCATGCATAATCTATCCAGAAAGTTTTAACCTTTAAATCAACGACCTATAAGAGCTGTAAAATAGTCTGAATAAACAAACGCGTGTCTCTTATGCTTTCTAGTGGACTCCAAGTGCCTGATCGTCCCACGAGGCATGGGAGTGACTTATGTTGACAAAATTAGCCGGTAACCGAGGGATCATACGCAGGTGAGGACACGCCCCCTGGCGGGTGTGACGGTGGGGGGAAAAAAGACATAGATCATTGGTGGATGCCAGAACACACTTGTAGCCTGCTGGTAGCCTATATTTCTATAAGGTAATCAAGTATCACACAGCCTGTTTCTTCTCTGAAAAACTTGTGTACCGTATGTTGGTGTTAGACTATAGAACGTGTCAAGTGAGTAAGGCTCAACTCTTTTTAGCTTGTCCCCACACAAATTTCATGAAAAAACTGTGCTTTATCGAGGTTCTATTGCTTGAACATACAAAAGAGTTTAAGCACATATGTGTTTAGAAGACAATGTAAAAATATGCATACAAATATGTAGATGTATGTTGAATGTTTGATGTGCTGCCACTGCTACTGTATAGTTTGATGATTTGATTAGTGTAATAGTATTTTTGGTTTTATTTTATTTTATTTGTGTGTTTTTTGTCTTGTATGGCTGTGTGGACCCCAGGCAGATTAGCAACCACTTTGTGGAAGCTGATGGGGATCCGGAAAAAGAATAAAGATGACTCAATACTAGAACTATAAAAAGAAGGGCAGACTCACTGAGCCTGGGCATTTTGCCACTAAGACGTTTTTGGCACAAAATCAAAAGTAAAAATCACATGATCACAATGCATTTGTGACCACTGACCAGTGGCAAAACATTTTGATTTAATAGCCTAACTGTTTGGTCCACACTCAGTTACTAAACATGTATAAACAAATGTATTAAATAACATTGATATTTACTACAATACACACACACACACACACACACACACACACACACACACACACACACACACACACACACACACACACACACACACACACACACACACACACACACACACACACACACACACACACACACACACACACACACACACACACACACACACACACACATAAAGACACATGATTCCCCTTTTTCCCCAATTTGCAAAAAAAGTCTTGCAGTCTTTCATTGGGCTAACTCTCACTTTGCTGAGGAAAATTTGGGATTGCTGTAAGATAGAAAATACAGAAACTTCTGCTGGCAGTAAATCTGCTGTGGGGATCGTCCATGTTTGAAAGGAAAGCAGACAGTTATACATTGTCCAGTATTTATAATTTTCCTGAAACACTTCACTCTGAAAAAATGCTAATGTAAAAAATTTGAAATTCTTTCAATTTTTAACATTACGGTTAGGGTTGTGGAAACAAAATGCGTTTTTTAATTAGAAATTTCCCTTAAAATTGTTCTCAGTTTTTCACCACTAATGACTTTTTATGCAAAATGATTCTTGTAAAAAATTTGCTAGGTTGAAAATGTGGTATGCTATCATCATCATACTCATATACTCAGGACTGTTGCTTAAATTCATGGTAGCAGCCCCCCCCCCCCCCCACACCATTCCCAACAGTAGGTTATATAATAGTGGACCTTAGTCGGCTCACCCCGTCAGATGGCCTGAGACAACATTCCTGGTTGTGTTCATGCCATGATGGCCCTGATCATACTTACTGACATTCTTGACCTTTTGAGACGTCATTTTAGACTTGGGTCAGCATGACGCATGGCTCAGAGCAAGGACATGGACCAAAGTTGCTGGAGGGGGCTTAGGGTGGGGAGGGAGGGGGAGGTGGGGCTGGGGGGTTGGGGGGGTTTGGTCTTATTGGTTTAATTCATTTAATATAAGGATTAAAAGGGATTTAAGGAAATAAAGAAAAATAAATAAGAATGGTATAAATTCCAGTTCTATTGTAGTTATAAAGTAAACTATTTGCAAAATATGCACACATTCACTCTTATTTTTGTCTGCCTAATATGTAAAAATGCTAAATGTTTCTTGTCAAATTAAGTTATATATAATGTCATATTTTCAATTCAAAATGGTGAAATTTCATTAAAAAAAACATTTAAAAAATGTCATAAAACATTTTGGCCATTTCTAATTATACCTTGATGTCTGGTGGTTATGGCTCTGGCTCAGAGTCAACCTTGAATTTGGGTCAAAGGTACTACCATATCCAGTTGACCACTTTGCTCTGGCCAGATCGGATTATGTGTCAGACCGAGTCCAGTCAACTTAACCTTGCTTATGATTTTTGCACATTTGAGACTTAGCACTAACTCACAAACATTTCATGAGCTCATATAGCCTATAAGTGATGGGTATCTGCATCCAACCGATTTGACCAAATCGACTTTGCTCGTTTGTGGCTCCCCCTGGTGGACTTTGGTGTAACTACACAGTTCAAGCCCAACTCTGATGCACAGGTGCCAGTGGATCTTTTCCGTATAAAACAGTTCAGTGTTTATAATGTTTGTGAATTTGCACGTTTAAATGTATTTATTTAAGTTGAATTGCTCATAACGTCCATAGGATCTGACTAGACTAAAACGAGGAGTATGTGGCAGGCTGGCAGCTGGCAGAGTGGCAGTAGCCTACCTGCTTTTGCGTCCCCAATCCAACCAGGAGCGCTGTTAATATCCCTTTTCGCCTGTAGGGGGCAGACCGCACCAACTCACCTCTATAAACCACACGTACTCCTATAAACGGATACGGAGAATCAGTCCAGACTCCAGTCCAGCACCAACATACTGACTACCCTCATCACCACAGCCAAACGCCAGATCAGACATTATCCTTTCAGTTACACTGGGGGTTTATTTACAGTCTCAATTTGTTCAGTTTGTGGAAAAGAATAAACATAAGTGAAGAGTGTTCTTTTTTGAGTTCTACACTGACAGAATTGCATGTGAACTCTGATTGAATGCATTCCACAGAGGCTGTGTGGGCCATTGTACTGTTGTCTTTGGGGACCGGTCACACACTTGCCAGTACACATGCATACTCACACTAAAAAAATTGACATTTTTCTTTTTACCCATGCAATTCGACATTCTCCCCACACTTTTCCTCTGAACAGCTCCACGGCAGCTGAAGCGAGGGCTCCTTTTAACCATGAGCCTGGAGTGAAATTACACCCACTTATCATAAGGATCAAACACCCCTTCCCCTCGTATTATATCCTTTCGTGTTGGCACACACACATTCAAATGCACATGCACATGCATGCAAACCCCTAACCCATGCCCTAGTGATGACCATGCGTCTCTTGGTGGGGAATGTTTTTCATTCCTTCACTGTGACCATGAATGCTGGCTTTGTCTACCTGCTTCATCTTAAACCCCCCTCTCTCTCCCCCCATCTTCCTCCTTTCTGCCTCTCCCAACATTCTCTGATCTCTGTACTGGCCATAACTGGCGTGTGTATATGGTGAAACTCAATTTTGCTCTAAGGAAATTAGGATGTCAATATTTAGCACATTCTGACTGCTACCATTATTTGTTCATTATACTCTCATTAGTGATTATCGGTTTATTCTGTAACACATTTTGCAACCAAAAATACACTCAGGATGTAGTGTACATACAATACCGTTAAAAAGTGTGGAGTCAGTAAGATTTTAAAAATATTTTTAAGTTTCTTATGCAGCTCACAAGGCTGCATTTATTTGATGAAACACTATTAGAATTTAAAGGAACTTTAATATATTTTAAAATGTAATTTATTCTTGTGATCAGAGTTACAAGTAATGCAAGTTACATAATCAGATTACTTTTTTAGCTAGTAAAGTAGCACTTTACTTTTCAATTTGCAGCAAAACACTTTGCATTTTAAAAAGTAACTTGAATACTAAACTCAGAATATTATGCAAACCTGCAGTAATGAAATATGATAAATAATATACTTTATGTAATTAATCTCACTTTATTAACCGTACAGGTGTGAATTTGCATTTATTTCAGCCTGAGGCTTATTCATATCACTTCTGGTGTGAAAGTGCCTTTACATCTGCCAAAAAACATAACCTTTTTTGGCATTAAAAAACAAACAAACAAGCCCTGTTACTCCATATTACTTTTAAAAGTAACTTTCCTCAACACTGCTTGTGATGCAAAGCTGAATTTTCAGCATCATTATTCTAGTCTTCAGTCATAAGATCCTTGAGTAATCATTCTAATATGATTTAGTGCTCAATAAATTAAAATATATTTATTCGTGAAAAACATTTTTTAGGGTTCTTTGACAAATAGAGTTCAAAAGGAGAGAATTTACTTGCTTGTAACATTGTAATATCTTTACTGTTACTTTTGATCAATTTAATGCATCCTTGCTGAATAAAAATATTAATTTATTTTAAATAAAATCAACTTTCTGACTCCAAACTTTTAAAGAGTAGTGTATAGTTTAATTAAACTGGCTATACAACTCACTCAGTTTTTACTTGCTATAAATATATATATATATATATATATATATATATATATATATATATATATATATATATATATATATATATATATATATATATATATATATATATATATATATATATATATATATATATATATATATATATATATATATATATATATATATATATGATTTACATTTGCACATACAGATTGTTTGTGATTATTTATTTTATCTTATTTTATTTTATTTATTTTATTTTATCTTATTTATTTTATTTTATTTTATTTTATTTTATTTTATTTTATTTTATTTTATTTTATTTTATTTTATTTTATTTTATTTTATTTTATTTTATTTTATTTTATTTTATTTTATTTTATTTTATTTATTTTGACCTGGCTTTGATGATTCTCATTGTGGATCTTTTTGTGCTTTCTTCTTTACTTTATGGTCCTGATGTTGTGTAATGAATCCATTAGTTGTGTCTTGATAAGAATAGGTATCCACATACTACCTGGATGCTTGGAGAACCTTTATGAGGCTCTTGGACTACAATGTCCACAAACAGGGTCCGTTTCTCAGGCCAGTTCACAGGACTTAACTCTCACCCTCAAATGTGTACAAGGGAGCTGCTAAGAATGCAGAGTCCTGTGGTGAACTGTTTGTTTTGTTTAAGTAATCATTGTGTGTGTGTGTGTGTGTGTGTGTGTGTGTGTGTGTGTGTGTGTGTGTGTGTGTGTGTGTGTGTGTGTGTGTGTGTGTGTGTGTGTGTGTGTGTGTGTGTGTGTGTGTGTGTGTGTGTGTGTGTGTGTGTGTTTTAAAATTCAGCATTGGTAAACACTATTGGTTCCACTGAAAGTAGACAGCATGAAGCACTGGTTTTGCACAGAGCTCCTTGACATATAAAATCACACCTGAGGCAATATTTCAAAAGTGCAAGATTTTCAAACTTTTTGATGACAAAGATCCCAATATAATATAATAATATAATATAATAATATAATATAATATAATATAATATAATATAATATAATATAATATAATATAATATAATATAATATAATATAATATAATATAATATAATATAATATAATATAATATAATAATGCATGTAATGTAATGTAATATAAGATATAATTGATATATAATATAATGTAGCTCTATTATTTGTTGTGTCTTATTTATACTGTGTGAGAAAAATAATGAATATTATAAAAAATTTAAATCGACTGTATCTGTTTTCTACCCACTCTACTCTAACGAGTACTGTATTTTCTGATTTATGCATTTACACTTTTTTCCTGAAATTTTCTTTGGACCCCCTAGCTCCCCCTTGCGGCTCCCTGGGGGCCCCTAGACCGCCATTTAAAAACCCCTGATAATTTTTTTTTATTAAATCAGATAGTGAAAGCTGGATAAGAGATGAAACACATTCAGGTTTATATAAAGTCAAAGGGGAGCTGTTAAACCCAGACAGTGGTGTCCTGGCTGAATTAAGCTCATCTGTGGCCTAAATCACACTATCAACAGGGACTCTTCATTCAGAAAATCCTCTGTCCCAGGACACCAGCCTCTCTGTTTGCCATAGCTTATCTCAGAAGTTATGAGAATAAATAGAAAGCTTTATTAGACCAAACAAAGACAGAACGAATCCTTCCCCCACTTCAGGCCCCCTATATGTGGACTGTAATATCAAACAGAACAGTTCGGTTTCCCACGGCTGTGACAGGCTGATTGTACTAAAGGCCCAAGACCAAGAAAGATAACTATAACGAAAACTATACTGGCATCCACACCAAAGCATGATCATGTTTTGTTTATTCAAAGCATGTGCAGCAGTTTTGTCAATTGAAGGCTTGAGCTCTTTAAAGCGAGATGGATTCTGATTGGCCGTCTGCTGAAAAATCGTTTTGAAAGAGATTCCAAAGATATCATTCCTGTGTGCCCTTATCTTTATAGTCGTTGTCTGGACTCTGCTATTCTTTTACATTTTGAATGATTACAAAAAAAAAACAATTTTACTATTATAGTTATTGGCCTTGCTGTGAATGTGCCTTAAAGGGGAAAAATCACAGAAAAAGTTTTCATTTTAATTAACTGTCATGCAAATACTTTGTGCGGTATTTTAATTACGGTTTAGTCTCAAGTGACACAAATGTTCACTCATGTGAGGCCGTTGGGCATCTTATCTTGGCACATGGATCAAAACATTTTGTAAAGTGAATGTTTCAGTGTCTTGTATGCCATGTAGTTCATTTTATTCACTTAATTCTGCTTCAAAGAATGGACGGAAAGCTCCACATTTGGAAGAAAAGCCTGGCGGGTGCTTAATCTTTGGGCACGGATCGGCCTTCTGACGCCTGATGCCAATCCCGGTCAGTGTTTTGCTGCCGACACTGGTTCTCCTGCCAATGGTCAGGCCCCACATCATCTGATCCACAGCAACCCAGCCACCCTACACACCCCTGGAGCCTCGCCGTGTTCCTGCCACCGCTCTTCTCCTCTCCTCTCCTCATCCCTCTACCTTTCCGCACCCTCCCTCCATCCACACCCGCGGCTCTCTTCTCCCCCACTGCCCGGTGCTCTCTCACATTCCTCAGGTCTGCACACAGAGCCGCATTGTGTGTGTGTCTTACAGAGCACACAGTCAGGGCTCATTTCGGACACACACACATTGAACTGGGTGTGTGCACAGTCGCACCGATGAGTACACACACATACACATATCCCTTCATAAAACTAATAGACATGCATTCATATGCGCACACGACCACAAACACACACACTGATTTTCATATGTGCACACTGTATACACACTCATCTACATACACAGGATGTCTCACACCGAGGCCGAGATTCCAGTATCCTTATTTCTTATTTTACTCTTTCAAGCTTCAGTCTTTCACTTGCTTTTTGCAGTTTGATCTTTTAATCCCTCGAGCGTTACAATTTTTCTCTCCTCCTCTGTTCCCACAGTGGGATAGATGATATGGTAGATGTTTTATTGTGATTGAATTGAGGAACAGTTACATAAAGGAACTAAACTGGGGAAGACACAACAAAAATACATCTGCGATGGAGAATTTTTGCTAGTTTTAAAAGCAAGCCACTTTAGTTATATGTTGCAAAGATCAGTAATTCTTCAACAGATGTGAAGAAGTTGAGAAAATTATGTATGTTAAGCGTTTTTTTAGTATCATTCATATACTATTATATTATTTATTCATATTTTTTAAAAAGTATCTTTTAATTTTAGATTTACAGATTTAAGTTACTTTATGTGCTTTTGTAATTTTGGTTGGTTCTTTTTTTAAGTATTTCATTTAGCTTTAATTTTAGTATTTCAACTTATTTATTTATATTCATTTATTTATTTGCCATGGCAACATTTCTAATATATAGATTAAGTTTATATTTAGTCAGGTTGTGCCAAGTTTTGAAGGTTACTTTATTGTTAGTTGATAAAGCTGACACAAGTTTAAGTTAGAATTGTGAATTGGGTGAAACAAAACGAGATTATGTTGTATGTTTCAGTAGTGGGGAATTCATAATGAGCATGTTCAATAACATATTTTATGGTATTAATAGCCTCTTGCAAGAATACGGAAGCATCATTGAAAATCTAAACTCTATATATTTGTTGCATCAGGTTTGATGATCTTCACACGCTAAAGGTATGAGCACCCATGGTTCTCATACTCACAGTATTTTGATAGGGCCTACATGACATTATCTTGGATTTCCAATAGTCACGTGTAGCCGTGTGAGTCAAAATCTTTGAAACAATGAAAGTATTTTGGTTCTCCAAGTCTCTTTTCTGAGCAAAGGCCATTCTGATGCACTCTAATACAAAGGCCCAGAGAGAAAGCCCTCCACTTGCCAGGAAAGGGCACCGAGGGGAGGGGGTGGATGGGTTTGGATGGAATTGTTCTTGAGACAGAGGAGTGGCGGAGTTTTTTTCCTCTTCTTTCTCAATGGGGTGGGCTGGGGGGCTGATATGGCTCGTATTTCAGCGCTCATGGGGGTCGGGGTTGGACTCACGTTTTGGGATAAACTAAGATTCATAAATGCACCAGTGAACATAAAACCGCGGAGCTCTGACTGGCGCGGTGGGTTCGGTCTGTGTGTGCCTGGCGTCGGATCCTCCCAAACACATCCACATCCACTTTCACACTCCCCGCGAGCACAGAGCTGCCGCTCCGCCGACTCTTCGGCGACTTTCACCCCTGAGGACCTGCATGTCTAATCTTTAGACATGTTCAGATTAGTGGATTCACGGACTCTTCTGCTACTTGTAGCAACGCAATGCGTTTTGCTATCCCTTGTAAGATGTCAACAAGAAGATGACCGTAAGTTGGAGTTTTCACATTGAAATTCAAAGTATTCTGCTATATATATATATATTTCAAAAAAATTGTACAGTGTTGCCATGGTGACTTGAGAGGAAAGTTTGGAATGGCTCAGTTTGGGTTGCGCGTTTCACCTCTGGACTGTGGGATGATGCCTTTGCTCGTTGTAAAATATAAAACCTGAAGTATATGCAGTATGCTTGTATTTTAAGTCTAAGACTGCATATATTCCAATTTTGAACGCAGCCTACACTGCAAACAAGCGATGCGACGCACCAGAGCCTTCTGGTTTTCGCGCGTCAGTCACGCGCTGTGTAGACAGAATGACAGATGATGAAGTTGCGCGACAGGTTAACGCACTGAAACATTTGTTTTTATTTATTTTTAAAGTTAAAGAACAAAACAGTTAAAGTATGTATGCATGTACTGGTTTTGCTTTTAAGAATGTATGCGCTTTCAGCAATCGCAAAAGTTAGAATGCAAGAGGTTACTATAGCAACAGTACGCTGCTCGAGCACTTTCCGATGGATAGGATCAGTCTCATTATGGTACAGTAAATAAACATGTGCTTCTCTCATTACTTATCTCTTTAATATAGATTTCAACATTTATCACAGAAAAAGTGTCTGATATAAAATGTTTTAAAACTTAAAATTAATTTTGCTTCCCCAAAATTAGGCTACTGACAGAAAAAAAGCTAACTCCCTAAAAGTCACTGAATAATTAGATTTATGATTTCGTAGTTGTGATGCTAGAAAAGTTATAAGATGACAAAACAAACTTGCTTTCATCGAATGGTTGTGTCTCTAGCTAACCTTCAATGTGTAGCTATATTTAAAGGAAAGGAAATAAAGGAAAGGACAATCTTTGTTCTCAGAGGAACTTGTGCCAGTGTGTCGATATGAGGAACCCTAAATGATGCCTCAATATATTTTACAGTGTAGAGAAGAGGGTTATGTGTAACCATTTCAACCATTGCATCTCCATATATTAGCCATTAATATACACTAGAGGCAGTGAGAATGCTGTTTCTCTCAAGATAAGGAGCAAAGGTTCCTACAAGGGTTCAAACGGTGCACCATTAGCACACGTGCAAAGTGTTTGGAAAGCAAAAAATATTTCGGGTTTAGTTCAGGGGATTTGGCGTTGATTAAAGGAGATTTGGGGAACTAGGTTTGGTGGGTGGATAGGGAGGGGGTTTCTGGAATGTTGTTTGAAAGACCAAAACATCACACTGCCAGCCTCAAAGGGACACAAGCATATTGGAATGAGAAAGATTTCGATCTGTGATATTTGGTAAACTTTGAAGCGATTGAAGAAAAAACATTCATGTACACTAGGCCTGGGAGTTAAAGTCAAATTACACTTTTATATGAATATTAGAAAAGCAAACACATCAAGGGGTTCTGTGTGTGTGTGTGAGGGCTGTCCTTTCCGACCCATGAGGGTGTGTTTGCCCTGGTGGTAAGTGAGACCATTAGATCCAGATGGAGCTTTCGAGATGGCTGTGTTTGCATAAGGCACCAGGCTGTCAATGCAGCCCTGTCTGTGTTTGAGAAAGCCCCATTCATGGCTAGTTTTGTAGATTTGGGGTTCAGTTACAAATTTGCAGACTACAAGAGCCCACATTTTACACCAGGGTGTCAGATATGCACCCTGCAAATATTACTAAGCAGTGTTGTGGTGAATGTATAATCATAATGCAACCAGATGCCAGCCACCAGGTGGACACAAATACATATATATATATATATTCTATAAACTTATAATTATATGGAGGCCCTTACAGCTTGCTTTTTCAGGAAGTTTTTTTTAGTATTATGTTTGAGTATGTGTGGCTCACCTGTCTCTTACCCACATGCACTCCTTTCTGTCGCCCCCTTCTGGTGGCTGCAGAGGAAGAGTTAGGCGGCTGCATCCAAGATGGCCAGCAGTATGCAGACCATGCTGTATGGAAGCCAGAACCATGCCGCGTCTGCGTGTGTGACGATGGGGCAGTGCTGTGTGACGAGGTCATCTGTGAGGACCTGAGCGACTGTGCCAATCCCATCATTCCACTTGGAGAGTGCTGTCCCATCTGCCCAGCTGAAACTGACAAGCCGGGTCCGCTCTCTGCTTATACACCTCTTTTTGCTTATCACACCTGTCCCGCTAGCTGTCTGCTCTGAGTTCTGCAACTATGTCTGTAACAACATGTATGTCTCACATACCACTAGACTACAGCCTATTCAAGTTGGTCATGTGATTGTGTTCAGAACTCAAAGCAACAATTAAAGGGGAAGAAAGCAACACTTCTAAGTTTTACCTTTGCATTAAGTTATAGTGCAAATTATAAGCTTGTCAGTTGTAGATGTTTATAGCTGTCTATGGCTAAAATGTGTCCACTTTACATTTTAATTTGATAGTGTTTTTTTTTTTTCAACAAGTTTGCTGTGGAATCTACGATTTTTAGATAAGATATTTGGTCAATATTCAGAAATGTACAATTAATTCTACTGCTCATAAATAAGCTTTGAGCTAACTTATTTATATTTTCAGAGGATGATTTTACTTTCTTTAGGTAAAAGAATGACTATAGCATTATATTAAATTATTTTAATGTTTTCATTGTGTGACATAAGTAGTTCAAATAGATGGATATGAAATTTAAAAAAAGGAAAAATGGACTATACATTTTTACAAGTGGACACCTTGGCAATAGACAGTTTTAGTTCGGAAAAGCTGAAAAACGATTCCTTGAATGAGAGGTCATAGCATGACCTCTTTCAAACAGTCTAATTAACGAAAAATTTAGAAGTGTTCTTTCAACTTTTTCATGCACTTCATTTGACACTTCATGTCAAAAAAATTGTTTTTTTTGCTGCTGTACATATATATATAATAACAAGATGAACATAGTTATCAAAAAAAAAAGTTTTTCCTAAACATTTTAATACTCTGTCTCACTGTAATCAGCTCATGGCACTGATACAGAATGAGTTTTCTCTAAATATTATTATTTTTTTCATTTCAGCATATAGCCTGATAATGCTTCTAATATTCAACTATAATGCACTATCATGTTTTAAACCGATCTTCAGCTTGCACCTTCATAAACTGCTTTTAACAATTTAACGATGCAGATTGGGAAGAGAATGATGCTGTTTTGGTACACAGCCTAGTGGGGTGCCGTTGAGTTGGCATTTTCAGCTATGTAGTTTCAGCAGGGAATAGCTGTTCATTAGTTCTTACAGTAACACTGAGTGTCTGACTGGTTTACCGTCCTCATTAGGAGTCAGAATCAGCTGATTACTTCATTCATGGCCGATTTTTGTCTGACCCTTTGGTGACCTCGTTTTTTTATAATCAGCAGTGTTGTTATGATTTATGACCCCAGACAGTTACTTTGCAACATTGGTTTTTATGTTCTTTTTTTTTGAATACTTGCTTATTGATAGAATACATGAAAACTACTTCCTTCTGTGTCTAACTGTCCATCTTTATCTTCCCTTCATCCTGTGACCTGATTCAACAGAGTCAAATGCTGCAAAGGTGAGGTCTTGACATATTCACTTATCAAGGTCGTTATTTAAGAAATGCCTCATATTTTTAAGGTGTAGGTCCTAAATAAGTTCTTTCTTACTATCCACAGGGACAGAAAGGAGAACCAGGAGATATTGCAGATGTAAGTTACTAGTAAACTTGTGTTTTAGAATGATTTCACCTAATTTTAAAAATTGCTAAAGAGTTGCTAAATAATAATTATTTGTTTGAATCTGTAGGTAATAGGACCAAGAGGACCTGCTGGCCCAATGGTGAGATGAATTACAAACACTTTGGTAGTTATAATTTATAATGCTACGTTGCGTTTCTCCACTAGGTGGCTCTCCTGAACGTTTATTTGCCTATTGTGGTCGAGTTCTTGAGTTCACTTCAGAGACTATATAAATTATCTACAACCTTTCTTTTTGACTTTTTCTTTTCATTCCGTGATTTCAGGGACCCCCAGGAGAGCAAGGAGCACGTGGCGAGAGAGGACCTAAGGGTGAGAAGGTAAGACATTTTTTTCTTTTCAAACTATTGTTTTTTTTCTAAGACTTGTTAGGTAAATTGATGTCAGAACTTATTAGCAGTTATCCGGGTCTATTAAGGGGGCAGTGTACACACTCTGCAGGAAGCTGTCATGTGAAAAGGCTTTAGTTAATCTGTTCACTCTCTTTTCTTTTCCGCTCATATGCCCTGTTTTTTTTTCCTCCTTAGGGAGGTCTCGGCCCAAGAGGGAGAGATGGCGAGCCTGGTACACCTGGAAACCCAGGACCCGCTGGACCCCCTGGACCACCAGGACCTAATGGACTTGGAGGAGTACGTCTCTCATCTTCCTTCATCTACTCTCTATATGTGTGTCTGCCTCTTGCAGGGTTACTGTAAGTGTTTTTTTTTTTCTGTGTGTGTGCAGAACTTTGCTGCTCAGATGGCTGGTGGTTTTGATGAGAAGGCAGGAGGTGCTCAGATGGGTGTGATGCAGGGACCAATGGTGAGAAAAAACAGTGTTCCCACACAGAAAACATGTACACGTATTAAATAACTATCAAAAGGACATGGTATATGCTACTTCACATCTGGATGGATGGAACTTCACCAATCTGTCAGAATAAGACAAACATTCATCGTATATGATAGTTCTATAATTCACAAGCTGCCCCCTTGTGGAATGGTCTGGAAAGACACAAGCTGCATTTTTAACATACAATTTAAAAAAAGAGAAAATAATGCAAAAACATGCACAAATGAATAAAACTTCATTAAGTTTCAATAATTCGGATTGAGGTGAGCATAGGCCTCTATTTAAGGTGCCGCTTTGTTATTGTACTTTGAGATCCTTAAGGCAAATTAATCCATTGCCAAACATTTTTATTGAAATAAATGATCAACTCTGAAACATACCGAACAATATAAGGAGAGTCAAATCTGTTACCTGTTTTCTCACCTGTTTTCATGTGTCCTGCTGACGTTTAGTCACAATAGCCTTGTCCCTGTTCTCAGGAAGCTAAAGTGCGTCACAGATTCAAAACTTTTAACATATGAACATATACCCACAATAAATGTGGTTACTAAAAAGAACAATGAAACAAATAATTCATTTTGTTAGACGTCAACCAGCTTTGAAACATCGCTTATAAATAAATGGAAAATACAACACTATCATGCTGTTTTTGTTTATCTGGATCAATGTGGCCAATCTGCATTTAACTTTATCTTTTTCTACAGGGTCCAATGGGTCCCCGTGGCCCTCCCGGTCCCTCTGGAGCACCTGTAAGTAAATTCATGTTCATTATTTCATATTCCCAATTTATTTATTCAAAATAATTATAAATAATTATTGATTATATTCTCAACAGAATCTACCATTGATAAGACAGATATGAGTAACATGTTAGCACCCACCAACGTCAACTCCTAACCCAACACTGTCATTTGTTTCCATTCCAGGGCCCACAAGGTTTCCAAGGCAACCCTGGAGAGACTGGTGAACCCGGCCCTGCTGTGAGTGTCCCAAATCTTGCCGGTTTCAAGCACAAGCCTACACATATGACATTTATATATGCACATACATGGCCCACACAGACGACACATTCATATGCACATTGACAATGACATGGCTTTACAGACAGCAATGGTACAGTCTATTTACTGGGACACAATGCAAGTTTAATCAACTTTTAGCAATTTTTTTATTTTAGGGTGCCCTTGGACCCCGTGGCCCATCGGGGCCCCCTGGAAAACCCGGAAGTGATGTGAGTAGTTTTTGCCACTGGCTTGATATTCAACCTATTCCAAATAGTAAAGGTTTGACAGATACTAACTACTGTCTCTGCCCGCTTTCCTTCCAGGGTGAGGCTGGCAAACCTGGAAAGAATGGTGAGCGTGGACCCACAGGGCCTCAGGTAAATAAGCAGCATGCAACAGTTATGGTCACTTGTTAGTATTCTGATAATGCTCATGCAATTTAACATAAAACATTTTTTACAAAGATGCAACATAATCATTGAATATGTTTATTTTTCGTTTGACAGGGAGCCCGTGGATTCCCCGGAACTCCTGGCCTTCCTGGAATCAAGGGACACAGAGTGAGTTTCAGGGGAGACTGGAGTCATTTGTTTCTCTGTATGTTTATTTCTGTATGCATCTAACATCTTTGAATGTGTTTGTAGGGACACCCAGGTATTGATGGAGCTAAAGGAGAGGGCGGTGCTGCAGGTGCTAAGGTACAGTAACAAAAAAAACCCAACTCTTACAGATAAACCCTGTAAAAGTCACATATACTGTCTATTGTTACAGCCTGCAAAGTGATGTATGCCACGATTCAAAAATGTGTGGTGTACACATAGTCTATAATCATATCTAACAAAACACCATGCAAGAATAAAAGGCACACTGCAAACTGCTTTGGAACAATATATATCATTAAATAACTGTATTTATTATTTAATTATTTCATATTTTGTTACATTTCTAAAGATATTTTATATGATACATATATTTTAAACTATAAAGACTACTATAAAGACACCAGACCTTTGAGAAACTGAGGATATAATAACATATTGCTCTAATAAAATATTACCTGCTCATTTACACCCAACTCTTACAGATAAAATATGTAAAAGTCACATAACACAAGTCTATAATCATATCTGACAAACAGCATGTAAGAATAAACTGCACATGGGTTTCACAGGGCATCATAATAATATATTAGGTGTCTGTAACTATTATCCACTTGCATCAAAATATAAGTACAATGTACAATTTTGCTGCTATTGAGGTGGGATACGGGTTAGTTTAGGGACAGGTTTGGTGGTGTGAGTAGGCTTAAAGGGAAGGGAATGGTCAAAAGATTTAATTACATGCAGGTAATTATAATAATATAAGTACAATGTAAAAACATGTATGTACATACCAAGTGTATTGTATCAAATTAATAATTTAAAAATTATTACATAGTAAGGACACCTAATATAATATAGTTTAATTGAATTGATATATAAATATATTTTAAACTATAAAGACTTCTATAAAGACACGAGACCTTTGAGAAACATATTAAGGAACATATGTTTCCTGCGCAGATGCTAAATGGGCTAATACATTTGATTCAGTTCTGAGGAAATTATGCAACTGGAAGGTCTAATCAATCTCCTCTCTTTTCCTCCAGGGTGAGGCAGGTTCTAATGGTGAGAGTGGTGCTCCTGGACCAATGGTGAGTACCTAAAGTCAGAAATAGCCTGATGATTCCATATATTTAGTTTTCTGACACTGAAATAGTGCATCTAACTCTCTCCATCCTATTTCCTTTTTTTGTCTGTCAGGGTCCACGTGGTCTGCCCGGTGAGAGAGGTCGTCCTGGTGCAACTGGTGCTGCTGTAAGTGAACACTCAGATAACTGGCCTAATTACGAGTACTATATATGATAAACATTTCTGTAGCTGATGGTGGCTTCAAACTATAATGATTCTACTTATGTCTGTCCATAGGGTGCCCGTGGTAATGATGGTCTGCCTGGTCCCGCTGGTCCTCCTGTAAGTCCATTTCCTTCCTTCCTCAAGTGCAAGTTCACACATACTAGAAATCCATGTTATCTTAAAATCATAGTTCCTATTCTGTTTTGAAGGTGTAACTTCATTATTGATATGGCTAATGCTAGCTAATGGTAAGCCATGGGATATATAGAGATATATATAGAGATAGCCATGGGATACATAGAGATATCAAAGTGGACAATTGTCGATATATAAAACTTGATACTTGCAAATGATTTCACACAATATTTATTAAAAATGATTTAAAAATTTTACTTAAAAATCAGAAAGTGTGCATCATCCACTTACAAATCTCAGAATAACATTAAATGTATGTGTAGGATGCATCAGAATAAGCATGCCTCTCTGATCATTTGTTGATGTTTCTGTCCTCAGGGTCCCGTTGGTCCTGCTGGTGCTCCAGGTTTCCCTGGATCCCCTGGTTCTAAGGTAAAATACCTGTTATCTACAGCACTTCTATGTGAATTCCTTCCCATTCTCTAATTTACATTTTAAGTATAAAGAATACCATTAGCCTTGATAATGAGATGTGATCTTCACTCCTGCAGGGTGAAGCTGGTCCCACCGGAGCTCGTGGACCTGAGGGTGCACAAGGACCCCGTGGAGAGGGCGGAACACCTGGATCACCTGGACCTGCTGGTGCATCTGTGAGTAAACTTAATATTACATGCAAAATATTTGATTTTGTTGATTTATACAATATATACAATATTTTGATTCTCAATGGCTACAATGAGTTTTTAAATTTTAAATGTTTACGTTCTGCAGGGAAACCCTGGTACTGATGGTATTCCTGGAGCCAAAGGGTCTGCTGTGAGTATATCCACATAATTTTTTATTTTCTTTCACTAATTTCTCTGTAAATAAGTTTTTTTTTTAACATACAATTTTTCATGCCAACTTTAACATTCTGGTCAAACTGTTGCAGTGAATCTATTGTAAACAATTATTGATTAATTTCCCCTTTGCAGGGTGCTTCTGGCATTGCTGGTGCCCCTGGTTTCCCAGGACCCCGTGGCCCGCCAGGACCTCAGGGAGCTACTGGACCTCTTGGGCCTAAAGGACAATCTGTACGTAGTCATATTCTGAACCAATTTAAAAAAGTTTTCAATGTTTCCCAGACATCTTTTAGTTATTTCACATATCCAGATTGCACAGGTTACAGATTATTCTGCCATTTGAGGTTTGCCATTGTACTTATTTAAAACCTTATTATCTTTATACAGGGAGATCCTGGTATCCCAGGATTTAAAGGCGAGGCTGGACCCAAGGGAGAGCGTGTAAGTAACCAACATCATACTTATCATCAGCTGACCTTTCTATTGTATCAGCTGTTGACCATAACAATCACATGAGATCTTGTAGAAAACTAATCAGGCATATTTTTCTCCTAATTGCACAGGGTGTTGTAGGACCTCAGGGTGCCCCTGGGCCATCTGGAGAAGAAGGAAAGAGAGGACCAAGAGGAGAGCCTGGTTCTGCCGGACCTCTCGGACCCCCTGGAGAGAGAGTGTGTATCATATCCTGAATAGTTCTACTGATTCACAGAATGATAAAGAACCACACTAATAAGTTCTTCCTTAGGGAGCTCCAGGCAACCGTGGATTCCCTGGTCAGGATGGTCTAGCTGGAGCAAAGGTTGGTGATTAAGACTCATATTTGGCTCCTTAACTACTCAACACGTGATTTTTGTACTCAAATGTTCTGTCCTATGATAGGGTGCACCTGGTGATCGTGGTGTTCCAGGTGTGACCGGACCAAAAGGAGGGACTGGAGATCCTGGCCGCACAGGCGAGTCTGGTCTTCCTGGAGCCAGAGTGAGTCATTGTGTTATTTCTTGGATTTATCTGAAAACATGTTATTCAGGTCAATTTAGATAATCATAACTGTGCACAACATACATTACAATCTAAAGCCTTGCTTTAAAGGCTCATTGCATTTTTCACCATTCATCTGTTCCCTCCTCTAACAGGGTCTGACTGGACGCCCTGGTGATGCTGGACCTCAAGGAAAAGTTGGATCAACTGTGAGTATCTTTACAATTTAAAGCACTTGTATTGTCATTATAAAAGTAAAGAGTTACACACTGCAAAAAGTGATGTACACTATCATTCAAAAGTTTGGGGTCAGGACGATTTTTTTTCATAGAAATAAATAAATATTTTTATCCCAGAGGGACACATTTTGTTTCATTTGTAGTCTCTTTGATTCACCACAGCTTAAGAATTAACATAATAAACATCAGAATCCTGAAAAAACATATCACGGTTTCCACAAAAATATTAAGCAGCACAGCTGTTTTCAACACTGATAATAATAATAAATGCTACTTGAGCACTAAATCAGCATATACATTTTTTTTCTGATGGAAAATATAATTTTCCATCAAAGGAATAGATTGAATTTTAAAACTTGTTAAAATATAAAACGGAAAATCAAAAACTGGAAAATATGTACAGACCCCAAACTTTTGAACGCTAGTGTCAATTTTACCCTAAAAGTGACTAAATAACTTTTGGGTACAAGAGATATTCAGATACTAATCTCTGTATATCAACGTAGTTCAGGGCAAACTTCAGTGCTGAAGATGTTGTATTCATTGTAGGGTGCCCCTGGTGAAGATGGACGCCCTGGTCCTCCTGGGCCTTTGGGAGCTCGTGGTCAGCCTGGAGTGATGGGATTCCCTGGACCTAAGGGAGCCAATGTAAGACCATTAGAGTATTTCTGCAAATTAACTACAAGTGTTCATATTCATGTCCATAAATGTGGGTGGGAAGTATATGTGTTGTACTGAAGAGACTGTATCTCTCCCACACAGGGTGAACCTGGAAAAACTGGAGAGAAAGGACTTGTTGGACGCCCTGGTCTTAGAGTAAGTCATTTCTAACAGACATGCAAATCCAGTTTACTTGGCCTTATATGTCAACAGACACCAGATCTCTAGACTACACTCTTATGAAATACAGTAACTCATAAGAAACAGTTATTCAGTAGCATCATCATGCTACAGCAAACATCACTATTACATGTTGAAGAAATCCTTTAGATTTACACATTGAAGGAGGAACCCAAATCATATCTAGAATATCACAGACAGTTGTGTTGGGCTCTTTTGGCCTGACAACCACACACACTATTGCCCTTAAAACCACTCAGAACACTGGTAGCAACCGTAGAGAAACACCTTGGAAACCACCCACAAAACCTAGCAGTGTGGCGGGGCATGCATAAGCAAGCACCAAGAAAATGTAAAAATCTATTTGTTTAGTTTCTCTTTGTTTTTTCTTCCATTAGGGTCTGCCTGGTAAAGATGGAGAGACTGGAGCTGCTGGTCCACCTGGCCCTGTTGTTAGTATTTTGTCTCATTACTCACAATGCCTCATGATGACCTTAATTTTTGCAATCAATCAATAATATAAAAATTCCAATTACCATTCCCTGTAATTGTTCCTTGGATTTTTTTTTTTTAATAAATTGTGATATCAATGTGTTTTAAGGGTGCTGTTGGTGAGAGAGGAGAGCAAGGTCAGCCTGGTCCATCTGGCTTCCAGGTACAGTTTCACAACTATATTTTTCAACTGTGAAAAAGGGTTAAAACTGCACTTTTTAAATGAATGAAACTGAATAAGTGTACTTATCAGGATTTTTACAAGATTTACTGTTTTTGCACAGGGTCTGCCAGGACCTACTGGAGCCCCCGGAGAGCCCGGTAAACCTGGTGACCAGGTAAGGATCACTTAAGGTTTTTTTATTATTATTCTTAATTTGTGCTGTTGTGATGTTATTAGTGATTTTAACTATCCTGACTATGCTGAATTTCTCTCCTGTTCTTCCTCTCTATAGGGTGTTCCTGGAGAGGGTGGTGCTGCTGGTCCCACTGGACCAAGAGTGAGTTCATATCCCTAACTAACAAGATTCCCAGTTTGCACTCAATGGAAAAATAACAAAAATAACTCTTGCCTGTGCTTCTCTCAGGGTGAACGTGGTTTCCCTGGTGAGAGAGGAGGTGCTGGCACTCAGGGTCTGCAGGGACCAAGGGGACTTCCAGGAACTCCCGGAACTGATGGACCTAAGGTCAGACCCAAATCACATCTGACTGAGATTGTGCTCTACTAAAACAAAATCAAATCCTTACACACTCAAATGAATGCATACACTACCTTTTGTGGTCTCTTATGCTCACCAAGACTGCATTTATTAAATCAAAAATAGTAATATTGTGGAATACTATTACAATTTAAAATAACTATTTTCTATTTTAGTATATTTTATAATATATATTTTAAAATGTAATTTATTCCTGTAATGGGAAATCTGAATTTTCAGCATCATTACTCCAGTCTTCAGTGTCACGCGAGCCTTCAGAAATCATTCTAATATGCTGATTTGTTGCTCAAGGAACATTATTATTATTATCATCAATGTTGAAAACAGTGAACAGAATATTTTCCAGGATTCTTA
This sequence comes from Gobio gobio, assembly GCF_949357685.1. Classification (NCBI taxonomy): domain Eukaryota; kingdom Metazoa; phylum Chordata; class Actinopteri; order Cypriniformes; family Gobionidae; genus Gobio; species Gobio gobio. Next base: position 43,801,612 of record NC_137116.1, on the reverse strand, counting down.
ATGCATATAAAGTTCTGTAACATTTTTTGTAACTATGTAAGAGACTTTACTTTTAATTAATTATTGTTGAATAAAAGTATTAAATCATACTTTTATTCCCCCAGTAGTATAAATACATGCACATATATAATATATAAATAATTGTATATATACATTAACTGCCTGGAGTTACAGGTACTGTATGAAACAAATTTACATTTGTTTAGCAATCTCTTTAATATTTTGTATGAATTTTACAGCATACATTTTATTTGTTTTACATTTTTTAAAGCACATAGTTTTATAAAAACTTATATTTTACTTAATAACATTTTTTTTATAACTTTTTTATAAATATTAGATTACTTACAATTTATAATGTAATTTTTTTGCCAAACTTTTGGACACCCCAATACCCACAACACAGCCCATCTCTCAATCTCCCACTCATGTCTCTGCTTGATTTCCAACAGGGTGCAATTGGACCAGCTGGTGCTCCTGGAGCTCAGGGCAGTTCCGGTCTGCAGGGCATGCCTGGTGAGAGAGGAGCTGTTGGAATCTCTGGAGCTAAAGGTGACAGAGTAAGTGTCTTTAGAAATGGTACAATCCCTCCTCTCAGAGATTACATTAACCTAATGTCATATTACTTATAAATAGCCTCCTGAATGATTGAATGACTTATTGAATGTCTCATTTACTAGGGTGACAGTGGAGAGAAAGGACCTGAAGGTGCTCCTGGCAAAGATGGTACAAGAGTAAGTGCTATAAATAGAGCAAATGTTAGGAAATAGCTTGCATTTTTCTTATTTATTGTAAGTAATGATGTTTCTGTCATGTTTTTGTCAGGGTTTGACTGGTCCAATTGGTCCACCTGGTCCTTCTGGTCCCAATGGCGCAAAGGTGAATATCTCATCCCTGCTGTTGTCTTCCACCATTGATTGTATGCTGAAATTATTTGAGGAGATGAATTTAATTCACTATTCTTTGTCTTCTCTCACAGGGTGAAACTGGTGCTATTGGTCCAAATGGTGCTCCTGGTACTCGTGGTGCCCCTGTAAGCAAAACATTTGTTAAATTTTTGTTCAATGTGATTAAAAAAGAAGTCCAGATGGAGTTTGAGGTTTTGTCAAGTGTACAGTTTAAATGTTATCTTTAATTTTCTTCTTGTTTATTATCCTTTTGTAATTCTGTTAGGGTGATCGTGGTGAGATTGGTGCACCCGGACCTGCTGGCTTTGCTGGACCCCCTGTAAGTAGAAACCCAAATGCCTCAGTTTTTATGCTGTGATGCAATTGTGATGGAATATTATATGGACTGTCTTTTATCATAAAATATCTTTTCCATTATGAATTCATTAAAATAAAAATCACTTCTAACAAAGCAACTTAAAGATGCAGTAAAGAACAACCAATTAATAATATTGTGAATATAAAGGGATATTCTGTGAGACTAATACAATACTAAAGCCACACTAGCACCATTATACATTGTTTTATGCATTCCTTTCAAAATGTAATATTCTTGACATGTAAAAGTGGAAATATCTTAAGATTTTGGCAGTTTAAAGAGCATCAAAAAGGCAAATAAAATGATTATCAAAACAATGTGTCAATTAATGTCATCATTTTAAGATATATTCGAAATTCCATAGACTTGCTACAAAACTCAATACTCTTTAGTTACAATGTACAAAATGTACAATGTTCCGTTGCTACAATGCAAAAATGATTATTCATATACTTTTAAATTTTCCTTCTTCAAATAGCACAGAGGAAGGTGAAATAAATAAACGATTAAGAGGAATTTAGAGCATTCAGTCATGAGAAAGCCAGAACTGATTACAACCTTTCATCTCTGTCTCTCCTCAGGGTTCTGATGGCCAGCCTGGAATTAAGGGAGAGCAGGGTGAGTCAGGACAGAAAGGTGATGCTGGATCCCCTGGACCCCAAGGACCATCCGGAGCACCCGGCCCAGTGGTAAGGATCTTTGCCTCAGCATCTAATGCTACTTTGAGACATTATCACTTTGTAAATCAGTTTTACACTGATATCCAATTGAGAGTTTAGCATGGTGCATCAACTTTGTGCTGTTTTTACTTGGATGATATGATTATATTTGGCTCACCAATGTTCACTACTTGATTTCAGGGCCCAACTGGTGTTACAGGAACTAAGGGAGCACGTGGAGCCCAAGGAGCCCCTGTGAGTAACTAAATAATAAATTAGTCATGAGTAATAACTTGCAATTCACTTTTTTAATATTTACTAGTTACTTTGAAAGTAATTACGTTAGACTGCATTGATTTTTCTTAAAATGCGTTCCTCCTTTGTAGGGTGCCACTGGTTTCCCAGGTGCTGCAGGAAGAGTTGGACCACCTGGCCCCAACGTAAGCCCCTCAATATCACAGACATTTCTCTATGGTTCCTCCATAATTAGTTTAAATTGATAGACTAGACTGTATTATCCAAATCTAACGTCTTCACTTATTTTTCAGGGTAACCCTGGTCCTGTTGGCCCTGCAGGTTCTGCTGGTAAGGATGGTCCTAAGGGAATTCGTGGTGATGCCGGTCCCGCAGGCAGACCAGGAGATGCTGGACTGCGTGGAGCTCCTGGTGCTCCTGGAGAGAAGGGAGAGGCTGGAGAGGATGGTCCCCCTGTAAGGCTCAGATTCATTCATACATACACATTTTAGCACCCAAGTCACATTTGATTGGTGTATTCAGCACAGGTTCATTGTTTCTTTACTGTATTCCAAACCTTTCTTCTCTCACTATTTCCTGTGTAGGGTCCTGATGGTCCTTCTGGACCTTCTGGTCTTGCTGGTCAGCGTGGTATTGTTGGTTTGCCTGGTCAGCGTGGTGAAAGGGGTTTCCCAGGACTCCCAGGACCCTCTGTAAGTAGATAAACCAGCAGAAACATAATTTCTATTTGAAAATCTCTTATTCTTTTACATTTTAGCATAGATTTGAGTGTTTATCTATCAGGCCAAGAAAGTGATTATATACCCCCGGTTTCACAGAGAAGGTTTAAGTCTAGTCCCATACTGAAATGCATGTTTGAGCTGTTTTAACTGAAAGCAACTTGCACTGACCTATCTTAAAATATGTCAGTGGCATTGTTTTGCCTCAAGAGGCACGTTTATAAAAAGCTACTTTAAATGTCCTAATTGAATAAAGTCTAATACTGGATTAATCTAAACCTTGTCTGTGAAACAAGGCCATTATGTATTCATATTAAAAATGCCTCTTTTACCAGGCCACTTTCATATTTTTAGCTCACTTATATCTAAAAAATGTTTTCTCAAAATCATTATTAATGCTAATGGTGATATTATTAGAACCCTAATCTGACACTAATGTTTTGTACCACAGGGTGAGCCTGGCAAACAGGGATCTTCTGGTTCTTCTGGTGACCGTGGACCTCCTGGCCCTGTTGGACCTCCTGGATTGACTGGACCTGCTGGCGAGACTGGACGTGAGGTACAAAACACATACGTGCAAAACATGATCAAATCAGAACCAAACAAGGCAAAACTAGACTGGATTCATCTGACTAAAAAGTAGATTTGAAGTGAAGTCAGTGAACACTTTACTGATCAGATTCCTCATTACGACCATATCAAGACTACATCTCACTCCTCCGTTCTGTTTGTCTTCAGGGTAATCCTGGATCTGATGGTCCACCTGGTAGAGATGGTGCTACTGGTGTGAAGGTGAGGAAACAAACAAACACATATAATATATTTGTATTGCCCTCTGATCTTTGTAAATCACAAATAAATCTAGAAAACCCTAATTCCATACAAGTAAACATAATTCATAGTTTTTTTCCATTTCTAAATTACTGGTAAAATTTTTTAGCATTTTAGAATTACTTATTTAATATATAGTTAAAAATGGTGGTTAGTCCATACACAGATAGATTTCCAGCCAGCTGAAATACGTAATGTGTTTTGTTTGTTCTTCTCTAGGGTGAGCGTGGTAACACTGGCCCGATTGGCGCTCCCGGATCTCCTGGTGCCCCTGGTGCTCCTGGTTCCGTTGGTCCAGTTGGCAAACAGGGAGACAGAGGAGAGAACGTGAGTACATAAATCTAATTTTCATGAATATAAACATTCCATCTTCTGGATACACGAATGCATGACATTAGCATCCAGGGGACAGAAAGCATGACAATTATTGCCACCATTATTCAAATCACTGATTTGAATCCTGATTACCTCAATTCGGACACCTTTTGTAAAAATATCACAATTAACACCACTATATCTTTGTATAAATTCTACAGGAAGCTGCTTGATTTCATTTGTGGTCTGTTTTAATGCCATAATTTCAACAAAATCCTACTAACTGTTAGCCTAGAAATCTAGACGCACCCTAGCGGCAGAAAATTTATTTTGATGTGACCAACATCTTGATGTGGGTCTGGCTTGTCAGGCTAACTAACTGTGTTAATCAAAACATATTAGTGTTACACCACTTCCCCCCCAAAAAAATCACATGTAAGATATGCAAGAGACCATCCTTACGAAGATTAAAAGCCCAGAGTTAAAAAGTTTTAGCAATGTTTATATAACATGAATTGTTTTTATTTATTATGTATTTACCATCTTGTTTACTTTCTTAAGGGCCCACAAGGACCTGCTGGCCCCCCTGGACCGGGTGGAGCTAGAGGCATGGTTGTAAGTACCTTTTATGAAGCTTGTGGAACAAAACAGAAAGCTAAAAATATATGTTGAGCTTTAAAATATAGCTAAGAAGAAAATGCAGTAAATTGACCAGAAGAGTTCATTTTCTTACACCTAAACTCCATTAAGTTAAAATGCAAAAATTGTCCTTCATGTGGTAATATCTAAATTAACTGGTTTTATTCAAGTTAAACATATTATTGATTTAAAGTCACATTTGATCATTTTTTTAAGTCATTTTTGTGGCTTTACTGTATATCATGTTGTAGTTGCTCACATGTTGATGGAGCTTTTCCATTTCTCTGCATCAGGGACCCCAAGGACCTCGTGGTGATAAGGGTGAGGCAGGGGAAGCTGGAGAAAGAGGTCAGAAGGGACACAGAGGATTCACCGGTCTGCAGGGTCTCCCTGGACCTCCTGTGAGTCTCATTTACAAGTCTTAGTTTTTACAAACAGGCTATAATGGTAAAGCAGTGAAATGAGATATGCTAACACCCATGTTGTGTCTCCTCAAAAAAGGGTTCTCCCGGAGACCAGGGTTCTGCCGGACCTTCTGGACCAAGTGGCGCTAAGGTGAGTGTCTGTTCTGTTGTCTTTAACTTGCTGTCTTGCTGAGAACCACAATTTAGATACTTCAGTGCTCAGATAGATTACTAATGGTCTCTTTAACCCATCTTATTTGCAATAGGGACCTCCAGGACCTGTCGGTCCAGCTGGTAAGGACGGTTCTAATGGTCAGTCTGGACCAATTGGACCACCTGGACCGCGTGGACGCTCTGGAGAGTCTGGCCCAAGTGTGAGTGCAGCTGAAATATTCACAGACAATTAATAGGTCTATCAATATAAAAAGAATATGTCTGATTAATTGTTCTTCATTTCTGCTCTCTTTAGGGTCCACCTGGTAACCCTGGACCTCCTGGTCCTCCTGGTCCCCCTGGCCCTGGCATTGACATGTCTGCCTTCGCTGGGTTGTCTCAGACAGAGAAAGGACCCGATCCTCTGCGTTACATGCGTGCCGACGAGGCCTCCAGCTCTCTCAGAAACCATGATGTGGAGGTGGATGCAACATTGAAGTCAATCAACAGCCAGATTGAGGACATCCGCAGCCCCGATGGCTCCCGCAAGAACCCTACACGCTCCTGCCGAGATCTGAAACTCTGCCACCCTGAATGGAAGAGCGGTAAGAAAACTTGACATTAAGAAAATGTTCATATGCATCACGACAGAATTTCCAAATGCTCAAAACCAGGGGTGTCCTGCACCTGGAGGGCCACTATCCTGCTGAGTTCTGCTCCAACCCCAATTAAACAGCCAGCTAATCAAGGTCTCACAATGCATTCTAGAAACTTCCAAGTAGGTGCGTGGAGGCAAGTTGGAGCTAAACTCTGCAGTACAGTGGTCCTCCAGGACCTAGTTTGGACAGCCCAGCTCAAAACAATGAAACACGCTTGTTTGTATGATACTCACTATTACTCACATTCGTTCATTTGAGCAGAGGAGAACTGGCCCTGTGACTAAGCCTGGATTTCCCTATGTTTTTTTTTCTCCATTTCTGTTACCTGGTGGAGTTTAGGTACCATGGCATTGTTACCTTTAGTTGGGGCTTAAAAGACACTTAATATTTAGTAATATTATCAATTAAGAAAACCTAAAAATGAGCTGAATAATGAGTTTCATAATTGATGAACTTTACACAGTTATTGAACTGACTTGAACTAAATAATGACACTATTGTCTATTTAAAGATCCTGTTATTTTTCGATTTAGTACTATGAAGCTGCTTTGAAACGTTGTTTATTTTATAAAGCACTATAAATACAAGTGATCTGACCAATCCACAGGTGACTACTGGGTTGATCCTAACCTTGGTAGCAGTGCTGATGCCATCAAAGCCTTCTGTAATATGGAGACTGGAGAGACCTGTGTGAAGCCCAGCACTCCCAAAATCCCACGCAAAAACTGGTGGAGCACTAAGGGCAAGGGACAGAAGCACGTGTGGTTCGGAGAGAGCATGAATGGTGGATTCCACGTGAGTATAATCCTTTCATTTTGGAGATGTTCACTCTAAATTTGAGTTAAGTGACCACAAACAAAACAAAACATAAAAAGGTTTAAAGTATCACAAAAAGGCACATTTGGATTTGATTATGGACAGATTATGTTCTATAGCAATTGAGCATGACAGTTGAGTTCCTGCAAATTCCCATCATTTGATTGAGATCACTGCTGGTTTTGGGAGCTGTTCACAGTTCTGAATTTCTGTTGGTCCATGGTGCTGAAAATCAGCCAATCATAAATCAGCAGGGAGAAGGAGCTGTGCTGAAATACTCCCTCCTTTCCAGTTTGCCTAATCTATTTTCTAGTGTTACATTTAATCAGCTGTTTTCTTTCAGGGATATTAATGACCAATTTTTTTAAGTAAAAGACATTTTCCCCCTTTTCTAACAGTTCAGCTATGCTGATAGCAGCCAGACTCCTAGTACTACCAGCATCCAGTTGAACTTCCTGAGACTGCTGTCTACTGAGGCCACTCAGACCATCACCTACCACTGCAAGAACAGTGTGGCTTACATGGACCAAGCCACAGGCAACCTGAAGAAGGCTGTTCTGCTGCAGGGATCCAATGATGTGGAGATCAGAGCAGAGGGCAACAGCCGCTTTACATATGGCGTGGTTGAGGATGGCTGCCAGGTGAGTCACACCATATAATATACTTTTCAAGCATACTGTCTTTGGTTATTATATTAAATAATTAAAAAAATTATTAAATACAATTTTGATTACATTTTTTATGAAATAAATACAATTATATACACTACTGTTCAAATGTTTAGGGTCAGTAGACTTCTTTAAAAAACAACAAAAAATTGTTTTGATGCCAAATAAAATAATTATTTTATTTTTTTCAAATATATATATACTTACATGGCTTTTCTGCTGTCTTACAGAAGCACACAGGTCAGTGGGCCAAGACTGTGATCGAGTACAAAACTCAGAAGACATCCAGGCTGCCCATCGTGGACATTGCTCCAATGGACATCGGAGGAGCAGATCAGGAGTTTGGAGTGGACATTGGTGCAGTCTGCTTCTTGTAAAAATAAATAAAACATATGTGGATTGAGATAAGACATGGAAAAATACCAATGACGAGCAATAACTGTGAGGATGCAATACACTCTCCAAATAACGAAATATGGAAGAAAAGAAGAAATCTGAAAATTGACGAAAGTTTTTTTTCTCTAAAACACAAAAAGTCGTGCTGTCCACGTTTAGTGTGCAGGAAAACCAGCGCTAAATGGGATTGCCCCAAATAGTCTCTCCCTCTGAAATCCAGCCATGTTTCCCACAAGTCCTCTGTGCAGCGCCTCCTCCTGACGGGAGCCAAGAGGGGGACGGAACAAGTTAGCGCAACCAGCAGAATAAGAGATTCAATGAAAGACAGAAACATGGCTTGATGTCATCACATCCTGCAGGGGGTGGGTGGGTGGGTGGGTGATGCTGTACAGCGTCATGGCTGGATACCACAGTAGTCCCTCCCACTAAAGAAGAAAGAATGCCATACCCAGTCCCACTTCACCCCTCCTTCCGCCTCTTGACTGTGACTCAGAAAACATCACATTATGCAAGATTTTGTGAAATGTTAAACCTGAGGAGGGAATAAGTTTATATTTACTGTGTATAATAACAAAAAAAAATCTTGATTCAGTCTGTACTGAAGCAGCCAGATCTATATATTTTCACAATTATGTGTTTGTGTGTGTGAGCATGTGCCTATACACACCTACAATATTTTGGGGAAAGTGCAGTTCCATTTCTTTCTTTTTTTTGTGTAAATCAATATTTTTCCCATGATTGCCCAAACAAGGAAGTTTTGGTCCCTTAACATCAAAAAGGAAAAAAAAAAAATCAAATAAATTTGGAAAACATTTCTATTTTTTGTTTATTTGCATGATCTTCATTTTTCAAGAAAAGCTACCTCACACAGGAAAAAACGAAGTTAAAATCTGGATGTGAACGAAAGCAGCCTGGGGTTCGAGAAACGTCAGGAAGACACCCCGGCACGGCTAAGTCCATCTTCAGAAGGTGCTATTAGTATTGATCTATCAGTCAGTATTTCCCAGAATTCCCAGACCATCCCACTCCCTAACTGGCCTCATTCAACACACACAGCCTGCTCAGAGGATGCGGAACTACACGGGATGATCAAAAGACAGAGGGACTCTTTTGGCAATGCCAGAATTTTGCTCCCAAAGGATTGCCGTAGCACTGAGCAGGATGTGTGTGTGCATGAGGGTGTGTATATTTTTGTTATAATTAATATTATTATGATCTTGGTCTTTTTTTTGTTTGTTTGTTCTCTCTGTTTGGTTCTGGTTTTGTTACGATTTTAATTAATGTAAATTGAAAATAAAGGAAAAAACAAGGAATTATGAAGTCAGATTTTAATTGTGTTTTTAATCGTTATGAGCACAAAATGTCAAATGTATGGATTTGGAGTACAAAACTATAGTTGCATTGCTTGTTTGTATTAGCTTGCGTGTGTGTACTTGTCTGGCTATCACCAGACCAAGCTCAATTTAAGATTGAACATTGTTCTGGGGAGTCTGCTATGTATTTTCTACTGCTCAAGAGGCGTGATAAACGAGCATATTTCAAAAGACTGTACGCAATTGGATAGTCCTTCAACCAATCAGACCACAAGAGGCGTGATCAACGGGCATCGATCCATGGCTTCTCTATCCGTGTTAAACCTGTCAATAGTGCGCCAGGTGGATAAGCCAGTCTGTGATTGGTTTCCGCAAAAGTGTAACAGAAGCAGTAGAAATGAATGTACAGGTTTCCAGACTGAGCTGCAGGGCGAAATCAAATCGCCTGCAGATCAGGCTGGGTTTACCCAGTCTATGTGTGTAGTGTGTACTGTATACTAGTGAATTTTCGAGAATAGAAGCGTACAAGGTATCAGACACAAAGGCTTGTACAAGTACACCTCTCTGAAAGTTAACAAATTCAGCATATACTCTTTACATAAAAGACATATTAGGGTTCCTTGAAGATATGTTCCAGGAAGTCTGCTTGATTAGTTGCCAAAGAAGCATATCAATATTAATCAGGAAGATTTTCTTATCAAAGTGATAACATATTGTGTTGCAAAAATGAGTACACCCAAAATTTCTGGTTCGAGTCAGGCAATTTTTGATCAACAGGTGAGTATGTTGAACCAAACGTTTAAATACGAGTAATTTCTTGACTATTAAAAGTGTTATATAGGCTAGCCCATTGATACATTCTCAGACTTGCTGACAACAATGGAACCACGTAGGAGAGAAATGTCAGAAGACTTATTTCTTTGCGAAAAAGAGGACAATGGTACAAGACTATACTAATGGCAATAACTCCTAGAGGGTAGCATGTACAGGGTGAAAAGCAATGGTCCTAGTACTGAGCCTTGCGGTACTCCATACTGAACTTGTGATTGATATGTCATCTCACAAACTGTAATGTATCTCAAATTGATACCAATCAGATAAGTATGATCTGAACCAATGCCAACGTAATTTTCATATGGTCTATTCAAAAAGATGTTGTGGTCAATGGTATCAAATGCAGCACTAAGATCCACTAACATTAACAGATAAATACAACCACAATCGAATGATAAGAGCAAATGATTTGTAACTCTAATGAGAGCAGTTTCAGTACAAGATACAATCTAAATCCTGACTGGAAATCCTCACAGATACCATTTCTTTCTAAAAAGGAACATAGTTGTGAGGGTACTGCCTTTTCTAGTATTTTTGACAGAAAAGGGAGAATCGAGATTGGTCTGAGATCAAGAGGTTTAATAACAGCCAGATTAAATGTTTTTGTTATGTATCCTAATGACAATGAATTAATGATATTAAGAAGAGGATCTCTGATTTCTGGAAGCATCTCTTTCTGGGTTATACAGTACTAGTCAAAGGTTTCAAAACATTACGTTTTTTTCATGTTTTTGAATGTAGTCTCTTAATCTCATCAAGGCTGCATTTATTCAAATACAGTAAAAAATAAAATACAGTAAAAACAGCAATATTGTGAAATAAAATATTATTACAATTCAAATTACCTGGTTGTCTGTTGTAATATATTTTAAAATGCTATTTATTCCTGTGATGGCAAAGCTGTATTTTAAGCAGTCATTACTTCAGTCTCGAGTCAATTTAGCCCACAAACAGACACGTGCACCCTCAGGGTTTTGAGCAAGATTGATTAACTTTCAAAAGACAAAAAAAGTTAAACATTTTTTTGCATTTGATAATTCAGTTCCACGATTATTGTAGGTACAAAATTAATAGTGCTTCAAGGCTGTCGCCTTTTGACGAATTTTGCCATTCTGAAGCAAAATTATGTTATTTATTGTGATGTGCAGAATCAAGTTTTTTTTTTTTTTTTTTTGCGGGTGGTTGGGGGGCAATCCATCCAAAATTTTACAAAATATTGTCAAACCAATGAGATGTGTAGCCTATAAATGTCAGCCTTTTGTGAAAATTACTCAAACTCAGTGCGCTGGGAAATCTGTGAATCACAGGGTTGCCAGGTCTGCATAAAAACAGCCCAAAACAATATCCCAAATATCAAAACTCACAATATGGCATTCCCATACCTAAAATACATATTTTACTGTTATGTTATGTAAACTAATTTATAGTGATCATAAATACAGCTCAAAGACTACCAGTGGCCCCCCATCACAAAACTCAACATCAAGCACAGTTTTATCATTGGCAGAATACAAAATAATTAAATACAAATATTTCAGTCAAATATATTTTATGCAATATGTCAAACTTTTTTTTTTCCAACCCGTGGCAACCCAAACAATTGGGCTAGGCCTACTTTAAAGTAGCCCAATTCCACAGGAAATCCGCAGATTTGGCAACCCTGGCTGGTGTAGGTGTAGCAGGTGCGGTGCGTTTCTCGTTTCTCTCAATCGTGCCAGGGCACAAGGCAACCGTCCCTAGTTCGACGCCCTAAGTAGCTTTTATAGACGTGCCTTAGAAAAAAACAAACAAAAAAACATAATGGTGTGCAAGGCATCCTAAAATGAAACAATGGCACTGACGTATTTTAAGATATGTCAGTGCAAGTTGCTTTCAGTTAAAACCGCTCAAACATGCATTTTGGTCTGGCAGGTCATGGTAATATAAGAATAACCTGTAAGTTTCAGAGCTGAAAACTTCCAGTGTGTGTGTGTGTGTCTGTGTCCGCGAGAGTGTGTGTGATTTAATCATTGTGTTTGTTTGATATTTTGCGAGTCCTCTGAGCATTTCCCCAGAAGATACCCATATGGACTGACTGAAGCTCATTAAATATGCAAATCTTATCCAATCCTAGCCGTGGGCGTTTACTTCCAAGTGTTCAGTGCGGCACGCCCATCAAATCCGAGTGTTTTTCAGAGAGCCTCAAAACCAAGGCAGAAAATAGCCTATTACTTATTCATTATGATGTTTTTGAATGTAAAAACCACACAAACGTCATAAGTTGACCTCAGATAACAGTATAAAAAAATAAAAAAGCCAGTTCATGACCCCTTTAAGTCAATCCATTGTGCCATCAGCTTGAAAGATGGCCCTGGTATAGTCGAAAAATGGGTGGCTAAACTGATTCAACATCTCAATACAAGCAATAATTTATTCCACCCTATGGGATTTGGGTTCAGGGTTCAACTGTGTGTTTCTGGGAAAGGTTAAAGGCTATCTAGATAAGAGTTCTTATGTTGGTGCTGTCTTTATAGATCTAAAACGAGCTTTCCATACTGTTAATTACAAAGTTCTTTTATCTAAATTAACATATTTCAATTTCTCTGAACAAGCTCTCAAACTGGATAAAATCATACCTATCCAGTAGAAAGCAACGTGGTTGTGTTAAAGTCCTCATGAAATCTAAATCGATCTTATTTAATTTGTTAGCCCACATTACAGGTCTTAGGGTGAACAACTAATCCGTGCAAGCTAATACACAGAAAAAAATTGTTTGCCGCGGTAATCTTTAAACAAAATCTGAAAAGTAACTTCCGGTCTTGAATGGCGTTCCCTTTCCGATGACGACTATGCGCCGGCTTGGGTTTGAATATCCTTAACCACTCCCCTCCATCCGTTAGTCTGCTATGAGCGCAAGATGGAGAGGAGGAGCGCTGAAGTAAAACCCTACCCTCTATTCAATATTCCGTTTCACCTGGAAATACGTCACAGCACTGAAATAAAGTCAGTTGCAACTTCCGGTTCAATGGGACTTTAATGATTCAAAGTCCCCATTCTGTGAATGTCCAGTAGGGGTCCCCCAAGGCTCCACACTTGGTCCAATCCTGTTTACACTGTATATAAATGATCTGCCAGAGGCATGTAAAAATGTTGATGTTCAGATGTATGCAGATATGCTGTAATCTTTACACATGCTAAGAACTACCAAGAGATGGCATCCACACTTACATCTGCAATGGCTCACATTGATGACTGGCTCACTAAGTCATGTCGATCTCTACCTAAACATAAAAAAATATGAAGGTGTCACATTCTAATGCGCCTCCGCTGCATGGCTTCTTCCAAAGCGGTGGTAGTACACGCAGGGGTGGAAAAGGGGTTTCGAGGGAGGACGGAGTTCCAGCTAAAAAAAAAATGGTTCAATTTTATTTATTTTTTTAATTAAAAGGATTTGTATATTTTAGCAACTCAATAATCTACAATATAATAGCCACATATACACGTAATGTAATGTATAATAATAAAAACGTAGCAGAATATTCTGTGATAAAGGCTGCATAATGTCAACTTTTGTGATTGGCCAATACCGGCAGACTGCAGCCAATGGAAATGCTTCTCCATTGGTACGTGCTTGAGGTAAATTATCTGGAATGATGAACTGTGATTTTTGACCGAAAACCCGTTACTTTAACTGTTCTGAATTAGGATATATCTGGATCAATGTGCACTGACCGCCACAGTGTTCATGTCAGAGAACTCAGAGTCATGGATAGATGATAGCCTTTTAATGATTGCTTTGTATTAACACAGATGGACATGTGCAAGGTTGATCTAGAACAGTTAAAGAGAAATAATCATTAACATATAAATCACTTAAGTGATATAAATAAACTCAACATAAAGTGTCTTCATCCTTAAACTTCAAAGGATTGACGTCAATGATTCAGCGCATAACTCACGTGAGATAAATAGATTGCATATGCATATAAATGAATAAAACTTATAAACAGTATCTGCAACGAATACACTTGTAATACAACATTAATATTCAAATAACACTGGACTTACTTGTACGTTACTCATACAATGTCCTTAAAGTGCGAGCAATCCAGCGACTAGCGCTACGCATATTCTCAGTCTACTAAATGAGCGTAAGCTGCGCATGTTGCGCAATATTCTGTAACTTGCAGCGCTGATTCTGCGCACATCTCCGGTTATTATGCTGAACATGGAGAATTCAGAACATTAACAGATGCCATAACAGAAACTTTGAAATGATAAAGCTGTGTTAACATGCCTGAAATGATCCTGTCTATAAATATAATAATAATACATAAATGGTCATCTAAAAATGATCCGGCCGTCTTTCCCGAAAAGAGCTTGAATTTCCGTTATATCGAGTGAAATCAGATCCAGAATCGCACAGTGTAATTCAGAAATGCATGCGAGATATGCACAAAACACACACAAATGGCGAACCATGCTGGTCAAAATTGGAAATGCAATGAAAACACAGGCCAAGCATGTAATAATGATACCTGGAAAATAAAATAAGGATTAAAATGGATTTAAGGTAATACAGAAAAAAAAGAAATAAGAATGGTAAAAGCAGTTCTAGTCTAATTGTAGCCTAGATGTGAGGTAATCCATTTAGGCTAAACTCTTTGCTTATAGTATTTTATTTAAAATATGCACACATTCAATATTCACTATGTCAAAAGTGCAAAACGTGTCTTATAACATATTTTAATAAAATATGGCGAAATTCCATAAAAAAATATGAACAGTTTACATCACTGTATTATTACTGTGGGTCGTTGAATACATCTATCATAAACAGTTGTCAAATATTAAATGTTTAGCTAAATGTTGAATGTCTATCATTAATGTTTTAAAAGAAGGAAAAAAAATTCAGAGACATCGGTAGCAGTTTTCATAAAAATATGCCATTACAACAAATATTTCAAATATACTGTCTTTAAGTTGTTTCTACATAAGTTTAGAGAGTAACTGTGGAATTATTACAATGAAAAAATATTAAAAACGCAGATGTTGAATGTGCGATTAATTAGTTAGGCTACTTTTTTTAATCGATAAATATATAACTGCCTTACAACTAGATTCACCTTTACATGTTTAATTGTTCATTTTCAAAGCACTAAACTGAGATGTACAGTAACCATCCAAAACATTCAACAGATTTATTTAACCTGGGGACAATTTATTTAGAAGGTTTTTGTGACCTCTTAAACTGTGCAACTCAAAAAAAAAAAAAAAACGTAGTGAATTTCGGCCATTTCCACCACTGAGTACACAGGCCTCTGTGAAAGGGGACAGTGTGATACCATTTAGGTGCACCACTTTTGGACAAAACGTATTGTCAGTAATAGACGGAAAACTCTGGAATAGTTTGCCCCTTCCAATAAGAGAATGTCCTACATTGAAAACCTTTAAAACTCACTTAAAACAGTTGCTTCTAGAAAACCAGACATGTACTCACACATTTATAACCCATACATTTTCACTGTTTATTGAATGCAGTATAGAGGTGGATGAACAATGTCTTTGCCATTATGTGTCTTTGTTTTTTGTTTTATCAATGTATATGTCATTATTATGTGTATATTTTACTCTATAGTGAATGAATGCTGTTTGATTGTGGGCTGTCTTCTTGTTAGTCTTATGTTACCTGCCTAGGGACTGCAGATGAAAAGTAGTTATTTTGACTAATTCTGGCATATTTACATGATGTATTTTTATACAACAATGTTCATTTATATGCATAATCCCTATCAAATAAACCAATACAATAAAACTAAATAAAAGAAGTGTACTTTGCAAGGCTGTGGGTTCAACAAACAAATGATACTTTTATTCAAAGGGGTCATCAGGTCACATATAAGACACTATTGTCAGGATGTACCAGCGGACAGAGGTGTAAAATAAGTGACAGGGACAAAAATGCACAGTCCAGAGTGGTTTTAAGAAAAATAATACAGAGGAAAATAAATTTGCTATACACGAATGTAAGTTGGCTATGCCAATGTACAGGACCAAAAAATACAAACGAGATTAAATCTCTCCTTCACACTACCTCCCTGCCCTAAAATGGCTGTCTGAAAAAATGAAAAACATAATTTTAGGGGAAAACCTATAAGTTACAAACAGGTGACAAAGCATAAACAAACAAACCTTCATGACATTTCAACCTTACAACATATATTATTTACATCTATTAGCATGTACAAAGCTCAAAACAATAAAGATAAAACATACATCCCAGGCTCTCTCCCTCCCCTATGAGGTCAGAACCCAATGGAGTAATCTTTGATGAGCAAATGCTAGTTTAAATATGGCTGCAAGCAGCAATACTGGGGCCAAGTGCAACAAAAGCAAATAAGGAAGCTAGCAGCAGACCAAATGAAAAAATTAGTGAAGACATTTGAAGCAAAAATGTTAAAACCCCACATTAAAACATTGAGTTGTATAGAGCCAATTTCATATTTTGTTTAATTATAGCGCCACCAAGAGGCACAATCCTACAATAGGTTTTATGTGTTTTCGGAGTGAGCCCATACATATGTGTGTAAATTTTGGTGAAAATATCTTGTTTTGTTTAGGAGTTATAGACTTTTTATTTGAAAAAACACATAAAAAATTACTGACACCTGACTTTGATTGGATTTTACTACCCCTTACAATCAATATTTTGACATTTGGGTATTAACTTATAGCTATCGACCTTTGTTTCCAAACTTCTGATGCTGGTTTCGTCTCGATCGGACGAGTGGGTTTGAAGATATCAGCTAACGTTTTATAAACGCTAAATTACCACGCTGCACAAACCAAAGGCCGAAACCTGGCAAGTCTGGTGTCGTTGGACTCGGCAAGGATTCAGGAGACAAAAAACATTACTCCCATGAAAATAAGTCAACCACACCCAAAGTTATAAGCGTTTGAAAAAAAGAATTCTTTTTATTCTTTTAAAACATTTTTTATATCAGACGACTCAGCATGCCGTCCTGAATCTAACGAGACCACTTTGATTTTTGGACAGACGGTTCAGAAGTTATAAGCAAAAATAGCAATTTTTTGGAATCTCTGGACCAGTAGGTGGCCCTGCGCCGAAACGCTCCATGTTGCCTCAGGTCATGCTTGTGATGACATGTACCAAGTTTGGTTTGAATACGATAAAGCGTTGCGGAGATATTGCCTTTTGTATTTTTGCAACAGCTACGTAAAATTTGTTTGCGCGTTTATCGAAAAACGATTTAACTAATCAACTTGAATTCCATAACTTTTTGTCAGCATGGTCTGAAGATGATCTGGTAAAATGTTTGTGAAAATTCCTCGGAGGAGTTCGCAAAAGTAGGTTAATTAAAAATGGCGGGAAAATCATCGTCAAATTATAAAACGTCATATGTGCAATCGAATCGGCTTGAGCCAAGGAATCAGAGGAAAAAAAACACTCTTCCGAATCCTCCGGATCCAATCGTCTCTCCCACGTTATAGAGAGTCTCAAAGGAGTCTGAAAAACAAAATATGAGAAATATATGAGCTTGCTAGATCCTTTGTTTTATATTTAAAATATCAGTGCAAACAAGAAAATAATAATACTGTTTAAAACAATGTTGGAGGAATAATGTCTGCGGATTGACCGTTATTTGGCTGGACGCCGGAGGGATCTGGATCAGGTGATGATGGACCAGGATCGGGCTCTGGCTCCAGATCCGCTGGAGGAACAAACGGCTCCACAACATCCTCAGCACCGAGACAACAGCAGAGGAGCGAGCGCCTCATAGCCTGACACACGTTCCTGAAGAAAGAACGATCTCCTTTCCTCTTCTTACAATCGGCAGGTTTTTCTGAAATGAAGAAAACAAAACTGAATTATTAGAAACATCTCTGACGCCAAATTAGGCTGTGATATAATGACATAACTTACATTTTACTGTTAAAGGGGTGGTTGCATGCGATTTCACTTTTTTAACTTTAGTTAGTGTGTAATGTTGCTGCTTGAGCATAAACAGTATCTGCAAAGTTACAGCGCTGAAAGTTAGATATTGTCTTTTAAAGTTATGGCAGTTTATTGCCTACAAAAACGGCCGGTTTGGACTACAACAAGCTTCTTCCCGGTTTGTTGATATCATAAACCCTTGCTATTAACATAAACACTGCCCCCGTGAACACGCAACAAAGTGGGCGAGGCCACGTCGCAGTCATTACGAAAGAGAGAGAGCTGTTGCAGAACTACAAACTACATTTGGCCATCTAACCAATCTAAGACCATTGCGTTTTTCAGAGGGATGGGCTTCATAGAAGCAGGAAGCAAACGAGCCGCTCAAAGGACAGTGGAGACAGCGGTGTGGAATAAAGGTAAAATATAAGAATAAAAATACGGCGTTTTAAAAAAAAAGAAGTATTAAGACATGTTATACTGCGCCCCATTAACACAACCAAGCTTAGAAAAAAACCACGGAACCACCCCTTTGATTCCAGAAAGAAAATTTCAGCAAAAGGAAATTAAATGTGACTGTACTGTGACTGTCAGAATGAAATATGAAATAGCAAAAATCTCCATCTGTACACTTTACACCGCCCAGCTTTATTTCAGTCTCACCTGTTGAGCTCCTGTTCACTGGTGAAGCCTCCATAAGGCCATTTGAAGTCTCCGTTGGCTCGACGGGAACTTGACCTGGCAGCGGAGGGCACATCCACTCTTCGAGGCTGTCGGACCTGGACAAACAACAGTCGCTGGAACTGCCCTGTTCGCTTAGGCTATCCGACCGATCGCCACTCCATTCGACGATGTACGTGCCTCGGCTGCTGAGGCTCAACGACTCTCTAGAGAACCACCTCACTATATTGTCAGAGAGGGACAAAGATGATATGGACATGATGCTTGGTGAAGATATTTCTTATCATATTAATAATCAATGTCAGTGGTCACATCAAATTGTTACTGTATTTATTTATTTTTCAACTTTCTATTTTCAATGACACATTATTTGATAACTGAGCAATAACTTCTTCAATAAAAGCCTATTCTGACCTCTGCGTAAGAGTTTAGATGGAGTGGATGGACGTCCATCGTCCTGGCTCTCCCGGCTGCCGCTCTGCCACTCCCTCTTCCTGTCCGTCTGACCTGTGGACACAGAAACACAAAACTCAGAAGACATAAGTGCTAAATGTGTAGGAAGCTCCTGGATCTGTGTCTGGGTCGGTCATCAGAACAGAACAGGGTCTCCAAACCTCCTGACCAGCCGTCTGAGAGAAAGTGGCTCTCCTGGATTTGGAGAGGCTGGAATATTTCAGAAACATAACATCCCATAAACAAATGAAACACCTAAAGCACTCACCTCCTGTTTCACCCATCATATTCGCCATCGACATCCTCCTCCAATCTGGAATAAAAACAATACAAAACACAAAACACAACACAACACAATACAATACAATACAATACAATAAACTCTCCTCAAAAATACTCCTCCCAGAAAAATAAAAAAATAAAAAGAAATAAAATTTGAAACTCCTAAAATAAGAAAAGAACAATAAGATAGCACTATATAAATAATAAGAACTAAAACTCAAAAATATAACTCTGTGTAAAGGATATCTCCTGCGTTGTTCTTCCAGAATAAAACTCTTGTCTCAGGAATCGTCCGAACAGCTTCAAAATCTCAGTCAGCACAGAAAATATTCTGCAAAAGTTTTTGAATTCGCCTCGTCTCTCTCAACAACAGATCGCGATCAGTGCGCCTGCATATGAGATCAGAATCAATTCATAACAATGTTCATAACATGCGTCGCCATAGCAACTAAAACTCAAATCATTCATATGAGCAGAGCACGTGACCGCGCATCGATCTAAACACATTTATTGAATAGTTATGAACTTAATTTGGACGTTTTCTTTAATAAAAAGTCTGAATCTGTTTCATTGAATCAGTTCAAAACTTTGAATCAGTGATTCCTCTGCATCATCATCACTCAGAAATGCTAGATATCTCTACAATTACCAGGCGGACGTTTTCCAGAAATGTCCCCGTTTTTTACAGCTCGTTCAAAACAACCGGCATATACATTGCAAAAAAGCCCAACATACAGCAGCTGCTGGGGCATCATGTTGTAATTCTTTCACCAGCGGATGGCGCTGTGAGCTGCGCTGACTCTACTTGGTCGCGCACGCAGCTTCATGATGAACGTCACCGAAAGCAGACCGCCATTATCGTCAAATATCTAAAGAAACATCGTTATCACTTTCAAGGTAGTAGCATACTACCATACTAACATACTACATATAGTACAAATTACTATATGTGTGTGTGTGTGTGTGTGTGTGTGTGTGTGTGTGTGTGTGTGTGTGTGTGTGTGTGTGTGTGTGTGTATATATATAAAAGCTAAACAATTACACCTTACCCTAGCTCACAACAAATACATGTGCAGAATACACACATACTTAAATACATGCATAAAATAAGCCTAAAATGCAAAATAACAAGACCAATTAAAGATAGTAACAGTTATTTCAAGCACAAACGTAACAAAACATTTGAAGTAAAAGAAAAAAAGTAATTTATACAGTATAAACTTGTGAAAATTAAAGTATTAAATACAATTATATTTGTTAAATAGTTTTATTCCATATTTATGTTGTTTTATTTGTGTAATGTGTTTTTGTTAAATCATGTTCTAATATTGTTTTGAACGGCTTGTGATTTACAGTGGTGGTTTTACTATGAACTGTTTTCATTGTTTGATTGTTTTTTTGTTTTTGTTTTTGCGGGTGCAGTGAATTGTATTAAAACCAGACCAAAAATCGTAATAATAATAAAACTAAATCATAATAATTGTTAATGTTAATAATAATATAGGGAGCCCAGCCCACAACGACAACAAAAAACATTCAAAAATATATTGTCCCTGTTTTTAATTAATGGACAGGCCTAATAACAAATGAGATTTAGTGATATTTTGACCACTCAAATCGGAAATGTCCAAGTTTCCATTTCAGAAATCTGGTCACCTTACTCTGCATGCATCAAAATGTGTTGCTAAATACTTTTATTTATTTATTTTTTACTATATTTTTCTATATTATTGCATATGAATAAAAAATGTTTTAAATAATGTTTCCTTGTATTAGTTTAATGGTGAATTTTTTAGTTCGTATTATTTTAACTTTTTTTTCATGGTATTAAAATGAAAGTTTATGTATGTGTGTTTGTGTTTAGTTGAGTTTCATACTTCAGGCTTTTATGGCGCATATACTATGATATTATTAGACTATGATTAAGATTTTCAAAGAGGGGAAAAAAACACCTTAATTTTATTCAGAAGCTCAAACTGAGCAAAAATGTGTAATTTTGTGCACCTGCTGATATTTATATTGTCAAAACGTAAGATGAAATTCTGATAGCTTGTAATGTCAGTCAGTGAGATCTTTATAATAGTCTTAAAATGCATATAAATATCTGTTGTCACTCTATATTCCCCAATAATGTCTTAGTAAGATTATATTGAAATGCTTTCACGATCTAAGCTCTGTAGTTTTTGATGACTGAGAGATGAACAAATAAACTCAAAAGCCTGATGGATCATATTTGATACTCACATTTTAACATGGGTTTCCTAAAACATTATGTATGGATAATCAAACTATCAATCAGACAACAGTAGATTGTGTGCAGATGTTTTTTCAGCAAAGTTTTGATTATGTTTATCATGATCAAAGAGGCCTTAGAAATGTACATATCAAATATTATACAATAGGCTTTATAGGGTTAATAATATTAATATCTCTCACTCTGGGCTGCCAAACCCCTGCTCTTATCGATACAATTAAACTCGCTTTCTGTCGTTTATCAGTTGATGCTCAAGGTCTGGGGGAGTAAGGAGGAAGCATCCCAACTGGAGAAGTGCGAGGCGGCTGCTCTCATTGTGGAGGGAACAGCTCATCAGCTAATGTCGTCGGATGGAGAAGTTGATTGATCCATACCTAGGAAACTTCAGTGAGGTCTTGTGTTAGCAGATTGTTTGCCAAGAATATAAGCTACCGTGCATTGGGGTGTTTTCTGCCATTTCAGGTTGAGTTTATTGAGATCCATGCCCTCCAGTCAGACCAGGAGGAGATAGACAGCCGTTTGTGCTCCGCCTGCATCATGCCGTCAAGCTGGGATTCAAGTCGGCAGTAGTGAGGACCCTGGACACCGACATCTTCTTCATCCTTCATCCTGCATCACGCTGACACCATCAACCTTGTCATCTACCTCGACACTGGCATGGGCCGCCACCGTCAGCTGGTCAATGTCCCAGAGCTGGCCACTCCTCTTGGGCAGCCGGACTGCAGCAGCTGCTCGGCTACTGTGTGTTTAGTGGTGAGGACTGCACCAGCACCTTCAAAGGCAAGGGCAAGGTGACACCGCTCAAAAAGCTCCAGAAGAACCCCAAATTTCAAAAGGCTTTCAGGTTGGTGGATGAATTTTAGACAATTGAATTTGAATGTATTGAATATAATATTTGGAGAGAGCAAACTTAGCAATTATCCCAACAATCTTCCTCCAGTCAGCTGTGCGATGAGTGGAAGGTGAAGTTGGAAGTGCAGGAGCAGCTGGAGGTCTTCACGTGTGTGATGTACAGTCAAGCATGTGAGACATCAGTCAAGCCGGTCAGGAGCAAGATGCTCAAGAAGATTGTGGGAGAAGACGAGACCCTCAGCATTAAGTCGAGAGTCGATTTTGCTCGCCTGCCCCACTGCCAAGACTCACTCATCCCTCACATCCAGCGGGCAAGCGGGCAGCTGAGCCGATCTTCCGGAGGCCTTAAACCCTATGACGAGGGTCAGGGGTGGGAGAAGACGGACGGAGGGATTTTGGAGCCTGTCTGGTAGGGATGGGCGATATCTTATCGTTTGCGATATACCGGTAAAAATTCTCCCCACGATAAGAATTTGCCTTCCCGCGATAATAACGATAAAGCCTAGTTGATGGCGCGACCCATCCGCACCGTGCCACCGCTGGCCGTCTCTTGATGCCCTAAACGTTATTACTTTATGATGGCCGCGGTGGCTGCGTTCGTCACTCTGTATAGCTGAACGGGGGTTGGAGAGAGAATTTCTTGTGGTGCCCCCTCAGCACTTGGTGCTCTACGCGCAGTGCTTGATAGGAGCTGCGGCACTGAATCCGCATCTCACGTGCAGAACGAAAACAACTATGGTGGAAGCTGCGGAAGAGTTCATAGCTAAACGAGGGGCTACCTGAGGGCAATCTGAACCATACAGATGTATTTTCACTCGCTGAGCACTTGGACTGAGCGCTTAAGAGATTCGCTCTGTCTCAATCGATCGGTAAAGCACACTATTTCAGTTAATCTCAATGAATGCGCAGTGTATATGACGCACATTAAACACTAGTGTGAGGCGCGCGACTGAGAGCGCTCAGTGTTTCACACACACTCAAAGAGAGAGCGAGAGAGTCTTATACCAAACAGAATTGACGTGCTACATGTAAACAATATCCTTTGTTGCATTTTCCTGTAAAGTAATGGCGTTTATTTGGAATTATTCAGCCTTTCGTGAACAGGAAGAAAGGAATGCACAAACGGGAATCTCATTGGCTGGCGCGCACCTATTACTGTGCCTGTTTTGATTTCAGCCAATCAGTTGGAATGAACGCTGACAACGTGATTAATATTCATGAACCCAGAAGCTCATTATTCCTTAGTGCAGTTTATTTTTATTAGTAGAATAATTTGTGGTATTATTATATTATCAACTCAAATTACTGAAGTTCTATCATTAAATCATTATTTTCAACTTTTTTGTAATCTGAAGACATTTTTGGGATAATTACTTTTGCTGTTTCTGCTATTTTTACCACTGTTTGCACCATGTATGAATAAATACAGAATCGGTTTACATGTAAAACTTTTCATTGATTTAAAAATTATTTTTGTTTGTATTGTGTGACGTTTTTTAGCACAGTTGCACTATTTAAACATTTCCTGCACTTTTACAGAAGACAATTATATCTGCAACTTTTCAATTTCTGAAAAGGCTGGTGTGGAATTTTACATAAAAAAATTATTAAAAAATTTAAACATGGGGAATGATACTACATGTATCGTCATTGATATCGTTATCGCAATAAATACTAGAAAATATCGGGATAAATTTTTAAGTCCATATCGCCCATCCCTACCTGTGATCAAAGCTGAATTTATCATCATTACTCCAGTCTTCAGTGTCACGTGATCCTTCACAAATCATTCTCATATGAGGATTTGATGCTCAACAAACATTTATGATTATTATCAGTGTTGAAAACAGTTGAGTACAATTTCTATTTCAGATAAATGCTGTTCTTTTGAATCTTCTATTCATCAAATAATCCTGGGGAAAAGTGAGCAGATTCAGCACAAGAGACTTCTTTTTTTTTTTTTTGTTAAGTAGGCCTACATATCCCAGTCTGAACTGTAGAACTGTAAGGCTTTGAATATTAACACCTGAGCACTCTTGTGGGTTTGCTATTGTCACAATTAAAAACCGTATAAGGGTAAAAACATGACAGGCAGACATGATATAAGCAACACAGCTACAATGAATAACATCGATACTGGGTGTGCGAATTATCAAGAATTGACAATAGTCAATTGTATTGGTGGCACCAAGGGGCCCCCAAATAAAATTCTGCTTAGGGCCCCATAAAGGCTTGGGCCGGCCCTGGGTCTGGGAATAGGCTTAAGCCTTGTCTGTGAAACTGGATATATAAACGCTAAATTACCACGCTGCACAAACCAAAGGCCGAAACCTGGCAAGTCTGGTGTCGTTGGACTCGGCAAGGATTCAGGAGACAAAAAACATTACTCCCATGAAAATAAGTCAACCACACCCAAAGTTATAAGCGTTTGAAAAAAAGAATTCTTTTTATTCTTTTAAAATTTTTTTTATATCAGACGACTCAGCATGCCGTCCTGAATCTAACGAGACCACTTTGATTTTTGGACAGACGGTTCAGAAGTTATAAGCAAAAATAGCAATTTTTTGGAATCTCTGGACCAGTAGGTGGCCCTGCGCCGAAACGCTCCATGTTGCCTCAGGTCATGCTTGTGATGACATGTACCAAGTTTGGTTTGAATACGATAAAGCGTTGCGGAGATATTGCCTTTTGTATTTTTGCAACAGCTACGTAAAATTTGTTTGCGCGTTTATCGAAAAACGATTTAACTAATCAACTTGAATTCCATAACTTTTTGTCAGCATGGTCTGAAGATGATCTGGTAAAATGTTTGTGAAAATTCCTCGGAGGAGTTCGCAAAAGTAGGTTAATTAAAAATGGCGGGAAAATCATCGTCAAATTATAAAACGTCATATGTGCAATCGAATCGGCTTGAGCCAAGGAATCAGAGGAAAAAAAACACTCTTCCGAATCCTCCGGATCCAATCGTCTCTCCCACGTTATAGAGAGTCTCAAAGGAGTCTGAAAAACAAAATATGAGAAATATATGAGCTTGCTAGATCCTTTGTTTTATATTTAAAATATCAGTGCAAACAAGAAAATAATAATACTGTTTAAAACAATGTTGGAGGAATAATGTCTGCAGATTGACCGTTATTTGGCTGGACGCCGGAGGGATCTGGATCAGGTGATGATGGACCAGGATCGGGCTCTGGCTCCAGATCCGCTGGAGGAACAAACGGCTCCACAACATCCTCAGCACCGAGACAACAGCAGAGGAGCGAGCGCCTCATAGCCTGACACACGTTCCTGAAGAAAGAACGATCTCCTTTCCTCTTCTTACAATCGGCAGGTTTTTCTGAAATGAAGAAAACAAAACTGAATTATTAGAAACATCTCTGACGCCAAATTAGGCTGTGATATAATGACATAACTTACATTTTACTGTTAAAGGGGTGGTTGCATGCGATTTCACTTTTTTAACTTTAGTTAGTGTGTAATGTTGCTGCTTGAGCATAAACAGTATCTGCAAAGTTACAGCGCTGAAAGTTAGATATTGTCTTTTAAAGTTATGGCAGTTTATTGCCTACAAAAACGGCCGGTTTGGACTACAACAAGCTTCTTCCCGGTTTGTTGATATCATAAACCCTTGCTATTAACATAAACACTGCCCCCGTGAACACGCAACAAAGTGGGCGAGGCCACGTCGCAGTCATTACGAAAGAGAGAGAGCTGTTGCAGAACTACAAACTACATTTGGCCATCTAACCAATCTAAGACCATTGCGTTTTTCAGAGGGATGGGCTTCATAGAAGCAGGAAGCAAACGAGCCGCTCAAAGGACAGTGGAGACAGCGGTGTGGAATAAAGGTAAAATATAAGAATAAAAATACGGCGTTTTAAAAAAAAAGAAGTATTAAGACATGTTATACTGCGCCCCATTAACACAACCAAGCTTAGAAAAAAACCACGGAACCACCCCTTTGATTCCAGAAAGAAAATTTCAGCAAAAGGAAATTAAATGTGACTGTACTGTGACTGTCAGAATGAAATATGAAATAGCAAAAATCTCCATCTGTACACTTTACACCGCCCAGCTTTATTTCAGTCTCACCTGTTGAGCTCCTGTTCACTGGTGAAGCCTCCATAAGGCCATTTGAAGTCTCCGTTGGCTCGACGGGAACTTGACCTGGCAGCGGAGGGCACATCCACTCTTCGAGGCTGTCGGACCTGGACAAACAACAGTCGCTGGAACTGCCCTGTTCGCTTAGGCTATCCGACCGATCGCCACTCCATTCGACGATGTACGTGCCTCGGCTGCTGAGGCTCAACGACTCTCTAGAGAACCACCTCACTATATTGTCAGAGAGGGACAAAGATGATATGGACATGATGCTTGGTGAAGATATTTCTTATCATATTAATAATCAATGTCAGTGGTCACATCAAATTGTTACTGTATTTATTTATTTTTCAACTTTCTATTTTCAATGACACATTATTTGATAACTGAGCAATAACTTCTTCAATAAAAGCCTATTCTGACCTCTGCGTAAGAGTTTAGATGGAGTGGATGGACGTCCATCGTCCTGGCTCTCCCGGCTGCCGCTCTGCCACTCCCTCTTCCTGTCCGTCTGACCTGTGGACACAGAAACACAAAACTCAGAAGACATAAGTGCTAAATGTGTAGGAAGCTCCTGGATCTGTGCCTGGGTCGGTCATCAGAACAGAACAGGGTCTCCAAACCTCCTGACCAGCCGTCTGAGAGAAAGTGGCTCTCCTGGATTTGGAGAGGCTGGAATATTTCAGAAACATAACATCCCATAAACAAATGAAACACCTAAAGCACTCACCTCCTGTTTCACCCATCATATTCGCCATCGACATCCTCCTCCAATCTGGAATAAAAACAATACAAAACACAAAACACAACACAACACAATACAATACAATACAATACAATAAACTCTCCTCAAAAATACTCCTCCCAGAAAAATAAAAAAATAAAAAGAAATAAAATTTGAAACTCCTAAAATAAGAAAAGAACAATAAGATAGCACTATATAAATAATAAGAACTAAAACTCAAAAATATAACTCTGTGTAAAGGATATCTCCTGCGTTGTTCTTCCAGAATAAAACTCTTGTCTCAGGAATCGTCCGAACAGCTTCAAAATCTCAGTCAGCACAGAAAATATTCTGCAAAAGTTTTTGAATTCGCCTCGTCTCTCTCAACAACAGATCGCGATCAGTGCGCCTGCATATGAGATCAGAATCAATTCATAACAATGTTCATAACATGCGTCGCCATAGCAACTAAAACTCAAATCATTCATATGAGCAGAGCACGTGACCGCGCATCGATCTAAACACATTTATTGAATAGTTATGAACTTAATTTGGACGTTTTCTTTAATAAAAAGTCTGAATCTGTTTCATTGAATCAGTTCAAAACTTTGAATCAGTGATTCCTCTGCATCATCATCACTCAGAAATGCTAGATATCTCTACAATTACCAGGCGGACGTTTTCCAGAAATGTCCCCGTTTTTTACAGCTCGTTCAAAACAACCGGCATATACATTGCAAAAAAGCCCAACATACAGCAGCTGCTGGGGCATCATGTTGTAATTCTTTCACCAGCGGATGGCGCTGTGAGCTGCGCTGACTCTACTTGGTCGCGCACGCAGCTTCATGATGAACGTCACCGAAAGCAGACCGCCATTATCGTCAAATATCTAAAGAAACATCGTTATCACTTTCAAGGTAGTAGCATACTACCATACTAACATACTACATATAGTACAAATTACTATATGTGTGTGTGTGTGTGTGTGTGTGTGTGTGTGTATATATATATATAAAAGCTAAACAATTACACCTTACCCTAGCTCACAACAAATACATGTGCAGAATACACACATACTTAAATACATGCATAAAATAAGCCTAAAATGCAAAATAACAAGACCAATTAAAGATAGTAACAGTTATTTCAAGCACAAACGTAACAAAACATTTGAAGTAAAAGAAAAAAAGTAATTTATACAGTATAAACTTGTGAAAATTAAAGTATTAAATACAATTATATTTGTTAAATAGTTTTATTCCATATTTATGTTGTTTTATTTGTGTAATGTGTTTTTGTTAAATCATGTTCTAATATTGTTTTGAACGGCTTGTGATTTACAGTGGTGGTTTTACTATGAACTGTTTTCATTGTTTGATTGTTTTTTTGTTTTTGTTTTTGCGGGTGCAGTGAATTGTATTAAAACCAGACCAAAAATCGTAATAATAATAAAACTAAATCATAATAATTGTTAATGTTAATAATAATATAGGGAGCCCAGCCCACAACGACAACAAAAAACATTCAAAAATATATTGTCCCTGTTTTTAATTAATGGACAGGCCTAATAACAAATGAGATTTAGTGATATTTTGACCACTCAAATCGGAAATGTCCAAGTTTCCATTTCAGAAATCTGGTCACCTTACTCTGCATGCATCAAAATGTGTTGCTAAATACTTTTATTTATTTATTTTTTACTATATTTTTCTATATTATTGCATATGAATAAAAAATGTTTTAAATAATGTTTCCTTGTATTAGTTTAATGGTGAATTTTTTAGTTCGTATTATTTTAACTTTTTTTTCATGGTATTAAAATGAAAGTTTATGTATGTGTGTTTGTGTTTAGTTGAGTTTCATACTTCAGGCTTTTATGGCGCATATACTATGATATTATTAGACTATGATTAAGATTTTCAAAGAGGGGAAAAAAACACCTTAATTTTATTCAGAAGCTCAAACTGAGCAAAAATGTGTAATTTTGTGCACCTGCTGATATTTATATTGTCAAAACGTAAGATGAAATTCTGATAGCTTGTAATGTCAGTCAGTGAGATCTTTATAATAGTCTTAAAATGCATATAAATATCTGTTGTCACTCTATATTCCCCAATAATGTCTTAGTAAGATTATATTGAAATGCTTTCACGATCTAAGCTCTGTAGTTTTTGATGACTGAGAGATGAACAAATAAACTCAAAAGCCTGATGGATCATATTTGATACTCACATTTTAACATGGGTTTCCTAAAACATTATGTATGGATAATCAAACTATCAATCAGACAACAGTAGATTGTGTGCAGATGTTTTTTCAGCAAAGTTTTGATTATGTTTATCATGATCAAAGAGGCCTTAGAAATGTACATATCAAATATTATACAATAGGCTTTATAGGGTTAATAATATTAATATCTCTCACTCTGGGCTGCCAAACCCCTGCTCTTATCGATACAATTAAACTCGCTTTCTGTCGTTTATCAGTTGATGCTCAAGGTCTGGGGGAGTAAGGAGGAAGCATCCCAACTGGAGAAGTGCGAGGCGGCTGCTCTCATTGTGGAGGGAACAGCTCATCAGCTAATGTCGTCGGATGGAGAAGTTGATTGATCCATACCTAGGAAACTTCAGTGAGGTCTTGTGTTAGCAGATTGTTTGCCAAGAATATAAGCTACCGTGCATTGGGGTGTTTTCTGCCATTTCAGGTTGAGTTTATTGAGATCCATGCCCTCCAGTCAGACCAGGAGGAGATAGACAGCCGTTTGTGCTCCGCCTGCATCATGCCGTCAAGCTGGGATTCAAGTCGGCAGTAGTGAGGACCCTGGACACCGACATCTTCTTCATCCTTCATCCTGCATCACGCTGACACCATCAACCTTGTCATCTACCTCGACACTGGCATGGGCCGCCACCGTCAGCTGGTCAATGTCCCAGAGCTGGCCACTCCTCTTGGGCAGCCGGACTGCAGCAGCTGCTCGGCTACTGTGTGTTTAGTGGTGAGGACTGCACCAGCACCTTCAAAGGCAAGGGCAAGGTGACACCGCTCAAAAAGCTCCAGAAGAACCCCAAATTTCAAAAGGCTTTCAGGTTGGTGGATGAATTTTAGACAATTGAATTTGAATGTATTGAATATAATATTTGGAGAGAGCAAACTTAGCAATTATCCCAACAATCTTCCTCCAGTCAGCTGTGCGATGAGTGGAAGGTGAAGTTGGAAGTGCAGGAGCAGCTGGAGGTCTTCACGTGTGTGATGTACAGTCAAGCATGTGAGACATCAGTCAAGCCGGTCAGGAGCAAGATGCTCAAGAAGATTGTGGGAGAAGACGAGACCCTCAGCATTAAGTCGAGAGTCGATTTTGCTCGCCTGCCCCACTGCCAAGACTCACTCATCCCTCACATCCAGCGGGCAAGCGGGCAGCTGAGCCGATCTTCCGGAGGCCTTAAACCCTATGACGAGGGTCAGGGGTGGGAGAAGACGGACGGAGGGATTTTGGAGCCTGTCTGGTAGGGATGGGCGATATCTTATCGTTTGCGATATACCGGTAAAAATTCTCCCCACGATAAGAATTTGCCTTCCCGCGATAATAACGATAAAGCCTAGTTGATGGCGCGACCCATCCGCACCGTGCCACCGCTGGCCGTCTCTTGATGCCCTAAACGTTATTACTTTATGATGGCCGCGGTGGCTGCGTTCGTCACTCTGTATAGCTGAACGGGGGTTGGAGAGAGAATTTCTTGTGGTGCCCCCTCAGCACTTGGTGCTCTACGCGCAGTGCTTGATAGGAGCTGCGGCACTGAATCCGCATCTCACGTGCAGAACGAAAACAACTATGGTGGAAGCTGCGGAAGAGTTCATAGCTAAACGAGGGGCTACCTGAGGGCAATCTGAACCATACAGATGTATTTTCACTCGCTGAGCACTTGGACTGAGCGCTTAAGAGATTCGCTCTGTCTCAATCGATCGGTAAAGCACACTATTTCAGTTAATCTCAATGAATGCGCAGTGTATATGACGCACATTAAACACTAGTGTGAGGCGCGCGACTGAGAGCGCTCAGTGTTTCACACACACTCAAAGAGAGAGCGAGAGAGTCTTATACCAAACAGAATTGACGTGCTACATGTAAACAATATCCTTTGTTGCATTTTCCTGTAAAGTAATGGCGTTTATTTGGAATTATTCAGCCTTTCGTGAACAGGAAGAAAGGAATGCACAAACGGGAATCTCATTGGCTGGCGCGCACCTATTACTGTGCCTGTTTTGATTTCAGCCAATCAGTTGGAATGAACGCTGACAACGTGATTAATATTCATGAACCCAGAAGCTCATTATTCCTTAGTGCAGTTTATTTTTATTAGTAGAATAATTTGTGGTATTATTATATTATCAACTCAAATTACTGAAGTTCTATCATTAAATCATTATTTTCAACTTTTTTGTAATCTGAAGACATTTTTGGGATAATTACTTTTGCTGTTTCTGCTATTTTTACCACTGTTTGCACCATGTATGAATAAATACAGAATCGGTTTACATGTAAAACTTTTCATTGATTTAAAAATTATTTTTGTTTGTATTGTGTGACGTTTTTTAGCACAGTTGCACTATTTAAACATTTCCTGCACTTTTACAGAAGACAATTATATCTGCAACTTTTCAATTTCTGAAAAGGCTGGTGTGGAATTTTACATAAAAAAATTATTAAAAAATTTAAACATGGGGAATGATACTACATGTATCGTCATTGATATCGTTATCGCAATAAATACTAGAAAATATCGGGATAAATTTTTAAGTCCATATCGCCCATCCCTACCTGTGATCAAAGCTGAATTTATCATCATTACTCCAGTCTTCAGTGTCACGTGATCCTTCACAAATCATTCTCATATGAGGATTTGATGCTCAACAAACATTTATGATTATTATCAGTGTTGAAAACAGTTGAGTACAATTTCTATTTCAGATAAATGCTGTTCTTTTGAATCTTCTATTCATCAAATAATCCTGGGGAAAAGTGAGCAGATTCAGCACAAGAGACTTCTTTTTTTTTGTTTTGTTAAGTAGGCCTACATATCCCAGTCTGAACTGTAGAACTGTAAGGCTTTGAATATTAACACCTGAGCACTCTTGTGGGTTTGCTATTGTCACAATTAAAAACCGTATAAGGGTAAAAACATGACAGGCAGACATGATATAAGCAACACAGCTACAATGAATAACATCGATACTGGGTGTGCGAATTATCAAGAATTGACAATAGTCAATTGTATTGGTGGCACCAAGGGGCCCCCAAATAAAATTCTGCTTAGGGCCCCATAAAGGCTTGGGCTGGCCCTGATTGAGGCTTCTTCCTGAGGAGTGTTTTATCGACTAAACGTTACACATCTTGCCACAGTTTATTAATTAGCCTAGTATTATTATAATTATCATTATTGTTTACATGAACAAGACGCAAATGTATGTCAAATTACAAAAACTCTAGCCTAGGACAGTTGCAGAATTATAGCAGAGCACAAGAAAATTAAACAAACTGTAATACTATTAACAAATAAAAAGCAGTTCATAACTGGGAATAATTAATTGTTAATAATAACTGGTAATTTAAAAAAAAATACAGATTTGGTGTTTTGTGGAGGTTGAAACTGTTACAATATAAATAATTATCTGTAATGTTCAAGAATCC
This sequence comes from Gobio gobio, assembly GCF_949357685.1. Taxonomy (NCBI): domain Eukaryota; kingdom Metazoa; phylum Chordata; class Actinopteri; order Cypriniformes; family Gobionidae; genus Gobio; species Gobio gobio. The sequence continues at coordinate 43,768,716 of NC_137116.1, read as the reverse complement.
CGACATGCAAGATAAATCCAGCGGTGTAGAGTCATCATTCATTTAGTACTTGAAGTGACGCTTCAGTAGCGAGGATATCATTTCACTTGATTCAATTCCTCTGTCCTCTCGTCTTTTCCTTGCGTCCTTCCCTCGCACCCTGAAGGGGTGGAGATAAGACGCGTGGAAAGGAAGATAGGAAAGGAAACGAGAATGCACAAATAAGAATTGAGAAGCACCCCTAAAGGGGCCATTCACACAGACCGCGGTTTTCTATTGCCTTGCGCTACTTTCCCATTGTTTTTTGTAAACACGCTCAACTACGGCAAGGGAAAAGTCAACCACAAAATTATTATTTTATTGTATAACAAGAACGAACAACATAGGCCAGGGGTGTCCAAACTCGGTCCTGGAGGGCCACTGTCCTGCAGGGTTTAGCTCCAACTTGCCTCAACACCTGTCTGGAAGTTTCTAGTATGCCTAATAAGACCTTGATTAGGTTGTACAGGTGTGCTTAATTGGGGTTGGAGCTAAACTCTGAAGGACAGTGGCCCTCCAGGAGCAGGATTGGACACCCCTGACATAGGCCTACAATACAGAGGATCACAGTGTATTATTATCCATTACATTCATAATAGCATCAAAGGAAACAACAGAAAAACAACAATGTTTTAACAACATTAAAAATAACAAAAATAAACTATACTGGGGAAAACTCACAACAAAAAAAATCCAAAAAGAGAAGAATTCAAAAATTCTATACATCCGTTTCGCTCTTTATTTCTTGCATCTGTTAGGGCCTAAATATAATGTTTAAGTTCAGTTTTAAATAATATAATGTTAGGTTTATTATTTGTCCATTTCTGTTTGGGTAGCCTACACGTTATTTTCCATACGTAATTATCAAGTTAACCACCAAATTTTGCTCCAACCTCTTATTTTTGTAAAACAAAAATATATCTTTACCAGATAGATCTTTAGTTTTGTGAATTTAAATATCAGATAATCAACATCAATCCAACATAAACATTAAATGAATAAATGTTTTATGGATTCTTCTTGTTTTACAAAAGATGCATGTTGTCTCCATGTCCCTAAAACATCTTGAGACTTGTTTCACTGGAAATCAAATGAATAACCGTATATGTAATTTCTTTAATTTTATTGGTGAGACAGTATTTACTGGGTAAACTCCAGCAGTCCTCTTTCCATTCAATCTGATGATTATACATTAAGTACCACAAAATGATTGATATTATACATGATTTAGAAATTACTTTACAAAAACGTATTGAAATGATGGTACACAGTGTGCGTACGTGGGGAGTTGCTGATCGGAGTTGCCATAATGTGGTAAATAAACTGAAACTGGATTTGAAATAGGTTTTACAGACTTGAGGACAAAATTTTGATTTAACGTCACATTTATTTCACATAAAGCAAATAAAAAATAAAATTCATACGACTAATTCAAATGGGGAGAAAACAGAAGTTTCACTTCTGCTGTGACAAACCCTAATAGCAAAGACATTACAGTCAAAAAGCACTGAGGTTTCTACAAAATTGCCATATCAAAACATTCACATTTGAAATGAAAGCTTAACCTGGTCGGCAACAGCAATACAGATGTTACGATGTCAAAGATCATCCAGCTTTACAAACAAATCCAGGCACAACAGCTATAGTCCAGTTCAGTTAGAGGTTGCCAGATCATCATGATAAATAACCATTCATGAACTCCAACAGCCCACACATTTATATACATGTTCAGTAGGACATCTGTGTTGGTGACACTGTAAACATTGTGGTGGATTTAACATACGTCTCAGTTTCACTTTCCTTAATATTGTTACCACGATTTGTTAGTACTGAATAAAAGTTTTTCTTTTTTTAAAGAATGAAAGATTTTTTTTTTTACTTCTGGGCAATCTGGTAGAAAACCAACAGCTAAATTTGATAAATGATATTTGGTCTGTAGGGGGAATTTGGTATAAAGCATTTGTGGCCAAATACAGAGGTTAAACATTTTCTTAATCCTAATTGGTTACTTTACCAGAAGAAATACCTGTGTAATTAATGTTATTTGCTCTCATTTTTTTAAGTTGAGAGCTATAAATAAATAAATAAAAAACTGCAGCAAAACCTATCACACTGAAAAACAAAACAAAAAAAGTGATTAATAGTCAACATTTTGCTTATTTTTGGAATGGCAGCCAATGTAAAATTGTCATGTTATGATCAATACTGTTAAGATTATGCTTCAAGATTGTTTTGCTTTACCTGAATAGGCACAAACAGATGAATGTCAAATATTTTGGATTTATAAAATAAAAAAACACATGCATGTAAAATGTGCGAAGAGATTTAAAGGGGTAGAGATACAACAGGGTGTCTTTTTCCCCTCCATACACTTCCTTCCTAAAGATCCATAACGTTTTGCTTTACAGATCCGGTGATCAATGAGCTAGGATACTTTTCTTTTCCCAGAGTCATTTCCTGGCTTTGGCAGAGTTTACGTTGGCGTTTTTATAATTGTTTAAGGCCTGACCGTGAAGGTCAGCTGTCTGTGTGTTTCTGCCAAGCATGACAATGAAGAAGATACTGTAGCTAATCTATAGATGCATTTAATGAACCACTGTAGCCCATTTAAAAACCATTCGAGAACCATGGTCCACCACAGTTCTGTCCCTGATAGAATTTAAAAATGGGTCTAAGGTTAAAACACGAGGTTTTAAAATCAGTAAAGCAATGTAAATATATGGAGGTGATTTTATTGTAGAAATCTTTAAAACCTATTTTAAAACGTCAGCTCTGCTGGTATTTAATATTTATTTATATATATGGTTTTAAGAGTGAAACACCAATATAAAATATACCTGTATACATGTTTCTGTTTACAAAAAGTGGCACATACACCACTCTATTGAGAATCAGCGAAACTGTACAATAAGAAAATGTCAGACAATGTACAAAAGTGTTTTGTGATGGTTGTAGTTTATTTTTTCAACCAATGGCTGGTGCTGGAGCCAACCAAACTGCAAAAATACTTCTAAAAAAAATCCAATAAAGCTCAGGTTTATTCTGCTTGATAAAAGCTTATCCCACTTAGTAAGGTTCACTTGACAGGAAATAAAACTCTTACCTTTGCAACAATGAAACAAATCACAAAGATGACCAAAAGAGAAAGGGGTTCGCCAAGGAAACAAGGAAAAACCTTTTTGTGGTTGTTGTTTCCTCCGTCAATGGATGTAAAATAACTACGTTCTTTTTAAAGCAACTGAATTTCATCAAATGATCAAAATTGATCAATATCCTTTGAACATGTAAGATTAACAATGGGGAAAAGGAAAGAAAGAAAAATAAATGTCAAATACATTTTTCCAGGAAGCTTAAGAGTTGTTTAAATGAAAACAAATCTAAACTCAAATGGAGAAAGTCAGTCCCATTCAGACTGTGCCTCGTTTTGAATCTGTTCTGCTCAGTACAATATGATGTCCATTAAACTCTTCTGGAAAAAGAACAGAAAAAATCCATCTCAAATGCATTGTGTGATTGTTCTTTTATGCATCAAGTTCAATCCTCCATACTTGACTGGTTCCCGCTGGTGGCATGAACCGAAGTGACCTCTGCAATTTGCCGTTGTAACTTGTGAGAGATGGAGAGGGTGTCATCTTCACCTTCAAGATCTCGTTCCGACTCCCTCTCCCTCTTTCCTGTCACGCTTCCTCCTTTGTGCAGCAGGTGTCCTGCAGAGAGCGCACGTCACACATCTCTTGGTTGCCACACTGGTTGCCAACAGTCGCTTGCATTAAATTCAAGGTTCTAATGTTTGTCTACAGAACGACCACTGGCTCTGCTCTGTGCCCCCCTACCTAAACTCACTACGTCAGACATATGTGCCCTCCAGAAGCTTGTGTTCTGCAAGTGAACGGCACCTTGTAGAGCCATCTCAAAGAGACACAATCAATTTCACAGACCTTTACCTGGACTGTTCAGAGCTAGTGGAACGACCTGCCTAATTCAACCCGAGCTGCTTTCAAGAAATGACTGAAGACGCATCTTTTTTTCATCAACACATGACCCGTGTATACTATACTAATACTACCACTTACTATTCTATTATATTTCTATTCCAACCTTTTTTTCTTTAATAAAAAAAGTGTGATACATGTACTGTGCTAGACTAACTGGGCCTTATTACAGCACTTGCCTATTGTTGATTTGATTGCTTCTATTGGTTCTCCTTATTTGGAAGTCACTTTGGATAAAAGCATCTGCTAAATGATTCAATGTAAATGTCCTGCTGAACACCACATCGAATATTGAAAATACATAAAAGCAAGCATATGTTAAAACCTTTCCTTAAAGCAACTTCCTCAAAAACGTTTGTGTTTAACTGTATTATACTCATATAACATACATGTCCATTACCTGAATGTTGAGGGCCTGCCATGTCATGCGAGACATTACATTGGTAAATTCGACTGTTGTTCCCCGTGTCAGGCATATGATGGTATCCTTGGAAACAAGCAAGACAGAAGAAACGCATGAAAAAAAAATCTTATAAATGTAGGGGTGTAACGGTACACAGAAGATGTCACGGTTCGATACGAGTTCAGACAGCAAGGAAAAATGGTCTAATTCTCACTATTAACTAACTATTAACCTACGACTTTTACCTCAAACCCCCGTATTAGTACGTTTAGGTATTGGGTAGGATTAAGGGATGTAGAATAAGGTCATGCATTTTATAAGTACTTATAAACAGCCAATATCCTAGTAATATGCATGCTAATAAGCTAGTTAATAGGGCTGGACCAGAATATTTGTTCGGTGGATTGGTTTTCAATTTTCAATTTTGGCGTTCGAATATTTATTTTTGTTTCACACACCTGGGATCCCCCTCGAAACGGTTCTCATTCACGCTTGAATATATGTTTACATTATAAAATCTGGCGAAATAAAATACTCTTAATTTAAGCTTACATAAGAATTAACTGAAAACGTGCACCGTGAATGACAGTGTGCGGCCGTGCGCATTTTACTTTCGGTTTAGAATTAGCACCAATTCGTAGCACCAAATTAATCTCGAGATTCCTGCCTTTATTAGAGAGAAGAATATGTCAGCCCCCTCCCTGCGAAACTTTGAATATTCTGTGTCGATTACTACCGAAGCTTCGAAGCCAAAATTTTTTTTTTTTTATCTGGACCAGCCCTACTAGTTAATAGTGAGAATCGGACCCTTAACTAAAGAGTTACTGGAAAAAAACATCAAATCCCAATGCTAGGTTTCTTTTCTTTTCTTTTGAACAGGCAGTATTGCAAATTACAGTTTGTTCCACCGAGCGGCATTTAGTCCGCCCTGAGGTAGTTGGTACAGTACAGTCTCCTATAGTCTATTAAGCACTAAGAAACAGAATGCACTCAAGCATACCGGTAGGTCATATTTTTTTGTAAAAAAACAAAAGGTTTTTGGTCACAATCAGCTACAAAACTGAAAAGCATCTTGTGTTATAAAAGTACAAAATCAATAGAATGAAAAATTTTATTTGTGCATTAGCACACTTAGAGTGTTACAATTTGCTCCATTTAAATTATATTTAAACATAAGCCCAACCCTCCTATACTTAAGTTGGAGTGGGAGTGCCTTTCAAAGTATGCTCCTTTGTCCATGAGCACAGAAAGTGTGCATCGAATGCATCTAAGGCCCGGTCCCAAATGGCACCCTAAACCCTAACGGTCTTCCTCAGAGTCTGCACTTTCACAACGTAATGGCGCTTTGACTGCCGGGAAGAAGTCCGCTACGTGACCCGCACCAGTGCAGGCTCGGCAGAAGTGCGCATCGAGGGCGCATATCGACCGCAAAGGGGGCGCTCGCCCGCACCCTTCTGAGACCTAAAATGACAAATGGGACACTCTGCGGTCTCGTGGACTTAACGGACACGCACACGCAACGGCCATTCTGACTGTATTCGTCGTCTGACTGCATACCGTGACGGTTCGGGACGAACAAATGTACCGTTACACCCCTATTATAAATGTTTTGCAGCTAATTTTTCAAACAATCTTTTACAACTATACATCTAGTAGTGCATTATATTAGTGTGCAAGGTGGCACCTAATTGCTGCTGTTTTTGTTGCTGAACTCCACTTGGTCCCTGGTGCTCTTCATTGTCAAAATTCAGCCGAATACTCCCACTCCTGTTACCACTGGCAACAGAACTGCCCGATACAGCTGGTGCTATTGGGATATCACAAAGTCAATTTACATCACATCAGTACGGAGCTCTGCACATGACATGCGGGGGAAAAACCCAAAGATAATGTGGGAGCAGATTCTTCATTTATGGCAACAAAATGTTCTTGTTTTTCCCTCTGCATGCCATGTGCGGGGTGCACGTTTTCTAAATTCCTTCATTTCTTCAAATAAATAAAATATAATATTACAATATATAATATTATATAATACTATATCACTTTTTTTTATTAAATGATATTATATAATTGTATTATCATCAATTATTCAAGATTTGCTTTTAAGTGAGCCAAAAAGTTAATTTTAACCATTATTATCTATGAGTATTTCTAATGATATGCTTCAAGATTAAATAATTCAAGATTTGTAATTTCAAATAAAGTGAGAAAAACAATGACTTTTACCTGGTGTATTGGTCCCGAACTGCTGTTCCCCTGGGGAGTATGCCATCCCATTCCCATTTCCATTATGTGTGGATGGTACGGAGGCCAGAAGTCCTGGAAAAACATAGAAAGTAGAATTATCCTCCACTGCTATAATGCACAAATAGATTTGCTAGCACTTACAACACTTTTACTCTATTTCCACATACAGCCATTTCTGAAGTCTTAATTGCACAAGGCTTCTTTCCAGGGATAAACGTGATTGCACGTAACCTAGCTATTTGTTACAAGACAAAAATTCTTGCCAAGTCCTCTGTAGCGTGAAAGTTGTTGGTAGATCTGCTTCATCCTCTCGATGTTGAGGCGGCTCGCTTCGGCATGGTTTACCATGGGTTTGGGGTAGTGGACGCCGATGATGCACTTGGCAGCGGCCTGCACTGAGTCTGGGGCATTCCATGGGTCATAGATATATTTGGCAGGGAAACCTCTGAGAATGGGTAAATATCGTCTGAAAGAACAAAGAGAATAAACCAGTCTCATCATAAACACGAGGAAGGTTACACAAGATGGTTTTTGGGTTTCCATGTTTGGGCATGTGGTTACAAAAAGAATGCGGTTTCTCCGATTACAACAAGCGCCAAGACTGCAGCATGAGTTAGTGATTAATTTACAAGAATCTCAAAATGGTACTATAATTTAGGAAAAGTCCCATTTAACTGCATTATCATATATGTGAATTTATGGATATGTGCCAATTAATACTACTAATGTAACGGTCAACACAACACCATAACAACAACAACAAAAAGAAAAAGAACTGAAAAATTCAGTAAATCAGGACTTGCATCACTCCTCCAGGTCCCGCGGACAGAAAAGGCCACCTACCTAAGGTGCTCCACCTTACCAGAGCATGGGGACAGAGGGCTGCAGGAGGCACGGCTTGCAGACAGGCGGACGCAGTTTAAACAGGGCTACAGGTCCCGCCTGTGCTGAGACACTACGGAGATTCCTACTACAACACGCATTAGAAAGAGGCAGTGACCAAGCCCTCCCAATCCAATGACCAAGCACTCTCCCACAACCCCATCCCACCCGCTTCAACAAATCGAAACTGAGTGAGAGGTTCAGGTTCGCTCCCTGCCCCTCGCACTGCCACTGATCGCTTTTGAGACGACAGTGACCCCAAGCCAAAGCAGAGAAACCTGTTAGCCGCCAAAGGAAAAATGCAGTATACTGTCCTGAGCTGCTGGGTGGCTCCCTCTTTTCGCCAAGATACCAGAACCCTTTTACCCGGAAGGCTCACATCCTGCCTGAACAAGCAAACAACAAACACGTTACATCTACAGATGCAGAGTGAGAGACTTCATTGGGACGGTGTTGTGTTGTGTTGAAGGCCAGGACTTTTGTTCTCTTGCACAAGCAGGGCTGCATTCAACGCCTAGAGGAATCTTTCAAAAAGAGTTTGATAAAGATGAGTTCTCCAGAGCTAGATTGAAGTCATTTGCTCTAGCTTTGGGCCTCACTCCCACTCTGGGGGAGTTGCACTCTGGGAAATGCATTGTGGCTCTCTATGCATTGAAAACAGACCAGGTATATTTCCCTACCGAGCAGTTTGATGCTTCCAAGCTAAAGAACAGGCTACTACATTTCCCGCTGATAAAGCATCAAGCTTCAACCAGATTCACAGCTAACAGGTTTCCAAATGCTTTGGCTAAGAATGGCTTTCGTCTTAAAACCAATCAACCACAATTCACAAAGGGGAAAGGGAAAGCTGAACTTTTCACCCAATCCGTAAAGCAAATACACAGAAACACAAAAACATACAAGCTTTTGGCCAACATTCGTATGAGCTACAGTAAACCTGGTGACAAATGTTTACAAGCAAACATCTGTTCCTTGACGTGGCCTATAAAGAGGACAATGTGTTGGGAGAATACCAAAATCCTGGAACACCAAATACTGGAACTGGAAGGCCTTAGGTTAAAAAAGGTAGAGCAAAAAAGAAACTACATGGGACAGGCTTGCTTTCCTGACTAATTTATATAGAAAAGGTACTTAAAACACAATTCTAGACCTCAAATGATATGGTTTTGGATCTCAGTGAGATATACTGTAAAGACAAATGCTGCCCTGTGGTACAATAATAGTTGTGTACTGTATTTACATTCCTCTAATGGAGATACTTTTAAGTTGTTTCCTCGTTTTATTCATCTGTCCTTCCATGTGGTTAATTTTTATGCATTCTAGCTTTTAAACAAAGGACCTTTGGTGAAAGCAGGTGATTCAGCCTGGAATTAGTGTGCATGTTTGGGAACGTTACCAACCTAATGAAATCGCCGTTAGGGTCAGTGCGTCTGCCGAAACCCACTGGACAGTAGCAATGAAAGAACTGTTGAAAGAAAGAGCTACAGGAGAGCCACATCCAGCTGCCTGCGTTCACGCTCCAGTCAGCATCCAAAAGAAGCTCCTCAAACACCTGTCAATCATAACTACCATTACTCTGCAACCGATCAGAGATGATTGATATCAAGAAGTCATTCAGACCCATTAAAATGAGACCCATTTACACTACTGTTCAAAAGTTTGGGGTCAGTCAATAAAGCTTTTTTTGTTGTTCATGGCTAATAACTTTATTTTAAACTGAAAATGAAATGGGGGAAAAAAATACTTCAGCAAACAAGGCTGCTAAAAAGTAGATGGTCACTCTAAAACCCAAGGTCTTTACACTCAAGTGTGACCATCTGCCATATTTTTATAACCCCTCTTTATAGCTGGCAACCTTTCTGACATGACAAGTGCCATTTTCAAATTCCCCAATCCCTCTTCAATAATTATATACACAATCCTTATCAAACAATTTTCATGTATTCAAAGCAGACCATTCTGCATCACCGCCATGAGCATGAGTGAGACCGAGCTACTCAACAGACCCATGCAGGGCAACCCACTGAAAGAGCACCACGGATCAACTTGTACTGACTCAACTTGTACTTGCTGCAATAGGGTGCACATGTAAATGGAGCTAACCCTGCTCTAAAAAGAGTTAACATTTTAGATTTCACAGACCCCGCAGTATGATCATCCATGAGCAAGGGACCCTCCCTAAAATGTAAAAGGAAGCTATATATTTTAATGCAGAAACAGCCAATTTGTACTGTGCAAAATTAACATTACAAATTAGTTTTTTTTACTCAATATAGTAATGTACTGTTATCTATCATTTTAATCATTTTAATCCAATTTATTTTTATTTTCAAATTCTAATCATGTGTAAGAGATGCACCTTCATGCCCTCTTCCCAACTGATCCACAGGTCTCCACGAGTGAGAAAACAAGCGACAGCATGACGAGCCAGGTGGTGGATCCAGCCTTCCTGCCGCAACTGGGTCATAATGGCATCAATCCAGGGAAAACCTGTCTTAGCTTCAGCCCATTTGGCCAAAGCCTCTGGGTTCTTGTCCCAGGGGATGCGCACACATATCGGGTTGCCTTCCATCTTATCAAATCTTGGGTTGGTGGTGGCAGCAGTGTAGAAAAATTCCCTCCACAGCAGCTGACCATAGAGGGAGAGTGGAGGAGTGCTGGTTTTCTTTACCTGAAAGCAGAATTTCACACATAGATATTTAGATGAATTTATACTTATGCAAACAGTATATTGCCACATGGTTATCTAACATATAAAGCATTTTTAGTTGAATTAAGCAAAGAAAAACATTACTATACAAGATGTATAGTATACCATTACAGTCCACCCCTAATCGATACACCTGTATTGAAAAGTGAAATGATATGAGCACACTAGGTTTATACGCAGATAGTTAGTGTAGAATAATGTCTGTACCTTCCTGTAGAGGTCTGTGAGTTTAAAATAGAAGAGGCGGCAGGATAGGCAGCCGAAACGGAGGTAGGGACTCAGGCCAGTCGGACTGGCCAGCAAAGAGTTTGCATTCATTCTGGGTCTTTCAAAATTTGCAACCCAAGCCTGGAAAAACAAGGAGGGAAAATGTAAAGTCTGGTCTGCTATTAAGGAGCACATGGCAACAATTTAAAGATTTTTTAAAATGAAACATATAGGCAGCACATGTTGCAATCGCAACATTATATTTAAAAGGATGGTCCACCAAAAATATAAATTCTGTCATTTACTCACCCTCATGACACACATGAAGATATTTTTAACACCGAAGATATTTTGAAGAATGTTGGTAACTAAACCATTTTGGTTCCCATTGACTTCCATTTTACAACTTTTACGGTTTCAATTTTTCAAAATACGTTCTTTTGCAGAAGAAAGAAATTTATAGAGGTTTAGATAGATATGACGTGAGAAAATAATGACAATATTCATTTTTGGATGAACTATTTCTTTAAGGTGGTGCTTTAAATATATATATCGGTCTGACTCGGAATTATTATTTATAATTATTTTATATAACTACTTAATGAGATAATTATATAAATTGTTATAATGATATTATAATTATGTAATTATCATTATTATTTTTGCTTTTACTTCACTTTCAGCCTGTTAAAGTTTTGTTAAAGCTTAACAATGGCCTAATATATCTGAAAAGGTACATATATGCATCAATAACTGCAAAACCGGGCCTTTATAGTGAAAATTAATTGTTGTAAAACCACTTGTTTTAGCTGTTAAACACCACTTGGCATATGGCCCCAGTTAACCAGAGTTTTGACTCCGCTGCTATACATCAATATATGATCACACCTTTCGCTCCAGATGCCTTTCAATCCTTGTTAATGCCTCCGTTTCACCTCCTGGCCAGACAGCAGAAGGTAGTCCCTCGATGTCAAATCCTGATTCAAGATAATGCAGGTTAAAGAACTAATACAAAACTTGCATAACCTGATGGGTTCTCGAGTTGCAGTTTAGCTAACTCGTGAATATGTGTTAGATCACAGGAAATGGACACAGTGATTGTAAAATTTAGGTCAAGTGCATTTCATTTAAAAAATGTCTCTAATATACTGGGAATTCAAATTAAATTTTAAATCACCATTCCAAACTGACTTAACTAAACAGAAATTTACCTGAAACCTGACAGATAAAGCTCACTCTCATTCAACTCACCTAGTTCTTCCAGGGAGGGTACACCATATTTGTCTCCATGGTCTTCAGAGACAGGTGTGACACAGCAGCCCATAATGGTGTTGGAGAGGGTTTCCATTGGCATCTCCGGTGGGTCTATCCGGCTGATCAGAGTCTGGAAACGTTTGTATGTGAGGGGAGGCTGACCACCATTTAGTTCAATGACCCTGAAATAATGGAGAGGGCATAAAATAGAATATAGCAAAATAAATCCAATGAAAAATAATATATAACAAAACTAATGGTCAAATAGAAGTGATGTTAGATTTTAAATGGGTAAATATCATCAAAGCTGAAGTGTGTTCTTTCTGTGATATTAGCAACAGCAAAAATGAGCTTATTTGAATAAATAAATAGATAAGTAAATATCAAACATGCTTCCAGAACTCTCCCCGAGTACCATTTGGTTAAACAAAAGTTATTGTGTTGGGCTATTGGGATGCCACAGTGTTAACACTTTTTGGGGAAATCAACCTATAAATGGCTTACTTATAATTGCACATTTAGCAGGTATAGGAGAAAGTATGTAAACATCAAAAATGTTCAGATTTAAGAAATAACTCTTACTTCTCAAGGTTGTAAAGGGTGTGTGAGATCTTGACAATGACTTCAACTCCAGCCTCCATCGCCAGCTTTTTAATAGCTGCATCCCTCTCCTTCCCAAATGGCTCAAAGTCATACTCGAAGGTCAACCTGGATATTTTCCACTCCTGCAAGAACAGATAGTTGCTCAAAAAAGTCAGGGCATGGATTGAACTAAATTGTAACGGGTAGCTTTCAGAAAGGTTCGTTAAATTAGACCAATGAATTTCACCTTGAAAAGGCGTGGAAAAACATTGGCTGGTTGTCCTCGGATGACAAAAAGGCGGGAATTGAGTTTTCTTAGACTGGAATCAAGATCCTCCAGGCACTGCAGGAGAAATCTGTCAGGGAAAAATTGAAATCGAACATGAAGCGTTTTAAAATATAATTTCTACAATGAAAAAAAAAACAATTAAAGAGCACCACCTAAAATTATTGGCATCTACAGCTTTATCAAACAATATTTTGTGCTTTACGAATGTAAAATGTAATTGTATTATTTTCTTTTCACTATAAAAGCATACCCACCTCCAATGCATGATTCTAATAAGAGTCAAATATACCAATACGTATATAGTGAACATCGTAGTGAATAGATGGTACTGAGATGTCCTGATTCGACTTGACCAGGTACTTGGCCTTAAAAGTTTGAGAACTAATGATCTACAGCAAAGCCCTGAGGCTTTACCTGTTCTGCAAGCTGTCCCTCAAACATACAGGCACTTAGAGTTTCCATTCACAAATCTGTTCATTCATTAACTGTTTAAAACATTAGGAGCTTAACTGCTATTTCCTCTCTACACATCTGCCTTACCAGCTAAAGGGACATAAGTACTATCAGCAAACAGATGCACACTGTGCACTTGGATAAAGAGGTCATATTTAGTTTTAACTTTATTTATCAATTACATATTAATTGATATATCTTTATTGTTTTATTCAGTGGACATTTTATTTTAACCAAATAATGCACTTGTACTTTTGACATTATATTTTGTTTTATTTATTCAAGCCCACTCAGTTGGCATCATCAAATATGAGTGAAGAAGAGCAGATAGAATAGTCCGATAGACCCATCTTGTTGTTGTTTTTTCTTCATTAATGTGGCTCTAGTATTTGTCTGAAAGGCCTGTCCGACCTTCTATCCATGTCTGTTATTTGGTCCTAGAGTCCTGACTGAGCACAAAGTCAGACTGTCAGCAACCAAAGCCCTGATTAGGGACCAGACCGGGACAAAGCTCCCTATGCTCCAGATCCAGGCTGACCAGTCACCACACTGACACAACTGCACAACTCTACCAATACACACACACCTGCTTTCATGAAATCCAAAAAAATAAGACAGAACACAAAAACTAATAACTATTTGGAGTGTGAGGATGGAAAAAAACAATTTTCCAGAATGCTGCCCTGTCATACATTATTCCTTATGTAACTGTCCTGGCCTAGATTTACAGTACACATGGTCTCCACCACTGGAGGCCATAAAATTAGCCCAGTGACCTCTTTTCAACAATAACAACACTCTCAATGCCTAGTCTGAGAAAAGATCACATCCTTGTATTGCCGTTCCCTCAAATCACGTGAAAACAGACGTGGGACAATAGAAGGTTCAGTCTTTTAAAGGGGACCTGTTATGCAAAATTCACTTTTGTATGGTGTTTGGACATAAATGTGTGTTTGTGTGTTAGAAATGTGTGTACACAACCACCCTACAGTGATAAAAAAAAAAATCCACCCACACCTTTTTTTTAAATCCCCATAAATCATAAACAGTGTCTCCCAACGATTGGTTTTCAGCCATGGGGCTGGTGTGACGTCACATCAGCAACAGGCCCTGCTGTTAAAAAATAAAAATTGCTTTTTTTCTATTTTAATTTATTCCTGTGATGGCAAAACTGAATTTTCAGCATTATTACTCCAGACTTCATATGACCCTTCAGAAACCATTCTGATTTAGTGCTTAAGAAACATCTCTTATTATTATCAATGATGAAAATAGATGTGCTGATTTTTCAATAAAAAGTTAAGTTGTATTTGAAAATAAATGTATTTACGGTCACTTTTGGTCAATCAAATGTCTCCTTGTTAAATAAAGGTGTTAATTTTTTTCAGATACCAAACTTTTGGACGGTAGTATAAATGTAATTTACCTGCGGCTTTACACTGAAAATGATACTATGTATAGAATATTTAAATATTCAAGCACAATAGAGAACGCAATTGGGTTCTCAAACGCTGTGTAAAAAGTTGTGTGCGCGGAACACACTTCCGAAGCACATGCAAATGAGTTATCTTTCTTGTCTTGCACTTGAATGGACAAATTCACACAGAGTCTTAAGTGAATGTAAACAGTTGAGAAATAAATAGCATGTGTAACACTACATTCGATCCGGACATTCGGTCTTAAAGTGACAGCAGCCTAATCTCTCAGCTGTCTGTGTCATTAAAGTTAATCAAACAACAAAGGACAAAGAAAAACAAAATCCCTCACTGCTCTTGACTGAATAACTTCTGTAACTTTAATAAAGATTAATCTATATTTAATTTATAGCGAAGACTATGCAGTGTTATTTTAGATGTGATTATTTAATTTCTGTACCTGAAAACCTTGAAAAGCATTGTTTATTTCAATTATATGTTTGTTCGATTAAGGTTGCATGGGTCAAACACAATTAAAACCATAACTATTTTAATTTATTTACTACTTTTTTGTGGTAGGGTCAGTGAAAATTTTGGAAGAGCTAGTAAAAAGTCGAAAAAAATCCTTAGCGTTGAGCCCTGAGTTATCATTAACTCAATCAGTTACATCAGTTGTGTCAACGTGGTTTACTGAGTTACTGCTAATTGTGTAGTGCAAGACATCAAGTGTATTTTTGACATGATGCACTGACATGAAACAACATGCCTTTACTGAGGATAATGACTAGTGACCATGATAGCAGTGAAGACAAAGAATCCTAAATGAAGCTAACTTATTTTTACAACGTGACCTGCAACCTCCTCTCCTGCATTAAAGTAGCTAAACTTGGAGCTCGACAGGTGTTTTAAGACTGCAGAGGCCATCTGAACACTGCAGTTGACAATGACAAATCCAGTCACGGGTGCTTCATCTTTTAATCTGGTGAATTAGCTCTCGTTAACATGCGGTCAGAGGGCTCCACAGTGCAAGCTTTTCACTCGCATTTGAAACTAAAAATAGATGTGTGTGAACTGTAAAATGTATTTAGGAGCATGTGTGCAAATAACATTTCTTAAATATCTTAAATAGTATAAAATGTCTTATTTTAAGAGGTTTTCAATTCGGTTATGTAAAAACAGCGATACAGCCCAATATGATTATTCATCTTTAAAACGCAATTTTTTTATTAAATAAGTAACACGGGAACGACTGAATGAAAATGCACATTCACTCTCTGACAGCAGATGGTGCTGATGGAACAGCAGAAATGAAGCCGTTACCACGGTAACCCGTAAAATTTCTTAACAATATTTAACAGCCATTCCAATTTTTGCATTCTGTGTTTTGTATTTGGTGCTGTGGTGTTCATTTAATAGGCTGTTTATTTTCAAACTTGAACATTTTTACATTTTAATCCGACCTAAAACATGCCCTGGATATTGACTGAAAATATTTGATTCTTTATTGTTGTTCGGTAACACTTTATAATAAGGCTCCATTAGTTAACATCAGTTACCTACATTAAAAATACTATTAATACATTTATTAATCTTACTTCATGTTAATTTGAACATTTACTAAATATTATTAAAATCAACAGTTGTATCTGCTAATTTCAATGGACTTGGACTATGAACTAACAATGAACCCTTGTATTTTTATTAATTAACTTTAACAAAGAGTAAAAACTTCTGTAAATGTAGATGTTGCTCATTGTTAGTTAATGTTAACATACTTAATGCATTAACTAACGTTAACTAATGGGACCTTATTGTAAATCGTTCTTTATAGTTCTTTACACTTTAATCTATTTGAAACATTTGTTTGCTTTATACATTTTTGTGTATTGTTTTGTTGTAATTAAATGTTCATAGTTCTTTTATTGCAAGAAAAAAAAGTTATTAGGAGGACAACACTTTATTCTAATCTAATTCAATATGTGATAATACCATATACAATAGTAAAAACTTCAGCAGTTATCATGATATGAAAATGTTATACCATCACATGCCTAATAATTTTTTTAATGAGCAGAGCTGAATGACAAGCTCTGAGAACAGACTGTCTGATTGTCTTCTGAGATCGAAGCATCTGCTGGTCTCTGACTTGGCCTACTTTCCTCATGACTTACTGTTATGGCACTGGATCAATCTGCATACATGGCCATGCGTGTCATGTGTGGGTATTTGCTTGTTTAAAATAGAAAACAATAGGCATGTCTGACTGCTTACATCCGACTGTAACACAATTCTGAAATCCTATTTGTGAAAGCAGCAGGTGCCTGAATCAAAAGGGGCATTTCCTAATTTTAACCATTGTCTAAATGACTGATTTTGCGTCAGAACCCCAAATCAAGTGGTCACCTAATATAATACTAAAATTGTTTATGGTACAGACATAAAACAAATGTTCTTAAAATCAAATCAAAGAAAATGTATAACATTACCAGGTACTGGACAGACCCAGCAATGCAATATGCCATCTACTACAATATATATCCCATTTTTAGGTCATCACCCAACAGTTAAAAAACTGATGTCATTAGAGAAAATGACATTTCTGTTTTTTTTTTTTTAAATGCAGTTGCATCGACTGATAATAAGGCTGCACCTTTATAATCACCGCAGGCAGGATGTGCCGGTAAAATTGCACAAATTGTAGCAATTTTACAAAATGGTTATTAAATCTTTTGTTTAACCTTTTTTAACATGTAACGTCATGACTTTGAGCGGTCATATTTTACAGTTGGAACAAACAGCAATAGTACATACACAATAGACTGCTTATGTGGTCATCATCTCGTATTTCAGGTTCATGCAACAAAGGGGTTTGTTTTCATTGGAACTGAACGTACAGAAATATAAAAATGCTGATTTCTTCAACACCATGACCTCAATATCAGTTTCTGACCTCAGCACCTGCTACATGACGTTGTTATGTGAATGTGTCAGAAGAAAACACTTTCACTTTAGCAACTAGTTTCCTTGCAGTTGTTATATATGTCAAGGCTACTCTGCTTTTCAAGTTGCATCACACAGTATGCAGTAACAAATAAGACCTAGATAAGTCTAGTTTTTGTTTTTAGTGTTTTTTTGTCCTATAAAACATGCATACATCAGTGCATATAATAACATTACAATTATCACTTATCAATAAATTAAGGTACAGATTCGTAGTGTCTTGAGCTTTTTTGGAAACTGATAACTGACAGATTTGCTTGATTATAAGATGAAAAGATGCTTTCTTATAGAAATGCACTAACCTCCACCTGTTGACCCCAAGGTTGGACGACCCAGCGAACCAGGGATCCAGGAAGTAGACACATCGAACAGTGTCTGCCCCACGCACTGCCTCCAGAAGTGCAGGGTTGTCATGGAGACGGAGTCCCTTCCGGAACCAGTGGATGGAATTAGGGGCCATGTTCACTGAGTCACCCTTCAAAAAATAAATAAATAAATAAATCAGGACAAGTTCATTCATTCTAGTGGCTGTTGATTAATTGGAAAAGATGTCATTGGCAAATGTTTCATATGATCTCAAGCAAAATAATAAAATGAAAAGCCTTAAAACATTTAACTTTTTTGAATAATCACACCCTCATTGAACAGTGTAAAAGTGAAATTACACAACATTTCTGTAAAAAATTAAATAAATAAAAATAAATGAAGAAATTTGGGACCACAATCCCAATTTTATCCTTTCAACATCGTATTCTTAGCATCTTACTGTCAGTTTCATAATTAAAAACAGCATTTCCTGAGATCCAGAGAAAGGGAAATGTTGTAAAAGACTGAAATTGAGGACAATCTCCAAAACATCACCCTTTAACAGAAATGCAATTAAATTATCTACTGACGACATTGTCTGTAAGACTTTTTCTTTCTGTTCTATCTGACAGACATCCGTATCATCACAATAACCTACTCTAATATAGTAAAAAGGATTGCCATTTTGAATTTTTGCTCAGAGACCATTTGGTATAGATTTGAATCTTTTCTCCTTGTCCTGTTTCCGTTCATGACAGAGGAATCCTCCAAATCTGGACTTAAAACCTGTCCATCTGAGCAGTCATTCTGTGACATTCAATTCTTGGCTTTTCTTCAGTCTGACTCAAGATGCATGACGTCTGCATTGGACTGAATTTACCATACTCAATGCCATAAATCAATGCCATACTGTGACATTTATAGAATCCTGTCTGGACATCTTTGAGCCCTGCTTGAATCATACATTATATGCTATAATAGCTAATTATACAGGACATGGTTCACATTTCTATACTACAGGACCACTTAATTTACATGCAATAGCAGTTTATCACATGTTACTTAAAGTGCACAATATACACCAGCCACTATTACACTGTACACACTATATGCAAAACCATAGTTTTTTCATGCACTAGTGAATTTTGAGATTTTGGGCTATTTTGCCATGTTCCATAACTTTCAGACTAGTGGATAAAAACACAATTGTTGTACTACACATTATCTATTCGCATCTGTAGATTTCAATTACGATATATATTTAAAGTCGGTTTTCTCAAATCTCCACTTCAGTAGCACCAAACCTTCTATATTCTGAAAGTTTTTACAGAGGGTTTTGTTCATATATAATTGGCCGATTTTGCTGGCTGCTGACAGCATTTCATGATTTATGAAGTAATAAAAAGAGATCGAGAAGATTTTACCAAAAATAAATTTGCTAACAAAATGAAAAAAATATATATATTTTTGAACCTGGCTTCAGCCAAAGTTCATATTTCTGTTCTGGAAATGTATGGCAATTAGTGCATATTTAATGAGCTAATGCATCATTTACATATTTAAACAAAACATTTCAGAAAACTTGTAATATAAAACAATTGTTTTTAATGTCCTGTAATGAATCAACCTGCTTAATATGCTGATATTTATATTTTACCCAATTCACCTATGGTGTCTGTCTTGCCTTAATATCTAGGCTATTTAAAAAAGACATTTTACCTGACAGTCTACTGAAAATCTGACCTCAATTAAGACTGTCTACCACCAGTAATTTAAACTATTTGTCAGCTTTAAATTTACAACATGGGTAGGACAGAAAATCTAAATGTACTACCAAAAGCACCCACAACCAATCCCTGCACACTTTTAACATTAAAAGAAGAAAGGGGTAACGTTAGGTCAGATTTTCACAATTGCACCCATCTCAAATTACTATTGATTTTTGTTCTCTAATTATAATAAATAATATATTAGAGAACAAAAATATACAACAACATTCACAGTGGCGCGCGACTGGTCACAGACACACTAAGCATCCTGGGGAAGAAATTGGGTCAAGTGACGTTAGGTAAAACTGGCGAGACATTGTAGTTAAAACAGTTAATGTATACATTTCGGGTTCCGCACAAATGTTCCCTAAAAATAAAACGAGATAACCCGAGAAAAGCGTAGACCAATATAAGAAAAACGTTTGAAAACCTTCAATAGGAAAACAAACATGGGAAAGTGGGTCACCGGCTCAAGTTATGTAAGGCGTTGTTTTACAAGGCAATAAATAAAGCCCAAATAAATACATACGAGGCTCGAACGCTTTACCTTTGACCGTTATGTCAGTCCCGAAGACAGGGCCATCTCTTCTCACAATATAGCGAGAGTCTTACAGCTAAAAAAAAAACTATGCTTTTCCAGCGATTCAGTCTGGCTCACAGACAGTCAGGTTGCCTTCCTGAGACGCTCGTGCGCCGCGCCTGCTCCGTTTGGCTCTTTGCTCAGTCTTGCCTGGATCAATGAAACGCTCTCAATGTGGATTTCCTAGTGAGCGCAATATCGCTTCTGATTGGTCGAAACGAGGTCACGGGGTGCGCGGACGCTCACGTTTGGGAAGCATGGAAAAATGAATTGAGGTCATGTGGGGATTAATTGAACGGTGTTTATTGAATAGTTTGAAATATCGAAAATAAGAATACGTTCGAATTCGGCTGTCGGCCGATCTGATCGAAAACTCAAATGTGTGTATATCCTTTCATTGACTCCCTTTTATTTTCCAGTTTCACAGACAAGGCTTAAGCCTATTCCCAGACCCAGGGCCGGCCCAAGCCTTTATGGGGCCCTAAGCAGAATTTTATTTGGGGGCCCCTTGGTGCCACCAATACAATTGACTATTGTCAATTCTTGATAATTCGCACACCCAGTATCGATGTTATTCATTGTAGCTGTGTTGCTTATATCATGTCTGCCTGTCATGTTTTTACCCTTATACGGTTTTTAATTGTGACAATAGCAAACCCACAAGAGTGCTCAGGTGTTAATATTCAAAGCCTTACAGTTCTACAGTTCAGACTGGGATATGTAGGCCTACTTAACAAAAAAAAAAAAAAGAAGTCTCTTGTGCTGAATCTGCTCACTTTTCCCCAGGATTATTTGATGAATAGAAGATTCAAAAGAACAGCATTTATCTGAAATAGAAATTGTACTCAACTGTTTTCAACACTGATAATAATCATAAATGTTTGTTGAGCATCAAATCCTCATATGAGAATGATTTGTGAAGGATCACGTGACACTGAAGACTGGAGTAATGATGATAAATTCAGCTTTGATCACAGGTAGGGATGGGCGATATGGACTTAAAAATTTATCCCGATATTTTCTAGTATTTATTGCGATAACGATATCAATGACGATACATGTAGTATCATTCCCCATGTTTAAATTTTTTAATAATTTTTTTATGTAAAATTCCACACCAGCCTTTTCAGAAATTGAAAAGTTGCAGATATAATTGTCTTCTGTAAAAGTGCAGGAAATGTTTAAATAGTGCAACTGTGCTAAAAAACGTCACACAATACAAACAAAAATAATTTTTAAATCAATGAAAAGTTTTACATGTAAACCGATTCTGTATTTATTCATACATGGTGCAAACAGTGGTAAAAATAGCAGAAACAGCAAAAGTAATTATCCCAAAAATGTCTTCAGATTACAAAAAAGTTGAAAATAATGATTTAATGATAGAACTTCAGTAATTTGAGTTGATAATATAATAATACCACGAATTATTCTACTAATAAAAATAAACTGCACTAAGGAATAATGAGCTTCTGGGTTCATGAATATTAATCACGTTGTCAGCGTTCATTCCAACTGATTGGCTGAAATCAAAACAGGCACAGTAATAGGTGCGCGCCAGCCAATGAGATTCCCGTTTGTGCATTCCTTTCTTCCTGTTCACGAAAGGCTGAATAATTCCAAATAAACGCCATTACTTTACAGGAAAATGCAACAAAGGATATTGTTTACATGTAGCACGTCAATTCTGTTTGGTATAAGACTCTCTCGCTCTCTCTTTGAGTGTGTGTGAAACACTGAGCGCTCTCAGTCGCGCGCCTCACACTAGTGTTTAATGTGCGTCATATACACTGCGCATTCATTGAGATTAACTGAAATAGTGTGCTTTACCGATCGATTGAGACAGAGCGAATCTCTTAAGCGCTCAGTCCAAGTGCTCAGCGAGTGAAAATACATCTGTATGGTTCAGATTGCCCTCAGGTAGCCCCTCGTTTAGCTATGAACTCTTCCGCAGCTTCCACCATAGTTGTTTTCGTTCTGCACGTGAGATGCGGATTCAGTGCCGCAGCTCCTATCAAGCACTGCGCGTAGAGCACCAAGTGCTGAGGGGGCACCACAAGAAATTCTCTCTCCAACCCCCGTTCAGCTATACAGAGTGACGAACGCAGCCACCGCGGCCATCATAAAGTAATAACGTTTAGGGCATCAAGAGACGGCCAGCGGTGGCACGGTGCGGATGGGTCGCGCCATCAACTAGGCTTTATCGTTATTATCGCGGGAAGGCAAATTCTTATCGTGGGGAGAATTTTTACCGGTATATCGCAAACGATAAGATATCGCCCATCCCTACCAGACAGGCTCCAAAATCCCTCCGTCCGTCTTCTCCCACCCCTGACCCTCGTCATAGGGTTTAAGGCCTCCGGAAGATCGGCTCAGCTGCCCGCTTGCCCGCTGGATGTGAGGGATGAGTGAGTCTTGGCAGTGGGGCAGGCGAGCAAAATCGACTCTCGACTTAATGCTGAGGGTCTCGTCTTCTCCCACAATCTTCTTGAGCATCTTGCTCCTGACCGGCTTGACTGATGTCTCACATGCTTGACTGTACATCACACACGTGAAGACCTCCAGCTGCTCCTGCACTTCCAACTTCACCTTCCACTCATCGCACAGCTGACTGGAGGAAGATTGTTGGGATAATTGCTAAGTTTGCTCTCTCCAAATATTATATTCAATACATTCAAATTCAATTGTCTAAAATTCATCCACCAACCTGAAAGCCTTTTGAAATTTGGGGTTCTTCTGGAGCTTTTTGAGCGGTGTCACCTTGCCCTTGCCTTTGAAGGTGCTGGTGCAGTCCTCACCACTAAACACACAGTAGCCGAGCAGCTGCTGCAGTCCGGCTGCCCAAGAGGAGTGGCCAGCTCTGGGACATTGACCAGCTGACGGTGGCGGCCCATGCCAGTGTCGAGGTAGATGACAAGGTTGATGGTGTCAGCGTGATGCAGGATGAAGGATGAAGAAGATGTCGGTGTCCAGGGTCCTCACTACTGCCGACTTGAATCCCAGCTTGACGGCATGATGCAGGCGGAGCACAAACGGCTGTCTATCTCCTCCTGGTCTGACTGGAGGGCATGGATCTCAATAAACTCAACCTGAAATGGCAGAAAACACCCCAATGCACGGTAGCTTATATTCTTGGCAAACAATCTGCTAACACAAGACCTCACTGAAGTTTCCTAGGTATGGATCAATCAACTTCTCCATCCGACGACATTAGCTGATGAGCTGTTCCCTCCACAATGAGAGCAGCCGCCTCGCACTTCTCCAGTTGGGATGCTTCCTCCTTACTCCCCCAGACCTTGAGCATCAACTGATAAACGACAGAAAGCGAGTTTAATTGTATCGATAAGAGCAGGGGTTTGGCAGCCCAGAGTGAGAGATATTAATATTATTAACCCTATAAAGCCTATTGTATAATATTTGATATGTACATTTCTAAGGCCTCTTTGATCATGATAAACATAATCAAAACTTTGCTGAAAAAACATCTGCACACAATCTACTGTTGTCTGATTGATAGTTTGATTATCCATACATAATGTTTTAGGAAACCCATGTTAAAATGTGAGTATCAAATATGATCCATCAGGCTTTTGAGTTTATTTGTTCATCTCTCAGTCATCAAAAACTACAGAGCTTAGATCGTGAAAGCATTTCAATATAATCTTACTAAGACATTATTGGGGAATATAGAGTGACAACAGATATTTATATGCATTTTAAGACTATTATAAAGATCTCACTGACTGACATTACAAGCTATCAGAATTTCATCTTACGTTTTGACAATATAAATATCAGCAGGTGCACAAAATTACACATTTTTGCTCAGTTTGAGCTTCTGAATAAAATTAAGGTGTTTTTTTCCCCTCTTTGAAAATCTTAATCATAGTCTAATAATATCATAGTATATGCGCCATAAAAGCCTGAAGTATGAAACTCAACTAAACACAAACACACATACATAAACTTTCATTTTAATACCATGAAAAAAAAGTTAAAATAATACGAACTAAAAAATTCACCATTAAACTAATACAAGGAAACATTATTTAAAACATTTTTTATTCATATGCAATAATATAGAAAAATATAGTAAAAAATAAATAAATAAAAGTATTTAGCAACACATTTTGATGCATGCAGAGTAAGGTGACCAGATTTCTGAAATGGAAACTTGGACATTTCCGATTTGAGTGGTCAAAATATCACTAAATCTCATTTGTTATTAGGCCTGTCCATTAATTAAAAACAGGGACAATATATTTTTGAATGTTTTTTGTTGTCGTTGTGGGCTGGGCTCCCTATATTATTATTAACATTAACAATTATTATGATTTAGTTTTATTATTATTACGATTTTTGGTCTGGTTTTAATACAATTCACTGCACCCGCAAAAACAAAAACAAAAAAACAATCAAACAATGAAAACAGTTCATAGTAAAACCACCACTGTAAATCACAAGCCGTTCAAAACAATATTAGAACATGATTTAACAAAAACACATTACACAAATAAAACAACATAAATATGGAATAAAACTATTTAACAAATATAATTGTATTTAATACTTTAATTTTCACAAGTTTATACTGTATAAATTACTTTTTTTCTTTTACTTCAAATGTTTTGTTACGTTTGTGCTTGAAATAACTGTTACTATCTTTAATTGGTCTTGTTATTTTGCATTTTAGGCTTATTTTATGCATGTATTTAAGTATGTGTGTATTCTGCACATGTATTTGTTGTGAGCTAGGGTAAGGTGTAATTGTTTAGCTTTTATATATATATACACACACACACACACACACACACACACACACACACACACACACACACACACACACACACACACACACACACACACACACACACACACACACACACACACACACACACACACACACACACATATAGTAATTTGTACTATATGTAGTATGTTAGTATGGTAGTATGCTACTACCTTGAAAGTGATAACGATGTTTCTTTAGATATTTGACGATAATGGCGGTCTGCTTTCGGTGACGTTCATCATGAAGCTGCGTGCGCGACCAAGTAGAGTCAGCGCAGCTCACAGCGCCATCCGCTGGTGAAAGAATTACAACATGATGCCCCAGCAGCTGCTGTATGTTGGGCTTTTTTGCAATGTATATGCCGGTTGTTTTGAACGAGCTGTAAAAAACGGGGACATTTCTGGAAAACGTCCGCCTGGTAATTGTAGAGATATCTAGCATTTCTGAGTGATGATGATGCAGAGGAATCACTGATTCAAAGTTTTGAACTGATTCAATGAAACAGATTCAGACTTTTTATTAAAGAAAACGTCCAAATTAAGTTCATAACTATTCAATAAATGTGTTTAGATCGATGCGCGGTCACGTGCTCTGCTCATATGAAATATTTGAGTTTTAGTTGCTATGGCGACGCATGTTATGAACATTGTTATGAATTGATTCTGATCTCATATGCAGGCGCACTGATCGCGATCCTATGATCGCGATCTGTTGTTGAGAGAGACGAGGCGAATTCAAAAACTTTTGCAGAATATTTTCTGTGCTGACTGAGATTTTGAAGCTGTTCGGACGATTCCTGAGACAAGAGTTTTATTCTGGAAGAACAACGCAGGAGATATCCTTTACACAGAGTTATATTTTTGAGTTTTAGTTCTTATTATTTATATAGTGCTATCTTATTGTTCTTTTCTTATTTTAGGAGTTTCAAATTTTATTTCTTTTTATTTTTTTATTTTTCTGGGAGGAGTATTTTTGAGGAGAGTTTATTGTATTGTATTGTATTGTGTTGTGTTGTGTTTTGTGTTTTGTATTGTTTTTATTCCAGATTGGAGGAGGATGTCGATGGCGAATATGATGGGTGAAACAGGAGGTGAGTGCTTTAGGTGTTTCATTTGTTTATGGGATGTTATGTTTCTGAAATATTCCAGCCTCTCCAAATCCAGGAGAGCCACTTTCTCTCAGACGGCTGGTCAGGAGGTTTGGAGACCCTGTTCTGTTCTGATGACCGACCCAGACACAGATCCAGGAGCTTCCTACACATTTAGCACTTATGTCTTCTGAGTTTTGTGTTTCTGTGTCCACAGGTCAGACGGACAGGAAGAGGGAGTGGCAGAGCGGCAGCCGGGAGAGCCAGGACGATGGACGTCCATCCACTCCATCTAAACTCTTACGCAGAGGTCAGAATAGGCTTTTATTGAAGAAGTTATTGCTCAGTTATCAAATAATGTGTCATTGAAAATAGAAAGTTGAAAAATAAATAAATACAGTAACAATTTGATGTGACCACTGACATTGATTATTAATATGATAAGAAATATCTTCACCAAGCATCATGTCCATATCATCTTTGTCCCTCTCTGACAATATAGTGAGGTGGTTCTCTAGAGAGTCGTTGAGCCTCAGCAGCCGAGGCACGTACATCGTCGAATGGAGTGGCGATCGGTCGGATAGCCTAAGCGAACAGGGCAGTTCCAGCGACTGTTGTTTGTCCAGGTCCGACAGCCTCGAAGAGTGGATGTGCCCTCCGCTGCCAGGTCAAGTTCCCGTCGAGCCAACGGAGACTTCAAATGGCCTTATGGAGGCTTCACCAGTGAACAGGAGCTCAACAGGTGAGACTGAAATAAAGCTGGGCGGTGTAAAGTGTACAGATGGAGATTTTTGCTATTTCATATTTCATTCTGACAGTCACAGTACAGTCACATTTAATTTCCTTTTGCTGAAATTTTCTTTCTGGAATCAAAGGGGTGGTTCCGTGGTTTTTTTCTAAGCTTGGTTGTGTTAATGGGGCGCAGTATAACATGTCTTAATACTTCTTTTTTTTTAAAACGCCGTATTTTTATTCTTATATTTTACCTTTATTCCACACCGCTGTCTCCACTGTCCTTTGAGCGGCTCGTTTGCTTCCTGCTTCTATGAAGCCCATCCCTCTGAAAAACGCAATGGTCTTAGATTGGTTAGATGGCCAAATGTAGTTTGTAGTTCTGCAACAGCTCTCTCTCTTTCGTAATGACTGCGACGTGGCCTCGCCCACTTTGTTGCGTGTTCACGGGGGCAGTGTTTATGTTAATAGCAAGGGTTTATGATATCAACAAACCGGGAAGAAGCTTGTTGTAGTCCAAACCGGCCGTTTTTGTAGGCAATAAACTGCCATAACTTTAAAAGACAATATCTAACTTTCAGCGCTGTAACTTTGCAGATACTGTTTATGCTCAAGCAGCAACATTACACACTAACTAAAGTTAAAAAAGTGAAATCGCATGCAACCACCCCTTTAACAGTAAAATGTAAGTTATGTCATTATATCACAGCCTAATTTGGCGTCAGAGATGTTTCTAATAATTCAGTTTTGTTTTCTTCATTTCAGAAAAACCTGCCGATTGTAAGAAGAGGAAAGGAGATCGTTCTTTCTTCAGGAACGTGTGTCAGGCTATGAGGCGCTCGCTCCTCTGCTGTTGTCTCGGTGCTGAGGATGTTGTGGAGCCGTTTGTTCCTCCAGCGGATCTGGAGCCAGAGCCCGATCCTGGTCCATCATCACCTGATCCAGATCCCTCCGGCGTCCAGCCAAATAACGGTCAATCCGCAGACATTATTCCTCCAACATTGTTTTAAACAGTATTATTATTTTCTTGTTTGCACTGATATTTTAAATATAAAACAAAGGATCTAGCAAGCTCATATATTTCTCATATTTTGTTTTTCAGACTCCTTTGAGACTCTCTATAACGTGGGAGAGACGATTGGATCCGGAGGATTCGGAAGAGTGTTTTTTTTCCTCTGATTCCTTGGCTCAAGCCGATTCGATTGCACATATGACGTTTTATAATTTGACGATGATTTTCCCGCCATTTTTAATTAACCTACTTTTGCGAACTCCTCCGAGGAATTTTCACAAACATTTTACCAGATCATCTTCAGACCATGCTGACAAAAAGTTATGGAATTCAAGTTGATTAGTTAAATCGTTTTTCGATAAACGCGCAAACAAATTTTACGTAGCTGTTGCAAAAATACAAAAGGCAATATCTCCGCAACGCTTTATCGTATTCAAACCAAACTTGGTACATGTCATCACAAGCATGACCTGAGGCAACATGGAGCGTTTCGGCGCAGGGCCACCTACTGGTCCAGAGATTCCAAAAAATTGCTATTTTTGCTTATAACTTCTGAACCGTCTGTCCAAAAATCAAAGTGGTCTCGTTAGATTCAGGACGGCATGCTGAGTCGTCTGATATAATTTTTTTTTTAAAAGAATAAAAAGAATTCTTTTTTTCAAACGCTTATAACTTTGGGTGTGGTTGACTTATTTTCATGGGAGTAATGTTTTTTGTCTCCTGAATCCTTGCCGAGTCCAACGACACCAGACTTGCCAGGTTTCGGCCTTTGGTTTGTGCAGCGTGGTAATTTAGCGTTTATAAAACGTTAGCTGATATCTTCAAACCCACTCGTCCGATCGAGACGAAACCAGCATCAGAAGTTTATCAAATTATCAAATTTAGCTGTTGGTTTTCTACCAGATTGCCCAGAAGTAAAAAAAAAATCTTTCATTCTTTAAAAAAAGAAAAACTTTTATTCAGTACTAACAAATCGTGGTAACAATATTAAGGAAAGTGAAACTGAGACGTATGTTAAATCCACCACAATGTTTACAGTGTCACCAACACAGATGTCCTACTGAACATGTATATAAATGTGTGGGCTGTTGGAGTTCATGAATGGTTATTTATCATGATGATCTGGCAACCTCTAACTGAACTGGACTATAGCTGTTGTGCCTGGATTTGTTTGTAAAGCTGGATGATCTTTGACATCGTAACATCTGTATTGCTGTTGCCGACCAGGTTAAGCTTTCATTTCAAATGTGAATGTTTTGATATGGCAATTTTGTAGAAACCTCAGTGCTTTTTGACTGTAATGTCTTTGCTATTAGGGTTTGTCACAGCAGAAGTGAAACTTCTGTTTTCTCCCCATTTGAATTAGTCGTATGAATTTTATTTTTTATTTGCTTTATGTGAAATAAATGTGACGTTAAATCAAAATTTTGTCCTCAAGTCTGTAAAACCTATTTCAAATCCAGTTTCAGTTTATTTACCACATTATGGCAACTCCGATCAGCAACCCCCCCCCCCCCCCCCCGTACGCACACTGTGTACCATCATTTCAATACGTTTTTGTAAAGTAATTTCTAAATCATGTATAATATCAATCATTGTGTGGTACTTAATGTATAATCATCAGATTGAATGGAAAGAGGACTGCTGGAGTTTACCCAGTAAATACTGTCTCACCAATAAAATTAAAGAAATTACATATACGGTTATTCATTTGATTTCCAGTGAAACAAGTCTCAAGATGTTTTAGGGACATGGAGACAACATGCATCTTTTGTAAAACAAGAAGAATCCATAAAACATTTATTCATTTAATGTTTATGTTGGATTGATGTTGATTATCTGATATTTAAATTCACAAAACTAAAGATCTATCTGGTAAAGATATATTTTTGTTTTACAAAAATAAGAGGTTGGAGCAAAATTTGGTGGTTAACTTGATAATTACGTATGGAAAATAACGTGTAGGCTACCCAAACAGAAATGGACAAATAATAAACCTAACATTATATTATTTAAAACTGAACTTAAACATTATATTTAGGCCCTAACAGATGCAAGAAATAAAGAGCGAAACGGATGTATAGAATTTTTGAATTCTTCTCTTTTTGGATTTTTTTTGTTGTGAGTTTTCCCCAGTATAGTTTATTTTTGTTATTTTTAATGTTGTTAAAACATTGTTGTTTTTCTGTTGTTTCCTTTGATGCTATTATGAATGTAATGGATAATAATACACTGTGATCCTCTGTATTGTAGGCCTATGTCAGGGGTGTCCAATCCTGCTCCTGGAGGGCCACTGTCCTTCAGAGTTTAGCTCCAACCCCAATTAAGCACACCTGTACAACCTAATCAAGGTCTTATTAGGCATACTAGAAACTTCCAGACAGGTGTTGAGGCAAGTTGGAGCTAAACCCTGCAGGACAGTGGCCCTCCAGGACCGAGTTTGGACACCCCTGGCCTATGTTGTTCGTTCTTGTTATACAATAAAATAATAATTTTGTGGTTGACTTTTCCCTTGCCGTAGTTGAGCGTGTTTACAAAAAACAATGGGAAAGTAGCGCAAGGCAATAGAAAACCGCGGTCTGTGTGAATGGCCCCTTTAGGGGTGCTTCTCAATTCTTATTTGTGCATTCTCGTTTCCTTTCCTATCTTCCTTTCCACGCGTCTTATCTCCACCCCTTCAGGGTGCGAGGGAAGGACGCAAGGAAAAGACGAGAGGACAGAGGAATTGAATCAAGTGAAATGATATCCTCGCTACTGAAGCGTCACTTCAAGTACTAAATGAATGATGACTCTACACCGCTGGATTTATCTTGCATGTCGGGATTCTTGAACATTACAGATAATTATTTATATTGTAACAGTTTCAACCTCCACAAAACACCAAATCTGTATTTTTTTTTAAATTACCAGTTATTATTAACAATTAATTATTCCCAGTTATGAACTGCTTTTTATTTGTTAATAGTATTACAGTTTGTTTAATTTTCTTGTGCTCTGCTATAATTCTGCAACTGTCCTAGGCTAGAGTTTTTGTAATTTGACATACATTTGCGTCTTGTTCATGTAAACAATAATGATAATTATAATAATACTAGGCTAATTAATAAACTGTGGCAAGATGTGTAACGTTTAGTCGATAAAACACTCCTCAGGAAGAAGCCTCAATCAGGGCCAGCCCAAGCCTTTATGGGGCCCTAAGCAGAATTTTATTTGGGGGCCCCTTGGTGCCACCAATACAATTGACTATTGTCAATTCTTGATAATTCGCACACCCAGTATCGATGTTATTCATTGTAGCTGTGTTGCTTATATCATGTCTGCCTGTCATGTTTTTACCCTTATACGGTTTTTAATTGTGACAATAGCAAACCCACAAGAGTGCTCAGGTGTTAATATTCAAAGCCTTACAGTTCTACAGTTCAGACTGGGATATGTAGGCCTACTTAACAAAAAAAAAAAAAAGAAGTCTCTTGTGCTGAATCTGCTCACTTTTCCCCAGGATTATTTGATGAATAGAAGATTCAAAAGAACAGCATTTATCTGAAATAGAAATTGTACTCAACTGTTTTCAACACTGATAATAATCATAAATGTTTGTTGAGCATCAAATCCTCATATGAGAATGATTTGTGAAGGATCACGTGACACTGAAGACTGGAGTAATGATGATAAATTCAGCTTTGATCACAGGTAGGGATGGGCGATATGGACTTAAAAATTTATCCCGATATTTTCTAGTATTTATTGCGATAACGATATCAATGACGATACATGTAGTATCATTCCCCATGTTTAAATTTTTTAATAATTTTTTTATGTAAAATTCCACACCAGCCTTTTCAGAAATTGAAAAGTTGCAGATATAATTGTCTTCTGTAAAAGTGCAGGAAATGTTTAAATAGTGCAACTGTGCTAAAAAACGTCACACAATACAAACAAAAATAATTTTTAAATCAATGAAAAGTTTTACATGTAAACCGATTCTGTATTTATTCATACATGGTGCAAACAGTGGTAAAAATAGCAGAAACAGCAAAAGTAATTATCCCAAAAATGTCTTCAGATTACAAAAAAGTTGAAAATAATGATTTAATGATAGAACTTCAGTAATTTGAGTTGATAATATAATAATACCACGAATTATTCTACTAATAAAAATAAACTGCACTAAGGAATAATGAGCTTCTGGGTTCATGAATATTAATCACGTTGTCAGCGTTCATTCCAACTGATTGGCTGAAATCAAAACAGGCACAGTAATAGGTGCGCGCCAGCCAATGAGATTCCCGTTTGTGCATTCCTTTCTTCCTGTTCACGAAAGGCTGAATAATTCCAAATAAACGCCATTACTTTACAGGAAAATGCAACAAAGGATATTGTTTACATGTAGCACGTCAATTCTGTTTGGTATAAGACTCTCTCGCTCTCTCTTTGAGTGTGTGTGAAACACTGAGCGCTCTCAGTCGCGCGCCTCACACTAGTGTTTAATGTGCGTCATATACACTGCGCATTCATTGAGATTAACTGAAATAGTGTGCTTTACCGATCGATTGAGACAGAGCGAATCTCTTAAGTGCTCAGTCCAAGTGCTCAGCGAGTGAAAATACATCTGTATGGTTCAGATTGCCCTCAGGTAGCCCCTCGTTTAGCTATGAACTCTTCCGCAGCTTCCACCATAGTTGTTTTCGTTCTGCACGTGAGATGCGGATTCAGTGCCGCAGCTCCTATCAAGCACTGCGCGTAGAGCACCAAGTGCTGAGGGGGCACCACAAGAAATTCTCTCTCCAACCCCCGTTCAGCTATACAGAGTGACGAACGCAGCCACCGCGGCCATCATAAAGTAATAACGTTTAGGGCATCAAGAGACGGCCAGCGGTGGCACGGTGCGGATGGGTCGCGCCATCAACTAGGCTTTATCGTTATTATCGCGGGAAGGCAAATTCTTATCGTGGGGAGAATTTTTACCGGTATATCGCAAACGATAAGATATCGCCCATCCCTACCAGACAGGCTCCAAAATCCCTCCGTCCGTCTTCTCCCACCCCTGACCCTCGTCATAGGGTTTAAGGCCTCCGGAAGATCGGCTCAGCTGCCCGCTTGCCCGCTGGATGTGAGGGATGAGTGAGTCTTGGCAGTGGGGCAGGCGAGCAAAATCGACTCTCGACTTAATGCTGAGGGTCTCGTCTTCTCCCACAATCTTCTTGAGCATCTTGCTCCTGACCGGCTTGACTGATGTCTCACATGCTTGACTGTACATCACACACGTGAAGACCTCCAGCTGCTCCTGCACTTCCAACTTCACCTTCCACTCATCGCACAGCTGACTGGAGGAAGATTGTTGGGATAATTGCTAAGTTTGCTCTCTCCAAATATTATATTCAATACATTCAAATTCAATTGTCTAAAATTCATCCACCAACCTGAAAGCCTTTTGAAATTTGGGGTTCTTCTGGAGCTTTTTGAGCGGTGTCACCTTGCCCTTGCCTTTGAAGGTGCTGGTGCAGTCCTCACCACTAAACACACAGTAGCCGAGCAGCTGCTGCAGTCCGGCTGCCCAAGAGGAGTGGCCAGCTCTGGGACATTGACCAGCTGACGGTGGCGGCCCATGCCAGTGTCGAGGTAGATGACAAGGTTGATGGTGTCAGCGTGATGCAGGATGAAGGATGAAGAAGATGTCGGTGTCCAGGGTCCTCACTACTGCCGACTTGAATCCCAGCTTGACGGCATGATGCAGGCGGAGCACAAACGGCTGTCTATCTCCTCCTGGTCTGACTGGAGGGCATGGATCTCAATAAACTCAACCTGAAATGGCAGAAAACACCCCAATGCACGGTAGCTTATATTCTTGGCAAACAATCTGCTAACACAAGACCTCACTGAAGTTTCCTAGGTATGGATCAATCAACTTCTCCATCCGACGACATTAGCTGATGAGCTGTTCCCTCCACAATGAGAGCAGCCGCCTCGCACTTCTCCAGTTGGGATGCTTCCTCCTTACTCCCCCAGACCTTGAGCATCAACTGATAAACGACAGAAAGCGAGTTTAATTGTATCGATAAGAGCAGGGGTTTGGCAGCCCAGAGTGAGAGATATTAATATTATTAACCCTATAAAGCCTATTGTATAATATTTGATATGTACATTTCTAAGGCCTCTTTGATCATGATAAACATAATCAAAACTTTGCTGAAAAAACATCTGCACACAATCTACTGTTGTCTGATTGATAGTTTGATTATCCATACATAATGTTTTAGGAAACCCATGTTAAAATGTGAGTATCAAATATGATCCATCAGGCTTTTGAGTTTATTTGTTCATCTCTCAGTCATCAAAAACTACAGAGCTTAGATCGTGAAAGCATTTCAATATAATCTTACTAAGACATTATTGGGGAATATAGAGTGACAACAGATATTTATATGCATTTTAAGACTATTATAAAGATCTCACTGACTGACATTACAAGCTATCAGAATTTCATCTTACGTTTTGACAATATAAATATCAGCAGGTGCACAAAATTACACATTTTTGCTCAGTTTGAGCTTCTGAATAAAATTAAGGTGTTTTTTTCCCCTCTTTGAAAATCTTAATCATAGTCTAATAATATCATAGTATATGCGCCATAAAAGCCTGAAGTATGAAACTCAACTAAACACAAACACACATACATAAACTTTCATTTTAATACCATGAAAAAAAAGTTAAAATAATACGAACTAAAAAATTCACCATTAAACTAATACAAGGAAACATTATTTAAAACATTTTTTATTCATATGCAATAATATAGAAAAATATAGTAAAAAATAAATAAATAAAAGTATTTAGCAACACATTTTGATGCATGCAGAGTAAGGTGACCAGATTTCTGAAATGGAAACTTGGACATTTCCGATTTGAGTGGTCAAAATATCACTAAATCTCATTTGTTATTAGGCCTGTCCATTAATTAAAAACAGGGACAATATATTTTTGA
Organism: Gobio gobio; assembly: GCF_949357685.1. NCBI lineage: Eukaryota > Metazoa > Chordata > Actinopteri > Cypriniformes > Gobionidae > Gobio > Gobio gobio. The sequence goes on along the minus strand of NC_137116.1, from coordinate 43,734,004 downwards.
ATGTTTTTTGTTGTCGTTGTGGGCTGGGCTCCCTATATTATTATTAACATTAACAATTATTATGATTTAGTTTTATTATTATTACGATTTTTGGTCTGGTTTTAATACAATTCACTGCACCCGCAAAAACAAAAACAAAAAAACAATCAAACAATGAAAACAGTTCATAGTAAAACCACCACTGTAAATCACAAGCCGTTCAAAACAATATTAGAACATGATTTAACAAAAACACATTACACAAATAAAACAACATAAATATGGAATAAAACTATTTAACAAATATAATTGTATTTAATACTTTAATTTTCACAAGTTTATACTGTATAAATTACTTTTTTTCTTTTACTTCAAATGTTTTGTTACGTTTGTGCTTGAAATAACTGTTACTATCTTTAATTGGTCTTGTTATTTTGCATTTTAGGCTTATTTTATGCATGTATTTAAGTATGTGTGTATTCTGCACATGTATTTGTTGTGAGCTAGGGTAAGGTGTAATTGTTTAGCTTTTATATATATATACACACACACACACACACACACACACACACACACACACACACACACACACACACACACACACACACACACACACACACACACACACACACACACACACATATAGTAATTTGTACTATATGTAGTATGTTAGTATGGTAGTATGCTACTACCTTGAAAGTGATAACGATGTTTCTTTAGATATTTGACGATAATGGCGGTCTGCTTTCGGTGACGTTCATCATGAAGCTGCGTGCGCGACCAAGTAGAGTCAGCGCAGCTCACAGCGCCATCCGCTGGTGAAAGAATTACAACATGATGCCCCAGCAGCTGCTGTATGTTGGGCTTTTTTGCAATGTATATGCCGGTTGTTTTGAACGAGCTGTAAAAAACGGGGACATTTCTGGAAAACGTCCGCCTGGTAATTGTAGAGATATCTAGCATTTCTGAGTGATGATGATGCAGAGGAATCACTGATTCAAAGTTTTGAACTGATTCAATGAAACAGATTCAGACTTTTTATTAAAGAAAACGTCCAAATTAAGTTCATAACTATTCAATAAATGTGTTTAGATCGATGCGCGGTCACGTGCTCTGCTCATATGAATGATTTGAGTTTTAGTTGCTATGGCGACGCATGTTATGAACATTGTTATGAATTGATTCTGATCTCATATGCAGGCGCACTGATCGCGATCTGTTGTTGAGAGAGACGAGGCGAATTCAAAAACTTTTGCAGAATATTTTCTGTGCTGACTGAGATTTTGAAGCTGTTCGGACGATTCCTGAGACAAGAGTTTTATTCTGGAAGAACAACGCAGGAGATATCCTTTACACAGAGTTATATTTTTGAGTTTTAGTTCTTATTATTTATATAGTGCTATCTTATTGTTCTTTTCTTATTTTAGGAGTTTCAAATTTTATTTCTTTTTATTTTTTTATTTTTCTGGGAGGAGTATTTTTGAGGAGAGTTTATTGTATTGTATTGTATTGTGTTGTGTTGTGTTTTGTATTGTTTTTATTCCAGATTGGAGGAGGATGTCGATGGCGAATATGATGGGTGAAACAGGAGGTGAGTGCTTTAGGTGTTTCATTTGTTTATGGGATGTTATGTTTCTGAAATATTCCAGCCTCTCCAAATCCAGGAGAGCCACTTTCTCTCAGACGGCTGGTCAGGAGGTTTGGAGACCCTGTTCTGTTCTGATGACCGACCCAGACACAGATCCAGGAGCTTCCTACACATTTAGCACTTATGTCTTCTGAGTTTTGTGTTTCTGTGTCCACAGGTCAGACGGACAGGAAGAGGGAGTGGCAGAGCGGCAGCCGGGAGAGCCAGGACGATGGACGTCCATCCACTCCATCTAAACTCTTACGCAGAGGTCAGAATAGGCTTTTATTGAAGAAGTTATTGCTCAGTTATCAAATAATGTGTCATTGAAAATAGAAAGTTGAAAAATAAATAAATACAGTAACAATTTGATGTGACCACTGACATTGATTATTAATATGATAAGAAATATCTTCACCAAGCATCATGTCCATATCATCTTTGTCCCTCTCTGACAATATAGTGAGGTGGTTCTCTAGAGAGTCGTTGAGCCTCAGCAGCCGAGGCACGTACATCGTCGAATGGAGTGGCGATCGGTCGGATAGCCTAAGCGAACAGGGCAGTTCCAGCGACTGTTGTTTGTCCAGGTCCGACAGCCTCGAAGAGTGGATGTGCCCTCCGCTGCCAGGTCAAGTTCCCGTCGAGCCAACGGAGACTTCAAATGGCCTTATGGAGGCTTCACCAGTGAACAGGAGCTCAACAGGTGAGACTGAAATAAAGCTGGGCGGTGTAAAGTGTACAGATGGAGATTTTTGCTATTTCATATTTCATTCTGACAGTCACAGTACAGTCACATTTAATTTCCTTTTGCTGAAATTTTCTTTCTGGAATCAAAGGGGTGGTTCCGTGGTTTTTTTCTAAGCTTGGTTGTGTTAATGGGGCGCAGTATAACATGTCTTAATACTTCTTTTTTTTTAAAACGCCGTATTTTTATTCTTATATTTTACCTTTATTCCACACCGCTGTCTCCACTGTCCTTTGAGCGGCTCGTTTGCTTCCTGCTTCTATGAAGCCCATCCCTCTGAAAAACGCAATGGTCTTAGATTGGTTAGATGGCCAAATGTAGTTTGTAGTTCTGCAACAGCTCTCTCTCTTTCGTAATGACTGCGACGTGGCCTCGCCCACTTTGTTGCGTGTTCACGGGGGCAGTGTTTATGTTAATAGCAAGGGTTTATGATATCAACAAACCGGGAAGAAGCTTGTTGTAGTCCAAACCGGCCGTTTTTGTAGGCAATAAACTGCCATAACTTTAAAAGACAATATCTAACTTTCAGCGCTGTAACTTTGCAGATACTGTTTATGCTCAAGCAGCAACATTACACACTAACTAAAGTTAAAAAAGTGAAATCGCATGCAACCACCCCTTTAACAGTAAAATGTAAGTTATGTCATTATATCACAGCCTAATTTGGCGTCAGAGATGTTTCTAATAATTCAGTTTTGTTTTCTTCATTTCAGAAAAACCTGCCGATTGTAAGAAGAGGAAAGGAGATCGTTCTTTCTTCAGGAACGTGTGTCAGGCTATGAGGCGCTCGCTCCTCTGCTGTTGTCTCGGTGCTGAGGATGTTGTGGAGCCGTTTGTTCCTCCAGCGGATCTGGAGCCAGAGCCCGATCCTGGTCCATCATCACCTGATCCAGATCCCTCCGGCGTCCAGCCAAATAACGGTCAATCCGCAGACATTATTCCTCCAACATTGTTTTAAACAGTATTATTATTTTCTTGTTTGCACTGATATTTTAAATATAAAACAAAGGATCTAGCAAGCTCATATATTTCTCATATTTTGTTTTTCAGACTCCTTTGAGACTCTCTATAACGTGGGAGAGACGATTGGATCCGGAGGATTCGGAAGAGTGTTTTTTTTCCTCTGATTCCTTGGCTCAAGCCGATTCGATTGCACATATGACGTTTTATAATTTGACGATGATTTTCCCGCCATTTTTAATTAACCTACTTTTGCGAACTCCTCCGAGGAATTTTCACAAACATTTTACCAGATCATCTTCAGACCATGCTGACAAAAAGTTATGGAATTCAAGTTGATTAGTTAAATCGTTTTTCGATAAACGCGCAAACAAATTTTACGTAGCTGTTGCAAAAATACAAAAGGCAATATCTCCGCAACGCTTTATCGTATTCAAACCAAACTTGGTACATGTCATCACAAGCATGACCTGAGGCAACATGGAGCGTTTCGGCGCAGGGCCACCTACTGGTCCAGAGATTCCAAAAAATTGCTATTTTTGCTTATAACTTCTGAACCGTCTGTCCAAAAATCAAAGTGGTCTCGTTAGATTCAGGACGGCATGCTGAGTCGTCTGATATAATTTTTTTTTTAAAAGAATAAAAAGAATTCTTTTTTTCAAACGCTTATAACTTTGGGTGTGGTTGACTTATTTTCATGGGAGTAATGTTTTTTGTCTCCTGAATCCTTGCCGAGTCCAACGACACCAGACTTGCCAGGTTTCGGCCTTTGGTTTGTGCAGCGTGGTAATTTAGCGTTTATAAAACGTTAGCTGATATCTTCAAACCCACTCGTCCGATCGAGACGAAACCAGCATCAGAAGTTTATCAAATTATCAAATTTAGCTGTTGGTTTTCTACCAGATTGCCCAGAAGTAAAAAAAAAATCTTTCATTCTTTAAAAAAAGAAAAACTTTTATTCAGTACTAACAAATCGTGGTAACAATATTAAGGAAAGTGAAACTGAGACGTATGTTAAATCCACCACAATGTTTACAGTGTCACCAACACAGATGTCCTACTGAACATGTATATAAATGTGTGGGCTGTTGGAGTTCATGAATGGTTATTTATCATGATGATCTGGCAACCTCTAACTGAACTGGACTATAGCTGTTGTGCCTGGATTTGTTTGTAAAGCTGGATGATCTTTGACATCGTAACATCTGTATTGCTGTTGCCGACCAGGTTAAGCTTTCATTTCAAATGTGAATGTTTTGATATGGCAATTTTGTAGAAACCTCAGTGCTTTTTGACTGTAATGTCTTTGCTATTAGGGTTTGTCACAGCAGAAGTGAAACTTCTGTTTTCTCCCCATTTGAATTAGTCGTATGAATTTTATTTTTTATTTGCTTTATGTGAAATAAATGTGACGTTAAATCAAAATTTTGTCCTCAAGTCTGTAAAACCTATTTCAAATCCAGTTTCAGTTTATTTACCACATTATGGCAACTCCGATCAGCAACTCTGCTCCAACCCCCCACCCCCCCCCCCCCCCCCCCCCGTACGCACACTGTGTACCATCATTTCAATACGTTTTTGTAAAGTAATTTCTAAATCATGTATAATATCAATCATTTTGTGGTACTTAATGTATAATCATCAGATTGAATGGAAAGAGGACTGCTGGAGTTTACCCAGTAAATACTGTCTCAACAATAAAATTAAAGAAATTACATATACGGTTATTCATTTGATTTCCAGTGAAACAAGTCTCAAGATGTTTTAGGGACATGGAGACAACATGCATCTTTTGTAAAACAAGAAGAATCCATAAAACATTTATTCATTTAATGTTTATGTTGGATTGATGTTGATTATCTGATATTTAAATTCACAAAACTAAAGATCTATCTGGTAAAGATATATTTTTGTTTTACAAAAATAAGAGGTTGGAGCAAAATTTGGTGGTTAACTTGATAATTACGTATGGAAAATAACGTGTAGGCTACCCAAACAGAAATGGACAAATAATAAACCTAACATTATATTATTTAAAACTGAACTTAAACATTATATTTAGGCCCTAAAAGATGCAAGAAATAAAGAGCGAAACGGATGTATAGAATTTTTGAATTCTTCTCTTTTTGGATTTTTTTTGTTGTGAGTTTTCCCCAGTATAGTTTATTTTTGTTATTTTTAATGTTGTTAAAACATTGTTGTTTTTCTGTTGTTTCCTTTGATGCTATTATGAATGTAATGGATAATAATACACTGTGATCCTCTGTATTGTAGGCCTATGTCAGGGGTGTCCAATCCTGCTCCTGGAGGGCCACTGTCCTTCAGAGTTTAGCTCCAACCCCAATTAAGCACACCTGTACAACCTAATCAAGGTCTTATTAGGCATACTAGAAACTTCCAGACAGGTGTTGAGGCAAGTTGGAGCTAAACCCTGCAGGACAGTGGCCCTCCAGGACCGAGTTTGGACACCCCTGGCCTATGTTGTTCGTTCTTGTTATACAATAAAATAATAATTTTGTGGTTGACTTTTCCCTTGCCGTAGTTGAGCGTGTTTACAAAAAACAATGGGAAAGTAGCGCAAGGCAATAGAAAACCGCGGTCTGTGTGAATGGCCCCTTTAGGGGTGCTTCTCAATTCTTATTTGTGCATTCTCGTTTCCTTTCCTATCTTCCTTTCCACGCGTCTTATCTCCACCCCTTCAGGGTGCGAGGGAAGGACGCAAGGAAAAGACGAGAGGACAGAGGAATTGAATCAAGTGAAATGATATCCTCGCTACTGAAGCGTCACTTCAAGTACTAAATGAATGATGACTCTACACCGCTGGATTTATCTTGCATGTCGGGATTCTTGAACATTACAGATAATTATTTATATTGTAACAGTTTCAACCTCCACAAAACACCAAATCTGTATTTTTTTTTAAATTACCAGTTATTATTAACAATTAATTATTCCCAGTTATGAACTGCTTTTTATTTGTTAATAGTATTACAGTTTGTTTAATTTTCTTGTGCTCTGCTATAATTCTGCAACTGTCCTAGGCTAGAGTTTTTGTAATTTGACATACATTTGCGTCTTGTTCATGTAAACAATAATGATAATTATAATAATACTAGGCTAATTAATAAACTGTGGCAAGATGTGTAACGTTTAGTCGATAAAACACTCCTCAGGAAGAAGCCTCAATCAGGGCCAGCCCAAGCCTTTATGGGGCCCTAAGCAGAATTTTATTTGGGGGCCCCTTGGTGCCACCAATACAATTGACTATTGTCAATTCTTGATAATTCGCACACCCAGTATCGATGTTATTCATTGTAGCTGTGTTGCTTATATCATGTCTGCCTGTCATGTTTTTACCCTTATACGGTTTTTAATTGTGACAATAGCAAACCCACAAGAGTGCTCAGGTGTTAATATTCAAAGCCTTACAGTTCTACAGTTCAGACTGGGATATGTAGGCCTACTTAACAAAAAAAAAAAAAAGAAGTCTCTTGTGCTGAATCTGCTCACTTTTCCCCAGGATTATTTGATGAATAGAAGATTCAAAAGAACAGCATTTATCTGAAATAGAAATTGTACTCAACTGTTTTCAACACTGATAATAATCATAAATGTTTGTTGAGCATCAAATCCTCATATGAGAATGATTTGTGAAGGATCACGTGACACTGAAGACTGGAGTAATGATGATAAATTCAGCTTTGATCACAGGTAGGGATGGGCGATATGGACTTAAAAATTTATCCCGATATTTTCTAGTATTTATTGCGATAACGATATCAATGACGATACATGTAGTATCATTCCCCATGTTTAAATTTTTTAATAATTTTTTTATGTAAAATTCCACACCAGCCTTTTCAGAAATTGAAAAGTTGCAGATATAATTGTCTTCTGTAAAAGTGCAGGAAATGTTTAAATAGTGCAACTGTGCTAAAAAACGTCACACAATACAAACAAAAATAATTTTTAAATCAATGAAAAGTTTTACATGTAAACCGATTCTGTATTTATTCATACATGGTGCAAACAGTGGTAAAAATAGCAGAAACAGCAAAAGTAATTATCCCAAAAATGTCTTCAGATTACAAAAAAGTTGAAAATAATGATTTAATGATAGAACTTCAGTAATTTGAGTTGATAATATAATAATACCACGAATTATTCTACTAATAAAAATAAACTGCACTAAGGAATAATGAGCTTCTGGGTTCATGAATATTAATCACGTTGTCAGCGTTCATTCCAACTGATTGGCTGAAATCAAAACAGGCACAGTAATAGGTGCGCGCCAGCCAATGAGATTCCCGTTTGTGCATTCCTTTCTTCCTGTTCACGAAAGGCTGAATAATTCCAAATAAACGCCATTACTTTACAGGAAAATGCAACAAAGGATATTGTTTACATGTAGCACGTCAATTCTGTTTGGTATAAGACTCTCTCGCTCTCTCTTTGAGTGTGTGTGAAACACTGAGCGCTCTCAGTCGCGCGCCTCACACTAGTGTTTAATGTGCGTCATATACACTGCGCATTCATTGAGATTAACTGAAATAGTGTGCTTTACCGATCGATTGAGACAGAGCGAATCTCTTAAGTGCTCAGTCCAAGTGCTCAGCGAGTGAAAATACATCTGTATGGTTCAGATTGCCCTCAGGTAGCCCCTCGTTTAGCTATGAACTCTTCCGCAGCTTCCACCATAGTTGTTTTCGTTCTGCACGTGAGATGCGGATTCAGTGCCGCAGCTCCTATCAAGCACTGCGCGTAGAGCACCAAGTGCTGAGGGGGCACCACAAGAAATTCTCTCTCCAACCCCCGTTCAGCTATACAGAGTGACGAACGCAGCCACCGCGGCCATCATAAAGTAATAACGTTTAGGGCATCAAGAGACGGCCAGCGGTGGCACGGTGCGGATGGGTCGCGCCATCAACTAGGCTTTATCGTTATTATCGCGGGAAGGCAAATTCTTATCGTGGGGAGAATTTTTACCGGTATATCGCAAACGATAAGATATCGCCCATCCCTACCAGACAGGCTCCAAAATCCCTCCGTCCGTCTTCTCCCACCCCTGACCCTCGTCATAGGGTTTAAGGCCTCCGGAAGATCGGCTCAGCTGCCCGCTTGCCCGCTGGATGTGAGGGATGAGTGAGTCTTGGCAGTGGGGCAGGCGAGCAAAATCGACTCTCGACTTAATGCTGAGGGTCTCGTCTTCTCCCACAATCTTCTTGAGCATCTTGCTCCTGACCGGCTTGACTGATGTCTCACATGCTTGACTGTACATCACACACGTGAAGACCTCCAGCTGCTCCTGCACTTCCAACTTCACCTTCCACTCATCGCACAGCTGACTGGAGGAAGATTGTTGGGATAATTGCTAAGTTTGCTCTCTCCAAATATTATATTCAATACATTCAAATTCAATTGTCTAAAATTCATCCACCAACCTGAAAGCCTTTTGAAATTTGGGGTTCTTCTGGAGCTTTTTGAGCGGTGTCACCTTGCCCTTGCCTTTGAAGGTGCTGGTGCAGTCCTCACCACTAAACACACAGTAGCCGAGCAGCTGCTGCAGTCCGGCTGCCCAAGAGGAGTGGCCAGCTCTGGGACATTGACCAGCTGACGGTGGCGGCCCATGCCAGTGTCGAGGTAGATGACAAGGTTGATGGTGTCAGCGTGATGCAGGATGAAGGATGAAGAAGATGTCGGTGTCCAGGGTCCTCACTACTGCCGACTTGAATCCCAGCTTGACGGCATGATGCAGGCGGAGCACAAACGGCTGTCTATCTCCTCCTGGTCTGACTGGAGGGCATGGATCTCAATAAACTCAACCTGAAATGGCAGAAAACACCCCAATGCACGGTAGCTTATATTCTTGGCAAACAATCTGCTAACACAAGACCTCACTGAAGTTTCCTAGGTATGGATCAATCAACTTCTCCATCCGACGACATTAGCTGATGAGCTGTTCCCTCCACAATGAGAGCAGCCGCCTCGCACTTCTCCAGTTGGGATGCTTCCTCCTTACTCCCCCAGACCTTGAGCATCAACTGATAAACGACAGAAAGCGAGTTTAATTGTATCGATAAGAGCAGGGGTTTGGCAGCCCAGAGTGAGAGATATTAATATTATTAACCCTATAAAGCCTATTGTATAATATTTGATATGTACATTTCTAAGGCCTCTTTGATCATGATAAACATAATCAAAACTTTGCTGAAAAAACATCTGCACACAATCTACTGTTGTCTGATTGATAGTTTGATTATCCATACATAATGTTTTAGGAAACCCATGTTAAAATGTGAGTATCAAATATGATCCATCAGGCTTTTGAGTTTATTTGTTCATCTCTCAGTCATCAAAAACTACAGAGCTTAGATCGTGAAAGCATTTCAATATAATCTTACTAAGACATTATTGGGGAATATAGAGTGACAACAGATATTTATATGCATTTTAAGACTATTATAAAGATCTCACTGACTGACATTACAAGCTATCAGAATTTCATCTTACGTTTTGACAATATAAATATCAGCAGGTGCACAAAATTACACATTTTTGCTCAGTTTGAGCTTCTGAATAAAATTAAGGTGTTTTTTTCCCCTCTTTGAAAATCTTAATCATAGTCTAATAATATCATAGTATATGCGCCATAAAAGCCTGAAGTATGAAACTCAACTAAACACAAACACACATACATAAACTTTCATTTTAATACCATGAAAAAAAAGTTAAAATAATACGAACTAAAAAATTCACCATTAAACTAATACAAGGAAACATTATTTAAAACATTTTTTATTCATATGCAATAATATAGAAAAATATAGTAAAAAATAAATAAATAAAAGTATTTAGCAACACATTTTGATGCATGCAGAGTAAGGTGACCAGATTTCTGAAATGGAAACTTGGACATTTCCGATTTGAGTGGTCAAAATATCACTAAATCTCATTTGTTATTAGGCCTGTCCATTAATTAAAAACAGGGACAATATATTTTTGAATGTTTTTTGTTGTCGTTGTGGGCTGGGCTCCCTATATTATTATTAACATTAACAATTATTATGATTTAGTTTTATTATTATTACGATTTTTGGTCTGGTTTTAATACAATTCACTGCACCCGCAAAAACAAAAACAAAAAAACAATCAAACAATGAAAACAGTTCATAGTAAAACCACCACTGTAAATCACAAGCCGTTCAAAACAATATTAGAACATGATTTAACAAAAACACATTACACAAATAAAACAACATAAATATGGAATAAAACTATTTAACAAATATAATTGTATTTAATACTTTAATTTTCACAAGTTTATACTGTATAAATTACTTTTTTTCTTTTACTTCAAATGTTTTGTTACGTTTGTGCTTGAAATAACTGTTACTATCTTTAATTGGTCTTGTTATTTTGCATTTTAGGCTTATTTTATGCATGTATTTAAGTATGTGTGTATTCTGCACATGTATTTGTTGTGAGCTAGGGTAAGGTGTAATTGTTTAGCTTTTATATATACACACACACACACACACACACACACACACACACACACACACACACACACACACACACACACACACACACACACACACACACACACACACACACACATATAGTAATTTGTACTATATGTAGTATGTTAGTATGGTAGTATGCTACTACCTTGAAAGTGATAACGATGTTTCTTTAGATATTTGACGATAATGGCGGTCTGCTTTCGGTGACGTTCATCATGAAGCTGCGTGCGCGACCAAGTAGAGTCAGCGCAGCTCACAGCGCCATCCGCTGGTGAAAGAATTACAACATGATGCCCCAGCAGCTGCTGTATGCTGGGCTTTTTTGCAATGTATATGCCGGTTGTTTTGAACGAGCTGTAAAAAACGGGGACATTTCTGGAAAACGTCCGCCTGGTAATTGTAGAGATATCTAGCATTTCTGAGTGATGATGATGCAGAGGAATCACTGATTCAAAGTTTTGAACTGATTCAATGAAACAGATTCAGACTTTTTATTAAAGAAAACGTCCAAATTAAGTTCATAACTATTCAATAAATGTGTTTAGATCGATGCGCGGTCACGTGCTCTGCTCATATGAATGATTTGAGTTTTAGTTGCTATGGCGACGCATGTTATGAACATTGTTATGAATTGATTCTGATCTCATATGCAGGCGCACTGATCGCGATCTGTTGTTGAGAGAGACGAGGCGAATTCAAAAACTTTTGCAGAATATTTTCTGTGCTGACTGAGATTTTGAAGCTGTTCGGACGATTCCTGAGACAAGAGTTTTATTCTGGAAGAACAACGCAGGAGATATCCTTTACACAGAGTTATATTTTTGAGTTTTAGTTCTTATTATTTATATAGTGCTATCTTATTGTTCTTTTCTTATTTTAGGAGTTTCAAATTTTATTTCTTTTTATTTTTTTATTTTTCTGGGAGGAGTATTTTTGAGGAGAGTTTATTGTATTGTATTGTATTGTGTTGTGTTGTGTTTTGTGTTTTGTATTGTTTTTATTCCAGATTGGAGGAGGATGTCGATGGCGAATATGATGGGTGAAACAGGAGGTGAGTGCTTTAGGTGTTTCATTTGTTTATGGGATGTTATGTTTCTGAAATATTCCAGCCTCTCCAAATCCAGGAGAGCCACTTTCTCTCAGACGGCTGGTCAGGAGGTTTGGAGACCCTGTTCTGTTCTGATGACCGACCCAGACACAGATCCAGGAGCTTCCTACACATTTAGCACTTATGTCTTCTGAGTTTTGTGTTTCTGTGTCCACAGGTCAGACGGACAGGAAGAGGGAGTGGCAGAGCGGCAGCCGGGAGAGCCAGGACGATGGACGTCCATCCACTCCATCTAAACTCTTACGCAGAGGTCAGAATAGGCTTTTATTGAAGAAGTTATTGCTCAGTTATCAAATAATGTGTCATTGAAAATAGAAAGTTGAAAAATAAATAAATACAGTAACAATTTGATGTGACCACTGACATTGATTATTAATATGATAAGAAATATCTTCACCAAGCATCATGTCCATATCATCTTTGTCCCTCTCTGACAATATAGTGAGGTGGTTCTCTAGAGAGTCGTTGAGCCTCAGCAGCCGAGGCACGTACATCGTCGAATGGAGTGGCGATCGGTCGGATAGCCTAAGCGAACAGGGCAGTTCCAGCGACTGTTGTTTGTCCAGGTCCGACAGCCTCGAAGAGTGGATGTGCCCTCCGCTGCCAGGTCAAGTTCCCGTCGAGCCAACGGAGACTTCAAATGGCCTTATGGAGGCTTCACCAGTGAACAGGAGCTCAACAGGTGAGACTGAAATAAAGCTGGGCGGTGTAAAGTGTACAGATGGAGATTTTTGCTATTTCATATTTCATTCTGACAGTCACAGTACAGTCACATTTAATTTCCTTTTGCTGAAATTTTCTTTCTGGAATCAAAGGGGTGGTTCCGTGGTTTTTTTCTAAGCTTGGTTGTGTTAATGGGGCGCAGTATAACATGTCTTAATACTTCTTTTTTTTTAAAACGCCGTATTTTTATTCTTATATTTTACCTTTATTCCACACCGCTGTCTCCACTGTCCTTTGAGCGGCTCGTTTGCTTCCTGCTTCTATGAAGCCCATCCCTCTGAAAAACGCAATGGTCTTAGATTGGTTAGATGGCCAAATGTAGTTTGTAGTTCTGCAACAGCTCTCTCTCTTTCGTAATGACTGCGACGTGGCCTCGCCCACTTTGTTGCGTGTTCACGGGGGCAGTGTTTATGTTAATAGCAAGGGTTTATGATATCAACAAACCGGGAAGAAGCTTGTTGTAGTCCAAACCGGCCGTTTTTGTAGGCAATAAACTGCCATAACTTTAAAAGACAATATCTAACTTTCAGCGCTGTAACTTTGCAGATACTGTTTATGCTCAAGCAGCAACATTACACACTAACTAAAGTTAAAAAAGTGAAATCGCATGCAACCACCCCTTTAACAGTAAAATGTAAGTTATGTCATTATATCACAGCCTAATTTGGCGTCAGAGATGTTTCTAATAATTCAGTTTTGTTTTCTTCATTTCAGAAAAACCTGCCGATTGTAAGAAGAGGAAAGGAGATCGTTCTTTCTTCAGGAACGTGTGTCAGGCTATGAGGCGCTCGCTCCTCTGCTGTTGTCTCGGTGCTGAGGATGTTGTGGAGCCGTTTGTTCCTCCAGCGGATCTGGAGCCAGAGCCCGATCCTGGTCCATCATCACCTGATCCAGATCCCTCCGGCGTCCAGCCAAATAACGGTCAATCCGCAGACATTATTCCTCCAACATTGTTTTAAACAGTATTATTATTTTCTTGTTTGCACTGATATTTTAAATATAAAACAAAGGATCTAGCAAGCTCATATATTTCTCATATTTTGTTTTTCAGACTCCTTTGAGACTCTCTATAACGTGGGAGAGACGATTGGATCCGGAGGATTCGGAAGAGTGTTTTTTTTCCTCTGATTCCTTGGCTCAAGCCGATTCGATTGCACATATGACGTTTTATAATTTGACGATGATTTTCCCGCCATTTTTAATTAACCTACTTTTGCGAACTCCTCCGAGGAATTTTCACAAACATTTTACCAGATCATCTTCAGACCATGCTGACAAAAAGTTATGGAATTCAAGTTGATTAGTTAAATCGTTTTTCGATAAACGCGCAAACAAATTTTACGTAGCTGTTGCAAAAATACAAAAGGCAATATCTCCGCAACGCTTTATCGTATTCAAACCAAACTTGGTACATGTCATCACAAGCATGACCTGAGGCAACATGGAGCGTTTCGGCGCAGGGCCACCTACTGGTCCAGAGATTCCAAAAAATTGCTATTTTTGCTTATAACTTCTGAACCGTCTGTCCAAAAATCAAAGTGGTCTCGTTAGATTCAGGACGGCATGCTGAGTCGTCTGATATAATTTTTTTTTTAAAAGAATAAAAAGAATTCTTTTTTTCAAACGCTTATAACTTTGGGTGTGGTTGACTTATTTTCATGGGAGTAATGTTTTTTGTCTCCTGAATCCTTGCCGAGTCCAACGACACCAGACTTGCCAGGTTTCGGCCTTTGGTTTGTGCAGCGTGGTAATTTAGCGTTTATAAAACGTTAGCTGATATCTTCAAACCCACTCGTCCGATCGAGACGAAACCAGCATCAGAAGTTTATCAAATTATCAAATTTAGCTGTTGGTTTTCTACCAGATTGCCCAGAAGTAAAAAAAAAATCTTTCATTCTTTAAAAAAAGAAAAACTTTTATTCAGTACTAACAAATCGTGGTAACAATATTAAGGAAAGTGAAACTGAGACGTATGTTAAATCCACCACAATGTTTACAGTGTCACCAACACAGATGTCCTACTGAACATGTATATAAATGTGTGGGCTGTTGGAGTTCATGAATGGTTATTTATCATGATGATCTGGCAACCTCTAACTGAACTGGACTATAGCTGTTGTGCCTGGATTTGTTTGTAAAGCTGGATGATCTTTGACATCGTAACATCTGTATTGCTGTTGCCGACCAGGTTAAGCTTTCATTTCAAATGTGAATGTTTTGATATGGCAATTTTGTAGAAACCTCAGTGCTTTTTGACTGTAATGTCTTTGCTATTAGGGTTTGTCACAGCAGAAGTGAAACTTCTGTTTTCTCCCCATTTGAATTAGTCGTATGAATTTTATTTTTTATTTGCTTTATGTGAAATAAATGTGACGTTAAATCAAAATTTTGTCCTCAAGTCTGTAAAACCTATTTCAAATCCAGTTTCAGTTTATTTACCACATTATGGCAACTCCGATCAGCAACCCCCCCCCCCCCCCCCCGTACGCACACTGTGTACCATCATTTCAATACGTTTTTGTAAAGTAATTTCTAAATCATGTATAATATCAATCATTGTGTGGTACTTAATGTATAATCATCAGATTGAATGGAAAGAGGACTGCTGGAGTTTACCCAGTAAATACTGTCTCACCAATAAAATTAAAGAAATTACATATACGGTTATTCATTTGATTTCCAGTGAAACAAGTCTCAAGATGTTTTAGGGACATGGAGACAACATGCATCTTTTGTAAAACAAGAAGAATCCATAAAACATTTATTCATTTAATGTTTATGTTGGATTGATGTTGATTATCTGATATTTAAATTCACAAAACTAAAGATCTATCTGGTAAAGATATATTTTTGTTTTACAAAAATAAGAGGTTGGAGCAAAATTTGGTGGTTAACTTGATAATTACGTATGGAAAATAACGTGTAGGCTACCCAAACAGAAATGGACAAATAATAAACCTAACATTATATTATTTAAAACTGAACTTAAACATTATATTTAGGCCCTAACAGATGCAAGAAATAAAGAGCGAAACGGATGTATAGAATTTTTGAATTCTTCTCTTTTTGGATTTTTTTTGTTGTGAGTTTTCCCCAGTATAGTTTATTTTTGTTATTTTTAATGTTGTTAAAACATTGTTGTTTTTCTGTTGTTTCCTTTGATGCTATTATGAATGTAATGGATAATAATACACTGTGATCCTCTGTATTGTAGGCCTATGTCAGGGGTGTCCAATCCTGCTCCTGGAGGGCCACTGTCCTTCAGAGTTTAGCTCCAACCCCAATTAAGCACACCTGTACAACCTAATCAAGGTCTTATTAGGCATACTAGAAACTTCCAGACAGGTGTTGAGGCAAGTTGGAGCTAAACCCTGCAGGACAGTGGCCCTCCAGGACCGAGTTTGGACACCCCTGGCCTATGTTGTTCGTTCTTGTTATACAATAAAATAATAATTTTGTGGTTGACTTTTCCCTTGCCGTAGTTGAGCGTGTTTACAAAAAACAATGGGAAAGTAGCGCAAGGCAATAGAAAACCGCGGTCTGTGTGAATGGCCCCTTTAGGGGTGCTTCTCAATTCTTATTTGTGCATTCTCGTTTCCTTTCCTATCTTCCTTTCCACGCGTCTTATCTCCACCCCTTCAGGGTGCGAGGGAAGGACGCAAGGAAAAGACGAGAGGACAGAGGAATTGAATCAAGTGAAATGATATCCTCGCTACTGAAGCGTCACTTCAAGTACTAAATGAATGATGACTCTACACCGCTGGATTTATCTTGCATGTCGGGATTCTTGAACATTACAGATAATTATTTATATTGTAACAGTTTCAACCTCCACAAAACACCAAATCTGTATTTTTTTTTAAATTACCAGTTATTATTAACAATTAATTATTCCCAGTTATGAACTGCTTTTTATTTGTTAATAGTATTACAGTTTGTTTAATTTTCTTGTGCTCTGCTATAATTCTGCAACTGTCCTAGGCTAGAGTTTTTGTAATTTGACATACATTTGCGTCTTGTTCATGTAAACAATAATGATAATTATAATAATACTAGGCTAATTAATAAACTGTGGCAAGATGTGTAACGTTTAGTCGATAAAACACTCCTCAGGAAGAAGCCTCAATCAGGGCCAGCCCAAGCCTTTATGGGGCCCTAAGCAGAATTTTATTTGGGGGCCCCTTGGTGCCACCAATACAATTGACTATTGTCAATTCTTGATAATTCGCACACCCAGTATCGATGTTATTCATTGTAGCTGTGTTGCTTATATCATGTCTGCCTGTCATGTTTTTACCCTTATACGGTTTTTAATTGTGACAATAGCAAACCCACAAGAGTGCTCAGGTGTTAATATTCAAAGCCTTACAGTTCTACAGTTCAGACTGGGATATGTAGGCCTACTTAACAAAAAAAAAAAAAAGAAGTCTCTTGTGCTGAATCTGCTCACTTTTCCCCAGGATTATTTGATGAATAGAAGATTCAAAAGAACAGCATTTATCTGAAATAGAAATTGTACTCAACTGTTTTCAACACTGATAATAATCATAAATGTTTGTTGAGCATCAAATCCTCATATGAGAATGATTTGTGAAGGATCACGTGACACTGAAGACTGGAGTAATGATGATAAATTCAGCTTTGATCACAGGTAGGGATGGGCGATATGGACTTAAAAATTTATCCCGATATTTTCTAGTATTTATTGCGATAACGATATCAATGACGATACATGTAGTATCATTCCCCATGTTTAAATTTTTTAATAATTTTTTTATGTAAAATTCCACACCAGCCTTTTCAGAAATTGAAAAGTTGCAGATATAATTGTCTTCTGTAAAAGTGCAGGAAATGTTTAAATAGTGCAACTGTGCTAAAAAACGTCACACAATACAAACAAAAATAATTTTTAAATCAATGAAAAGTTTTACATGTAAACCGATTCTGTATTTATTCATACATGGTGCAAACAGTGGTAAAAATAGCAGAAACAGCAAAAGTAATTATCCCAAAAATGTCTTCAGATTACAAAAAAGTTGAAAATAATGATTTAATGATAGAACTTCAGTAATTTGAGTTGATAATATAATAATACCACGAATTATTCTACTAATAAAAATAAACTGCACTAAGGAATAATGAGCTTCTGGGTTCATGAATATTAATCACGTTGTCAGCGTTCATTCCAACTGATTGGCTGAAATCAAAACAGGCACAGTAATAGGTGCGCGCCAGCCAATGAGATTCCCGTTTGTGCATTCCTTTCTTCCTGTTCACGAAAGGCTGAATAATTCCAAATAAACGCCATTACTTTACAGGAAAATGCAACAAAGGATATTGTTTACATGTAGCACGTCAATTCTGTTTGGTATAAGACTCTCTCGCTCTCTCTTTGAGTGTGTGTGAAACACTGAGCGCTCTCAGTCGCGCGCCTCACACTAGTGTTTAATGTGCGTCATATACACTGCGCATTCATTGAGATTAACTGAAATAGTGTGCTTTACCGATCGATTGAGACAGAGCGAATCTCTTAAGTGCTCAGTCCAAGTGCTCAGCGAGTGAAAATACATCTGTATGGTTCAGATTGCCCTCAGGTAGCCCCTCGTTTAGCTATGAACTCTTCCGCAGCTTCCACCATAGTTGTTTTCGTTCTGCACGTGAGATGCGGATTCAGTGCCGCAGCTCCTATCAAGCACTGCGCGTAGAGCACCAAGTGCTGAGGGGGCACCACAAGAAATTCTCTCTCCAACCCCCGTTCAGCTATACAGAGTGACGAACGCAGCCACCGCGGCCATCATAAAGTAATAACGTTTAGGGCATCAAGAGACGGCCAGCGGTGGCACGGTGCGGATGGGTCGCGCCATCAACTAGGCTTTATCGTTATTATCGCGGGAAGGCAAATTCTTATCGTGGGGAGAATTTTTACCGGTATATCGCAAACGATAAGATATCGCCCATCCCTACCAGACAGGCTCCAAAATCCCTCCGTCCGTCTTCTCCCACCCCTGACCCTCGTCATAGGGTTTAAGGCCTCCGGAAGATCGGCTCAGCTGCCCGCTTGCCCGCTGGATGTGAGGGATGAGTGAGTCTTGGCAGTGGGGCAGGCGAGCAAAATCGACTCTCGACTTAATGCTGAGGGTCTCGTCTTCTCCCACAATCTTCTTGAGCATCTTGCTCCTGACCGGCTTGACTGATGTCTCACATGCTTGACTGTACATCACACACGTGAAGACCTCCAGCTGCTCCTGCACTTCCAACTTCACCTTCCACTCATCGCACAGCTGACTGGAGGAAGATTGTTGGGATAATTGCTAAGTTTGCTCTCTCCAAATATTATATTCAATACATTCAAATTCAATTGTCTAAAATTCATCCACCAACCTGAAAGCCTTTTGAAATTTGGGGTTCTTCTGGAGCTTTTTGAGCGGTGTCACCTTGCCCTTGCCTTTGAAGGTGCTGGTGCAGTCCTCACCACTAAACACACAGTAGCCGAGCAGCTGCTGCAGTCCGGCTGCCCAAGAGGAGTGGCCAGCTCTGGGACATTGACCAGCTGACGGTGGCGGCCCATGCCAGTGTCGAGGTAGATGACAAGGTTGATGGTGTCAGCGTGATGCAGGATGAAGGATGAAGAAGATGTCGGTGTCCAGGGTCCTCACTACTGCCGACTTGAATCCCAGCTTGACGGCATGATGCAGGCGGAGCACAAACGGCTGTCTATCTCCTCCTGGTCTGACTGGAGGGCATGGATCTCAATAAACTCAACCTGAAATGGCAGAAAACACCCCAATGCACGGTAGCTTATATTCTTGGCAAACAATCTGCTAACACAAGACCTCACTGAAGTTTCCTAGGTATGGATCAATCAACTTCTCCATCCGACGACATTAGCTGATGAGCTGTTCCCTCCACAATGAGAGCAGCCGCCTCGCACTTCTCCAGTTGGGATGCTTCCTCCTTACTCCCCCAGACCTTGAGCATCAACTGATAAACGACAGAAAGCGAGTTTAATTGTATCGATAAGAGCAGGGGTTTGGCAGCCCAGAGTGAGAGATATTAATATTATTAACCCTATAAAGCCTATTGTATAATATTTGATATGTACATTTCTAAGGCCTCTTTGATCATGATAAACATAATCAAAACTTTGCTGAAAAAACATCTGCACACAATCTACTGTTGTCTGATTGATAGTTTGATTATCCATACATAATGTTTTAGGAAACCCATGTTAAAATGTGAGTATCAAATATGATCCATCAGGCTTTTGAGTTTATTTGTTCATCTCTCAGTCATCAAAAACTACAGAGCTTAGATCGTGAAAGCATTTCAATATAATCTTACTAAGACATTATTGGGGAATATAGAGTGACAACAGATATTTATATGCATTTTAAGACTATTATAAAGATCTCACTGACTGACATTACAAGCTATCAGAATTTCATCTTACGTTTTGACAATATAAATATCAGCAGGTGCACAAAATTACACATTTTTGCTCAGTTTGAGCTTCTGAATAAAATTAAGGTGTTTTTTTCCCCTCTTTGAAAATCTTAATCATAGTCTAATAATATCATAGTATATGCGCCATAAAAGCCTGAAGTATGAAACTCAACTAAACACAAACACACATACATAAACTTTCATTTTAATACCATGAAAAAAAAGTTAAAATAATACGAACTAAAAAATTCACCATTAAACTAATACAAGGAAACATTATTTAAAACATTTTTTATTCATATGCAATAATATAGAAAAATATAGTAAAAAATAAATAAATAAAAGTATTTAGCAACACATTTTGATGCATGCAGAGTAAGGTGACCAGATTTCTGAAATGGAAACTTGGACATTTCCGATTTGAGTGGTCAAAATATCACTAAATCTCATTTGTTATTAGGCCTGTCCATTAATTAAAAACAGGGACAATATATTTTTGAATGTTTTTTGTTGTCGTTGTGGGCTGGGCTCCCTATATTATTATTAACATTAACAATTATTATGATTTAGTTTTATTATTATTACGATTTTTGGTCTGGTTTTAATACAATTCACTGCACCCGCAAAAACAAAAACAAAAAAACAATCAAACAATGAAAACAGTTCA
Source organism: Gobio gobio (assembly GCF_949357685.1). NCBI lineage: Eukaryota > Metazoa > Chordata > Actinopteri > Cypriniformes > Gobionidae > Gobio > Gobio gobio. The sequence continues at coordinate 43,713,229 of NC_137116.1, read as the reverse complement.
TAGTAAAACCACCACTGTAAATCACAAGCCGTTCAAAACAATATTAGAACATGATTTAACAAAAACACATTACACAAATAAAACAACATAAATATGGAATAAAACTATTTAACAAATATAATTGTATTTAATACTTTAATTTTCACAAGTTTATACTGTATAAATTACTTTTTTTCTTTTACTTCAAATGTTTTGTTACGTTTGTGCTTGAAATAACTGTTACTATCTTTAATTGGTCTTGTTATTTTGCATTTTAGGCTTATTTTATGCATGTATTTAAGTATGTGTGTATTCTGCACATGTATTTGTTGTGAGCTAGGGTAAGGTGTAATTGTTTAGCTTTTATATATATATACACACACACACACACACACACACACACACACACACACACACACACACACACACACACACACACACACACACACACACACACACACACACACACACACACACACACACACACACACACACACACACACACACATATAGTAATTTGTACTATATGTAGTATGTTAGTATGGTAGTATGCTACTACCTTGAAAGTGATAACGATGTTTCTTTAGATATTTGACGATAATGGCGGTCTGCTTTCGGTGACGTTCATCATGAAGCTGCGTGCGCGACCAAGTAGAGTCAGCGCAGCTCACAGCGCCATCCGCTGGTGAAAGAATTACAACATGATGCCCCAGCAGCTGCTGTATGTTGGGCTTTTTTGCAATGTATATGCCGGTTGTTTTGAACGAGCTGTAAAAAACGGGGACATTTCTGGAAAACGTCCGCCTGGTAATTGTAGAGATATCTAGCATTTCTGAGTGATGATGATGCAGAGGAATCACTGATTCAAAGTTTTGAACTGATTCAATGAAACAGATTCAGACTTTTTATTAAAGAAAACGTCCAAATTAAGTTCATAACTATTCAATAAATGTGTTTAGATCGATGCGCGGTCACGTGCTCTGCTCATATGAATGATTTGAGTTTTAGTTGCTATGGCGACGCATGTTATGAACATTGTTATGAATTGATTCTGATCTCATATGCAGGCGCACTGATCGCGATCTGTTGTTGAGAGAGACGAGGCGAATTCAAAAACTTTTGCAGAATATTTTCTGTGCTGACTGAGATTTTGAAGCTGTTCGGACGATTCCTGAGACAAGAGTTTTATTCTGGAAGAACAACGCAGGAGATATCCTTTACACAGAGTTATATTTTTGAGTTTTAGTTCTTATTATTTATATAGTGCTATCTTATTGTTCTTTTCTTATTTTAGGAGTTTCAAATTTTATTTCTTTTTATTTTTTTATTTTTCTGGGAGGAGTATTTTTGAGGAGAGTTTATTGTATTGTATTGTATTGTGTTGTGTTGTGTTTTGTATTGTTTTTATTCCAGATTGGAGGAGGATGTCGATGGCGAATATGATGGGTGAAACAGGAGGTGAGTGCTTTAGGTGTTTCATTTGTTTATGGGATGTTATGTTTCTGAAATATTCCAGCCTCTCCAAATCCAGGAGAGCCACTTTCTCTCAGACGGCTGGTCAGGAGGTTTGGAGACCCTGTTCTGTTCTGATGACCGACCCAGACACAGATCCAGGAGCTTCCTACACATTTAGCACTTATGTCTTCTGAGTTTTGTGTTTCTGTGTCCACAGGTCAGACGGACAGGAAGAGGGAGTGGCAGAGCGGCAGCCGGGAGAGCCAGGACGATGGACGTCCATCCACTCCATCTAAACTCTTACGCAGAGGTCAGAATAGGCTTTTATTGAAGAAGTTATTGCTCAGTTATCAAATAATGTGTCATTGAAAATAGAAAGTTGAAAAATAAATAAATACAGTAACAATTTGATGTGACCACTGACATTGATTATTAATATGATAAGAAATATCTTCACCAAGCATCATGTCCATATCATCTTTGTCCCTCTCTGACAATATAGTGAGGTGGTTCTCTAGAGAGTCGTTGAGCCTCAGCAGCCGAGGCACGTACATCGTCGAATGGAGTGGCGATCGGTCGGATAGCCTAAGCGAACAGGGCAGTTCCAGCGACTGTTGTTTGTCCAGGTCCGACAGCCTCGAAGAGTGGATGTGCCCTCCGCTGCCAGGTCAAGTTCCCGTCGAGCCAACGGAGACTTCAAATGGCCTTATGGAGGCTTCACCAGTGAACAGGAGCTCAACAGGTGAGACTGAAATAAAGCTGGGCGGTGTAAAGTGTACAGATGGAGATTTTTGCTATTTCATATTTCATTCTGACAGTCACAGTACAGTCACATTTAATTTCCTTTTGCTGAAATTTTCTTTCTGGAATCAAAGGGGTGGTTCCGTGGTTTTTTTCTAAGCTTGGTTGTGTTAATGGGGCGCAGTATAACATGTCTTAATACTTCTTTTTTTTTAAAACGCCGTATTTTTATTCTTATATTTTACCTTTATTCCACACCGCTGTCTCCACTGTCCTTTGAGCGGCTCGTTTGCTTCCTGCTTCTATGAAGCCCATCCCTCTGAAAAACGCAATGGTCTTAGATTGGTTAGATGGCCAAATGTAGTTTGTAGTTCTGCAACAGCTCTCTCTCTTTCGTAATGACTGCGACGTGGCCTCGCCCACTTTGTTGCGTGTTCACGGGGGCAGTGTTTATGTTAATAGCAAGGGTTTATGATATCAACAAACCGGGAAGAAGCTTGTTGTAGTCCAAACCGGCCGTTTTTGTAGGCAATAAACTGCCATAACTTTAAAAGACAATATCTAACTTTCAGCGCTGTAACTTTGCAGATACTGTTTATGCTCAAGCAGCAACATTACACACTAACTAAAGTTAAAAAAGTGAAATCGCATGCAACCACCCCTTTAACAGTAAAATGTAAGTTATGTCATTATATCACAGCCTAATTTGGCGTCAGAGATGTTTCTAATAATTCAGTTTTGTTTTCTTCATTTCAGAAAAACCTGCCGATTGTAAGAAGAGGAAAGGAGATCGTTCTTTCTTCAGGAACGTGTGTCAGGCTATGAGGCGCTCGCTCCTCTGCTGTTGTCTCGGTGCTGAGGATGTTGTGGAGCCGTTTGTTCCTCCAGCGGATCTGGAGCCAGAGCCCGATCCTGGTCCATCATCACCTGATCCAGATCCCTCCGGCGTCCAGCCAAATAACGGTCAATCCGCAGACATTATTCCTCCAACATTGTTTTAAACAGTATTATTATTTTCTTGTTTGCACTGATATTTTAAATATAAAACAAAGGATCTAGCAAGCTCATATATTTCTCATATTTTGTTTTTCAGACTCCTTTGAGACTCTCTATAACGTGGGAGAGACGATTGGATCCGGAGGATTCGGAAGAGTGTTTTTTTTCCTCTGATTCCTTGGCTCAAGCCGATTCGATTGCACATATGACGTTTTATAATTTGACGATGATTTTCCCGCCATTTTTAATTAACCTACTTTTGCGAACTCCTCCGAGGAATTTTCACAAACATTTTACCAGATCATCTTCAGACCATGCTGACAAAAAGTTATGGAATTCAAGTTGATTAGTTAAATCGTTTTTCGATAAACGCGCAAACAAATTTTACGTAGCTGTTGCAAAAATACAAAAGGCAATATCTCCGCAACGCTTTATCGTATTCAAACCAAACTTGGTACATGTCATCACAAGCATGACCTGAGGCAACATGGAGCGTTTCGGCGCAGGGCCACCTACTGGTCCAGAGATTCCAAAAAATTGCTATTTTTGCTTATAACTTCTGAACCGTCTGTCCAAAAATCAAAGTGGTCTCGTTAGATTCAGGACGGCATGCTGAGTCGTCTGATATAATTTTTTTTTTAAAAGAATAAAAAGAATTCTTTTTTTCAAACGCTTATAACTTTGGGTGTGGTTGACTTATTTTCATGGGAGTAATGTTTTTTGTCTCCTGAATCCTTGCCGAGTCCAACGACACCAGACTTGCCAGGTTTCGGCCTTTGGTTTGTGCAGCGTGGTAATTTAGCGTTTATAAAACGTTAGCTGATATCTTCAAACCCACTCGTCCGATCGAGACGAAACCAGCATCAGAAGTTTATCAAATTATCAAATTTAGCTGTTGGTTTTCTACCAGATTGCCCAGAAGTAAAAAAAAAATCTTTCATTCTTTAAAAAAAGAAAAACTTTTATTCAGTACTAACAAATCGTGGTAACAATATTAAGGAAAGTGAAACTGAGACGTATGTTAAATCCACCACAATGTTTACAGTGTCACCAACACAGATGTCCTACTGAACATGTATATAAATGTGTGGGCTGTTGGAGTTCATGAATGGTTATTTATCATGATGATCTGGCAACCTCTAACTGAACTGGACTATAGCTGTTGTGCCTGGATTTGTTTGTAAAGCTGGATGATCTTTGACATCGTAACATCTGTATTGCTGTTGCCGACCAGGTTAAGCTTTCATTTCAAATGTGAATGTTTTGATATGGCAATTTTGTAGAAACCTCAGTGCTTTTTGACTGTAATGTCTTTGCTATTAGGGTTTGTCACAGCAGAAGTGAAACTTCTGTTTTCTCCCCATTTGAATTAGTCGTATGAATTTTATTTTTTATTTGCTTTATGTGAAATAAATGTGACGTTAAATCAAAATTTTGTCCTCAAGTCTGTAAAACCTATTTCAAATCCAGTTTCAGTTTATTTACCACATTATGGCAACTCCGATCAGCAACCCCCCCCCCCCCCCCCCGTACGCACACTGTGTACCATCATTTCAATACGTTTTTGTAAAGTAATTTCTAAATCATGTATAATATCAATCATTTTGTGGTACTTAATGTATAATCATCAGATTGAATGGAAAGAGGACTGCTGGAGTTTACCCAGTAAATACTGTCTCACCAATAAAATTAAAGAAATTACATATACGGTTATTCATTTGATTTCCAGTGAAACAAGTCTCAAGATGTTTTAGGGACATGGAGACAACATGCATCTTTTGTAAAACAAGAAGAATCCATAAAACATTTATTCATTTAATGTTTATGTTGGATTGATGTTGATTATCTGATATTTAAATTCACAAAACTAAAGATCTATCTGGTAAAGATATATTTTTGTTTTACAAAAATAAGAGGTTGGAGCAAAATTTGGTGGTTAACTTGATAATTACGTATGGAAAATAACGTGTAGGCTACCCAAACAGAAATGGACAAATAATAAACCTAACATTATATTATTTAAAACTGAACTTAAACATTATATTTAGGCCCTAACAGATGCAAGAAATAAAGAGCGAAACGGATGTATAGAATTTTTGAATTCTTCTCTTTTTGGATTTTTTTTGTTGTGAGTTTTCCCCAGTATAGTTTATTTTTGTTATTTTTAATGTTGTTAAAACATTGTTGTTTTTCTGTTGTTTCCTTTGATGCTATTATGAATGTAATGGATAATAATACACTGTGATCCTCTGTATTGTAGGCCTATGTCAGGGGTGTCCAATCCTGCTCCTGGAGGGCCACTGTCCTTCAGAGTTTAGCTCCAACCCCAATTAAGCACACCTGTACAACCTAATCAAGGTCTTATTAGGCATACTAGAAACTTCCAGACAGGTGTTGAGGCAAGTTGGAGCTAAACCCTGCAGGACAGTGGCCCTCCAGGACCGAGTTTGGACACCCCTGGCCTATGTTGTTCGTTCTTGTTATACAATAAAATAATAATTTTGTGGTTGACTTTTCCCTTGCCGTAGTTGAGCGTGTTTACAAAAAACAATGGGAAAGTAGCGCAAGGCAATAGAAAACCGCGGTCTGTGTGAATGGCCCCTTTAGGGGTGCTTCTCAATTCTTATTTGTGCATTCTCGTTTCCTTTCCTATCTTCCTTTCCACGCGTCTTATCTCCACCCCTTCAGGGTGCGAGGGAAGGACGCAAGGAAAAGACGAGAGGACAGAGGAATTGAATCAAGTGAAATGATATCCTCGCTACTGAAGCGTCACTTCAAGTACTAAATGAATGATGACTCTACACCGCTGGATTTATCTTGCATGTCGGGATTCTTGAACATTACAGATAATTATTTATATTGTAACAGTTTCAACCTCCACAAAACACCAAATCTGTATTTTTTTTTAAATTACCAGTTATTATTAACAATTAATTATTCCCAGTTATGAACTGCTTTTTATTTGTTAATAGTATTACAGTTTGTTTAATTTTCTTGTGCTCTGCTATAATTCTGCAACTGTCCTAGGCTAGAGTTTTTGTAATTTGACATACATTTGCGTCTTGTTCATGTAAACAATAATGATAATTATAATAATACTAGGCTAATTAATAAACTGTGGCAAGATGTGTAACGTTTAGTCGATAAAACACTCCTCAGGAAGAAGCCACAATCAGGGCCAGCCCAAGCCTTTATGGGGCCCTAAGCAGAATTTTATTTGGGGGCCCCTTGGTGCCACCAATACAATTGACTATTGTCAATTCTTGATAATTCGCACACCCAGTATCGATGTTATTCATTGTAGCTGTGTTGCTTATATCATGTCTGCCTGTCATGTTTTTACCCTTATACGGTTTTTAATTGTGACAATAGCAAACCCACAAGAGTGCTCAGGTGTTAATATTCAAAGCCTTACAGTTCTACAGTTCAGACTGGGATATGTAGGCCTACTTAACAAAAAAAAAAAAAAGAAGTCTCTTGTGCTGAATCTGCTCACTTTTCCCCAGGATTATTTGATGAATAGAAGATTCAAAAGAACAGCATTTATCTGAAATAGAAATTGTACTCAACTGTTTTCAACACTGATAATAATCATAAATGTTTGTTGAGCATCAAATCCTCATATGAGAATGATTTGTGAAGGATCACGTGACACTGAAGACTGGAGTAATGATGATAAATTCAGCTTTGATCACAGGTAGGGATGGGCGATATGGACTTAAAAATTTATCCCGATATTTTCTAGTATTTATTGCGATAACGATATCAATGACGATACATGTAGTATCATTCCCCATGTTTAAATTTTTTAATAATTTTTTTATGTAAAATTCCACACCAGCCTTTTCAGAAATTGAAAAGTTGCAGATATAATTGTCTTCTGTAAAAGTGCAGGAAATGTTTAAATAGTGCAACTGTGCTAAAAAACGTCACACAATACAAACAAAAATAATTTTTAAATCAATGAAAAGTTTTACATGTAAACCGATTCTGTATTTATTCATACATGGTGCAAACAGTGGTAAAAATAGCAGAAACAGCAAAAGTAATTATCCCAAAAATGTCTTCAGATTACAAAAAAGTTGAAAATAATGATTTAATGATAGAACTTCAGTAATTTGAGTTGATAATATAATAATACCACGAATTATTCTACTAATAAAAATAAACTGCACTAAGGAATAATGAGCTTCTGGGTTCATGAATATTAATCACGTTGTCAGCGTTCATTCCAACTGATTGGCTGAAATCAAAACAGGCACAGTAATAGGTGCGCGCCAGCCAATGAGATTCCCGTTTGTGCATTCCTTTCTTCCTGTTCACGAAAGGCTGAATAATTCCAAATAAACGCCATTACTTTACAGGAAAATGCAACAAAGGATATTGTTTACATGTAGCACGTCAATTCTGTTTGGTATAAGACTCTCTCGCTCTCTCTTTGAGTGTGTGTGAAACACTGAGCGCTCTCAGTCGCGCGCCTCACACTAGTGTTTAATGTGCGTCATATACACTGCGCATTCATTGAGATTAACTGAAATAGTGTGCTTTACCGATCGATTGAGACAGAGCGAATCTCTTAAGTGCTCAGTCCAAGTGCTCAGCGAGTGAAAATACATCTGTATGGTTCAGATTGCCCTCAGGTAGCCCCTCGTTTAGCTATGAACTCTTCCGCAGCTTCCACCATAGTTGTTTTCGTTCTGCACGTGAGATGCGGATTCAGTGCCGCAGCTCCTATCAAGCACTGCGCGTAGAGCACCAAGTGCTGAGGGGGCACCACAAGAAATTCTCTCTCCAACCCCCGTTCAGCTATACAGAGTGACGAACGCAGCCACCGCGGCCATCATAAAGTAATAACGTTTAGGGCATCAAGAGACGGCCAGCGGTGGCACGGTGCGGATGGGTCGCGCCATCAACTAGGCTTTATCGTTATTATCGCGGGAAGGCAAATTCTTATCGTGGGGAGAATTTTTACCGGTATATCGCAAACGATAAGATATCGCCCATCCCTACCAGACAGGCTCCAAAATCCCTCCGTCCGTCTTCTCCCACCCCTGACCCTCGTCATAGGGTTTAAGGCCTCCGGAAGATCGGCTCAGCTGCCCGCTTGCCCGCTGGATGTGAGGGATGAGTGAGTCTTGGCAGTGGGGCAGGCGAGCAAAATCGACTCTCGACTTAATGCTGAGGGTCTCGTCTTCTCCCACAATCTTCTTGAGCATCTTGCTCCTGACCGGCTTGACTGATGTCTCACATGCTTGACTGTACATCACACACGTGAAGACCTCCAGCTGCTCCTGCACTTCCAACTTCACCTTCCACTCATCGCACAGCTGACTGGAGGAAGATTGTTGGGATAATTGCTAAGTTTGCTCTCTCCAAATATTATATTCAATACATTCAAATTCAATTGTCTAAAATTCATCCACCAACCTGAAAGCCTTTTGAAATTTGGGGTTCTTCTGGAGCTTTTTGAGCGGTGTCACCTTGCCCTTGCCTTTGAAGGTGCTGGTGCAGTCCTCACCACTAAACACACAGTAGCCGAGCAGCTGCTGCAGTCCGGCTGCCCAAGAGGAGTGGCCAGCTCTGGGACATTGACCAGCTGACGGTGGCGGCCCATGCCAGTGTCGAGGTAGATGACAAGGTTGATGGTGTCAGCGTGATGCAGGATGAAGGATGAAGAAGATGTCGGTGTCCAGGGTCCTCACTACTGCCGACTTGAATCCCAGCTTGACGGCATGATGCAGGCGGAGCACAAACGGCTGTCTATCTCCTCCTGGTCTGACTGGAGGGCATGGATCTCAATAAACTCAACCTGAAATGGCAGAAAACACCCCAATGCACGGTAGCTTATATTCTTGGCAAACAATCTGCTAACACAAGACCTCACTGAAGTTTCCTAGGTATGGATCAATCAACTTCTCCATCCGACGACATTAGCTGATGAGCTGTTCCCTCCACAATGAGAGCAGCCGCCTCGCACTTCTCCAGTTGGGATGCTTCCTCCTTACTCCCCCAGACCTTGAGCATCAACTGATAAACGACAGAAAGCGAGTTTAATTGTATCGATAAGAGCAGGGGTTTGGCAGCCCAGAGTGAGAGATATTAATATTATTAACCCTATAAAGCCTATTGTATAATATTTGATATGTACATTTCTAAGGCCTCTTTGATCATGATAAACATAATCAAAACTTTGCTGAAAAAACATCTGCACACAATCTACTGTTGTCTGATTGATAGTTTGATTATCCATACATAATGTTTTAGGAAACCCATGTTAAAATGTGAGTATCAAATATGATCCATCAGGCTTTTGAGTTTATTTGTTCATCTCTCAGTCATCAAAAACTACAGAGCTTAGATCGTGAAAGCATTTCAATATAATCTTACTAAGACATTATTGGGGAATATAGAGTGACAACAGATATTTATATGCATTTTAAGACTATTATAAAGATCTCACTGACTGACATTACAAGCTATCAGAATTTCATCTTACGTTTTGACAATATAAATATCAGCAGGTGCACAAAATTACACATTTTTGCTCAGTTTGAGCTTCTGAATAAAATTAAGGTGTTTTTTTCCCCTCTTTGAAAATCTTAATCATAGTCTAATAATATCATAGTATATGCGCCATAAAAGCCTGAAGTATGAAACTCAACTAAACACAAACACACATACATAAACTTTCATTTTAATACCATGAAAAAAAAGTTAAAATAATACGAACTAAAAAATTCACCATTAAACTAATACAAGGAAACATTATTTAAAACATTTTTTATTCATATGCAATAATATAGAAAAATATAGTAAAAAATAAATAAATAAAAGTATTTAGCAACACATTTTGATGCATGCAGAGTAAGGTGACCAGATTTCTGAAATGGAAACTTGGACATTTCCGATTTGAGTGGTCAAAATATCACTAAATCTCATTTGTTATTAGGCCTGTCCATTAATTAAAAACAGGGACAATATATTTTTGAATGTTTTTTGTTGTCGTTGTGGGCTGGGCTCCCTATATTATTATTAACATTAACAATTATTATGATTTAGTTTTATTATTATTACGATTTTTGGTCTGGTTTTAATACAATTCACTGCACCCGCAAAAACAAAAACAAAAAAACAATCAAACAATGAAAACAGTTCATAGTAAAACCACCACTGTAAATCACAAGCCGTTCAAAACAATATTAGAACATGATTTAACAAAAACACATTACACAAATAAAACAACATAAATATGGAATAAAACTATTTAACAAATATAATTGTATTTAATACTTTAATTTTCACAAGTTTATATTGTATAAATTACTTTTTTTCTTTTACTTCAAATGTTTTGTTACGTTTGTGCTTGAAATAACTGTTACTATCTTTAATTGGTCTTGTTATTTTGCATTTTAGGCTTATTTTATGCATGTATTTAAGTATGTGTGTATTCTGCACATGTATTTGTTGTGAGCTAGGGTAAGGTGTAATTGTTTAGCTTTTATATTTATATACACACACACACACACACACACACACACACACACACACACACACACACACACACACACACACACACACACACACACACACACACACATATAGTAATTTGTACTATATGTAGTATGTTAGTATGGTAGTATGCTACTACCTTGAAAGTGATAACGATGTTTCTTTAGATATTTGACGATAATGGCGGTCTGCTTTCGGTGACGTTCATCATGAAGCTGCGTGCGCGACCAAGTAGAGTCAGCGCAGCTCACAGCGCCATCCGCTGGTGAAAGAATTACAACATGATGCCCCAGCAGCTGCTGTATGTTGGGCTTTTTTGCAATGTATATGCCGGTTGTTTTGAACGAGCTGTAAAAAACGGGGACATTTCTGGAAAACGTCCGCCTGGTAATTGTAGAGATATCTAGCATTTCTGAGTGATGATGATGCAGAGGAATCACTGATTCAAAGTTTTGAACTGATTCAATGAAACAGATTCAGACTTTTTATTAAAGAAAACGTCCAAATTAAGTTCATAACTATTCAATAAATGTGTTTAGATCGATGCGCGGTCACGTGCTCTGCTCATATGAATGATTTGAGTTTTAGTTGCTATGGCGACGCATGTTATGAACATTGTTATGAATTGATTCTGATCTCATATGCAGGCGCACTGATCGCGATCTGTTGTTGAGAGAGACGAGGCGAATTCAAAAACTTTTGCAGAATATTTTCTGTGCTGACTGAGATTTTGAAGCTGTTCGGACGATTCCTGAGACAAGAGTTTTATTCTGGAAGAACAACGCAGGAGATATCCTTTACACAGAGTTATATTTTTGAGTTTTAGTTCTTATTATTTATATAGTGCTATCTTATTGTTCTTTTCTTATTTTAGGAGTTTCAAATTTTATTTCTTTTTATTTTTTTATTTTTCTGGGAGGAGTATTTTTGAGGAGAGTTTATTGTATTGTATTGTATTGTGTTGTGTTGTGTTTTGTGTTTTGTATTGTTTTTATTCCAGATTGGAGGAGGATGTCGATGGCGAATATGATGGGTGAAACAGGAGGTGAGTGCTTTAGGTGTTTCATTTGTTTATGGGATGTTATGTTTCTGAAATATTCCAGCCTCTCCAAATCCAGGAGAGCCACTTTCTCTCAGACGGCTGGTCAGGAGGTTTGGAGACCCTGTTCTGTTCTGATGACCGACCCAGACACAGATCCAGGAGCTTCCTACACATTTAGCACTTATGTCTTCTGAGTTTTGTGTTTCTGTGTCCACAGGTCAGACGGACAGGAAGAGGGAGTGGCAGAGCGGCAGCCGGGAGAGCCAGGACGATGGACGTCCATCCACTCCATCTAAACTCTTACGCAGAGGTCAGAATAGGCTTTTATTGAAGAAGTTATTGCTCAGTTATCAAATAATGTGTCATTGAAAATAGAAAGTTGAAAAATAAATAAATACAGTAACAATTTGATGTGACCACTGACATTGATTATTAATATGATAAGAAATATCTTCACCAAGCATCATGTCCATATCATCTTTGTCCCTCTCTGACAATATAGTGAGGTGGTTCTCTAGAGAGTCGTTGAGCCTCAGCAGCCGAGGCACGTACATCGTCGAATGGAGTGGCGATCGGTCGGATAGCCTAAGCGAACAGGGCAGTTCCAGCGACTGTTGTTTGTCCAGGTCCGACAGCCTCGAAGAGTGGATGTGCCCTCCGCTGCCAGGTCAAGTTCCCGTCGAGCCAACGGAGACTTCAAATGGCCTTATGGAGGCTTCACCAGTGAACAGGAGCTCAACAGGTGAGACTGAAATAAAGCTGGGCGGTGTAAAGTGTACAGATGGAGATTTTTGCTATTTCATATTTCATTCTGACAGTCACAGTACAGTCACATTTAATTTCCTTTTGCTGAAATTTTCTTTCTGGAATCAAAGGGGTGGTTCCGTGGTTTTTTTCTAAGCTTGGTTGTGTTAATGGGGCGCAGTATAACATGTCTTAATACTTCTTTTTTTTTAAAACGCCGTATTTTTATTCTTATATTTTACCTTTATTCCACACCGCTGTCTCCACTGTCCTTTGAGCGGCTCGTTTGCTTCCTGCTTCTATGAAGCCCATCCCTCTGAAAAACGCAATGGTCTTAGATTGGTTAGATGGCCAAATGTAGTTTGTAGTTCTGCAACAGCTCTCTCTCTTTCGTAATGACTGCGACGTGGCCTCGCCCACTTTGTTGCGTGTTCACGGGGGCAGTGTTTATGTTAATAGCAAGGGTTTATGATATCAACAAACCGGGAAGAAGCTTGTTGTAGTCCAAACCGGCCGTTTTTGTAGGCAATAAACTGCCATAACTTTAAAAGACAATATCTAACTTTCAGCGCTGTAACTTTGCAGATACTGTTTATGCTCAAGCAGCAACATTACACACTAACTAAAGTTAAAAAAGTGAAATCGCATGCAACCACCCCTTTAACAGTAAAATGTAAGTTATGTCATTATATCACAGCCTAATTTGGCGTCAGAGATGTTTCTAATAATTCAGTTTTGTTTTCTTCATTTCAGAAAAACCTGCCGATTGTAAGAAGAGGAAAGGAGATCGTTCTTTCTTCAGGAACGTGTGTCAGGCTATGAGGCGCTCGCTCCTCTGCTGTTGTCTCGGTGCTGAGGATGTTGTGGAGCCGTTTGTTCCTCCAGCGGATCTGGAGCCAGAGCCCGATCCTGGTCCATCATCACCTGATCCAGATCCCTCCGGCGTCCAGCCAAATAACGGTCAATCCGCAGACATTATTCCTCCAACATTGTTTTAAACAGTATTATTATTTTCTTGTTTGCACTGATATTTTAAATATAAAACAAAGGATCTAGCAAGCTCATATATTTCTCATATTTTGTTTTTCAGACTCCTTTGAGACTCTCTATAACGTGGGAGAGACGATTGGATCCGGAGGATTCGGAAGAGTGTTTTTTTTCCTCTGATTCCTTGGCTCAAGCCGATTCGATTGCACATATGACGTTTTATAATTTGACGATGATTTTCCCGCCATTTTTAATTAACCTACTTTTGCGAACTCCTCCGAGGAATTTTCACAAACATTTTACCAGATCATCTTCAGACCATGCTGACAAAAAGTTATGGAATTCAAGTTGATTAGTTAAATCGTTTTTCGATAAACGCGCAAACAAATTTTACGTAGCTGTTGCAAAAATACAAAAGGCAATATCTCCGCAACGCTTTATCGTATTCAAACCAAACTTGGTACATGTCATCACAAGCATGACCTGAGGCAACATGGAGCGTTTCGGCGCAGGGCCACCTACTGGTCCAGAGATTCCAAAAAATTGCTATTTTTGCTTATAACTTCTGAACCGTCTGTCCAAAAATCAAAGTGGTCTCGTTAGATTCAGGACGGCATGCTGAGTCGTCTGATATAAATTTTTTTTTAAAAGAATAAAAAGAATTCTTTTTTTCAAACGCTTATAACTTTGGGTGTGGTTGACTTATTTTCATGGGAGTAATGTTTTTTGTCTCCTGAATCCTTGCCGAGTCCAACGACACCAGACTTGCCAGGTTTCGGCCTTTGGTTTGTGCAGCGTGGTAATTTAGCGTTTATAAAACGTTAGCTGATATCTTCAAACCCACTCGTCCGATCGAGACGAAACCAGCATCAGAAGTTTGGAAACAAAGGTCGATAGCTATAAGTTAATACCCAAATGTCAAAATATTGATAGTAAGGGGTAGTAAAATCCAATCAAAGTCAGGTGTCAGTAATTTTTTATGTGTTTTTTCAAATAAAAAGTCTATAACTCCTAAACAAAACAAGATATTTTCACCAAAATTTACACACATATGTATGGGCTCACTCCGAAAACACATAAAACCTATTGTAGGATTGTGCCTCTTGGTGGCGCTATAATTAAACAAAATATGAAATTGGCTCTATACAACTCAATGTTTTAATGTGGGGTTTTAACATTTTTGCTTCAAATGTCTTCACTAATTTTTTCATTTGGTCTGCTGCTAGCTTCCTTATTTGCTTTTGTTGCACTTGGCTCCAGTATTGCTGCTTGCAGCCATATTTAAACTAGCATTTGCTCATCAAAGATTACTCCATTGGGTTCTGACCTCATAGGGGAGGAAGAGAGCCTGGGATGTATGTTTTATCTTTATTGTTTTGAGCTTTGTACATGCTAATAGATGTAAATAATATATGTTGTAAGGTTGAAATGTCATGAAGGTTTGTTTGTTTATGCTTTGTCACCTGTTTGTAACTTATAGGTTTTCCCCTAAAATTATGTTTTTCATTTTTTCAGACAGCCATTTTAGGGCAGGGAGGTAGTGTGAAGGAGAGATTTAATCTCGTTTGTATTTTTTGGTCCTGTACATTGGCATAGCCAACTTACATTCGTGTATAGCAAATTTATTTTCCTCTGTATTATTTTTCTTAAAACCACTCTGGACTGTGCATTTTTGTCCCTGTCACTTATTTTACACCTCTGTCCGCTGGTACATCCTGACAATAGTGTCTTATATGTGACCTGATGACCCCTTTGAATAAAAGTATCATTTGTTTGTTGAACCCACAGCCTTGCAAAGTACACTTCTTTTATTTAGTTTTATTGTATTGGTTTATTTGATAGGGATTATGCATATAAATGAACATTGTTGTATAAAAATACATCATGTAAATATGCCAGAATTAGTCAAAATAACTACTTTTCATCTGCAGTCCCTAGGCAGGTAACATAAGACTAACAAGAAGACAGCCCACAATCAAACAGCATTCATTCACTATAGAGTAAAATATACACATAATAATGACATATACATTGATAAAACAAAAAACAAAGACACATAATGGCAAAGACATTGTTCATCCACCTCTATACTGCATTCAATAAACAGTGAAAATGTATGGGTTATAAATGTGTGAGTACATGTCTGGTTTTCTAGAAGCAACTGTTTTAAGTGAGTTTTAAAGGTTTTCAATGTAGGACATTCTCTTATTGGAAGGGGCAAACTATTCCAGAGTTTTCCGTCTATTACTGACAATACGTTTTGTCCAAAAGTGGTGCACCTAAATGGTATCACACTGTCCCCTTTCACAGAGGCCTGTGTACTCAGTGGTGGAAATGGCCGAAATTCACTACGTTTTTTTTTTGTTTTTTGAGTTGCACAGTTTAAGAGGTCACAAAAACCTTCTAAATAAATTGTCCCCAGGTTAAATAAATCTGTTGAATGTTTTGGATGGTTACTGTACATCTCAGTTTAGTGCTTTGAAAATGAACAATTAAACATGTAAAGGTGAATCTAGTTGTAAGGCAGTTATATATTTATCGATTAAAAAAAGTAACTAATTAATCGCACATTCAACATCTGCGTTTTTAATATTTTTTCATTGTAATAATTCCACAGTTACTCTCTAAACTTATGTAGAAACAACTTAAAGACAGTATATTTGAAATATTTGTTGTAATGGCATATTTTTATGAAAACTGCTACCGATGTCTCTGAATTTTTTTTCCTTCTTTTAAAACATTAATGATAGACATTCAACATTTAGCTAAACATTTAATATTTGACAACTGTTTATGATAGATGTATTCAACGACCCACAGTAATAATACAGTGATGTAAACTGTTCATATTTTTTTATGGAATTTCGCCATATTTTATTAAAATATGTTATAAGACACGTTTTGCACTTTTGACATAGTGAATATTGAATGTGTGCATATTTTAAATAAAATACTATAAGCAAAGAGTTTAGCCTAAATGGATTACCTCACATCTAGGCTACAATTAGACTAGAACTGCTTTTACCATTCTTATTTCTTTTTTTTCTGTATTACCTTAAATCCATTTTAATCCTTATTTTATTTTCCAGGTATCATTATTACATGCTTGGCCTGTGTTTTCATTGCATTTCCAATTTTGACCAGCATGGTTCGCCATTTGTGTGTGTTTTGTGCATATCTCGCATGCATTTCTGAATTACACTGTGCGATTCTGGATCTGATTTCACTCGATATAACGGAAATTCAAGCTCTTTTCGGGAAAGACGGCCGGATCATTTTTAGATGACCATTTATGTATTATTATTATATTTATAGACAGGATCATTTCAGGCATGTTAACACAGCTTTATCATTTCAAAGTTTCTGTTATGGCATCTGTTAATGTTCTGAATTCTCCATGTTCAGCATAATAACCGGAGATGTGCGCAGAATCAGCGCTGCAAGTTACAGAATATTGCGCAACATGCGCAGCTTACGCTCATTTAGTAGACTGAGAATATGCGTAGCGCTAGTCGCTGGATTGCTCGCACTTTAAGGACATTGTATGAGTAACGTACAAGTAAGTCCAGTGTTATTTGAATATTAATGTTGTATTACAAGTGTATTCGTTGCAGATACTGTTTATAAGTTTTATTCATTTATATGCATATGCAATCTATTTATCTCACGTGAGTTATGCGCTGAATCATTGACGTCAATCCTTTGAAGTTTAAGGATGAAGACACTTTATGTTGAGTTTATTTATATCACTTAAGTGATTTATATGTTAATGATTATTTCTCTTTAACTGTTCTAGATCAACCTTGCACATGTCCATCTGTGTTAATACAAAGCAATCATTAAAAGGCTATCATCTATCCATGACTCTGAGTTCTCTGACATGAACACTGTGGCGGTCAGTGCACATTGATCCAGATATATCCTAATTCAGAACAGTTAAAGTAACGGGTTTTCGGTCAAAAATCACAGTTCATCATTCCAGATAATTTACCTCAAGCACGTACCAATGGAGAAGCATTTCCATTGGCTGCAGTCTGCCGGTATTGGCCAATCACAAAAGTTGACATTATGCAGCCTTTATCACAGAATATTCTGCTACGTTTTTATTATTATACATTACATTACGTGTATATGTGGCTATTATATTGTAGATTATTGAGTTGCTAAAATATACAAATCCTTTTAATTAAAAAAATAAATAAAATTGAACCATTTTTTTTTTAGCTGGAACTCCGTCCTCCCTCGAAACCCCTTTTCCACCCCTGCGTGTACTACCACCGCTTTGGAAGAAGCCATGCAGCGGAGGGGCATTAGAATGTGACACCTTCATATTTTTTTATGTTTAGGTAGAGATCGACATGACTTAGTGAGCCAGTCATCAATGTGAGCCATTGCAGATGTAAGTGTGGATGCCATCTCTTGGTAGTTCTTAGCATGTGTAAAGATTACAGCATATCTGCATACATCTGAACATCAACATTTTTACATGCCTCTGGCAGATCATTTATATACAGTGTAAACAGGATTGGACCAAGTGTGGAGCCTTGGGGGACCCCTACTGGACATTCACAGAATGGGGACTTTGAATCATTAAAGTCCCATTGAACCGGAAGTTGCAACTGACTTTATTTCAGTGCTGTGACGTATTTCCAGGTGAAACGGAATATTGAATAGAGGGTAGGGTTTTACTTCAGCGCTCCTCCTCTCCATCTTGCGCTCATAGCAGACTAACGGATGGAGGGGAGTGGTTAAGGATATTCAAACCCAAGCCGGCGCATAGTCGTCATCGGAAAGGGAACGCCATTCAAGACCGGAAGTTACTTTTCAGATTTTGTTTAAAGATTACCGCGGCAAACAATTTTTTTCTGTGTATTAGCTTGCACGGATTAGTTGTTCACCCTAAGACCTGTAATGTGGGCTAACAAATTAAATAAGATCGATTTAGATTTCATGAGGACTTTAACACAACCACGTTGCTTTCTACTGGATAGGTATGATTTTATCCAGTTTGAGAGCTTGTTCAGAGAAATTGAAATATGTTAATTTAGATAAAAGAACTTTGTAATTAACAGTATGGAAAGCTCGTTTTAGATCTATAAAGACAGCACCAACATAAGAACTCTTATCTAGATAGCCTTTAACCTTTCCCAGAAACACACAGTTGAACCCTGAACCCAAATCCCATAGGGTGGAATAAATTATTGCTTGTATTGAGATGTTGAATCAGTTTAGCCACCCATTTTTCGACTATACCAGGGCCATCTTTCAAGCTGATGGCACAATGGATTGACTTAAAGGGGTCATGAACTGGCTTTTTTATTTTTTTATACTGTTATCTGAGGTCAACTTATGACGTTTGTGTGGTTTTTACATTCAAAAACATCATAATGAATAAGTAATAGGCTATTTTCTGCCTTGGTTTTGAGGCTCTCTGAAAAACACTCGGATTTGATGGGCGTGCCGCACTGAACACTTGGAAGTAAACGCCCACGGCTAGGATTGGATAAGATTTGCATATTTAATGAGCTTCAGTCAGTCCATATGGGTATCTTCTGGGGAAATGCTCAGAGGACTCGCAAAATATCAAACAAACACAATGATTAAATCACACACACTCTCGCGGACACAGACACACACACACACACTGGAAGTTTTCAGCTCTGAAACTTACAGGTTATTC
Organism: Gobio gobio; assembly: GCF_949357685.1. NCBI lineage: Eukaryota > Metazoa > Chordata > Actinopteri > Cypriniformes > Gobionidae > Gobio > Gobio gobio. Next base: position 43,694,096 of record NC_137116.1, on the reverse strand, counting down.
TTATATTACCATGACCTTTGCCCTCAATATATTGAAAAGCACCCCAGTCCGTGTAGCTCACACACGGAACGCTGCGAGCTGGAAAGGGGGGTTTCTAATGGTTTCTAGAAACCAGTCACAGGTTTCTAGAAAAATGGTTTCTAATGGAACTAATGGTTTCTAGAAAATTTCCAGCTCGCAGCGTTCCGTGTGTGAGCTACACGAACTGGGGTGCTTTTCAATATCTTGAGGCTTCTTCCTGAGGAGTCGTGAGCGAGGCTGTGTCAATGATTCAAAGTGCTGATGGGGTAATAATAAAACGTTTTTCTTACATCTAAACTTTATACATTTGCCCAGTTTACAGTGAGGCAAAAATTTAATCAAGGTGACTCAATGTTAACAAATAAATAGTTGTTTTTCCGTTCCATTTTGCGCCTGTGACTCCGATCATCTCCATCATCATGATGCAAATGTGAGCTAGTCTTGTGGCCGCTGGGGGGCGCTGTTGATACTTATATAAATTTCATTAGGCGTTGTGTGGGCTTGTCCCATGCATTGATATATTTATACAAGACACTTCCACATTTTTTTTGTTTTGAGAATTTGGTAGTTTGGTTTTTCTAACAACACAAAGTGAGGAAAAACATTTAATAACTTTTTCCTCTGTATTGCATCAACAGCTATTATTGCTGTTCTGTGACTAGTAGCCTATGCAGTTTGTAAAGCCTTTGTCATTTGACTAAAAAGTAAGAGGACTTGATTAAATTGAAAGAAAACTGAGCCATGAAATATCCTATGATATGACGGTTTTATGTTCTGTTTCTCACAATCAAAAGTAATTGTTGGATGGCCTGTGAGATGTATTCACACAGTGCAATTCTGTTCTCTATCGGAACCTTGGCACACAACATGAAGGGGTAAAAGGGTTGAGATGTGCCCTTGAGAAGCAGGGAAATGTGGCCTCTCCGGGAGCCATTGCAGTACCTACTCTTGTTTTTAGATTGCCATGTGCCTTGAATACACAAGTATGACAAGAAAGTGCAATGGAAAACTTGTTTTCTATCCTTAAACTGGCATCATGATTTAGTGAATCAGAATGAAACTCACTAGCATTTCCTGTCCTCTATTCGCGGTGGTCCATGGCTCCGGTTGCGTTGTTTTTTGTGTGCCCAGAACCTCAGTCCAGACCCTGATTTGTATGTTAGTGTACTCAAGGGGCCAAAACTAGTTGCCACAGCAACTGTGTTGAATCTCTCACGGACCCCCCGTCCCCTTCCACCCCCTCTCAGAACTCTGTGAAACAAAACAAACATTGTCCCTTAACAAGGCGCGGAGAGACAGCGTTCTGTTCAGAAGTGCAGGACATTCAGGTCATATTAGTCCTTCCTCATTGAGTTTAGTCTGAGAATAAGAGAGTCCCCGCATACAGGACACTCACCACTTTCTCACGTCTGCTGAGGGTGACTTGAAACGGGAAGCCCTGGATTCACCTCACCAGTCTGTCATCTTGACCATGCCAAAATAGCTCTTAAAGGTGTACACACATATTTGATGAGTGCATCCTTCAGCTGGGGTTTGAGGTATGAAACATGGAATCTGTCTTTCATCTGTTAATAATTAAATTTCAATGCATTCTTATATAAGGCTAAATAAAAGGTTCCAAAAGAGAGTTTTTCAACCTTAACGGAACCTTTCAATGAACAGTCCTTAAAATAACTAGTTTTTCTTAGTGTGAAGAACAATAATCTAAAGAAATGTTTTCCACTATAAAGAACCTTTGTTCAATGGAAAGTTGCCATCGATGCTAAAGATTCATCATGAAACCCTATAGAATCATTAGTTTGTTTTTGACATGGATATCATTTTTACATTTTACATTTCCTCAGCCGAAAAGAAATTACGTTTTTTTTTGAGGAAAACATTCCAGGATTTTTCTCCAGATAATGGACTTCTATGGCAACCAACTATGGAAAGTCCAAATCAATGCCGTTTCAAAGGGCTTCGAATGACTTTAGAGGCTCTGCACGATCCCAGCCGAGGAATAGGATCTTATCTAACCAATCCATCTGTCATTTTGAAAGAAAAAAAAAAATTATATAATTTTTTTACCTAAATTGCTCATCTTGCGCTGCTCTGCGACGCGCCATGGATTACGTAATCATGTCGGAAAGGTCACACTAGATGTAGGCAGAAGTACCACCCCGTGTTTACAAAGCTAACGTGCGAAGACTAATACAAACGTCCTTTAGCAAAAAAAGGTAAAACAACAATGTCGGACAATTTTGAAGATGGAGATGGATTTTTTGGGGGGTAAAGAGTGTTTGTATTAATCTTCACATGTTCGTCTACGTCTAGCGTGACCTTTCCGATGTGATTAAGTAATCATTGGCACGTTGCAGAGCAGCGCAAGATGAGCAATTTAGTTTAAAATTTAGTTTTTTTTTTTAAATGACTGATCGTTTCACCCTATTCCTTGGCAGAGATTGTGCAAAGCCCACTGAAGCCCTTTGAAACTGCATTGATTTGGACCTTCAACCCGTTGGTTGCCATAGAAGTCCATTATGTGGAGAAAAATCCTGGAATGTTTTCCTCAAAAAACTTAATTTATTTTCGACTAAAGAAAGAAAGACACAAACACATTGGATGAGATGGGGGTGAGTAAAATATCAGGACATTTTCATTTTGAAGTGAACTAATCCTTTAAGTGTGAAACCCGCAGGAACCCTTTAGTCTCCAGCGCCACTATTTTCCAGAACTGCAACCTTCATGGAGTCTCCAGAAGTGCAAGGTGTCAGGATCTCAGAGACTTAAGTTTCTAAAAAATGACCCCCACTTAATAAGACTCACAAAAATGAAGAAAGATAGGTTGAGAGTGACTCTTGAAGGACCAGCACCACATCCTCTTGTACCACTGTTTGACTTCAAGAGAGTCACTCTCAACCTGTCTATAAAGCCTATAAAAAAAAACTGTATTTTTGTATTTTACAACACTTCAGCTTGTGATTCTTATTAAGTGGGGGTCATTTTTTTAGGAATCTTTACCTAACTTAAGTCTCTGAGATTCTTTACCTAACTTAAGTCTCTGAGATTCTTTACCTAATTTAAGTCTCTGAGATCCTGACACCTTTCACTTCTGGAGACTCCAGGAAGGTTGCAGTTCTGGAAAATTGTGGTGCTGGAGACTAAAGGGTTCCTGATTGTTTCACACTTAATTCTATACCTTAATTATTTATTCTTTAGCATTTAACATGTGTCTTTTCTTCGCCACCTGTTTTGTCTGACCCAATGAGCATTTCACTGTCCAATGGTCATGCCTTAACTGCAATGTCTAGTATTGAATTCTTAATACAAAATTAATAGTAGTTAATAAGATTAATGTGGTTTGTAATAGGTAAAATGTGCCTGAAAAAAAAAATGATGAGAAAATCAATGTGCCTAATAATTCTGCACGCACTATAACAATATATTAATTTAAAGACATTTTTGGAAAAGATTGTAGTAAACTTGAAAGAAAAAAAAATCCCTTTATAACATTTGAAACTATTCTGTGGTTTTATGTTGACACAACCACAACCAATCTTGTGCCCAGTTTATTTTCTCTTTTTGGAGCATGATGGCAAATCTGTAGACTAAAGGCCATTACATACTCAGCAAGAACAGAGAAAAAAGTTCTTGCTCCCAGGGCTGCGAGAACAAAATTACGTCATTTTGTTCTCGCAGCACTGGTTTGGGAGTTCTTGCTGCTTGTTCTTGACACATCATCTGAGCAGAACTTTTTTCTTGTGGGTGTCCGAGAACTATTGTGTGATTGGTCAGTCATTAAAGTGGACGGGGTTAATGCAGAGAAACTAAATGTGCGGCACCTGCTTTTCTCGTGAAGAATGGAATGTCCTGGCCAGAACGAACTTTGTTCTTGCCACCTCGAGAAAACTAACAAATCTCTTAGTTCTTGCGGTGTATGTTACCAAGCTTAATTGAGTGAAATCGTTCCATTTCAATTCACAGTTTTGCTATCATGACATTAAAATGAAACCCAAAAATGAAAATTCTGTCATTAATTAAACACCCATGTCATTCCAAACCAGCATGACCTTCATTCATCTTTGGAACACAATTGTAGATATTTTTGATGAAATCCGAGAGGTTTTTGAACCACACATGCAGCAACTTCATTGTAACTTTCAAGGCCCAGAAAGGTAAAGACATCCTTAAAATAGTCCATGTGACTTCAGTGGTTCAACCTTAATGTTATGAATGAGCCGACATTCTGACATATAGAACCTGGAAGCGCTGCACTGTGTTTAGCCTACGTGAATAGAGAATACAAAAAGTATTCTCGTCGCTTCATAACATTAAGGTTGAACCACTGGAGTCACATGGACTATTGTAACGATGTCTTTACTACCTTTCTGGGCCTTGAAAGTTCTTTAATTTTATGGGTTGGATAGGTTTGCAAGGGCAAACACCTCACTCATTTTCTTCAGAAAAATTACAAATTTATGTTGCATATCAATGTCAAAACAAACTAATGATTCTTTATCTATGGTTTCGCCAAGAACCTTTAGCATCCATGGAAACCTTCAATTTCACAAAGGTTCTTTATAGTGGAAAAAGTTTCTTTAAAATGTTCTTCACACTAAGTTCAGAAAACTCTCAGATTTGATCAAAAATATAATTTGTGTTCCAAAGTCTTATGGGTTTGAAACGACATGAGGGCGAGTAATTAATGACAGAATTTTCATTTTTGGGTGAACTAACACTTTAATGTGTATATAATATGCCTATAACATATAAATGATAGAATAAATCGACTGTTTAGATTAATCTCTTTTACTGGTATTCTCGGTCATCGATTATTCAATTCTTCAACTAAATTGTCAAAAAACAATTTTAAATAATGACACTTTCAAAAAATATATAAATATTAATAAGAATGACATCAAGAGACATTCTGTAGATGCTAAACCCAAACTGACATAGCGCTGGAAGTGACCTCAATAAGAACTCAAGACTGATTGCTTGACAGACCGCATGAAAGCTGTCATGCCAAACAGAGTACATTTGAATGCAATTGAACTGACATGAAGTAAATAACAATTTTACTTTCCAAATCCAAATATGACCATGTCAGAACTACCTCTCCTAATGGATGTGTTTTGTTTCAATTCTATGATTTACTGTAGTATAATGTTTCCTGTCGCGTTGGCATGAGTGTTGTGAGGAGATTTGTTGATTTGTGGCACAAACTTCATTACAGGGAACAGAGCCTCGTCTGTTCTCCTTCAGTCATTATGGTCAGTGGAGCTCCTCTCTTAAAGCCCTGCTCAATTCTCTAATGAGGCCATTCTTTACCTCTCTCACTTGTCTTCTGAATCTCTGACAGGCTCTGAGTGCTAGCCAAAACCACAACCCCCCCGCCCAACAACCCCAGCAGGAGCACACATGTCGGTCTAACCCAAACATTAGTATCTTTGATTCAGTTTATTATCTTTCACGGTCGACCGAATGTTAGATGATTCGTTTGAAGACAAATTTTTCGAGATCCCGTCTGCGAAAACACATCTTTTATGACTAATGGCTCCTTTGAGTGTCTTTGCTTCCATGTGCACTGGTCAGCACACCGACGAACATGACGAGCGTACAAACGTTGTACTATTGACAAATTCTTTGATTCCTCCATTGACATGAAAAGGTGACAAATCCAAGTGGGTTTTTTTGTTCACATTTGGCCATTCTGGAAAAACACGTGAATTGTTTAGACGGTATCTTGGCAACTCAGCCGTAGTCTGGCCATTGATATTCACAGTAGAAACTTCCATCTCCTTTTCAGAACAATAGAAACCTTATGGGAATGAACAAACCAAGTCTGCGAGGACAAATCTTCTCCCTCAGGCCTTGATGGACATTTGAGAGATTAGTACAACTCTTGACACTATTTCTTGCGGTTTCAAAGATGAATGAGACAACATCAATTATTTAAAGGCATTTATTGAATAGAGGTTTATAAACTGTTTATGGACTTTGCTTATGAAAGCAACTATGTGCAAAAGTTTCAACAGTCCCTTTACGAGATACGCCATTCAATTTCTGTCTTTTCGGACTACCATACTACAAAATGGGGCTTGAAAAGCTTGTTTGCTTAGGGCTTTTGCTTTCAAAAATAATCTATTTACATTCTAATACAGATGAGTGCTTATATACAGTAGAAGTTGACAATCAACAGTGTAGACGAATGGATCAGTGGTTATGAAAAAGTGGCATTAATTAAAATTAGTGATAAATAACATTTGCCCGAGTAACAGACAAACACTCCTTACATTTTTGTTTTGCAAGTTTTCCTATTATATGAACAAGATGATGTGTTATGTGTGATATGGTAGTATTCACTGCATTTCTGATCTCACAGTGTTTAGCTAAGTATTTATACACTTGGAGCTATGTGTAAAATGTATATTTGTCTGTAGAACTACGAGTGTGGGGCATTTGAAGTCAAAATTACAATGACTTAAGTGGAAACCCTGTGGGAATATATTAAAGGGATAGTTCATTCTGTCATAATTTTGTTGTTCCAAACCGGTACAGTATGACTTTCTTTCTTCAGCAGAATTTTTTCACTGTTTTTGTCCATACAGTGAAAGTCAGCGGGGTCTAAAACAACAATGGACAATCATTTTGTGTGGACAAAAACATTGAGACATTTACAAAAGACATAAAAGTCATAGAGGTTTGGAGGGTGAGTAAATGATTGGGTGAATTATCCCTTTAAGACTTTATAGGTACATTGAGCCATCCTGAGATATTATGGGATGAAAAATCTCGGGTTTCAGATTTATCAACATAATTAAGAGTGAATTAGCCCTCAGATGCCAAACTTAGAACTTAACTGAAAATGTTGTTGTGCCCACTAAGTTTGTACCTAAACCATGCAGAATTGCAATCTGGCCTGATTTATTGAACAACGCTAACTTGCTCCAACATAACAGTAAGAACTGCAAATGTAAAGATGGCCACTTGTGGACGATGGGAAGAAGGTAGGTTGCAAGTGTGGTTCCATGTCATCTCATGATGTCATCAGTTAGGGACAGGATCCCCCTACTCAACTTCCAATAGACAAGATGGTTGAACTGTCCTTGGCTTTGTCGAAAAAAATGGAGGACACATCATTGGTGGTCTTGAGCTTGCCTTCAGCGACATTTTGGGTGGATGAAGAGTTGCTCGGTTGGCATTCTTCACAGCAGCAGCAGCAACAGTCCATGAAGGCCTGTCCCAGAGATTTACACAGGCAAAGCAGCAGCACTGGCGTCACGGATGACTTAAAGAACAGGAAAAACTGGTTTATGAGGGCCAGAAGAGAAGACACCTCCTCGGACACCTGGATGGGAGCGTACGCCAGGGTCAGATTGCAAACGTTCTCCGGCAGCGTACAGACACCATAGACCACCGCTAGAGCCATGACCGTGCAGTTGAGCTGCCGTTCGACCTGCTGAGCGTGCTGAAGCTTTTGTTTCTTGGACAGGGATCGCTCCTCAGGCCGCTTGGGAGAACTTCCACTCCCGCCGGACACGTGACAGGTGGCCAGTTGACAGAGCAGGGTGAAGACAACGGGTAGACAGAAGTAACAGCCAAAGTACCACCACATGCGTGCGTCGTGGTAGTTGATAATGAGAGAATAGATGGATTCAGGGAGATCTGGATATGGACTCATGATGCAGGTGTCCACTTGGTCACCCAGAGTAGATGGTGTCACCTGATGCAGCTGCCACAGGAGCAGCTCAGGAGCTGCAAGCACCATAGAGCCAATCCACACCACGGCCAGCTTGGCCAGGACCTTCTGACAGCGCTCAACTCGTCTGGCCTTTGGCAGGGAGCTTGTGGCAGCGTAGAAGCGGTCTATTCCCAAAGCGCACAGACTGAAGGTTGTCACACCAAGAGACGTTACCTGGAGGGGGTGAAAATAACATCATTGCTATGTTTGTGTTTTCCATGATTTTGTTCATGAGATACAGTCAAAATTAATTAGTAGGGATGCACCCGTATAAAAATTTTGGTCAATCCCATTAAGGCGATAATTATATTGGATCTTGACCAAACATTGTTGCACCTCTTGATGGAAATAAATGTTGTGATGTTTTTTCCATAAAGAGGTGCATACATTTTTGGTCACGATCTTGTATTGACAATGCAAGAGTCTGTAAAGTCTCCTCCAGACGCTGTAAAGTCTCCTCCAGCACATCCCAAAGACTTTCAATGAATTTAAGGTCTGGACTCAGAGGTGCCAATTCATGAATGAAACATATGACCATGATTTGTCTTCCTACATGGGTGTTTAAGAAATGAAAAGCTTAATTTAGGGTTTGAAGAACTGTTGCCAAACATATAACATGCTAGAAATATAAAAATCACTGCAATAATGATCCAATCATAAACTCTTAAGCATTTGCCTAGTTAAATCCAAACAGCGGGCAGTGTATAACCAAACATGGTAGGTCCATATATTTTGTGCGACCCTCTAGATTATTATAAATAATGATTATAGATTTGCATGAAGATTTTTAGATGTCTTCTACATGGGTGTTTATAATTGTCCATTCTGCATGTTATATGAAAACATTTAAGTTAAAGAGAAAAGGTAAAGTTACATGGTTTGTAGTGTTAGTAATCCAGAACTAATAGTGTTGCTGGCACTAGCTAAACTTTTGGCCACATTTATATTCTTCAGGTAAATTAGACCATGTGAAAATGATCAAGATTATAAGTAAACTTAAAACTTGGGCCTCACCTCTATATAAGGCACAACTCTGCAGGAGAAATCCCCCAGCAGTCTCTTATTGGTGAGTTCATTAAAGACCACAACAGGCAGACAGAAGCACAACACCAGAAAATCCCAAAAAGCTAGACTTGCGAGAAAGTAGTTCCACGCGCTCCTCATGAAGTAATTTTGCCAAACAATGCACATTACCGCCAGATTGCCCACAACGCCGAAGGCAAACACCACAAAAGCCAGAAAGAGAATCCCATAGGCGCTGTAAGAGCTGTCAGTGATGGGAAACAAAGGATTGTGGATTTTTGTGATGCTCCTTTTTGTTGGATTGCTACTCGGGACATGTCCAGAAGTCATGTCAGTGCTGTTTCCAATTTCAGCCAGTGAAGAATTGGTCATATCTGTGAAGGGCATAGGACTTGTAGTTTGTGTGTCCATGGATCCTTTATCTTCATCTTTCACAGGGAGCACTTCTTCTTGCTGCGTGCTTTCTTGTGAATCTTCTTGATCAAAACTCTCCTCTTCTACAGGTGTCTTGTCTTGCTCTTTCAGTCCAGACTTTCCTTGGCTTGCTTCTGAAGCACAAGCACTCAGAAGCAAAGCCAGAGTCATAAAATAAATCAGTTTATAATCTCTCATCCCCATCTTCAACTCAAAGTCCAGTAATATACAAATCAGAGGAAACTACTTTAAAGCCAGTACCTAAAACAGACTGCAGAGACTGAAGTGTAAACCCTGGAGAATGCACTACTGCAGTTTGGGATCCCTTGTGCCAAAATGTTCTGTTTTCTGCAATCCTGTTGGCCACAGAGCAGCTCTCTTAGCAAAGCTATGGATGGCTGCTCCCTCTCAATAGGGGTCTATGGAGTCACACCCCCTTTTGCTGTTGTCCCACACTGACTGATGGGTGTGATTGCCCTCTGCTGGCATCACAATTATATTATAAAGCACTATAATTTCACTATAATTATAATTTACTGCACTGTGGTCAAGCTGTGGAGAATTCAAGAGGCTACAAATTAATATCTATTTTAAAATGTTATTGTTTTTTGTCTTTTTCTGTCTGTATAGTTTTTAGTTATAAGTTTTATTTTGTAGATAGATAGATAGATCCCTTTAAGCAGAGTTTGCGATATACACCGATCAGGCATAACATTATGACCTCCTTCCTAATATTGTGTTGATCCCCCTTTTGCTGCCAAAACAGCCCTGACCCGTCGAGGCATGGACTCCACTAGACCCCCGAAGGTGTGCTGTGGTAGGCTATCTGGCACCAAGGTATTAGCAGCAGATCCTTTAAGTCCTTTGTTCAACACATCCCACAGATGCTCGATTGGAATGAGATCTGGGGAATTTGGAGGCCAAGTCAACACCTCAAACTCGTTGGTGCTCCTCAAACCATTTTTGCTTTGTGGCAGGGCGCATTATCCTGCTGAAAGAGGCCACAGCCACCAGGGAATATCGTCTCCATGAAAGGGTGTACATGGTCTGCAACAATGCTTAGGTAGGTGATACGTGTCAAAGTAACATCCACATAGATGGCAGGACCCAAGGTTTCCCAGCAGAACATTGCCCAAACCATCACACTTCCTCCGCCGGCTTGCCTTCTTCCCATAGTGCATCCTGGTGCCCCCGGGTGGGTTCCCCAGGTAAACAACGCACACACACCCAGCCATCCACGTGATGTAAAAGAAAACCTGATTCATCAGACCAGACCTTCTTCTATTGCTCCGTGGTCCAGTTCTGATGCTCACATGCCCACTGGTGCTTTTGGAAGTGGAGAGGGGTCAGCATGGGCACCCTGACTGGTCTGCGGCTATGCAGCCCCATACGCAACAAACTGCGATGCACTTTGTGTTCTGACACCTTTCTATCAGAACCAGCATTAACTTGAGCTATTTGATTTACAGTAGCTCGTTTAAATATATATCCCACCCACTAACAGGTGCCGTGATGAAGATATAATCAGTGTTATTCACTTCACCTGTCATAATGTTATGCCTGATCGGTGTAAACTCTATGGATCGATAAATGCATTTTGTGCTGCAGTTCCTGTTTTGTTCTAGGGAGGGCGCAGTTTGCAAAATAATGCAATGATGCAAAGACTGCAATGACGATAGTTTACACACTAACCACAAGTATTAAAATGTGTTGTCCATGTTAAATGAACACTGTCAAATGCACTGTGTGCCAAATGTGTCAGCTACACATTTTCAAAATCCTTCTGTTGGAGTTTAAACAGTGCATGTGTATAATGCTTAGTAAAGCAACACCAACAGCGTGAGTGTGACATGTTGCTAGTGATTCAGAAATTTCGTCCACCTCTTCCCTTTTGGGTTGTGCATTATGTATTTGCATGACATCATTCATTAATTTTTAAATATGCCTATTACCGAAATCCATTAGGTTACCAAAGATATTCACACACTCTATAGATGGGCCAATAGGCCTACTTAAGAATCCAACAGCTGATTTTACTAATATTATACTAATATTAATGTGGTTTGTGATTTGTGATTTGTTCTCAATGGCTGCTCAGCCAATAGGTCACATGAATAGGCTACTGCTAATGCAACTGTGAGTGTAAATAATTGTAAATGTAAGATGTATAAGTGTCATCACGCAGTTCTTTGCACATTGGAGTCAGCATCTACTAAACTCTGAAACTTGATGCTTCAATGTTTAAGTGTAAGTGAAACAGGAAGGAGTGGCACATTTACACATTTTGTGGGTATGGGTGGGGAATAGATTATCTATATGGATTATATTATCTCTCAGCTCTACACTCATACACATGCATAAAAAAACAAAGAGCATCTAAGCTTGCACATCTGTCAAAAACAGCAAACACCCTTCTTTCAATATACTTTTTCTTTAATTGCTTTGCAGAAAAGCTTTAGGGTGCATATTTATATTGTCATAATAATTATTTATTTATCAGCATAATAATATTCATAATGTTTTGATGTAGGAACTGCAAAACCATAACGTATAAAATATAAGCGTTATGAAAAACCAACAGGAAATGTCATCTAATACTAATGAGGTCGGAATCATTAGTGGTTACTGTGAAGAGAGAGTTCTAGCAAATTTCTTTCTGGGCTTTTACTCTGCTCCATTTACAGGAAATGTGTAGTGATTGATATATGTTGATGATCCTATAAGACTGCTTCGATTTTACATTAAAATGATATTTTAGAACTTGAGGCTTTTTTTTGTTTTTTTTTTGCGGTAACGAAGCATTTCTTCTGTTTGATAAGTGGGCTGAGGCGTTGTAGACATCTCCCTGTGTCAATAAGGATATGAGGAACAAACCATAGGTAAAGCTGGAGGATCCTTAGATCATGTGCCTTAAGTGAGCATAGCATGCTTTAAATACACACTCACTTCCTAGTGATCACACCTTTTTCTGGTTATACAGTCATTTTCAGCTTGTGCAAGTTTCCTCAGGCTCAACTGACTTTCTGTTAAGAGTCATTCATATGCCGTCAAGAAAAATATGTCTATGACCTTGCCCATATAGGGAGATTTGACCTAAAAGCAAGATTTAACAAGCCAATGGAGCTTGTAAAACACTGGGCTTGAAGATAATGTGAATATAAGGACATTTCCAAATGAGGCCATGCTAGAAAATAAAAACCTTCTATGGTGTCAGAGATTTTTGTTGTGGTCGCATGTGATGTGTTCACTGACTGAAGTGCTAATTAGAAAAGAGTCGGCCTCACCTTTGTTTACTCTTATTGCATTTTAAATAACCATAAAGTTAAAACCTTTGCTATTGTGCAAAGTGGTTTTAATGAATCCTGATTTGAGAAGGTGCTGCTCAGATTCTTTGGCTCCAGAAACATTTCTCAATTGTGTAAAAACCATTGTGTGCCAACATTCCCAAAGTATGCCAGTAGAGTTTTCACATTTTAATCAAAAATATGGGGCTGCAAGAGGAGAGCGAGAGAGTGGGGAAGTCATAATAAACTTCTAATTGACTTGTCAGTGCCAGCCCGCAATGCAAATGCAACCACAATTGCATCCCATCTTTCCTGATGCTTGATTTGAATGCAAATTTGCCTGGACATCCATTTTGAATACGTAGAAACTCAGCTCGACATTTAAAGCATGTGCAGTGCACAGATGTGATTTTGCATGTCGTAGATTTGTGCGTACCTTTTCTTACTGACGCCGGCGTTGCCATGGCTCCTTTTTGTGGATAATCATTTTATATACCAACTTGACACATTGTGATCTTGTTTTCAAGCATAAATGAATGGAAAGATTGATCGCACCTTTCTCAGCTGTGAATCTAAAACCTCTCAGCATAAACCACACCACATCAACGTGTGAAACTCTCTTGTTGCCTGTTTACAGTAACTGCCAGTACCACATTTAAGTCCAAGAATATACAGCTAAAGCATTAAATATTGATAATGTTATATTTATTATTGATTCGTTACAGATTGATATGACTGAACAATTACTGCAGAAGCTGAACTTAGTCTGACCTATCAAAAATATAACAAAATTGCGTCCATATTTAAACCAGGTGCCCCTTGTATTGTGTTGCTGAATACCATGTTTTGTCTTATGAACTGAAGCAGGAAATTTAGTCCTAGTTTTTAAAATGAAAGGTTGGGTGGGTCTGTTTTTATAGAGGCCTTTGCCTCTATATAGCATTCTCATTTGTTATCTTTATAAATGTATAATCTCTCTCTCTCTCTCTCTCTCTCTCTCTCTCTCTCTCTCTCTCTCTCTCTCTCTCTCTCTCTCTCTCTCTCTCTCTCTCTCTCTGTGAATGCAAAAAAACATGGAAATTATTAGAAAAGGTTATATGGTATGGTCCTAAAATATAGTCACACTTGTATTGTTCGCAGTCAATAGATGCATTGGAAATGAATGGGGGAGGAATTTAATCTAGTGGAAACGTTTGGTACTGCGCACAAACAAAATCTTATTGAACTTCAAATTTGGAGCACAACTTATTTAAAGGGGTCATGAACTGCGTTGTTTTATTGTTTTATGATGTTTCCTGGGGTGCACTTATAATGTTAGAATGCTTTTTACATCAACATTTTTAATAATTTATTAATAAAAGGCATTTTTCCTACCCTGATTTTAGCCCTCTGCTCTGAACGCCCTGTTTTAAGGGGCGTGTCCGCTGGGAGACTTCAGTGTAAACACCCACTGGCTAATGTCTTTACATTTGAAATATTATTACTCTCTCTATTAACTCGATTTTACAATTACAGCTCTCATGGTTAACTAATCGTGAAAAGTGTTGCATGACATTTAGATCTATGGCATTATATTTAGATCTATGGCATTATATTTAGATCGTGGCATGAAAGGTTGCAGTGATGATCATTGTAGCCGATCACACATGTTGAGCGCATGAAAGCAACTCAGTTTCTGTACACAACGAATGCTTTCCTCTTCACTAACAGTGCAAACGTGATATAGTTAAGAGATTCGTTGAATAAAACAGGAGTTTTGGCGCGAGCCCAGAACTCAGTCACTGATAAACTAGTGCTGTTTGATTGATAGCTTCAGCGCACGCTGCTCAAACGATAGCAAAGGGAGCGTTCTTTGATCACTTTCTTTATAGAATTTAATCACCATTAAATAACAGATTATTTTCATCCTACTACGAGAAACAACGCAAGTTGACGTTTAGTCACTGTCTGATTTACTGACACACAGACAAAGAACATCTGACTACATGAATCATTACACATCAGAGCAGGCATTAACACAGTTACTTCATGTTGCATTACTGTTGAGCCCAGGCACTGCACAATATTTTGTAATCCTCAACAGCATGTTTATTGCATGGTAGCTCGATCTGGTTTTATGCTGCGTTCACACCAAACGTGAATAGAGTGTCAAAATCACGTCTACCGCGTCTAGTTTCACGTGCGAACATTTTGAATGCATTTGCGCGTCCGCAGCGAATTGGACGCGCGTAGAAATCGAGCGTTGGAAGCTAAATTGACGCGCGTTCAAGGGAAATATGTCATAAAACACCACTCTGCCCCTTTTCATTTGCATTAAACATATATATTAAGCATTAATAGCCACACAAATGTGGTCCAGGCAACTCCTACATTATCTTCACTATATGTATATTTAAATATCCTTAAAATATAAAGTTATGAAACATCTCTTTGCCCTCATTCAAAACGATTTGGCAGACAACAAATTATAGATTCATGAGAGCAAAGATCGGCCGTTAGATCCACACAAGACGAACCACTACAGAGACATCCGAGCCAGCGGCGGACGTCAGAAGGACTGGCCGAGAAAAGGCTGTTCTCGGCGGGGTTATGAGCGGTGATTGCCCGGTGATTGCCTGGATCTCACAACTCCAAAAACACAAGATTATTTTTTTAAATAGGCACTCTCTTTATAAATAAACCACAGATTTGAGCTTAAACAACTACATTCTCACCTGAAAAGTCTTAAAACTACATTTTGTGACACAATAGTTCTATTTTTAAATTATGCAGGGTTTCTCATCACGTCACTTTACCACGTGACCGCAGCGAGCAGGCTCCTGATTGGTTAACGCGGCGCGAATTGACGCCAAAGTTCAAATTGTTCAACTCGGGCGTCAGACGCGAATTCGCTTCAAACGCGTGAATGCACAAAAGCACCATTCGCGTGTAACGCGCGTATCGCGCAAGACGCTCAATTAGCGTCCAATTCGCGCCATCCGCGCGAACTGGACGCGCGAATGAGGCGGATTCGCGTCCTTCGCGGCGCGGAAGGCCTCCAGACGCGCGTCAACGCGCCTTTCCATTGACTTAACATTGAAATCACTCGCGCCAGACGCTCTATTCGCGTTTGGTGTGAACGCAGCATAACACCACATAGGTCTTAGGCTACCTATTCTATTGCATGTCATGCGTGAATTGGTGGGCGGGGCTAAACAGGCAGTGATGAAGTAGGCGTTGATATTCTTCTGCTGAGGCGGTGCTTGCCTCCCTTTGACTTCATAGATCCCCATAAATGTTTATTTCACAAAAAGTTCAGGGGTGTGTGAATGATTAGGCGGGACCTCCACTTCATGCTTACTAGACCCAAGATGTCAGCGCCATATTTGGACACTGGCGGCTTCACTTACTCCAACGGAAGAGAGTGAAGGTGTGTCATCCATCTTTTTTTACAGTCTATGTTTCGGACCGAATGCAATGATTGGACGAACATGTTCTGGTCCTTAGACATCCACAGAAGATATGTACATGTTTTCATATTTAGACAACTTTTATTGATAGCTATCAGGATGTGAAGAGAGTTTCAACCAGTATAGCAAAAAGTGTTTATAAAATAAATTGCCTATACCCTAACTTTATGACAGTTTTATTATTTATGACAGTTGGAAATTTAATTTTCAGGTCTAAGTTATAATCAAGTGGTGCTCACAAAATTGGTTAAAAATATAAATGGATCATAACTATTCCATAAATATAATTTAGTAGTACCATAAAATCCCCTAATAGGCTATATATATATATATATATATATATATATATATATATATATATATATATATATATATATATATATATATATATATATATATATATATATATATATATATAAAAACATTATTGATCTAAAACATAGTAGGCTACATTTAGCTAATTAAAATAGTCGAATCAAAAATTCGGTCTTTTTTTTTTTTTTACCGCCACGCGAGCAGCACGAGTATTAAGCGAACATACGCCAAATAGCTCATATGAAGCTGTCTGTACAGCACTCTCTCATTCATTGTTTTACTTGTGAACTTTCTCTTTCTGCCAGGTTGCTCGCTTGCAGTGTTGAGAGGGTGTTAGCGAGTCTCATCTGTATTCTTCCACGCGGTGCCCTCCCCTACAGGCGTGTTTTGACTTGACAAAGTTGCGCGTGCTTCCTGGTTTGAAACACTATGACCTCAGGTACGCTGCAAAACTCCAACAACAACTCACTTCTACTTGTCGGACCTATGTGCTCTACATCCCCAGCTTCACATCCAACCAGGGATTACATTTTTGCAGTTGTTTTTTTTCCTTAGCGCGATTCTCAACTCTACCGAGATGCATTTATACTTCAACTGTGGGTGAAGCGCGTGCCTACACCCGCTGTTTCAGGAAGAGTCTGTAAGAAAAGTGTCCGGGCGTCTTAAGAACTGAAGTATCAAGAGTGCTGCGCGCTTGAAATAGCAAAGATGTCTGATTCAGCGTCCAGTTTTCTGCATATAGGGGATATTGTCTCCCTGTATGCAGAAGGAACTGTCAATGGTTTTATAAGCACTCTGGGGTAAGTGTCTTTCATTGACTTCTGTCTTCCTGCCTTCCTTCACCTCAGGTCAAGACCCTGTACCTAACACAGTGTTAATGTTCATTTAAAATACAGTAAAGCATGGTCATTTTTATTTAACAAACTGATAGATTGATGTGAAATGAAATTCCGCATCAATCTATTTGTTTGTTAAATAACATTTATTTTCTACTCTTGAGATTGCAAGTTGTTCTTTCTCTCTGCTATTGGTTGTAGCTACTGTGGCATACTTTTACACTTTGATGTGTTTGAGTTTTTGTTTTGCAAAGACAGATCTGCACACAGGTGTGCAGTTAAGTTACAGCCTAGATTGTGAATCACATTTTGACTGATAGATAGATAGACAGGCAAATTAGTCATGGAAAGGGAAACCATCGGTTCTATAGGATTTGGTCTTAGTGTGAATGTGTTGCAAAAACCATTGGTGGCTCTTTGCAAATTGGCACCACTTTATTACTATGTAGTAAGTCAAATTACCCTTAAATTGGTACCAAGTCAATACAAAAACTTTATGAATTATATAATGATACCAGTCTTTTTGCAGTATAATTCAAACCGGTACTAGGGCTGCTCGATTATGGAAAAAATCATAATCACGATTATTTTGGTCAATATTGAAATCACGATTATGTAACACGATTATTTCACATGACTTTGGGAATGTGTTGTATTTATTAAAAGTACACCTTTCAACAATTCAATTGAAATTGTAACATTTGTTGTACTTTTTGAACTATTAAAATAAATAATATAACATATATTCGAATCAAAGTATAAAAGTATTCACGTAAAAATGATAACCACAAATAAATAAGATCAACAATATGGTTCGGCTATGCTTTTCATGTACGTCTAACATTAGTTTTCAGGTACAGAAATGTATCAAATGTAAAATAACATTGCATATTTGAGTGCATAAATTAAAGATTAATCCTATTAAATTTACAAAAGCTATTCAATCAAGAGCGGTGAGTGATGTCCTTGTCTTTTGTTGTTTGACATTAAACAGACAGCAGTAAAGGATACTGCCCCTTTAAGACCTCGCGTCTTCTTTATCGACTGTATAAAGTTCACTTAAGGCATATACAGACTATGTCTGCTAAGATACTCATCAAGATGGACATGTTGACATACGTTTTGTGTGAGTTTGTCCGTTTAAGAGCAAGACTTGAAAGAGAACTCAATATTTGCGCGCTGAGAGACGTGTGCGCGCTCTCGGATGACACAGAGACACATTTTCTCACAGCGCGCGCGGCTTCTCATTCTAAACCTAAACCCTAAAGCACTACACCCGGGTGATGACGGTGAAAACGACTGGTCATATTCGAAAATATGGCAGCACTCGCAATCTCGCATGCATTGAACAAAGTTTACAAAGAGAGAATTATTTGAAAAATATGAAGGAAAAAAAGGACGTTTACACGGCACCCCTGCTCTCGTCAGTTTTTGTTTCTTTATTAGATTGTCATAGGTCACTCTGTTTAATTTTCAAGTGGTTAAACAAATTCGTGGTGTTGCCTTGCGTTGCAGCCACTACCATGTAGCAAATCTTGCACGAAACATATTTCTGCTATCGTCTGATTCCTCGAAGCCAAAATGTTCCCAGACAACGGAGTTGGTTTTGCCTTTTTTGCTCACCAAACGCTGCTGTAACTGCCCTCCTTCTGCCATCTTTACTCGCGCCGAGTTTTTAAATTCCAGCGGATGATATGCACACGAGACTCACGAACTGAGAGAGATTTGTGGGTTCGGGAGGGGCGGATGTGCGCGTGCGCGTTTCATTCAGAACGCAAGGCAAAATAATCGTTTTTTCTCGATTGTACTATTTTGGTGATCGTTGGGAGGCAAAATCGAAATCGAAATCGAAATTCGATTAATTGCACAGCCCTAACCGGTACATATTTAGACTACTGTTTGACTAACAGATCATATCATTATAGCTAACAAGTATTGCTGTTAACTTGCTAAAAAACAAAAATAAGGACACTAAGGATTTTTTTCTTCTGGCCTGGTCGGATCACAGCAAAAGCTCATAGCTTAACTAATATAAAGTTCAAACATTAAAGAGAATAATAATAATAATTTAAAACAAACAAATACAAGAGAACAAAGATACAAATTAAATAAGCAGTACTTTACAGTGTTTGTGAAAACGGTATTACTGTATGAAGTAAATATACACATATACAGAAGTTATTTAGCTAAGCACAGTGAGTGATTCTCTCTTTTTCTATCATAGGAAACAGAAGGCATTTAAGGCTGCTTTCACTTTAAGACTGCACGGATCTGTTTTATTTACACACATCTGATATTTCCTAAACTGTTTTCGTTCACTTAAGACATAACCGACTGCGTTTATGTGGATACTCATCAAGATGGGCATTTTGACATGATTTTCTGTGTACTCGCGTACTGTCTGAGAGGTGGCGTTCTGTGTGCAGAGCGCATTAGTACAGAATTACGTTTCTTTAACACTCTCTTGTGCTTGAATGGCTTAAAACCACTTAAATGTTTAAACCGATAAGACTTAAAACATGTGAAAATTATACTTTCTTGAAAAAGCAAATATAAATCTTTCAGATTTTAGTTTTAGGAGGGCTGAGACGTCAGACTCCTAAAACGGTCTAGAACCACCCCTGGGAGCAACCTTGTTTAGTGTTATTCTCATTGAATGAACTTTTCAGCCCAAACCATTACTGTTGTTTTAATGTCAGGAGGAAATACCACCCCTGTTTTGGATACAAGCCAGATACAAGAACAAATAGATGGAGACGGTCATCTTAAAAAGCAAATGTTATGCAGGAATGGCTCTCTGAAACAGCATTCAAAGGAGTCCAGGGTTTTTCCTTGGGCTATTTCAGCCATTCTGTTAGACAGGCTCACTGAGAGTCTTATTGAACTGGCCAGGCAATCTAAACACGTTTTAACCTGTTTCTTAGAACCCCCCAAAGAATGCTACAGTTAGATGTAGTTTAGCCCGGTGGATATTGCCAAATATAATATATTTTGATATATAATATAATTAGACCTTTAGAGCAACTTGGCAGAGCATTTGGACTTTATACTTTAAAATATTTGTGTAGAAACAAGGGCATTCACACTCAAACCAGGAATTAAGCTCTTTTAGAATTTGTGACCCGACCATAATTCTTTATGACCACTGATACTGATATGCCTCTCAAAGGCTTTTGAAGGATTGTTTTATTGAGATGACTCTTGTGTGTTTACCTTCCCAGGCTGGTGGATGACCGGTGTGTCGTGGAGCCAGCAGGTGGAGATCTAGAGAATCCTCCCAAAAAATTCAGAGGTATTTCACACAGCTCAATGTACCTTCAGAATAATTATTGCATAGCTCATTGGAAGTCTTTATTCTGATTGGTCAGTTGCACATACAACTTAAAGGGATAGTTCACCCAAAATCATATTCATTAAAAGTTATATAAAAAATATCCTGGCTCCTCCAAGCTGTATAATGGCAGTGAATGGTAAATTAGATTTAAAGGTCAAAAAAGCGTATCCATCCATTATAAAAGTAATCCACACGGCTCCAGGGGGTTAATAAAGGCCTTCTGAAGCGAAGTGATGCGTTTTTGTAAGATAAATATTAGGGATGCACCAATGTATCGGCCGCCGATATTTATATTTATCGGCCGATTTTTGATCAATTTACAACCATCGGCATATCGGCTATAGCATGAAAAAGGCTGATATAATAAACCGATGGTTTATTAATGAACTGTGTGATGGCACTGAGCTGTATAATGTCTGCTGCATAATCCAAGATTATAATGTAATATTCCTGCTGCTGTCTGTGTTTTAATCTTTGTCAAACAACAAAAGACCAACAAACAAAAAAATAAATCGCTCACTACTCTTGACTAAACTTTCACAAGGATTCATTTCCGCGATGCAGACAACGCAGACAGAATCCAGTCATAAAAACGGAATTTGCTGCATAATGCGGAATGGCACGGAATTTGTTTTGATGAATAAATAAAACATTGTTCAGTACACTTAAATCAAATTGCGATATATACCGCTACTAGTGTCTGTGAATATTAAGCCGCAAAAAGACTGTTTAAATATGAATCCTGCATGTTTCTCTTTCTCTGTGAATGAATGGAGGCGACGCGTGGTTTCATTTAGCCTACCACTCACTCACTCACTCACTCACTCACTCACTCACTCACTCACTCACTCACTCACTCACTCACTCACTCACTCACTCACTCACTCACTCACTCACTCACTCACTCACTCACTCACTCACTCACTCACTCACTCACTCATTCACTCACTCACTCACACTCACACTCACACACACACACACACACACACACACACACACTGAAACTCGCCTTGTTTTTCAGCCTCTGCCACCACAATATGAAGACATGAATGCATCTCCAGTCACTTTACCGTTTCATTTGACAAAATCTATCGTCATATATCATAAAAACTAGGGCTGTGCGATATTGAAGAAAAATGCGATATGCGATATCCTTGTTAAATAATGTGATATTCGATATGCGATACGATATTGCTTTAAGTGTGTAAAATCAATTTCTTTCCCCAACTGATATCTTTCACTTAAAGCATAACCGACTGTGTTTACATGAATATTCATCAAGACAGCCATTCTGACATAACCGTGTGTGTATTTGACAATTCGAGTGTGTAACAAGACACGAAAAAAAGAACGGCTTGTGCGCACGTTTCGGTGTGTGTGTGTGTCAGACAGCACGAGACTGCAAGGAGTTGTTTTTTGCAAGTTATTGCTTTTAATAACTCTTTTTAACATCAAGCAAGTCACATAAGTAACAGTCGTGTGCCCAGTCTATTCTCTGATATATGCATCAATCTAAAACTTACACTTTTCACAATGTTGAAATAGCCTATTAAAATCATTCAGATATTGTGTGCCCTTGTGATATGCCTATTGCGATATGTACATTTGCGATATTTCGATAATTTCGATATATTGCACAGCCCTAATAAAAACACACACACACAGGAACTCGAAGCACACGGCAACCCGTCAAAATAAAAGTTCAGTTTAACAAAGTAATTGTGACAGGATTAATGTTGTACAGAAGAGCTACGTCTCAATGCAATAATATTATATGCATTTAATTTGAAGAATATGCAGTGTTATTTAACATTAAACCTATTTAAAAAGCACTGTTTATTTCATATTTTCTGTTGTATTTATATATTATATATATATACACGTATATACAGTGGTCTGTCGCTGAGAAACACAGAGTTGGAGCTCCCTCCAAAGATTCTCCATTGGGTTTAGGTCTGGAGACTGGCTAGGCCACGCCAGAACCTTGATATGCTTCTTACAGAGCCACTCCTTGGTTATCCTGGCTGTGTGCTTCGGGTCATTGTCATGTTGGAAGATCCAGCCTCGACCCATCTTCAATGCTCTAACTGAGGGAAGGAGGTTGTTCCCCAAAATCTCGCAATACATGGCCCCGGTCATCCTCTCCTTAATACAGTGCAGTCGCCCTGTCCCATGTGCAGAAAAACAACCCCAAAGCATGATGCTACCACCCCCATGCTTCACAGTAGGGATGGTGTTCTTGGGATGGTACTCATCATTCTTCTTCCTCCAAACACGTTTAGTGGAATTATGACCAAAAAGTTCTATTTTGGTCTCAGCTGACCACATGACTTTCTCCCATGACTCCTCTGGATCATCCAAATGGTCATTGGCAAACTTAAGACGGGCCTGGACATGTGCTGGTTTAAGCAGGGGAACCTTCCGTGCCATGCATGATTTCAAACCATGACGTCTTAGTGTATTACCAACAGTAACCTTGGAAACGGTGGTCCCAGCTCTTTTCAGGTCATTGACCAGCTCCTCCCGTGTAGTTCTGGGCTGATTTCTCACCTTTCTTACGATCATTGAGACCTCACGAGGTGAGATCTTGCATGGAGCCCCAGTCCGAGGGAGATTGACAGTCATGTTTAGCTTCTTCCATTTTCTAATGATTGCTCCAACAGTGGACCTTTTTTCACCAAGCTGCTTGGCAAGTTCCCCGTAGCCCTTTCCAGCCTTGTGGAGGTGTACAATTTTGTCTCTAGTGTCTTTGGACAGCTCTTTGGTCTTGGCCATGTTAGTAGTTGGATTCTTACTGATTGTATGGGGTGGACAGGTGTCTTTATGCAGATAACAACCTCAAACAGGTGCATCTAATTTAGGATAATAAATGGAGTGGAGGTGGACATTTTAAAGGCAGACTAACAGGTCTTTGAGGGTCAGAATTCTAGCTGATAGACAGGTGTTCAAATACTTATTTGCAGCTGTATCATACAAATAAATAGTTAAAAAATCATAGATTGTGATTTCTGGATTTTTTTTTTTAGATTATGTCTCTCACAGTGGACATGCACCTACGATGACAATTTCAGACCCCTCCATGATTTCTAAGTGGGAGAACTTACAAAATAGCAGGGTGTTCAAATACTTATTTTCCTCACTGTATATATATATATATATATGTATGTGTATGTATATGTATATATATATATATATATATATATATATATATATATATATATATATATATATATATATATATATATATATATATATATATATATATATATATATATATATATATATATATATTATATTATATTATATTTATGTTGGCCTGCTGAATGTTAAAAGGATCCAGTCTGTGTTCATTAGAAATGATTTGATAATGCAGCAATAAACTAGCTAGTAGGCTATAAGTTAATGTAATGGTTTTTTTTTTTACTTTGCTGATTTAAAACATGATCAAAACACTCTATTTTAATGACAACATTTCAAATAAGAGGGCAAGTTACAAATATCGGTATCGGTCAATAATTGTTTGTTAAAATCGGTATCGGCCCCAAAAAATCATATCGGTGCATCCCTAATAAATATCCATTAAGGGTGTAATGGTACACGTATTCGTACCGAACCGTTTCGGTACAGGGCTTTCGGTTCAGTGCATGTGTGTACCGATCGGTACGAATGCAATCTTTGACAGTTAACAGTCGGCTTGTTTTAAGCACGGAACACAATTCAATCCAAGTTCCCACACGAACATTTTAAGTATTCAGTCCATTTTATCATGAAATTCAAACGATAAATGCCGTTTTGATGCTCTTTAACGTGACGTGACTGATCACTGTATAGGTGCATAAGTTCAAGCGGTAGCGCGGCGCGCAAGTGAACGCGATCATCTCTTCCTAAACAATAAACATGAATTAATATCTCTTAAAGGATTAGTTAACCTCAAAATGAAAATTTCCTGATAATTTATTCACCCCAATGCCATCCAAGATGTCCATGTCTTTCTTTCTTCAGTGGAAAAGAAATTAAGTTTTTTGAGGAAAACATTTCAGGATTTTTCTCCACATAATGGACTTCAATTGCAACCAAAATGTTGAACGTCCACATCAATGCAGTTTCAAAGGGCTTTACAGTGCTTCAAATGATAATCCCAGCTGAGGAAAAGGGTCTTATCTAGCAAAACGATCAGTCATTTTCTAAAAAAAATTCAAATGTATATACTTTTTAACCACAATTGATCGTCTTGTGCTGGTCTGCAACGAGCCAGGCATTGCGTAACGTACGTTGAAAAGGTCACGCCGAACGTGAGCAGAAGTACCGCACTTTACCACAGTAAAGTGTGGAGGAGGACCATTCAAATCTTATTGTATGTTGAATTACATATTTATTATTTAATTTATCATTGTTTTATGTGAATTTTATTTTATGCATTATGTGAAGCTTATGAGTGTTCATTTATTATATCTAAAAATAAATAGCAACTGAATTTAGGCTAATAGTTTGGGCTCTGTTGTTAACCTTTAATATTATAGCAATGTGTAGGTAAGGGCTCCCTATATAGTTTACAGCATTATCTTTCAGACAATTTTAGTTATAATTTAAATAATTTAAGGACAGACACAATTTTTTCAGTAAACCACTGTTGAATAAAAATAAACAAAAAGCAATTTTGTAAAACTGCTGTACCGAACCCTGACTTCTAAACTGTGCTAAAAGAGTAACCTGTGACCCGACGGGTGAGTAAATTATGGGATAATTTTCATTTTTGGGTGAACTATCTATACCTTTAAAGCAGGAAGACATGCTACATTTTAGCTAAATATGCTAGCTAACTTGTCTGTATAAAAACTTAGATTGGTGATTAATAATAATAAAACATGATATATAAAGGATTCATGTAATATTGTTCCAGTGGTTTTGTTGCTAGGCCATTGGTTTTGTTCATGTAATGAACTATTTTCCAACTCAAATCAACATATTATGTGCATATTTACTTATTTGGTAGTGGGATAATATTCTTATTTTGATAACATTTATAATATACTTATATATTATTATATTTTTTATTAATATTTTGAATTAACTTGTATTTTTTATATTTTCATTTTAAGTTTAGTTACATTTTTTGGTAATTTTCTTATGTTCTATTTCGCTTTAATTTATTTTCATTTTAGTTTAAGGAATTTTAGTACTTTAATTTACATCTATTCATTTCAGTTAGCTGCCAGAGAAACATTTTTAAGTTTAGTTTACATTTTTTAAGTTAAAGTTTTTCATTTAATACTTATATAAAATGTTATTTCAGCTTCATTTTAATTAATGAAAATGATTTTTAATAGTTTTAGTTAACAGTATACTGGTGCAGTCAGTCACTTCATGAAATAAACCCTTTTAGGGTGATACAAGTTGTTTTGCAAGCTGCTATTTATATTAGTGTTGGTTTGTTTGCACTAACTGGGTCAGCGATGCAGAGAGATAACCACAAACCCCCCAATCCCTTGAACCATAGTTGATCTGATCTGCAGGTGAGTCAAACATTTAGTTGAGATCAAATGTGAGCAAATACGAAATTATTTCTTTCCTGTTTCGTGTGAAATTAAATTTTCAAAATTCGTCTTATTACTTTCCCAAAATTGAGAATTTAGAGTTTTTTTCCCCTCAGGTCAAGAACAGTGTCTACAAAGTGTTTTTGGAGATCAAATCTCATTTTCTAAAAACAGCCACATAAGAAATTAATCGGCTGATACACGTTATTTGTTCTTTTTGATCTAGACTGCCTCTTTAAGGTTTATCCCATGAACCGATATTCTGCCCAGAAACAGTTCTGGAAGGCTAAACAGGCAAAGCATGAGAAGGATAAGATTGGAGACATGGTGCTTCTTCAGAAATTGCAAGTAAGTGACAAACAACTCTATTGAATTTAGATCATGAAGCAGAACCTGCCTTTGGTTTTTAATTACAGCTGTGAGCAAAGAGAAATCTTATGGATTCAGTAGGTTTGCTTACGCGCATTTCATATGTTGACATTTGAGCCTTGGAGCTGCTTTCAGTTCCTTTGTTATTCATTTGTTTTTGTTTGTTTTTTGCTTGTACCAAAGCATGCAGCTAATTTGGAACAAAAACAAAATGATGCTGAGAACAAAAAGGTCCACGGGGACGTGGTAAAATACGGCAGCGTCGTTCAGGTGAGAACTCACATTTGTTAAAATGATACTTAGTTAATTAGCAGTCAGTGTGTTTGTGAAAGTATGTATTTCCCCGTACATGGATACATTTCTTCAGGACATCATTACCGCATTTAATTATGTTAAAACGTACAAAACCAGGAGTTCAGCTCTATCAAACAGCAGTCTAGTCCAGATTGTCAGACCTAAGAGTAAAACCATTTAAGCCCTTTTATACAGGAATAGGCAATTATGTGGCATAAATCTTGTTTCTAGAAACAAAAGATTAGGAGTTACCCAAAGTAATCATGCATTTCATTCAAGATTCAAGGCGCACCACCAACTATGGACTCTAAAAAGAGTGACTTTGTAACCTAACCCCCCCAAAAGTTCAAGTCCACATGCTTCTGTTATATGATGCGTTTTACAGTGGAAAAAAAGTACAGCTGGATTTAAACTTATGTATTGGGAATGGCCTGGATCTTGAAAAATGGGTGGTGCTTATAAGAATGAGTCAGCGTATTTGTCTGGACATGATATGTATACAAAAGGAGCTGGAACTTTAAGCCGAAAATGAAAGTCGTTTCGATAAAAGATGAAGAAGACAAACCTTTTGTTTCTTTGGAATAACATGCATCAATGAATCGTGCACAGTATGTGTACTAATTAACTTAAAGGTCACTTTTCATTTTCTGCTGACTTTTTAAAGGCAGGAAAAGTAGAATAAACATGCTGAGTTTGTTGACGGGGTCACAACTATACCCGCACATCTTTATCTAATTCAAAAGGCAAAAAGAAATGTGTTTCCTTCCTGTTAGTGACGTCAGTTACAGATAATGTGCCTACAGCAATGCCTCACTATAGGAAACAGGCCCTTTTCCTGATACTTTAGGGTATCCTTAAATAAAAAAGAGCCTCTAATGCCCTGTGATTCCTGAGGGTTACAGCTTCTGCTTAGAAATCCAGTCATAAGTTTGCAGATTGTCAACCCGCTTTGTATTGTTACATTGTCGGTAGTATATGTAAATGAACAATGTGTGCTCTTGTATTAGCTGGACTGAGATATTCCCAATTATTTGTCAGCAAAAGTCCGTCATTTGACAGATCCAGGGCTTTCGTGAAAACTACAGATTATGCTTCCGCGTTTTTGTATCCCTGTCCACGGTGGATTGACAATATGGAATATATTTTCTTTTCTTTGTGTTTTTATATGAATATGGTACTAGATTATCCTATTCAAATCAATCTAATAAATGAGTCAAAAGTAATCTAAAAGTTAGGGTAGATTACTTACAAATTGTAATCAAATACTGATTCCAAATTACATGACAAAAATTGTAGTGACTAAAGTAATCCATTATATTACACATTTAAGGTAACTTTAGGTAACTTGATTTGCTATTAGGAAATGTATATTTACATTAAAATAAATAATTAAAAAATGCTTACTAAAAAAATATTTAAAAATATATATTTTATTTGTTTACCTGCATGTCATGTGACCATTAACTGATGTCTGAGAAGCGTGAACTTAATTTTATTATTATTTATTATGTGTATTATTGGCCTAACTTATTAACTTTAAATCTCAGGAGGTTGACGGATACAAACAGTGAGGTTTTTCAGATTTTCCGTCATGGCATTCTTTCCCTATTTACGATTTCTTGCTGCCATTAGCCACTGCCTACAACGCTCTGGATCCTTCACTGGAAACTGAAAATAGCTCACTCCCACTAAACGTTTACTCTTTGAATTTTTGCACCTGGGAACTATACAAGTCCACATTGTGATTAAAAGTTTGCTAAGCAGTATTTTCTACTCAAGCAACAAGGCAGTATTTGACTCAAGAAGTAATGACTCGGTCTTGGTCAAGAGTATCCATAGGAGACTGGCAGTGGCCTTGATGGCAACATACCCAGTGCATTATGGGTGTTGAAGTTTGCCTACCTATTTCCTACTTATTTGGCAAAAGGACAACATCCCTTTTTCTCTGTTTTCTAGGTAGCACGGATTTATACCGCATAGGTAGCCAAGTTTTTACAAACCCCATTTTGCCAGTGGTGAATTGCTCCTTTAAAAATGAAATACCACTGTAGTCATCAGAAAGTGTCGAGTAATTTAAAGTGATCAGCTCTTTTTTCTGCCATTCAGCACACAGTGGCAGAAAGGTGCTACCATACTTCAGCCGCAGCGTACACATTCAAGATATTTGCAATGATCTTTTTTTTGACAAAAAGGTAGTGCTTTCTTATTAATAAACTCTGTACTAGGCGGTGTGCTTTTTAAAAAAAGCAATAAGCCACAAGAGGCTGGTCTTGAGTGACTTATTTATTGATTTAAGACACAAATGTTCAGTTAATAATTATTATTAAAAAACATTCTAATTATAATCATAACATTTTTTCCAAGTTATTTATTGCATTAGTGACACCTTGTGTTTTCAGAATTTTACAGAATAGAAATGTTTATTCTAATAAGTGTCAATGTGTTTTCAGCTCCTACACATGAAGAGTAACAAGTATTTGACGGTGAATAAGCGTCTCCCAGCGTTGCTGGAGAAGAATGCTATGCGTGTCACTCTTGATGGGACGGGGAATGAGGGCTCCTGGCTTTTCGTTCAGCCTTTCTGGAAACTCAGAGCTAATGGAGACAATGTAATTACACACACACACACACGCACACACACACAATCTACTCAACAGTCACACAATATTAACAAGCTATATGGGCAAATCTCATGAAATCTGTCAAGAATAAATTCAGATAAAAAAACAAAAAAACAAGACATTATGATACATATAAAATAATATACCACTATAAATATATATAAATTATTTGGGTTGGACAATGAAACTGAAACACTGTCCAATATAGCCGATCTTCACTGATTTTACATTCCATCAGTAAGGGTGGAGTGTGAAGGTTGAATTAGCAGAGAAATGGCACAAGCTGTGCAATATGTACAATAAGCTGTACATATAATATTGCAATCCACACAACATAATGGGAGACATATCAGAGTTCAAAAGAAAACAAATTGTTAGTGCATGTCTCGCTCGCTCATCTGTGACCAGGACAGCAAGTCTTTGTTTTGTTTCGAGAGCTATGGTATCCAGTGTAATGTCGGCATGATACCACCACATGGAACATAGGACGAACTCCATCCAACAGGAGTAACTGTCAATGCAAGAGGAAGCTGTCTGAAAGGGCTGTCCAGGCAAACCCGGATTGTATCAAAAAAACATAAAGCCACATCTGCCCAACTTACTGCAGATTTAAATGCGCACCTCAACTCTCCTGTTTCCACCAGAACTGTTTGTCGGGAGCTCCACAGAGTCAATATTCAGGGTCGGGCTGCTATAGCCAGACCTTTGGTTACATGTGCTAATGCCAAATGTCGGTTTCGTTGGTGTCAACAGTGCATATCTTGGGCTGGGGACAATGTGAAACATGTATTGTTCTCTGATGAGTCCACCTTCACTGTCTTTCCCACATCCACAAGAGAAGCCCCAAAAAGGCTTAACACACAGACTGTTGTGGCCCAGAGTGAAGCATGGGGGTGGAGCAGTGATGGTTTGGGCTGCAATATCATGCCATTCCCTACTGTGCTTGATCTCTGCCAAAGACTACCGAACCATTCTGGAGGACCATGTGCACCTAATGGTTCAAAGTATCCTGAAGAGGGTGCCATGTATCAGCATGCTAATGCACCAATACACACAACACAGCAAGACTTGTTGGTTTGATGAACATAAAAGTGAAGAACATCTTCCATGCCCTGCACAGTCACTTTGGGGTATTTTGAAGGAGCAAGTCAGAAAGCGTTTTCCTCCACCAGCATCAGATAGTGACCTGGCCACTGTTTTGGAAGGGGAATGGCCCAAAGTCCCTCTGTCCATTGTGAAGTACTTCTATCATTCCCAAGACGAATTGATGCTGAATTGGCCACAAAATTGGCCCTACACCATACTAATGCATTATTGTGGTCTAAAATCAGGTGTTTCATTTTCATTGTCTAACCACTGTACATGATGGTTGTATTTTTGTAATTTATGCTGAATTTATTAGATGTACCACTGTAATATTTTTGCTGTAATACACAAAAACGATTTTATTAATTATAATTAAATGGAAATCTTAGAGAAATAATAAGACTCAAAATAAATCATCTGGATGCCTTTTAATCCAAATTTGAGGGGAATATGTACATAATTGTCATGGAAATAACAAATTAAATGCAAAAATTTTTAAATTTCTTTATGGATGCAATGCAGCTATATACACAAACAACAATGTTCTTTTAAGGTATTTGCATTTACCTGCACACCTAATTACATATCAATCTATTATATATCAGTCTATACAAATATAGACACCAGTGCTCCATACACATAGCCCACATACAAACTCCCAAAGTTAGGTAAATGCATGCAAATGATCCTCTTACACATTTAAACAGGTTTACCGAGCTAATCCGCGTTTAAATGTTTGTAGATTGCTTCCCCCTTGTGTAAACTGATAGAGATGTACATATTTGCTTTTCAGATATCTGTGGCCGTGACAGTCATATTAAGTCCCTCACTGAATTGTTTGCACTCCATTTCAGGTGGTAGTTGGAGATAAGGTGATCATGAATCCTGTTAACGCTGGACAGCCTCTCCATGCCAGTAGTTATGAGCTTCCTGATCACCCAGGGTGCAAAGAGGTGGGCATGTTCAAGAAAGCGTGATCAGTTTGCCTTGAAGTTCTTTGTCAACATGATTGTGAAGTAGACAGAGGGATTGTGGGGGATTATTAGACACATTTACTTGTGGCTTAACTCGAGACCTGTTGTTGCAGCCATCAGTATATGTTGTCTGAGATTAGTGATGGCTCTGTGAAGAAAAGTAAGCTGAAATGAGTGCTGCGTGCCATTGTCTTTTTATAATGCAAGACTGCCACCTACAGATCAACTCAGTGAACAGCAACACCAGCTGGAAGATCAATCTGTTTATGATGTTCAGTGACCACAAAGATGAAGTCCTTAAGGGAGTAAGTGCAACGGACACATACAAACCTTTACTGTAGTCAATACCAACAAATCCATGCTGTTATTTCACTGCTTTTAGAATAAATTCTATAGAATGTTCACCCATGTGGGACCGTTTTATATATCTTAGCTACATTTTTATCAAGTTTTATAATTTTTATCATAAATTTCTTTCTCAAATTTTATGCTATATATATCCAAAGCCAAGCCTGTTATGTTGACATTTCATAATAAAAGTCACAGGTGACTGTTTGGTTTTCTGTTCATGCATAGGGAGACGTGGTGAGACTCTTCCACGCAGAACAAGAGAAGTTTCTGACCTGTGATGAGTACAAGGCAAAGCTACATGTATTCCTGCGCACAACTCTGCGTCAGTCTGCTACTTCAGCCACCAGCTCCAATGCATTATGGGAGGTGGAGGTAAGAGTATCCTCATACATTGATTTCTGCATTTAATGGTAGGATTTAGATGTGGAAGTTTCTAGGGGTGCAGACTCAAGAGAGCCAATAAATATTACTACATAAAAATGTATTTGTGTTATATTTAGAAATGTATTCAAAATAGATTCATGTTAATATAATAACTGGTTAATATTTTCTTATACATTTATTTATGTTTTGGGGCATGCAATATGTTATGTGTAGAAGCCTGTCGTCTCAATCTTTGGTATAATGTGATAGCAAAAGAGTAATTAATAAAGAAAATCACAATTTTGAAAGGTGCTTCCATAATGACACGATGATGATTGTTTGCTTGTTTGTTGTAGGTGGTTCACCATGATCCATGCCGTGGAGGAGCAGGGCATTGGAACAGCCTCTACCGATTCAAACACTTGGCCACAGGAAACTATCTCGCTGCTGAGGTAAAACCATCCACATTTATGGAAATCTGATGTATGGTTTAATAATATTAAAATGATTTATTTATGTGATTTATTTTGTTGCAGGAGAATCCAGGCTACAAAGAAAACATCAATGATATAGAGGTTTGATAAATGGCATTTTCAGTATGACTTGTTTCTATAAGACATGATAACATGATGGAAAACTCTTTAATCAGGAGTAAAAACTTAGTGTGTCACTGGTCACTCTGTCCATAGGTGGACAGTAGCCGTATCAAGAGAAGCCTTGGAGAAAGGATAAAATACAAGCTCGTAGCAGTGCCTCATGGGAATGACATTGCCTCTCTGTTTGAGCTGGACCCCACCACATTGCAGAAGACTGATTCATTTGTGCCAAGGTATTTAATTAGATGCTTTACTTTCTCTCTCTCTCTCTCTCTCTCTCTCTCTCTCTCTCTCTCTCTCTCTCTCTCTCTCTCTCTCTCTCTCTCTCTCTCTCTCTCTCTCTCTCTCTCTCTCTCTCTCTTTGTCTTGTTGCATTCTGTGGGTATAAGGACTTCTCTTGATTTACCCCCTGAATATTCATCTTCTTGCCTGCCAACAGAAATTCTTATGTTCGATTCCGTCATCTGTGCACAAACACTTGGATCCAAAGTACCAACATTCCCATTGACATTGATGAGGAGAGGCCCATTCGATTAATGGTGAAAAACTTTCTCTGTACCTACTGTACAATTTGTTTTATGATAACTTCTTAATGTCAAGAATTCTGTATATATTTATATCTGAAACGTTTCATTCTGACTTCATTCATTAACTCAATTTCAAAACAGGTAGAATTAAAACATCAATCGTATGTTTTACTACAGCTTTCATTTGATGAATTTATTAAAAAAATTGACTCTGCAATTGCTAACTGTGGTATATCACATAATTGTATTATTTTATCAATTATATTACACTACAGTTTAAAAGTTTGTTGTAATTTTTTTTTTCAAATATTTTTGATTAATAAAAAAATATTTTAATTAATAACTAATTTAAAAATGTAATTTATACCTGTGATGTCAAAGCTACATTTCCAGCAGCCCCTGGTGTACCCAGGCTTCAGTGTGACATGATCCTAGGAAATCATTATAATATGCTGATTTGGTGCTCAAGTAAAATTTCTTATTAATTTTATTGTAGAAAACAATATTTTTTTGAAAACTGTGTTACAGGATTTTTAAAATAAAGTTCCAAAGAACAGCACCTATTTGCAATAGAAATCTTTTGTAACATTATGAATGTTGTTACTGTCACTTTTGATCTATTTAATGTATACTTGTAAATTATATGCATTCATTCTTTAAAAAAAGAAAAACGTATTAATTTTTAAAATATTTTTTGACCACAAACCTTTGAATGGTAGTGTGTGTTTATATATATATATTGTGTCCTCTCCTCCTGCTAGCTTGGCACCTGCCCCACTAAAGAGGACAAAGAAGCCTTTGCCATCGTCTCTGTGCCGGTCATGGAGATTAGAGATCTAGACTTTGCGAATGATGCCAGCCTCATGTTGAGCACCGTTGTCGACAAATTCGACTCCGGTTTTCCCAGTCCTAATGACAGAAGGTAGAGTTGACACAACACATACTGTAAGCACCAAATCAGAATCTCAGTCTGAGATTTTATACTTTGGATATGGTATCCTTGTGTGAATCCTTAATGGCTGTGGATTTACTTTTTTAAACACTTGTAAAGTAAACCTATTGTCAGAGATGTGTGTGGCCTCTCTTTGCACAGGTATGCCATTAAACTGCTGGAGGATGTGGTTTTCTTTGTCGTCGATCAGTCTAATAATGGCCAGCCTCCCCTGGAGGTGACGATGAACAAGCCCAACCGAGAGAGGCAGAAACTTATGAGAGAGCAGAACATTCTTAAACAGGTCTGGTTTTCAACAATTGTAAATATATGGTGTGTCTACAGTTGAAACATATTGTTTAGTAATTGATCTAATGTTCATTCTCTTCAAACCAATCTTGCTGTCTATTTTTCTGCTTAGATATTTGGGATCATTAAAGCCCCATTTAAACAGAGGGGCACCGAGCCTCCTCTGCTGACATTAGAAGAGTTGTCTGACCAGAAATACGCCCCCTATCAGTACATGCTCAGACTGTGCTACAGGGTGCTGCGTCACTCACAGGACGACTATCGTAAGAATCAGGTACTTAAATCCATACTAACACAGGTGCTTAAGAATGGTTAAGAACACATCAACAAGAAGCAGTGATGTTGAATGTTTACACGGTATAAGCACTAGACAGCATTCAAAGATGGGGACTCAGTCAATATGTTGTTCTATGAGCCATTTTTCTCTTGTGCCTTATAGGAGCACATAGCCAAGCAGTTTGGAATGATGCAGTCACAGATTGGCTATGATATTCTGGCTGAGGACACCATCACAGCCCTGCTACACAACAACCGCAAACTGCTGGAGAAGCACATCACTAAAACTGAGGTGGAGACCTTTGTCAGTCTGGTCCGTAAGAACAGGGAGCCCAGGTTAGTGATTTTCATCAGATGAACCCTCTTTGTAAGTAATTACTGACTGATGACACTCAGATAAACACGGATTGCCATGGAAATTCACTTTCTGTAAAACCCTGGATGGGTTTAGAATCTCCCCCCATCCAAGCACAGTGAGGTAATAGGGAGGGTTAGGGTTAGAAGAGGATAGAAGAGAGAGGATAAAAATGGCCATGATTAAGGACATTTATTTTTATATTGGTATTTACCAAGACAATACATAATGTTACATTCAAGGAATAGTAAAAATGACATGTCATCTCAAGTGAAACCTTTCGATAGCCCACTCAAAATTCCAAAAAATCATCAAACCAGTAACCCACACCCTATATTCAAGGGGGAAATGTAAAACAAACAAACAATTACACACATGCATACATACAATCCCAGGCTGGCCCACACTAAAAGATTTTTTAAATCTTATAAGATTTTCAAAATGTGAGAGACCACAAACATGACGATTTTAACCGGTTTGTTCCTCTAATGTGTGGAGTGCCACGATGTGACCAGGAAAGCACACCACACACTAACAAATTCCATTTACAAACAACAGAGGAACACAGGAAATCACACAAAATCTCTCATATCAAACGGGACTTTAAAGTAAACAAACATGGCGGATGACCGGCAAGAAGAAAGCGCTTATAGTGTATGGACTGCTTTTTACAGAAAATTTCCAGGGAAAAAAAGAAAAATGTTTAGATGAAGGTGTAAACATTCGCTTTCTGATTGGATATTGTTTAGCTTCACATGATAATGTCTAGAGAGTGCACGCGTTTGTCCTCGGGACAACAGGATTTCTGATTTACAATTCGAGATTGGGGCGGCTCCGATGTTTCAATCTCACACCACAGGAAAATCTGAAAAGATAATCTGGACTTTACCTAGGATTGTCTGAGGGGGAGAAATCGGTCCAAAATCTTGCCCCGAATATCTTGTAGTGTGTTTTGGGCTTTAGGCACAACATTTTTTTTAAGTAACAATGTATGATATTATACTTTTAAAGTGCCCCAATTATGTTTTTTTTATTTATTATTACCTTTCATGCAGTATGCAGTATAGCTGTTTGTGAATGTAAAAGGTCTGCAAAGTTTTAAAGATCAAATGATCAAAAGATCAATGTCTACTTTGACCCGCCCTCAAACACTGTAGTTGTAGCTGAGGCCTAGAAGAGTTTGGTTTGTGTTGTCGACATGTCTAGAAGACACTGTTTTCTGCGCTGCGAATCCACTTACGGAAAAAATCGTTACTGTTCCTATCACTGTGTACACAAGTGCTGAGGAAGCCTCTGGAGCTGAAATTCTGATATGGTAATGCCTGTTTTGTTTCCGACATGCGCAGTAAGCTGTAGACCAATCACAGCAGACTGTTAACCCTCTCAAGTCGGCCGTCGCGCCGGCGTGATTGGCTTGCTTTTTTTCTTATCAGTGCCAAAGAGACTCAAATAATGTAGTTTTTTATCATTCAGGCAAGTGTTATACATCATTATAATCTGTTAAATTTCTATTTTTTTGTGTACAGTCACAATAAAAACTAATTGTTGTGCTTTTTGCAAAATAAAGAAATCAAACATGATGCGCGATCTGCAGCCTCTCTGTCAAAGACGTTCATTCAGATAGTCTTCAGAAAATGACCTCTAGCTTAGTGAATACTTGTCTCACAAACATGAGACATATGTCTAAAGAAACGCTGAAATGTAAGGTTTTAAACACTGTAAACCAAATCAAAAACAAATATTCTGTGTTTATGTAATCTGGTTGAAAGCAGAGAGATGTTAGTCATTCCTGATCGGCTCATTATACACTAATGCGCCCACGCCCACGAACCGCGCATTCTATTGAGATTCAAATACTGAGGCTCTGGAGGCGACGCCCACACACACATCAACTCAAACAAACACATCAAGTACTGCATTCCTATATCAACTGCATCATTTTGAGACGCATTTAATAATCCTTGAATAATTCTCCATGAAAAGCTGTTCATTTCTGAAAGAAACGGATTCCACCGCTGTGTGCAAGTAGGCTAAGTTTACTCTGTTAGCATCTGTGAATATTAAACGCAAAAACCTGCACGAGGACGCACTGAAGCTTTCTTTGTTCAAGACAGCAGACAGCAATTAAAGTGTTGTTTTTTTTTGATGCATGTAAATCTGTTGTAGCAAAATAAGGGCACATGGATGACAAAATAAAGCATTGACCTTTCTAAATCTGATTGTTTGTAAATGTCTGTTCCATCATGCTGTTTGTTTTGGTTTCCAGGTTTCTGGACTATCTGTCAGACTTGTGTGTGTCCAATAACGTAGCGATCCCAGTTACTCAAGAGCTGATCTGTAAATGCGTGCTGGATCCCAAGAACCAGGATATTCTCATGAAAACTGAGTAAGTCTACGAAAAACCAAAATGTGTGTCTGTCTTGGGTTATGTGCTTGTGTGAATACATTTTGTGTGTGTTTGTGAAGGCGGCGAGCCGCTAAGGACACACATCATACCTCTGAATACATGGAAGAATTTGGAGATGAGGATGAAGTTTGGCTGATCTGGTCTGAGAAGGAAAAAGAGACCCATGAGAAGAGCATTCGACAGCTTGCCCAAGAGGCCCGCCAAGGGAATGTGCATGACGAAAATGTGCTGACATATTACAGGTACTTGAGAAGGGAAATAACTACTGCTGTCAATAAAACATATGAATTTTTTTTTTACTGATTGTACTATATAAAAATTGACAGCCGTGGAAATAACTGCATTTTTTTTAATTATAACAACATGTTATTACTGGACAATAATTGTAATTTTTTTTTTAAATGTTATCCTCTGCTTACATCCATACAAATAGTTTTACTGTTTTTTTATCCAGGTACCAGCTCAAACTGTTTGCACGAATGTGTTTCGATCGTCAGTATCTGGCCATAGATGAGATCTCAAAGCAGTTGGATGTGGAGCTGATTTCCCTCTGTATGATGGATGAGGCTCTTCCCTTTGACCTGCGGGCGTCTTTCTGTAGGCTCATGCTACATGCACACGTCGACCGTGACCCTCAGGAGCTTGTGACACCCATCAAGTTTGCTCGCTTGTGGGCAGAGATCCCCACCTCTATCAGCATCAAAGAGTGTGTTTACATACCCACGCAATCACATTATAGTGTATTTTTAAAGCATACTTTTAGTCTCTTATGCTTACCAAAACTGCATTTATTTGATCAAAATGACAGTAAAACAGTACTATTGAGAAATATTATTTTGTATTTTAATGTTTTAAAATGTAATTTATTCCTGTGATGTTGAAGCTGAATATCCAGCAGTTATTTCTCCAGTCTTTAGTGTCACATGATCATTCAGAAATCATTCTAATATGCTGATTTGGTGCTCCATAAACATTTCTTCTTATTATCTTATTATTCTTATCACTACTGAAAACAGTAGTGATGCTTAACATTTTAGTAAAAACTGTGATACTTTTTTGTTTTTTTAAATGAATAGAAAGTTCAAAAGAACAGCATTTATTTGAAATGGGAATCTTTTGTAACAATGTTAAAGTCTTTACTGTCGCTTTTGGTCAATTTAATGCATCCTTGCGGAATAAAAGTACTGTTCAAAAGAAATTGATAATGTATGCAAATAAATGTTTTATATTGCATTGTTCATTATTTAAATAATGAAAGGTGTAATCATGGTGTTTTCTGTTTTCTGTTATAGTTATGACTCTCACCTGGATTATTCACGAGACAATAAAAAGAACAAGTTTGCCAATACAATGGCTTTTATGGAAGAGTACCTCAACAACGTTCTCATTGATGACCTGCCTTTTGCCAATGAGGAGAAAAACAAGCTAACTTATGAGGTACAATTGCATATTGTTATTCAAATTAATTGTCTAGACGACACAAGTGGTGCTCACAGCAGAGCAAAATGACGTCCAGCTCCACCTCTGTGAACCTATTGAATGGAGCTTAACCCATACTTTCTGAGAAGGTACTACATTTTAATTTACTTAGCGACCATGAATATGGTTAGTATGAATGAAATTCAGTGGTACTACATCCCCCATGTTGTCATAACCTACGGCGTCAGTTATGTCGCTTCACCTCTATTCATAAATCCCCTCCCATTGCCTCATGGGATAATAAAGTGTCCATCAAATGCGCACTTCGGAATCTCGCCGGAAGTAGTATATCATCTGGGGACTTTCGCGTACTGTTTTTCATATAATATGTATTCAGACATACTACTCTTTTGGTGTAGTGTTTCTCGGATGCTATATAGTAGGGAAGTATTTGATTTCGGACACAGTGAATGTTTAGGAATAGGGTTAGGTTGTGGCTGGAGGTCAAGCACCACCCATTGGCTCTGCAGTGAGCAGCCTCGCAGATGACATTTTTAACAAGTAGTGATGGGTGCCTAGTTTAGGTGTATTGTAAGTTGCTTTGGATAAACCGTCTGTCAAACATGTAAATGTTGCATAAACATGTTACATATTTGACACATATACCTAAATCACATATTTGCTTTATTTACATTGTTTGTAGGTGGTGAGCTTGGCGAGACACCTCATCTACTTTGGTTTCTACAGTTTTTTCGAGCTCTTGAGGTTAACTCGTACTCTCCTGGGAATCATAGA
Organism: Gobio gobio; assembly: GCF_949357685.1. Classification (NCBI taxonomy): domain Eukaryota; kingdom Metazoa; phylum Chordata; class Actinopteri; order Cypriniformes; family Gobionidae; genus Gobio; species Gobio gobio. The sequence goes on along the minus strand of NC_137116.1, from coordinate 43,654,490 downwards.
CTGCACTCCAAGTGATGCTACGATGAACCCACAGTTTAGTGATGATGGCAGTGGTTAGTATTCAAGAACGAGAAAACACAAGACTCAACTAAAATGGTCGCATTTTCTGCAAAAAAATTATAATAATGGAAAACATTCCTCAAAATAATGATTTAATAATTAGCCAAAGTGCATTGTTATTGCAGTTATATAATTTGTCTTCTAAAGTTTAATTTTAAGCTCCATATTATTATTATTATTATTAATTTTTTTTTTTTGAGTGTATAAATTGATAATTTGTGTTGTATCCACAATGACAAAATTAAACTTGCTAGAATTTCAGTGTCTAAAATTTTAAATCATAATTCTTAGGTAAGAACGTCAGGCGCTCTATTCATGGCATGGGGCAGATGATGTCCACTATGGTGCTAAACAGGAAGCCGTCCCTTTTCTCCACCCCTGGTCGCCCTGGTGCTCTAGACAGCCAGGCTGGCAGTAAAGATAGCATTGACACACAGGACATCACTGTCATGGACACCAAACTGAAGATCCTGGAGATATTACAGGTAGATGCTGTCGAAAAAGATGGGAACTAGTTTGTGCTGTCAGTGCTGGCAAGATCTAAAACTTCTGTTTTTTTGTGCAGTTCATCCTCAGTGTACGCCTGGACTATCGCCTTTCCTTCCTACTCTCTGTCTTCAAGAAGGAGTTTGTGGATGTCTATCCTATGGGTGATGCGGATGCAACACATCATACGGAGCAAGAGGGTAACTGTTGTTTAGACAAATATATAAAAGGAAACTGTATGAATGTCAGAACCTACCTGCTAATCCAATAACCTATTACTATAATCAATTAACAATCTATAAAATAACATTATAATCAAATAACAACATGTCAACAATTCTTCCTTTCTTCTGTGAACTAATCCCTCTATTCTATTTTTCATTGTTGTGTTTGTCTCAGAGCCTCGTTCTGGTGAGAGTGGCAATGTTTCATAATTTCTTGATTTTTAAAATGAATTCCTTAAAGATGAAGTGTGTAATTTGTTTGTGTTAAAAATACTTTCTCCTGTCACTTAATATGCAAGACAACTATTAGTAACACATTTGTATTTTGGAAAACCCATTTGATTTTTGTAGTGCCATTTGATGGAATGCTACTGGTGCAGAAATAACACACTTCACCTTTAATGGAAGACCATTTTAAATCTTTAAATTAGATTTAGATTAGAAGTAGTCATGCTTGAATTTGCTTTCTAATTGTGCGGTCTTATTATATATATATATATATTTATTTATTTATTTTTAAATGTTTTAACAGCTACCATCAACCTCCAGCACATTGGAGAGCAGGCAGAGGCCATGTTTGGAATTGGGTATGTTAATGAACAGTTAATTCTATTTCCACATTACTGTTCATGAAAGTTAATACAGTGCTTGTGACCTATGACTTTTCTTTGACCGTACAGTAAAGGAAACAGCATTCTGGAAGTGGACGATGAAGGGGGACGAATGTTTCTGCGTGTTCTCATCCACCTCATTATGCATGACTACCCTCCGTTGGTTTCTGGGGCCTTGCAGTTGCTCTTCAAGCATTTCAGTCAAAGACAAGAAGTCCTCCACACCTTTAAACAGGTAGATTGTACAGACCACTCAAACATACAAACAACTTGCTTTTATTGGTAAAAAGATGTGCCTTAACACCCTCAGGTCAAACATCTGCAGATAAAGCTCATGCACATTCCCAGATGTGCAACCACCCAGACCATACAATTCACATTTTATTGCACATTTGCATGCCATAAATCACAAATTCAGTGACTCAAAAGTAAAGAAAATACTCTTTCAAGTGGTTGAAACGCAATTCGTTTTTAAGATCGAAATTGTTGATGTCAATTCTTCATCTTGCTATGTTCTCTTCAGGTCCAGCTCCTCATTTCAACTCAGGATGTTGACAACTACAAGCACATAAAACGAGATCTGGATCTTCTGCGCACTATGGTGGAGAAGTCTGAGCTTTGGGTCATTAAGAAAAGTAGCTCTGGTGATGGGAAGAAAGACAAGAAAGATAAAAAAGACAAGAAAGAGAAAAAAGAGGCTGCGCCGGTGAGTCATGCACTGCGGTATGTGGGATTGTGTATAACAGAATAATAAATTGAAAGAAGCTAATTTTTCTTTCTTTCTTTTTCATGCAGGAGCCTCCAGAAGAGGATGCAGATACTAAGAAACAGAAGGTTGAAAAGAGCAATGAAAGCTACCAGAATGTCAAAGAGGTGATGTTCTCAGTTGTTTTCTCTGTTGATCAATAATATATTATATTAATTACAGTGGGAACCAAAAGTATGAAACATTATGTTATACCACAGTTCAAAAGTGTGAGGTCAGTAAAATAGATTGTTGTTTTTTTTTTGGAAAGAAATTAATACTTTTATATTGGAATGATTTCGGAAGGATCATGTAACACTGAAGTAAGACTGGATTAAATAATACATTTATTAAAATTAATAATAAATAACATTTTAAATGATCTTAAAAAATTTTAAAATGTAAATAATATTTCATGTTTTTTTACTGATCAAATAAATGCAGCCTTGGTCAGCATAAGATACTACTTTCATAAACATTGAAATAATTACTGACCCTATTATATTATATTATATTATATTATATTATTATATTATATTATATTATATTATATTATATTATATTATATTATATTATATTATATTATATTATATTATATTATATTATATTATATTATATTATTTTATATTATATTATATTATATTATATTATATTAATTATATTAATTATATTATATTATATATTATATGAATTATATTATATTATATTATATTATATTATATTATATTATATTATATTATATTATATTATATTATATTATATTATATTATATTAATTATATTGTATTGTATTGTATTGTATTGTATTAAGACTTGTATACACATTTATATATACAGTCAAACCAAAAATTATTTAGACTTCAGATATAATTTGTATTAAGACTTGTATACACATTTATATATACAGTCAAACCAAAAATTATTTAGACTTCAGATATAATTTTTTACTAGTGAGTGCAGGACACTATAGTTCATTGATTTGAGGATCGCAAAATAAAGTAAACTGTGAAATACTATACACAAAAATACTTCATACAGTGGACTACCAGTAAAATTGATAAAATTTGGGACCAAAATGATTCAGACACTTTAACCTGACCATGTTTTGCTTAAGTGTTTTTTCTTTAATTGCTAATGTGACCTTTTACACCATAGACTGAAGAAAATTAAGCATTGCTTGGTAATTGCTTGAACTAAATTGGTATTATCTAATTGTGTACTTAAATGTAATAGCTGACAGCTGATTGGTTGATTGTAATCCATTACATACCTTTCTATCAAAGTTATCTGACATTGTCCATATGAATTTGTTCTGACACAGTATAACTCTGAGGTCTTGTCATATTTTATTACCATTTTCTAAACTATAGCGAATATACTGTGATAAATGTTGGTTTGACTGTATGTTTTATATATATTTTGTATTTAATATACAGTATATTTAAATGTGTATGCAAAATAATGGCATAGATGGATGGAAACCAATATTGAAATCTTTTATCTGATCTCCAGATTCTAGAGCGCTTGAATAAAATGTGCAGTTCAGGTGTATTTAAGAAGCAACAAAGGCTGTTGAAGAACATGGGCGCCCACAAAGTTATGCTGGACTTGTTGCAGATCTCCTATGATCGGGTCTGTGGTCTTTTTAAATCAGATAAAATCTGTACTAGATATGAAGCTCTTGATCTTGTCCCTAAACAACAGATTTCTTTCTCTTAACAGACTGACACTAAAATGCTGGAGATCATCAAGTACACGCACCTGTTCCTGCAGAAGTTCTGTACAGGGAATCTGGAGAATCAGACCCTTCTACATAAACACCTTAACCTCTTTCTCACACCTGGGGTGAGTGCAAAGCACTCCAAAAAACCCTTCTTGAAAAAGCCTAAGATGTTTATTATGTCTGTTCATTGTGTTCTTACATTGTGTTTCTCTCTCTCTCTCTCTCTCTCTCTCTCTCTCTCTCTCTCTCATCTCTCTCTCTCTCTCTCTCTCTCTCTCTCTCTCTCTCTCTCTCTCTCTCTCTCTCTCTCTCTCTCTCTCTCTCTCTCTCTCTCTCTCTCCATCTCTCTCTCTCTCAGCTCCTTGAGGCAGAAACAATGCAGCAGATTTTCAGTAATAATTTCCAGCTCTGTTCTGAGATCAGTGAGTCTGTGCTGCATCATTTTATCCATTGCCTGGCCACACATGGTCGCCACATTCAGTACCTCAACTTTCTGCACACCATCATTAAGGCAGAGGGAAAATATGTGAAGAAATGTCAAGACATGATCATGACTGAGGTTTGTGATTGCGACTAAAATAAAGCAAACTTAAATATTGTACAGTATTATTCATTTTAACCATTTGTTTAACCATAACAAATATATCTTCAATTAAAATACTAAAAAACAGTGCTGAATTAAAATGGATATATTTTGGAGACCATTTGTTGTAGCGGTTTTAATTTATTTATTTGATTGGTTGGTATCATGCTACAATGCTTACTATTTTTGTTATAAATGATTTACAATGTATTTTGTTTGTTGTATAATTTTATGATATTAATTTTGAGGTATTTTACATGTTTTTATTCTTATTATATAATGATTTCAAGGAAATGTCAGTCCAATTGGTGGTATATACAGTCAGATGACATCTCTTTTAACCATTAGCTTACAAGTGCAGGCGATGAGGTGGTCGTCTTCCTACAACGATGGCACGTCATTTGAGATCATGGTGGATCTGATGACACAGTCACGGGAAGGGTGAAGGACGACAGCCCTCTGCGGGTACCATATTTCTCTGGTAGAGCTGCTGGCTGCATGCGCAGAGGGCAAAACGTCTACACCGAGATCAAGTGCACATCTCTGCTGCCCTAGAGGACATGGTGAATGTAATCACACATGAAGACTGTATCACAGAGGTAATCCGATGATGGCAGACATGAAATGAAAGCTCTTATTTAAAAAAAAATTTTTTAACCCCCCCCCCCCCCCCCTCACTTGTCTGGAAGGATTATATTCAGCCTCCATATTTTTGTTTGTTGTGGTGCCAGAGCCAATTAATTGATTAATTTACAGTAGCATTTATAGCATGAACATGTTGAAAACAAAAGTCAAAGCCTGTCACATGTTATGAATCAGAAAGATCAGGAATCTCCTCTGTGTCGTGCAGGTGAAAATTGCCTATGTAAACTTTGTGAACCACTGCTATGTAGACACAGAAGTGGAGATGAAAGAGATCTACACAGCAACCATATCTGGAAGCTGTTTGACAGCTTCACTGTAGATATGGCCAGGGTGAGTCCACTGTACCACTGATGCTGGATAAGATGTGTTTTACTGAGTAAAGTTTATTTAACTTGGTTTGATTTGACTCCAGGTGTGCTCCAACCGTGAGAAACGCATGTCAGACCCTGTGCTGGAGAAGTATGTGATTCAGGGTGGTTTTAGACACTATAAATGCCTTCTTCAGCTCTCCCTTCTCAGAGAACAGCACCAGCACAGAGGTGAGGCATCATCAGTCTTTCAGATTCTTATTTCTGTTCTCTGCCATTTCTACTTTTATCTCCAGATTATTAGGGCCCAAGCACTGAAATTGAAAGATTATGTAAAAAAATGTATGCAACAAATGAAACTGCTAAAACTAACATTTTTGGTAAAGGAATTGACATAAAATATGTCAGGTATCCCATTTTAAAAATGTCAAAAAATGTGTATAGGTATATTTAAATATTTAAAAAACTATTCTACAGTAAGCTAAATTATAATGTATTTTCTAAAATAACCAGAACTATTTTCAAAGAGAAAAACTTTACCCACAGGAATTGCATAACCTTAAGTTTATCGTTATCGTTAGTTTATCAAATTGAGGAATCAGTATATACTTTACTGCAGAATATTTTCTGCAGTATATGTCAGTGTGTCACAGATGCTGTGGACAGTATTTAACACACAATATTCCTGTGTGAAAATAACCTCCTGTTCAAAGGATTTTGGTCAGTAAGATGTTTTTGAAAGAAGTCCCTTATGCTCATCTTATGCATTTATTTGATCAAAATACAGTAAAAAGGGTAATATTGTGAAAAATTGTTGCACTTTAATTTTCAGCAGCTATTACCCCAGTCTTCAGTCACATAATTCTTCAGAAATCATTCTAAAATACTGATTTGGTGCTCAAGAAACATGTTGAAAACAGTTTTGCTTTTGTGGAAATGTTTTTTTTTCCGGATAGAAAGTTCAGAAGAATAGAGCAACATTTTATAACATTAAAAATGTCTTTACTGTCACTTTTGATCAATTGAATGCTTCCTTGATGAATAAAAGTATTAATTTCTTTAGAAAAAAATCTTTCTGAGCCCAAACTTTTAAACAGCAGGGTTCACACTTGGCATGTTTGGTTCGATTAAAACGAACCCTGGTGTGATTGCTCTGTAAACGCTACCATCTGAACCCCGCTGCGCACCAAACAAGCGGACAGAGACTGCCGAAAAGATGGGTCTCTGTCCATTTCCAAACAAACTCTGGAGCAGTTTGGAAAAATATGAACGCAACATGGACCAAAGAAATGTAAACAAACCAAAAAGCAGACCGAAGAGACCCTAAAAAGGACAGAATGCTCACGCATACCTGTTTTTTCTTGTCATAGTCACGATGTTGCCCATCACAGTTCGGTACAGGCATCAGCAGATCTTCGTTTCTGTGTGTGACAGAGGGATTCCTGTCGCTGTTTTAACTCTTACACATTTTAATAAGCTCTTCACGAGTTCTCAGCTGGTCTAAATACCATAATATGTAGGCCACACACATACAAAGAGCACATTTATCCCAGCACACAGCATTGTTTTAGATGTTTGGTAAGTTCCGTCACAAAATATAGCCTACGTCGTCAGGTTGATGTTACGTTTACCACGTATCCCTTTGCCTTTAGATTCGGTATCTTTAGGTTTGGTGTTAAAAATGCCAGTGTGAATGCCAAGCGGACCAGAACTTAAAGTTTTATTTAGTTTTGAATCCGGGCCAAACGAACCAAGCGAACTGAACTACATGTTTGAACACATCCTAAATCTGACAGAATCTGAGTTATTTATGTTTTTTCTGTCATTAAGTTGTAAGGTTTCCTTGAGTTTTTTTGAAAGGCGCCTCTAAATAAAATGCATTATTATTTTTTTTTTTTTTAGAGAAGTAGATAACTTTGCAGAAGGACTAATAGAATAAATATGATAACTGATATATTATGTCTATTGATATATCATGGTGTCATCAGGTCACTTTTAATTGTTCTAATTTCTTTCTCTTTCTCATTTTCTCTTTCCTTTGTCTCATTCAGGCTCATCACACCACTGTAAAACAGCTGCTGCAGTCTACTATGCGTCTGTTAGATTGTCCCTGGCTGCAGCCACAACAAAAAATCCAAGTAGAGGCATGCATCCGAACTTTGGCAATGACTAGTAGGTCAACCTGCTTTCTAAGACAATAGTTCAACTCTAAGGGATAAAAAAAACTAAAACGAAGACATTTTTAAAAATGATTTTACAAGCCTAAAATGTGCCAGGAGTTTCAGTAAAGGTTTTTGAAGTATGACGAGACAACTTATTTGTTTACCTGACTGTCCACACAGCAAAGAGTCGCTCCATCCCTCTGCCAGTGGAGTTGGAGGCTCATGTCAACATGATGTTGAATCACAGTAACGCCCTCTCACTGTCCCGCTCCAACCAGATCAGCAAAACCCTGTTACGCCTCACAAGGGCTGTTGCTCCCACCAACCCGTGGGACTACAAAAACATCATTGAGAAACTACAGGTACCTGTGTGTGTGTGTGTGTCTGAAAAAGAAGCGCCATGCCCATTCAAACTACGACTACAGATGTTGGAGAAAAGTGACTTCCAAAAGAAATACTTTGTATCTTTAAAAAAATTCAAGGGTAAGTTGCTAGATAGATAAAAAATGTGTTTGTATAAAAAACAAAACAAAACTGTGACCATCTTACACTATGCTCTTGCCTAGGGCACCAAGTGAGTACCCTCTAAAAAGGTGCAACACAATTCACACTTGAATATTTTTTTGGGGGTCAAATTTCTATCAATAATAATGTATACATGTATACAGAAAGACATCGTTAAAATCGTCCATGTGACTCCAGTGGTTCAACCTTAATTTCATGAAGCGACGAGAATACTTTTTGTGCACAAAAATCAAACAAAAATAACAACGACTTCTCCTCTGTGTCAGTCTTCGACGCAGTTTATGCTCTTGCGTCAGCATCACATGCATGTGTCGTGGTGCTCACGTGACCAGCTTCGGCCAATGGTAAGCCGGCATTCTGGCATAGCTCTGACGTAACTCGGAAGCGCTGGACAACATTGTAGGAGACTGGCACAGACGTGAAGAAATTGTTGAATAACGTCATTATTTTTGTTTGTTTTTATTCTCGTCGCTTCATAAAGTTAAGGTTGAACCGATGGAGTCACATGCACTATTTTAACAATCTCTTTACTACCTTTCTGGGCCCTGAAAGTGTTAATTAAATAGCTGTCAGAGAGCTCTCGGATTTCATCAAAAATATCTTCATTTGTGTTCCGAAGATGAACGAAGGTCTTACGGGTTTGACGAATTTTCACCTTTAATGTTTCTGTAACACTGCTGTCAGGATATCATTAACACACTGGAGGAGCGTGTGATGCCATTGGTTAATGCAGAGCTGTCAGTGCTGGTGGATGTGCTGCACCAGCCTGAGTTGTTGTTCCTGGAAGGCACTGATGCTCGAGCTCGCTGTGAATCAGGAGGCTTCATATCTAAGTGAGTCACTTCTGTCTAAACTGTTAGAGATCAGTTAAATAAACCGAGATTATATTGCATCATGCAATATTACTGTTTGTGAGTATGTGTGCCTTCGTCATCTCACTCCTTCTTAAACTCTGCAGATTGATCCAACACACAAAGGCCCTCATGAATTCAGATGAGAAGCTCTGTATCAAAGTCCTCAGAACTCTACAGGAAATGCTCATTCGTGATCTGGACTTTGATGAGAAGGTGAGATCAGATAATAAGGAACCCTTTACAATAAGGGTTCATTTGTTAACATTAGTTAACTACATTAGTTAACATGAACTAACTATGAACAACAATTAATATCAGATTTTACTAATACATTTAAAATTCATTTTAAGAACATGAACATTTTTATGAACATTTACAAAGGTTAATAAATGTTGTAAGAACATATTGCTCATTGCTAGTTTGTTTAATGCATTAACTAATGTAAACAAATTAGACCTTATTGTAAAATGTTACAGATAATAATACTAATTATATCACAATGTAATCAAATCATTTCTCATACAAATGTAAATTATCAAATTAGTTGATGTGAACTTGAAGTTAAAAAATAATTTATACATTTTAAATATTTATTTATTTGTTTATTTAAATTGGTAAAGTATCCCATTTTAAAAATGAAAAAAATATATTCTTTATTTTACTTTATATTATATATATTAAGCATATTTTAAATATGAAATGTAATAGAATTTAACTTATATTCTAATTTATACTAAGTAAGATAAGTTTAGGTAAATTATTAAATAATCAGAAACATTTTAGAGACATTAAATTGTTACAGCACCTTTTTACATAGAGAAAAACTTCACCTACAGGAATTGCATAACTTGCTTTTGCAAATTGAGGAATGAGTTGAAATTATTTTCTGCAGATGCGGTGGACTGTTAACCAAGATTGTTCCTTTGTGCTATTTCCAGAGGTTAGAAAAAAACAAAACAAAACAAAACAAAAAACAAAACAAACAAAAAAACAAACAAACAAAAAAGTCTTATTTTTTTGGTTCTGGCTTATTTTGGGGCTAGAATTTGTTTTCTATAGTGATTGTAATTAGTTTAATTTTACAATGAAAGTCAAAAGGAAGTCCCTGTTTAGATGGGTGAAGGTGAGTGTGAACAGTGAACATCTATTAAATCAATGCTGTCTTTTGCAGGGCTTTGCCTTAAGAAAGGTGTTACTCCAGAACTACCTCTACAACAACAAAAAGAACATAAAAGCAGAGCTTGTTGAACAAAGTGGAGGTAATTTGTTAATACTTACACAGTTTAAATTTAAATTGTAAACTTTTTACATTTTAGATTAAAATATTAAAGAAACTGCTCGGGTTATGTATATAACCCTTGTTCCCTGAGAAGGGGAACGAGCACTGCATCGGGACGACGCTTTGGGGATGCTCCCTTAGCATCAGCGAATCTGAAACCAGAATGCCAACTAGGCCAATCCGATTGGCGTGCGTGATGACGTCATTGTGACGGCATACCCGGAAGTATAAAAGGGGAGCTGGAACGTAATGGCGGTAGTAATTGCTCTGAAGCATGCGCTCCAGGCGCGCCGAGGTGTGGCGTCGGGATGCAGTGCTCGTTCCCCTTCTCAGGGAACAAGGGTTATATACATAACCCGAGCAGTTCCCTTTCGAGGGAACTCGCACTGCATCGGGACGACGCTTTGGGGAACGAGTACCCACTAGGCCACACCGAAGGGTAGCGCCTGCCCTAGTGTGAAGCCGGAAACCGGGCACAGCTAGGACTGGAGCACCCTAGCACCAGGCGTCGTAGGGAGATCCAGGCTATAGAACCTGATAAAAGTGTGTGGGGTAGCCCACCCGGCCGCCTCGCAGATATCCTGCAAGGGGACCCCAGAAAGAAGGGCCACCGAAGAGGCCATGCCTCTGGTGGAATGAGCCCTCACGGCCACAGGTGAAGGCAAACTGCGCACCTGATAGGCCATGGTAATCGCCTGGACAATCCAATTACTGATTGTCTGAGTAGACGCAGGCAATCCCTTCTTAGGTGAGCCAAAACACACCAACAGTTGTTGTGATCTCCTCCACTGTGCAGACTTCGCCAAATAAACTCTGAGCGCCCTAACCGGGCAGAGTAGGTGAAGTCTCCCCTCTTCCGCCGTCACATGAGGCGGAGGATGAAATGCCTGCAGGACCAATGACCTGACCACCCTTGATGGCACCTTAGGCACGTAGCCCGGCCTAGGGTGTAAGATGGCTTTTACTCCTCCCGGGGCAAACTCCAGGCAGGTCGGCGTTACCGCCAAGGCCTGGAGATCTCCCACTCTCCTGAGAGAGGTAATGGCAAGGAGAAAAGCCACCTTAAGGGTCAGATCCTTTGGTCCAGCCGACTCCAATGGTTCGAAGGGGGCCTCAGCCAATCCTTCGAGAACCACTGCCAGGTCCCAGGTTGGAACTCTGGACCGAGCCGCAGGCCTCATCCTCCGAGCCCCACGGAGGAATTGTACAACCAGCTGGTGCCTACCCAGAGGCCCATCACCCAAAGGAGTGTGGAAAGCCGCAATGGCAGCCACGTACACCTTGAGTGTGGACGGGGTAAGCCCTGCAGAGAAACGATCTTGGAGGAACTCCAGCACTGAAGCCACTGGGCAGTTAACTGGGTCCACCTCACGTTCTCTGCACCAAGTGGAAAATACATTCCACTTGAAGCTGTACAGTCTCCTCGTAGACAGAGCCCTGGAGCTGAGTAAGGTCTCTATCACGTCTGCCGATAGGCCAGCCTCTATGAACCTGGTCCCCTCAGGGGCCAGACCCACAGGTTCCAAATCTCCGGGCGGGGGTAAAATATCGTACCCGCCGCCTGAGATAGGAGATCCCTCCTCAGAGGAATCTCCCACGGCTGACCTGCTAGCAGAGCTATGATATCCGAGAACCAAACTCGAGTCGGCCAACGGGGTGCTACCAGAAGTAGACTGACCCCCTGTCGACGGACCCTTTCCAGGACTCCCGGGAGCAGAGCAATCGGGGGAAATGCGTACAGACGCAGCCTCGGCCACGTCTGCACCATGGCATCCAGCTCCAGCGGAGCTGGATGCGTGAGGGAAAACCACAGTGGACAGTGGGACGTCTCTCGAGACGCAAACAGATCCACTTCCACTGGGCCGAACCTCTTGCATATGGCCTCCACCACCTCTGGGTGGAGTCGCCACTCCCCGGGCCTCAGCCCCTGCCTCGACAGGATGTCTGCTCCCTGATTTTGGACCCCCGGGACATACATTGCCCTGATGGACAACAGTTTCCCTTGGGACCACAGGAGGATGTGATGCGCCAGTCTGCAAAGAGGGCGCAACCTCAAACCCCCCTGCCGTGCCCCAACCAGTGAGGGAGGCGTCTGTTGAAACGGATTTCCGGCAACAGGACGCTCCCAACACTGGCCCTTGGGACAGAAACCAAGGTTTCTTCCATATGACTAGGGAACGAAGGCCACTGCGCGTTACCCTGATCATACAGAATGGATTTCCCCTCAAGGAAAGCCACCTGGTTTACCTCCGTATCAGTACATGGTGGCCGCGGAGGTCCGGGAAAAAGCTCCTCAGAGCTTTGTAGACCGCCAGCATTTCCAGGCAGTAGATGTGCCAGGAGAAATGCCTGGTCTCCCACAGACCTCTCGCAAAGCGGCCGCCATGACCACGTCACAGCCAGTGAGGGAGGCATCTGTTGAAACGGATTCCCGGCAACAGAACGCTCCCAACACTGGCCCTTGGGACAGAAACCAAGGTTTCTTCCATATGACTAGGGAACGAAGGCATCTGCGCGTTACCCTGATCATACAGAATGGATTTCCCCTCAAGGAAAGCCACCTGGTTTACTTCCCATAACCACGTCCCAGCCAGTGAGGGAGGCGCCTGTTGAAACGGATTACCGGCAACAGAACGCTCCCAACACTGGCCCCTGGGACAGAAACCAAGGTTTCTTCCATATGACTAGGGAACGAAGGCATCTGCGCGTTACCCTGATCATACAGAATGGTTTTCCCCCGAGGAAAACCCCTTGATTCCCAGCTACCACTGTAAGGGTCTCATGCAGCAGGCCAAGAAATATTCTGTTGGACGCAGCCGCAATGAGCCCCAGCAGCCTTAAACTGCTTCACAGTGATGCTGTGGCCTAGCTTCATTTTAGAGACCAGGCCGCCTGGAAGAACCCGATATTGGTACGCTTTGCCCCAAAAAGCGAACCTCAGGAACTTCCTGTGACACAGAAGGATGGATACAGGGAAGTATGCGTCCTCTTCAGACCCATCGTGACAGACCAGTCCTCAGACTGGATCTGAATCACAATGGAGGAAATGCTAAGCATCTTGAATCTGAATATTCTCAGAGAACGATTCAAGTACCTCTGGTCTAAAGTTGGATGCAACTCGCCATCCCTCTTAGGAACTATGAAGTACTGGCTGTAGAACCCGGACTCCCTGTCTGGCGGAGGAGCACATTCTGTGGCCTCCTTACCAACAGGGAGTGAACTTCCTGTTCCATTACCCGAACCTGCCCAGGGACCACTGCCGTCCAGACCACCCCACTGAACTTCAGGGGAAGGTAACCGGACTGCAGTCTGTATGCCCCTTCCTACAGTCGCAGGCCCCAAGCTGATATATTCGGAGGCATAACCATGCGCCGAGATAATCTGCTAAGGGAACCAGCCTCTCGAGGCCGGTCTCGGGTGTCAACCGAGCCTCCTCCCCGACCCCCTGAAGCGGCTTACCGGCAGGGCGAAATCGAGGAAGATTTTCGGTGTGCGTACGCGTTTGCTGGACCACCGCAAGTCTTGCTAGAGGCGGCTGGTGCAGCACGCGTGCACGGGGAAACGATGTGGCCCGAAGCGTACTAGACGGCGGGAACACAGCATCGATTCCCGAAAACTCCACAGGGGAGGCGACCTCGATCGCTCCTACCCGGGAGAGGGGGCTGGCCAGCAGGGGGCCTCATCTAAGGGAGCAGCTCAACAGGGCCACAACCCTAGAGCGGACACTGCGATTAGCAATTGCCTGAAACTGATGTGTCCCGCAGGCCACAAGGCGGCGAGAACGACATCAACTTCAGGAGGGCTCCATCTTAGATGAATATCCAGTTCACAAGTTAAACACGCTTGGGTGACAGAATTAAAGTATCCAACTTATCAAAGTCGGATAACATGACACTCAATTCCTCGGAATTAAATGCCATCATAATCACCAAACCCGTGCAACCTGATCTGAATAATAGGCTGAATAAAAAATATATCTAACTCCTCAAAGTCAGATAATATTTTAATTTAATTCCTCAGAATTAAATGCAGCCACAATAAGGTGAAACATAGTCTGAATGATAGGCTGAATATCTAACTCCTCAAAGTTAGATTATATTTAATTTTAATTCCTTAGAATTAAATGTAGCCGTAATTAATCAGACGACACTGTTTTATTTGTATTTATACGGACTCATAGACCCCGCGTTGCCTCAGCAACGTGGTTCAAGCCGTCATAATACAATTGGCTTTCATCCCTCGAGAAAAAAGCCAAACAGTGTCACACAATACAGTGAAACATGGTCTGAAATGACTGAATATCTAACTCCTCAGAGTCAGATAATATCTCATTTAAATCCTCAGACTTAAATGCAGCCATATCAGACAAATACTGATTTATTTTACTATACGGACTCGTCCGTTAAGCCAACCAGTATCTCATGCACACCGATCGCGTGTGTTCACATTAATTGCAGACCCATAACCTGCGCGCTGCCTTTTTTTTTTTTTTTTTTTTTTCCAGCAATCGCGTGGATGGAATCTTGCATATTTAAGAAGTGCTTATGACTTTGACTGCCTCGATGCTGAGTACGTCTAATTCCTCAGAATCAGACCTCTCACACATCGCGTCCTCCGCCCCGGGGGAAGAAGCCGCAGCGCGGGCTTCCACACGGGGAAGGAGAACATCTGAACTGTCAGATAAAGACTGGGAAAATGCCTCAGCAGTCCCAGTCCCGCTGACAGTCCATCCGTGAGCCCCATGACCAGCCTCGCCGCACCGCCTCGGCGGATGCGGGACCGATCCACGGGGCTCACGCCGAGAGCGGAGCACTCTGAGCGTCAGCTTTCATAATGCTCACAAGCGGCTCCCTCGAGAGCCGCTCGAGCATGCTGAACGCCCAGGCAGTGCACACACAGCAGGTGTGTATCCGAGCCCGACATGTAGCGAGGGCAAGGATGCACACACTGCTTGAACTCTCTCACTTTTTCACACTTCATTTCAATCACACACTTTCACTGACATACAACAGTAAATAGACAGACAGTTTGACAGATAGCGCTTGCTGAAGAGCAATAACTACCGCCATTACGTTCCAGCTCCCCTTTTATACTTCCGGGTATGCCGTCACAATGACGTCATCACGCACGCCAATCGGATTGGCCTAGTTGGCATTCTGGTTTCAGATTCGCTGATGCTAAGGGAGCATCCCCAAAGCGTCGTCCCGATGCAGTGCGAGTTCCCTCGAAAGGGAACTAAGGATGGGTTGCACCAAAAAGGATTCAATTAAGCACAGTTTAGTTTAATCTGGGATTTGTTGATCTAGGCTTTATTTTAAATCGAGTTGTGTTGCACCACTTAATTTGAAACCCAGATTAACAAATCGGGGATTCGAATTTAACCTGCGATTAAAACCTCCATTTACGATTCATTTTCGCCGCCATGATGGATTCGCCATTGACAGCAACAATACTAATATTCAATTTCCTTCTTTATTGACCACCAGAAACTCTCTCTCTCTGACATAAGTAGCTCTTGCGGATAAAGGAAATAAACTTTATGTCTGTCTTTATAAAGCGCTACTTAGAGAGACTGTTACTGATCAAGCAGGCAATGAAAACATTGCAGAAGCGCATGCGGATTTCATAAGCATGGGAATATATTTATAGTATCAATTAATGGAGTATTGTGGCAGCGTAACTTATGACAAAACAACTGTCATGATTGGGGGAGTGACTATCTCCGCTCTTGACAGCGCCGCCCATTCCGTTTGATCACTGGCGCTCACCTCATCATCCCCGCTGCCGTTAATGCTAAATATACTCCTCTCTTCTTTTCTTTGTTTGAAATGACGTGACGGATCTGCGAACTCACGGGCCGCCACGACCCTCACACTCTGCCGGCTCAATGCGCTTTTATTTTTCATTTGTATTAGTAATAAACACTTCTTTGAGACATGACGACACACCCACAGTTTCTATCTCTGTTCAATCATCCGCATAGTTTAATTGTAGGTGTACTTTATTTAATTTCTTAATTTAAACCTCCTCACATGCAAGTTTAAAATTAATCCATAATTGAGATTTAAATCTGAGTTTAAAGTTATGGAGCAACAGGATATAAGTTAATCAATCTTAAATATAGATTAAATCCAGGATAAAAAGGATGGTTTAAATGTAAACCTGCTTATTTTTAAACAAGGATTAAAGTTTGGTACAACATTATTATATAAACCTTGATTTAATCGAGATTTAAGATTAATCCTTGTTGGTGCAACCCACCCAAAGTGAATGAAAAATGGATAGAATTAAGAAATGCCACACTAGCAAGAGTGCTGGCATTTGACTGGTAGTGTAATTGGATCAGCACAAAACATATGTCTTGTGTAAAATGGTGGTGTCTGTGTATGTGCAGGTGGAGAGGTAGAGAGAGACTGGCTGGCAGTTGCAGCATTACAGTGTCGTCTGGATAAAGAAGGTGGCACCAAACTTTTCACAGACCTCATAACAAGCAGTAAAAACGAGAAGATCTTCCAGGAGAGCATTCAGCTCGCCATCTGTCTGCTAGAAGGAGGCAACACAGAGATCCAGGTAGGGAAGCTGATGTCATAAAAATATTTAGCTATAGTTACAAATATTGTACCCATTGTTTCCTATGCATATTTATAACAGAACTCCTTCTACAAACTTATGATGGGAGACAACAAGTCGGAGAAGTTTTTTAAAGTGCTGAATGACCGCATGAAGAATGCACAGCTGGACATCAAATCCACCATCTCTGTCAATGTGGGAGAAATGACCAATAAAGCCAAAGATGACAAAGATTTAGAGACAGGTAATTAAAAAAAAAGAATTTGAATGCTACATCTGATTTATTCAATATGCATTTCTAATAAATGAAACAAATGAGTCTACATACATTGCTGGCTCTAACAATGGTTTCCTTCAGGTTCAGTACCTTCCTTCAGCCAATCTGAACAACCAATACAACCTGAGCAGCAGGAGGTAGAAACCGAAATGGGCCCCTCTGTCACCATCATGAAACCCATCCTGCGCTTTCTACAGCTCCTCTGTGAGAACCACAATCAGGACCTTCAGGTCTGAACAACCCCAGATTAGAATTTAGAATTTAAATTTAGAATCAGATCCGATGATTATGTCATCTAGGATGATTAGAGAATGAACCAAAGAGCCTATTCCCAGGTCCTATTCCCAGGTTTAGATAAAAAAAAAAATTATCCCAAATGTTCAGTGTAGTATCAGGGCTTTTGGACCCAACTGTACATAAATGATTAACCCCAATCATTTAATTATAATGTTTGTTTAATTAAAAAAATTCGCATTCTTTGCTCTAGAATTTTCTTCGCTGTCAGAACAATAAGACAAACTATAACCTGGTGTGTGAGACACTCCAATTTCTGGATATCATGTGTGGCAGTACGACAGGAGGGCTGGGACTGCTGGGCCTTTACATCAATGAGAACAATGTGGAGCTGATCACACAAACCCTGGAGACCCTCACTGAGTACTGCCAGGGACCATGCCAAGAGAACCAGGTGAGATTTTGTATAGAACATTTTTTGGCCATAGATGCTTTTAATAATCCACAGCTGAGAAGTTGCTTAATTAGCACTTTAATTATGAAGTCATAATTTCATCATTTCTATGCCATTCTTCCTCTTTTGGACCACAAAAGGAGAATTTAAAAAAACAAACGTCCCACCCGCGCATGTCTATATAATGGCAGAGAATAGCGACCAGCATCAAGCTTTTAAAGGTCCCATGGTATGGCATTTTTCTATCATTTTATAGTGTCTCCTGAGGTGTACTTATATTGTTAGTATGATTTTTACATCATAAAATGGTGACGTCAAACCAGGAGACTTCAGGATTGGCTAGTCTGGCCTGTCATTTTCTCAAAGGCAGAGAAAGACAGCCAGAACTCGGGTTTACACCGATCAACATTTCTATCCACTTGGGGACAATATTCAGGCTAGGGGAACTCATATTAATGTTGAAAAACCTCATAAAATGAAAATTTCATGCCATGGGACCTTTAAAAAAAAATGCACAAGTATCAAAGAATGTTTCGATGCAACATATTGTATATTCCAAGTATTCGGAGGTTATACAACAGGGATTGGTAAAAAACAAAAACAAAGTGTATAATGTAGGGTATTATTTAATGAAAATCCTGACCTTGGCTGTTGGTCTTCTGTGCACGGCTATGTGATGATTCTGTCTGTTGTCTATCTATCTGACTCTATCTGTTTGTGTGATTCTATTAGCACCGCCATTCACTCCAACTTGCCCAGAAAAAGCACAAAAAATTTGAGAAATCAAGACACATTGATATGAAGTACAGTACAATCCATGTATCCAGGTGAATATATTTGTTGTATCCATTATCGCATTGTCATTTGTCGTCTGACAATCGAGTTCCGGTCTGGAGATATTCAACTCGGTAAAGAAAATACACAGATACTTTTTGGGGATTTCTAAGCATGGTATTAGTCTCGATTACTTACTTGTGTGCTTTTTCTGGGTGAGTCGGAGTGAACTGTTGTGCTAATAGAGTCACATGAACACGCAGTAGAGCACAGAAGACAAATGGCCACGGTCAAGATTTTGGTTAAATAATACATTATATTTCGGTTTGTTTTTCACCAAACCCTATTGTATACCCTCAGAGCACTTGGAATATACAGCACTTGTCGCATGGGATCATTCAGACACTTTTGCTGTCTTTTTTTTAAAAAGCTTTATGCTGGTTGCTCTTCACTGACATAGACAAGTGCGAGTGGGAATTTTTTTTAAATTCTCCTTTTGTGGTCCAAAAAAAGAAAGAAGGGCATACGGCATTAGAACAACACCATGGTGAGTAGACAATGACTTACTTCACTCTAAAATAAAATAATCCCTTTAAATACTTGATTATAAAATTAAAATTTAAGATTCAAAACAGAAAATGGAGATTCAGTAAACATCAGATTCAGAAAGAGCTTTACCGACCATGTATTAAAACGCACAACCCAATATTTATTATAAAAGCAAAGCGTTTCTTTTTTAAATGATTTTTGTCGACAGAGACAAATTATCTAGCAAAACATTGTTTTTAATTCATGAAACCTCTTTTTTGTCTCTCTGAAGACCTGCATTGTCTCACACGAGTGCAACGGCATTGACATCATCACAGCCTTGATTCTGAATGACATCAGTCCTCTCTGTCGTTACCGTATGGAGTTGGTGCTGCAGCTCAAGGTGAAGATAAAGTCAGGATGCATACACAGGCTTTGCTTGAATCATAAAAATAATTTTCATAACTCTTAACTCTCTTTCAAACTAATGTGCGATTATTGTCAGGACAATGCCTCTAAGCTGCTCCTCGCTTTGATGGAAAGTCGTCATGACAGTGAGAATGCAGAGAGGATCCTGTTTAACCTTCGGCCCCGAGAACTGGTCAGTCTGGCTATGTCTTGTGTATTAGGTGTACGAAGTGTAAAAGTAATATTTTAACAGTACTGTATTGTATGTCTTTAGGTGGAGGTGATAAAAAAGGCTTACCAGCAAGAGACTGAATGTGAGGAGGGAGAAGTGTCGCCACGGGAAGTTGGACACAACATCTACATCCTGGCACTACAGGTGGACCACTGAATCATAATGCCATACTGTTGTATTTGGAGAATTGTTTTTTAACTGATACCGCCACTGATTCTTTTTATTTTGTCTTGTTATATTTTGTCCAATACCTGATATAAATCAAACATTGAAATTAAAGTGTTATTAAATATATTGTTTGATTTTTAATAATAATAATACATGTATTGTTTAATTTTATAATTATATATAATGTATTATATATATATATATATATATATATATATATATATATATATATATATATATATATATATATATATATATATATATATATATATATATATATATATATATATATATATATATATATATATATATATATATATATATATATATATATATACACATATATATATATATATACACATATATACACAGGTGCTGGTCATATAATTAGAATATCATCAAAAAGTTTATTTATTTCACTAATTCCATTCAAAAAGTGAAACTTGTATATTATATTCATTCATTACACACAGACTGATATATTTTAAATGTTTATTTATTTAAATTTTGATGATTATAACAAACAACTAAGGAAAATCCCAAATTTAGTATCTCATAAAATTAGAATATTACTTAAGACCAATACAAAGAAGGGATTTTTAGAAATCTTGGCCAACTGAAAAGTATGAACATGAAAAGTATGAGCATGTACAGCACTCAATACTTAATTGGGGCTCCTTTTGCCTGAATTACTGCAGCAATGCGGCGTGGCATGGAGTCGATCAGTCTGTGGCACTGCTCAGGTGTTATGAGAGCCCAGGTTGCCCTGATAGTGGCCTTCAGCCCTTCTGCATTGTTAGGTCTGGCATATCGCATCTTCCTCTTCACAATACCCCATAGATTTTCTATGGGGTTAAGGTCAGGCGAGTTTGCTGGCCAAATAAGAACAGGGATACCATGGACCTTAAACCAGGTACTGGTTGCTTTGGCACTGTGTGCAGGTGCCAAGTCCTGTTGGGAAATTAAATCTGCATCTCCATAAAGTTGGTCAGCAGTAGGAAGCATGAAGTGCTCTAAAACTTCCTGGTATACGGCTGCATTGACCTCAGAAAACACAGTGGACCAACACCAGCAGATGACATGGCACCCCAAACCATCACTGACTGTGGAAACTTTACACTGGACCTCAAGCAACGTGGATTGTGTGCCTCTCCTCTCTTCCTCCAGACTCTGGGACCCTGATTTCCAAAGGAAATGCAAAATTTACTTTCACCAGAGAACATAACTTTGGACCACTTTTTTTTCCTTTTTGTCTTTAGCCCAGGCAAGACGCTTCTGACGCTGTCTGTTGTTCAAGAGTGGCTTGACAGAAGGAATGCGACAGCTGAAACCCATGTCTTGCATACGCCTGTGTGTAGTGGTTCTTGAAGCACTGACTCCAGCTTCAGTCCACTCTTTGTGAATCTCCCCAACATTTTTGAATAGGTTTTGTTTCACAATCCTCTCCAGGGTGCGGTTATCCCTATTGCTTGTACACTTTTTTCTACCACATCTTTTCCTTCCCTTCGCCTCTCTATTAATATGCTTGGACACATAGCTCTGTGAACAGCCAGCCTTTTTTGCAATGACCTTTTGTGTCTTGCCCTCCTTGTGCAAGGTGTCAATTGTCGTCTTTTGGACAACTGTTAAGTCAGCAGTCTTCCCCATGATTGTGTAGGCTACAGAACTAGACTGAGAGACCATTTAAAGGCCTTTGCAGGTGTTTTGAGTTAATTAGCTGATTAGAGTGTGGCACCAGGTGTCTTCAATTTTGAACCTTTTCACAATATTTTAATTTTCTGAGATACTGAATTATGGATTTTCCTTAGAGTTCAGTTATAATCATTAAAATTAAAAGACATAAACGTTTGAAATATATCAGTCTGTGTGAAATGAATGAATATTATATACAAGTTTCACTTTTTTAATGGAATTAGTGAAATAAATCAACTTTTTGATGATATTCTAATTATATGACCAGCACCTATATTTTTATAGCACCTATATATATATATATATATATATATATATATATATATATATATATATATATATATATATATATATATATATATATATATATATATATATATATATATCATATTTTAAGGTTGTTGTTCTATATATAGTACAACAACCTTAAAATCAAATTGTGTAATGTAATTATTTACCTATAAATAATTTACGATTTTTCTGACTGGCAGTTGTAAAGACCATAAAGTTTCCATGTTGTTGTTTTTTTGCAGCTTGCACGACACAACAAATCACTCATCATGCTGCTTAAACCACAAAAGAAGACAAAAGAGGAAGAAGAGGAAAGCATCTCCTCTATGGTAACCTATGAACTGTACTTTTATTAAGCAAATGTTTCATATTTTCTAGAAAATAAAGTCTGGCATTTTCTGTTTTTGAGTTTTTGCTTGTGTTTATTGCAGCTCACCTTGAACAAGCAACAGCTGGAGGAGCAACAGGAGGATCCATTGGAGCACTATGACCATCAAACTGCTCAGATTGAGGTAATTGAAAAAAAGATATATGTGTGCAAAAACAAACAGCAGTAGGAATATTAGGCTGTTGTCACTAAAACATTTCGCGACCCCATTTCGCATGGCAGTTGTTCACAAAATTTTTTGGAACTTTGCACACGCCTCCCCTTCCAACCAGGTGAAAGTATAAACATGGTTTGAGACGCGGATTTCTGTGTGTATGCACACAACACTTCTTACACATCGCGCGCAAATTCAAATTAAAATTCAAAGAGAAATATATATATATAATATATTTCTCTTTGTGTATTGTAATCATTGCCCTTATTGCAATTTCTGCTTTACTAATGTCATCAATTACATTGTGTAGTTTAGCACTGCTTGTGGTCTCAGCCAAACCAGCACTGCATCACAATCTCTCCATTCAGCTAGGATCATCAACCATAAGGACAGGACAGCCAGGAACCTTGGGGTTGTGATTGATGATCAGCTAAAATTCACTGACCACATTACTGCAACAACCCGGTCCTGCAGATTTGCACTATTCAACATTAGGAAGATTAGACCCTTCCTATCAGATCATGCCACACAACTACTGGTACAAGCTCTTGTTCTCTCCAGACTGGACTACTGCAATGCTCTTCTAGCGGGCCTTCCGGCATGCACTATCAAACCCTTGCAACTGATCCAGAATGCAGCGGCGAGGTTGGTCTTTAGTGAGCCGAAGAGAGCACACGTCACGCCTCTCCTCATCAGTCTGCACTGGCTACCAATAGCCGCTCGCATTAAATTCAAGGCACTGGTGCTCGCCTTCAAAACATCCACTAGCTCTGCCCCAACATACCTAAACTCGCTCGTTCAGACTTACACACCCTCCAGGAACTTGCGTTCTGCCAGTGAACGACGCCTCGTGGTGCCATACCAGAGAGGCATGAAATCGCTGTCACGGACCTTTTCCTGGACCGTTCCCACCTGGTGGAATGACCTGCCTATCTCAATTCGTGCGGCCGAGTCTGTAGCCATTTTCAAAAAACGTCTAAAGACATATCTTTTTCAGCAACACCTGACCCATCGAGAATAGCACTTATCATTCTATTCATTGTCTGTCTTGTCTAATTTATTTATAAAAAAAAAATAAAATAAAAAAATTTCTGTTCTGTGCTAGATTAACTGAGAATTGTTACAGCACTTGCATATTGTTAATATTGTTGCCCTTAGACTGCTCTAGCTGCTTCTATTTCCCTCATTTGTAAGTCGCTTTGGATAAAAGCGTCTGCTAAATGTAAATGTAAATGTAGCACTGGTTAACCTTTAATGTGATACCAATGTAAATTATTTCACAAATTCTCAAAATGACAGTCAAAATTGTATGTGACATGCAGATTGTGCGGGAGGACCGCAGCATGGAGCAGATAGTGTTTCCTGTTCACCCCATCTGCGAGTTCCTGACGGAGGAGTCAAAGATCCGCGTGTTTACCACCACAGAGCAGGATGAGCAGGGCAGCAAGATCACACAATTCTTCGAGCAGACCTCCTTCCTGCACAACGAGATGGAATGGCAGAAAAAGCTCCGCAGTAAGTATTGGGCCTGGCGTGGTGTGGCACCCCAAATGATGCCAGTACAAATTTCTACAAATATGTGCTTGAGCAAGGAGCTTTACACCAGGTTTAGTGTGATTGTTTGTGTGTTTTAGGCATGCCAGTGCTGTACTGGTTCTCTCGCCGAATGTCTCTCTGGGGCACCATATCATTCAATCTGGCTGTGTTCATCAATCTTATTATCGCTTTGTTCTACCCACATGAATCTGGTCACTCTGGTATGTTTATGTGTGCATTACCTGTTGGTAGCTATAAAGTATTGATTGTATTATATTATTAAATGCTATACATTTAGCATCAGTTTAAAAGCACATCATTATTGGACTGACTTTGCAAATAGCTTTTGCATGTAGTTTTAACAGTCTCTTGTGCCTACAGGTAGCATAGACGCTTCGTTGCTGATTATGCTGTTCTGGGGATTCGCTGCACTGGCTGTTTTGGGCCTGTTATCCAAGCGCTATGGGTTCCAGGCCCTCACTGTCGCCGTCACCCTGCGTTGCATCTATCACTTTGGCATCGGGCCGAGTCTCATCATGATGGGCGCTCTAAATGTAAGTCTTAGAAGAACATAATACTGTATGTTTGCTTAGATAAAAATTAATTGATTTAATTAAACATTTGCCTCTTTCTCTTTTTAACCAGCTCATCAATAAGATAGTGTTTGTGGTTAGCTTTGTGGGAAACAATGGCACCTTCATCATGGGATACAAAGCCATGGTCATGGATGTAGAGTTCATCTACCACTTGGCTTATGTGTTAACTAGCACACTGGGGCTGTTTGTTCACGAGCTCTTCTACAGCATATTGGTGGGTGTGTCACAACTTATTTTATCACTCATACACCACCGTTCAAAAATTTGGGGTCAGTAAGATTATAATTATTATTTTTTTATTCAGCAAGGATGCATTAAATTTATCAAAAGATATGTATAGTGTTATACAAGATTCTTTCAAATAAATGCTCTTCTCTTGAACTTTCTATTCATTAAAGAATCTTAAATATATATATATATTGTGGTTTCCACAAAATATTAAGCAGCACGTTTGTTTTCAACTGTGATGATATAAGAAATTATTCTTGTGCACCAAATCAGCATATTAGAAGGACTTTTGAAGAATCATGTGACACTGAAAACTGGATTCTGAATGGCTGCTGAAAATTCTGTTTTGCCATCACAGCAATAATTGACACTTTAAAAAAATACTATTTTTAAATGGTAATGATATTTCACTAAATTTTTTCATGTTTGTGATAAATGCAGCCTTGCAAAGTATTTCACTTGGATTTCTTTCTAAAACATTTAAAAATCTTACCAACCCTAAGTTTTTGAAAGGTAGTATAAACTAGCTTTTTTTTATTTATTCGTTTGCTTTTTTCATTGCTGATTGCCATAAAACTCTTTCCAAACACCAAATGCAAATAAAAATTAATTTGGCGAATAAAAAACAATTGCTGCGTCTCAATTCGCATACTATCCGTACTAAATAGTATTCGAAAAAAGAATTAGTATGTCCCAAATCGTAGTATGTTGAAAAGAGTATTCCAAAGATTCCCGGATGGTTTACTATTTCCGGTCAGAATCCGAAGTGCAGATCGATGCGCACTCTAACGGCTGATATTGCCCACAACCCATTGCGAGATGGACGAGGATTCGATTAGAACTACAAACGCGGATAAAAAGTGTTAAACTACAAACATGACGGGTCTGACGGTTAAGTGGAGAGGATTAGATAAAGTGGTTTGAGTGAGCAATTATCAGTATTTAACCTGACGAAAAGATATTTATTCAATGTTATCCACATTATATTTCACCTGCAGCAGCATTGAGAACTTTTGTAATGATACGTTTGGCCATTAACTTTGCAAACACATGAGAGGAGTCTAAAGACCCACGAAAGGCAGATCAACGAGCGACTACATTTCTCTCCGTTACGGTAGGAAATTAAATTTAAAGTGGGGGATTTGAACTGTGACAATGATTGACAGTTTAAACGGTGACGGGACGCACGTAAGAGAGTCCGTTAAAGATGACGAAGTAGTATGTCCCAAAGCTTGCATACTCTTCTGCTACACACTCAAAAGTATGTACTTTTTCTTCACAAAAAGAGTACATACTTTTAGGACGTAGTATAAGTAGGCGAATTGGGACGCAGCCAATGTTCTTGTCAGTGGAAACATAAGATGCTTTCAAACAAATTGTGAAACTGTGGCGTGACGTGATTGTTTATGACCGAAAGACACACATCATCTATTGTCTACTTCACCTCGTGTTCCTCTTTTACCTCCTTCAGTTGTTTGATCTGATCTACCGTGAGGAGACACTGTTTAACGTCATCAAGAGTGTGACACGTAACGGCCGCTCTATTCTCCTCACTGCTGTCTTGGCCATCATCCTGGTCTATCTGTTCTCCATCGTGGGCTTTCTCTGCCTCAGGGATGACTTCATCATGGAAGTGGACCCGCTTCTTATCCTAGATACAGGTAAATTGCATACACCTCCATCTGAATAGTTTTTCACCCAACAGTTGTTGCAGAAAAGGATCAAATCCAGCACTTATGATGAAAACTAAAATATACCATTGATATCATTTTGACAGGCTTAATGGTGTTATTTGTCCTCTATGCAGGTACAGATAACTCTATGAGCAGCTGCAGTGCAGACGGATTGGACTGCACAGAGGAAACTGGGATGGTTGCTCCACCAGAGGGTGAGTATAACATTAAAAACCAAACAATAATGAATGATTATTTTACTGGCATCAGAACTCAACTGATTTTTTTAAATGGCTTTGCAGAAGACGTAGACAACAGAGAGAGAGCATGTGACACTCTTCTCATGTGTATCGTTACGGTGCTGAATCATGGGCTGAGGAACGGAGGAGGTGTGGGAGATGTCCTGCGCAAACCCTCTAAGAATGTATGGAGACCCATAACCATAATCAAATATATGCACATTTGAATACAAAATCTAACCAAACTCGTACAATGTTGTTCATCTTACAGGAGCCTTTGTTCCCTGCTCGTGTAGTGTATGACCTTCTCTTCTACTTCATTGTCATCATCATTGTTCTCAACTTGATATTTGGTGTGATTATTGACACCTTCGCTGACCTGCGTAGTGAAAAACAGAAGAAAGAGGAGATACTGAAGACAACCTGTTTCATTTGTGGTAAGAAATCAATGGATCGAAACATGTTATTGCTACAGCCTGATAATGTGACTGAAACACACACACACACACACACACACACACTGTATTTATTTGTTGTATTTTTTTGATCAAAATACAACCAGAACAAAAATATTGTAAAATTACCATTTCATAATTTAATAAAATATATATATTTTTTTATTATTTAAAATAATAATAATAATAATAAAATGTATTAAATAAATAAATAAATCTCACTGACATCTCACAGATTTTTTTTGTTGCATTGCAACATTATTTTTTTATGAAAATTAAGCACATTTTCCACCCCATTTTTGCATAAATACGGCAATGTAAAACTTTTTTGTTATGATACGAATTTGAAAAAGCATTATACATTACAGTGAAGAGAATGTGGGGTAAAATATGTTAAATTGTCCTGAAATGAATGTCATGATGCACTAAAAAACTCAATTTTCCTTAATGCATGCTTATTTCTTTATTAAAAATATAATTTGTTAATTTATTTATTTTTTAAATATGACCCAACCCTTGACAGTCTTTATAAAAGTCACCCAAATATAAATCACCTGAAATCAGAAGACATTACATAAAGGAATTGCTCTGTATTTATATTTCAACAGGTCTCGAGAGGGACAAGTTTGATAACAAGACCGTGTCGTTCGAGGAACACATTAAATTGGAGCACAACATCTGGAACTACCTCTATTTCATCGTGCTGGTACGGGAGAAAAACAGAACAGATTACACTGGCCCGGAGAGCTACGTGGCCCATATGATAAAGGTACATTTAAGGAAAGTTCCAGCTGATTGGATACTGCTCACACTCATTGTATTAATAACTATTACCAGTGTTGTTTCAGTATTATTTGTATACTATTAGGGTATTTATTAATACTTTATTAATACAAATTATTTTGTTTGCTTTTGTCCTTTTTGTTAGTTTTTTAAATATTTGTATGTAGCTTTAATGAATTCTTCCTTCACTTTGTAATGGTTTTGTTGCTGCCTCTTGTTAGAATAAGAACCTGGATTGGTTCCCACGCATGCAGGCCATGTCTCTGGTTGTAACGGAGGGAGACGGAGAACAGAATGAAATGAGGAACCTGCAGGATCGGCTCACCTCAACTATGAAAGTGGTCACGCAACTCACAAGCCAGTTAACAGAGCTAAAAGAACAGGTATATTTCTCAATGTAGCTTTAAGCCGCGTTTCCACAGAAATTACCTGGAACTATTTGTACCAGAAACTTTTTTCCCAGGAACTTTTTCTCCCCCAGACCTGCTACTTTCTGCGTTTCCACCGCGGTCTAAAGTACCGGGGAGATTAGGCAAATTAGCCCGGTGACGTGAGAATGCGCGCGGCTGCTCCTCCCAGTCACCGACGGACATGAATCACTTTTGCGCGATACTGTCTGCAACAACAAGTGGAGAAGATGCAAGCAGCGCTGCTTTTGCATACACATTACCAACACTGCTTATTTAAACGTGCACTTTCACCTGGTTTGACCATTTTAATGCAAAATGGGATGATGGGCAATCCAAAATCTGAATGTGTTGTAATAGCTCAATTCCAAAATATTTTCTATAAAAGGATAATGAGGTCAGTCATTCATGACAGATGTGTGAAAAGTTAATTGAATGAAAACAATAGACTGAATTAAGCGGTTGAAAGATTAGGTACTAGACTGCAAGTATTTATTTATCACAATAACATCTCTAAGCATTCACTAAAAAAAAAAAAATCACATGACTAGTATTACAATATGCTTCATTAAATGCATAATTTTAGAGACTTCTTCCTCAAATTTGAAATGAAGCAGGACCACACGTATGGCTTCACTTAAGTTGTGGTTATAAGTTATTATACTACATTCACATAGTTATACATTTAAAAATATAATATTTGGGTTTTCTAGATATGTTTATGTGCATATTCAGAAAGACTTGCGAGCAGCAGCCCTTTTATTTGCTTCCAACACTACAATTAGAAAGTGGTTATATAGTTAGAATGTGGAAATTAAATAGACACAGTGACATTTTACACATTTGACTTTATTTTAGACAGATTAGTTCTTACAAAATTAAAATAAGTGTGCAAAGACAAATAAATTACTAGAACAATAAAATGAAATTATAAAATGTGAAAACAACAATATAAAAAAGTGTATTTTTCAGTAACCTGTCCAAGAGCTGTGCCAACACGTACAATATATAAAGTACAAATGTGATAGAGCAAATGCTTCATTCAAGCGGCTGGTCATTGTGGCTACTTCTTGAACAACTGGACAAACTGTCCAAGAACAGACAGAAACCCGGTCTGAAAGTCCCTCTGCTGCCGTCAGCTTTCTTCCGCTTCTGACTGGTGGAATGCCAGCTCTTGCCTCCTCATTTCTCCTCGGCCTGGCTCTCCAGTAACAGCTGCATATATTGGTCTCGCTGTTCTTGTCCATGCTGCAGGACGCCCGGGTTGCATCCTCCATGTCCCTCAGTGCATCAAGAAAAGACAGTCCCTTTTCCTTTTCCCTAAGTAGAAAACTTGCACAGAAACACATGGAAATTAATACACAAGGCAACCATGAAACAATAGAAACCATCAATTAATTATTTAGTGTTTTCACTACAAATAATGAACAATTGCTTGCCCAGCTTGAACAATGCCCAGTGTGCAATTTCTATCATTGGCAATTTAAGTTTACAATTAAAAACAACAAAACTACTCAAAACCATTATGGATTACACATCAGTTTTTAAATATATACACATTTTGTCAGCTTTATACCTCTGGCATGTGTGTGTTTCGGCAGGAGACACGGGACGAGGGCTAACGTGTACTGGTGACCGCGGGGGAAAATACGCTGGTCTCCGTTGCCTGCAATTCATCAGGGCCACCCGTTACGTCTGGAAAAGCACGTTGGAAAAAGTTACTGCAACGTTACACTGCAACGAGTTTAATAGATGATACCAAGATGAGATATTTACCTTCAACCCACTCGGATTCCGGGATGGTTTCCAACAACGCATTAGCCGAGTCTTTCATTACCGCTGCGTCAGAAAAAGACGGTCTGTCCCAACAACGCGTCCAGGCGGTCATGCCACTTGTTGATACGCCGGTCGGAACCGCTCCGGTTGTTATGATCCTTTAATTTCTTGTAATCTTGTCTTAATTTCTTTAACTTCTCTCTGCACTGTTTTCCAGTGTGACTGGAACCGAGTCGATATCTTCAGGTAACGTTATACCTTTTTTAATTGCGGGTCGCCGTTTCCAGTTCCCGCTGGATGTCCTCCTCCGCATATATGCTCAAAGCCTGAACCTAGTCGTCGGTCGAATTTTTTTGTTGAACTCCATTGTTGCAAAGAAAATATTTACTGAACGCAGAACCCACCTCGCAAAAAACGCAACTCTGCCGTCATTATGTTAAGCCCGCCCACCGACTCTATACACGATGTGATTGGCCTGACCAGAGTTTGGTTTTTCCAGCTCGCAAGCCAACGGAGAGTTGCTAGACGCCCTGGCTGCAAATTATATTTGCTGCCGCTAGGGTGCGTCTAGATTTCTAGGCTATGTTTGCCCAGTATTAATGACGTTGGGACACTGGAATGAATGAATTTCTCAGATTCTATATAAAATAATGGCTGTGTATCTGTTCATTTAGATGACAGAGCAGAGGAAGAGACGGCAACGGATGGGTTTTGTGGATGTTCAGTCTGGCTCAAACCCTGGGATGCCTCTGGCTCCTAGTGCTGCTGGAGGAAATCATCAAGTCTACAAGCCCTAATTCCTCCATGTAACCTTGCATTGACTTTATAGAAGCAATAATGTAATCCTGTGATGCTGGTGTACTTCTCAATGTGGAAAAGTTGCGTTCAACTGTTGAAACGGATTGACGGATTGGATCTACACTCCCACTAAAGCACTACTTGACTCAAAATAGTCATTCTTTGAGGGGCTGATTACCTAAAGGTCTTAGTATGCACAAATTTTATATATTTAAAGTATATGAAGTTTTTATTTGATTTTCTTTTTTTTAAAGAGCATCTTTTGGTTAAGATATTTGATAGCTTATCTTCAAAAAACGTTGGATGTATGGAAAAATGTAGCATTACTGTAAGTGAGGCTGATGTGTTTTTAGATCATGAATAATTGTAGTATACTGATGAGAGTGCACATGCTGTATTTATAGGGATGAGCATCATGCGTCTGGCTTGATATGCATGCGAGATGATTTGGGGAATATCATGATATGTCTTAACCACATTATAATGAATGGGAAATGCTAACATGTTACTGTAGATGAATATGAGGTGTATAAATGGCATAATGTATAGAAGCGTGGTTAGAGTTCATACAGCTTTAATTTTAAAACAAAGTGCCTAAAATTGACTAAAAATGAACTTTTGCTCAGGAAAATAACTATTCTTATTTATCTCATCTGTCATTAAAAAACACCGTTTTGAGGACATCCTAATCTATTGTGTAACCAGTAGCCGGTTGCATAAACTGCCAAGACTAGTTTTACAAGTTAGTCATCAAATTTTGTTCTTGAAAACTTTTCATAAGTCAGTTACATTAAAATGTAGATTGGTCTAATTTGACCCCTAACTAACAGCTAGTTGTTCATACTAGTCTTAACATAATGGCTGTTTATGCAACTGGCCCAGACTACATTTTAAATCAAGTGCATTTTTATGGGCACAAAATGAATGCTGGAACATACTTGTATTTTGGTCTTATTAACAGCCAGTGTGTAATTAATCGGTTGTACTATTGATATCAAATAATTTTCAATGTATTGCTTATATTGTTTATGTTGATATGAAGAGCCTCACCAAGTTTGCACAAAATAAACCATTTGGCCATTTCACCTCTTCTGTCTCAAGATTATTAAACGGGAAAGAACAGAATAGAAACGAATTAGACACAATACTTAGCGGGGTTAAGTTCGGCTTGCATCCAGGCTACAAAAGGCTACTACGATTTTACTAGAGCAAATTGTTTTTTTTGTGTGTGTGTGTGTGTGTGTTTTATACATAAAATGAATGATATCTTCCTAATGAAACGAAGCAAAAGCAATTGTACTCAGTAATTCGTGCAGTTCTGTCCATTGACTTGACTTGTGTGAGATCTTCTGTCACGCACGATTCACAATTTCACAGTATTAGGGCGTGAGCAGTGACGCAGAGTGACTGACAGGCTCAATTCCTGAAGGCTCTTCGTTAGAGCGTCAGGCGCCGTTCAGAAGTTCGTCCTCAGTGCAGGTCAACAGGTAGGCTATGTTTTCCGTCATATTAACGCAATATTTAAAATGGGAACAGTATGTATCCCATTAATTTACAACGAAGGGTATTTACAAGTAAAACTTCACCTTCTGGAAAGATGGGAATTACAATTCTGCAAATTCCTGCGAAAGACCGGATCAGTCAAAAAAAAAAGAAAAAGTAAATTGCCAAGCCTTGATTTAATTAGTTAGCCTACTCATAGAAATATAGAAAGTGTTTCTTTTCTAATCCTTTGATGCTGATAAATGATGTTGAATGTAACCTCAGAACACAGGAATAGTCAACAGGGAAAGTCTATCGGCTACTGAAAGATAAATAGCCTAGTGGAATTGTGTGTGTGGTTTTCTCATTTAACCGTACCTATATTTTATCACATAGCCTAATATAATGGTAAGTCATTCTTCTTATTATTAGACTGTTATGATTATTAGCTATATTAACAACAATGTCATTATTATTATTAATATTAGGTTATATGTAATATGAGTGAAATTAGTTTACATTTTCGCAAATACACTATGAAACTTTGTTGTTGTTGTTGTTTTGGGCCATTGTAATAATACTTCGTGTTATAAGGTTGAAACTTCTCGGTAAGTATAATCTAGCCTTTATCAATATGACGTCAGTTTTCAACTTTTAGAACGGAGTGCTGTGGAAAGCCCGAGTCTGCGCGTTCCAGATAAGGAGCGCTATCGGCCGCGCCCAGGTGCCCGGTGCGCTCACACCTCCGCTGCTCGAAACTCGGGTCACCTAATTGAGGGTCTTTAAGGCGCTGACATATTAATATTATGTAGCCTAATCATTATTATTATTTTTTTATATGGGGCCTCTTTCCTTTGAATCTAATAACGTTATGGTAATGGTATGGTTATGGTTATTATGGTATCGTAATGGTTATGGTAAAGTAATTTTGAAAATACTCATCCCACTGACCAACACATTTTCCATTTTTTTACAGCTGTTAAAATCATGTCTGCTTTTCTGCATCACTGTCCATTCCTGAAGTCTACCCCAGGCCCTTCTCTAAGAAATGTGGCAGCATACCTCAGCTTGGCTGACCGATGTCCGATCATTGTCCGCCAGATCTCTGTAAAAGCCACCCAATTCTCAGAGGGAAATGGTAATGCTGTTGTTTTCTATATTTTTCTATAGTATATCATAATGTTTACTATAGGTACCAGATACAATAATGACTTTAACATTCCATATTTATAATATTCCGTTATTCAAATTTCATTAAAACTGACCAAGTAGGCCTATTTTACCCGTCAAAGTTTTTTTCAGTCAGATTTTTGTGTGTGAAAAATAATATTTTATGTTATGTAATGTTATGCTATGCTAGGCTTTCAGGATTTTTTTTATTAACCAAACTTAGTTTATAGATGATTCTAAACTATGTTATGAAAGATATAATGAATTCATACCATTTTATCAATTGTGTAATAATGGGAGTAATAGTTGGCAACATTTTCACAATAATATCTAATATTTTATAGGAACATTGATGTGTAATTTCTTTCCCTATTCACTTGTTGTGTCTCCTAAAATGTCTGATAAACAATGATTTAAATAAGAAATCAATGCCCTGTTTTGTAACAGAAAGTCATATTTTGATTAGAAACCCCATCACATTTTCCTGAGATGTTGATTTATACACTCTAAAAAATGCTGTTAGGTAAAAAAACTCAAAGCAATTGTGTTGTTTTAACCCAGCGATTGGGTTGTTTTAAGCAAACATTTAACCCAACTGCTGGGTTAAAATGACCCATTCACAGGGTTAAAACAACCCAATTGCTGGGTTAAAACAACCTATTCACTGGGTTAAATAATTCACTTAGTCCATTTTCAACCCAACTTGGGTTGTTTTTAACCCAGCATATAACAAACAATTTGAAAATGAGTCAATTTAAATTATAATTACAAACTATTAGTCAAGTCAAGTCAAGTCACCTTTATTTATATAGCGCTTTTAACAATGCAGATTGTTTCAAAGCAGCTTCACAGTGTTAAACAGGAAAATAATGCAACAGAATTTTATTCTGCCCTATAGCCATTCCGGAGAAAACGGTGATGTCATCAGTTCATTTCAATTATCATACAGTGACAGTGTGGGCTTTAGATCAGTAATTAGATCAGTAATTTAGTTGATATGGTTGATTTAGTTTAGTAATTAGAATTATTTGGATATTAAGTTGAAAAATGTATAGTGTCCCCAATTATTACAAAATAGTATAATATTTCCATAAGAGTGCTAAATTTGATTATTCAGTTGTTGTCTTGGTGAATCCTCAAAACAAATGATATCTCTGAAAAGCCTAAAACTGTGGTGTCAGAGAAATTCACTAAAATATAATGTCCTCGTATGAGGACAGTGGCACCCAAGAGGCTAAATCAGTAGTTAATACCCCAGATATGTACACTTGCTTATATTCATCTAAATTTTGTGTTCAGGCCTGCTCCCTCACAAGGAGCCAAACCGACAGCTGGCGACCACAGCGACTCAGGTGGCGATCTCCATGTCCAAAGGCTGTCCTTTTGTTTCCTCGAAGATTGGACTGGTTAAAGCAAGTCCACAAGTACAAGAGGATGTTCAGCCTAATCTAGAGAATCAAGGCACCTTGGGTAAAAAAAAAGAACTCTGTGTGATAGATTCATGGACTTGACTGACTGACTGGCTGATGTCTCTTTTTGCCCCCTCAGTATAATTAGTTCCCTGCTGAAGAGGCTCTTTTGTCTGAGCGGTGTATCATGCAGCGGTTGGATGCATTTTACATAATAACATGCAGCTTGGAGAACATTCTCCTCTCTGCAATTTGCGCCATTTAACTCCAATTTCAGAGACTCCTCAGCTGTGAATAGTAAGCAGATGATGATGACTCAGACTGCTGATGTAACAAAAGCCAGTCTTCAGACAATCGCATTACAGATGAAACTTCACACAGCCGCATGTTTACTAGAAAATAATACCTAATTGGAAAATTGCAGTTTTTGGTTTTTGAAGTATGGTGCATAGTGCTACTGCATAGCCTGTAATTTAAAGAAAATGTAAGATTTAAACAGTGGGATTAAATACCAAACACTTAGGCCTGGTTTCACAGACAAGGCTTAGATTAAGATTAGGCCTTAGTTCAAGAATTTTCAGTAGCTTTTATAAACATGCCTTAAAAAAAAAAAAAACATTACTGGTGTGAATCTTGAGACAAAACAATGGCACTGACTATTATTTTAAGATATCTCAGTGCAAGTTGCTTTCAGTTAAAACAGCTCAAACATGCACTTTAGTCTGGGACTAAGTTTAAGCCTTGTCTGTGAAACCGGGGCTTAGTTTTGTATATGTATTGACATGTAAAAGTGATTTCAATGTGAAAAAAACTGAATTTTGTGTGTGTTTGATGAATTTCTGACAAATCGATGAATTCTTTTCTCCAGGTTTGATGAGCTCGATGTTCGGTGGCTTGCAAAGTCATCAGTCCACTGGTCCTACACACCTTCTTCAGGACAATTTTGGTGAGTTTGACATCATTTTCCTTATGATTTACTGTACAATTGTATATTACTATATCTGCAGTATATTCAATATCACATTTTTGACTCATTATTTGATTGGACTGCAAGAAGTCTTCTTTGTGTGTGAAAATATCTGTTTTTATAACTGAACTAATGGAATGACAATGTGGAATAATAGATGGTCAGTAAAGGGTAAGTTATCGAATTGATCCAAGACGGTTTAATATAGTATACAGTGTATATTCTGCAGCACTTAGTCTCAATCTTCTTTCATTCCCTCCCACTTATTGACTGTGGTAATTGCCTGTCTACTCTTTAAATAATTCAGCCAGAGCCAGTTTCAACTACGATGACTTCTTCACTCAGAAGATAGTGGAAAAGAAGAATGACCATACCTACCGTATCTTTAAGACGGTGAACCGTTTTGCGGAGGTTTTCCCTTTTGCTGAGGACTACTCCATCCCTGGACGCTTGGGCTCCCAGGTGTCTGTATGGTGCAGTAATGATTACCTGGGCATGAGCCGACATCCCAGAGTTGTCAAGGCCATAAGGTCAGTACATAAAACAGACATTGAAAAAATGTTTGCCCTTATCTGTTATCCTATGTAGAGAATAACAAATGAAGGTGCAGCAAAGTATACTAACTTGTGCTGTATGTTTTTCAAATATACGGTGGCATTGTAGATTTGCTAAATACTGTATGCCAATTTTAATACAACGTTAAAGATTCGAATTGTTTGTTTTTGGATATACATACAGTATAGCTGCTAAAACGAACTGAGTAATCACAGCTTTTATTGTTTCTTAGAGAGGCTTTGGAGAAGCATGGTGCAGGAGCAGGTGGAACCCGAAATATCTCTGGGACGAGTAACTATCACGTGGCCTTGGAGACTGAGCTGGCCCGTTTACACCAGAAAGATGGAGCCCTAGTCTTTTCCTCCTGCTTTGTAGCCAATGATTCCACCCTCTTTACTTTGGCTAAAATTCTCCCAGGTATCAAACAAAACAGAATGAACTGTGTGAATTAATAAATTAATTTTAACGTTTGAACAGTAGTGTTGTTCTTCTGAAAATCCTCTAAAAATGTCTTTTCTCTGCAAAGACTGTGAGATTTACTCAGACATGGGCAATCACGCCTCCATGATCCAGGGCATCAGGAACAGCGGGGCTAAGCGCTTAATTTTCCGACACAACGATGCCAGTCACCTGGAGGAACTTCTCAGCCGCTCAGATCCACTCACACCCAAAATCGTGGCCTTTGAGACTGTGCATTCAATGGATGGTGAGTAGATAATATCACACAATTGATTCTAAAGAGTTTGTTTTCTAGTATCAAAATAGCTGAAAACAGCTCTGTTTCTTGTCGCGTCACATTCAATCATGAATTCTGCATGAATCATGAAAAATATAGACAAAAATTTGACAATGTCATAGGTTTGATTCCCAGGGAAAGCGTATACGGTGTAAAACTTGAAAACAAGTGCACTCAGTATTTTTTCGTTATTAAAAAATAAAATGTACTTTGGAAAATTAGTACACAAGGGCATCAAAATTGTACCTTTAGAGATACAACAGCTTGTCATTGGGGTTGTACCCTTAAAAGGACATCTTTGTACCTTTTTTTATCCTAAAAGATGCATATTAGTACAAGTACACATACTTACATATTAAAGGGTTAGTTCACCCAAAAGTGAAAATTCTGTCATTAATTACTTACCCTCATGTCGTTCGACACCCGAAAGAAGTCCGTTGATCTTCGGAACACAAATGAAGATATTTTAGTTGAAATCTGATGGCTCTGAAAGGACTCCATTGGCACAATGGCACGGTTCACTCTCAAGACCCTTAAAAGGTACTAAAGACGTCGTTACAAAGTCCATCTCACTACAGTCGTTCTACAATAACTTTATGAATCGGCGAGAATAGTTTTTGTGCGCAAAAAAACCCTAAATAACGACTTATTTAGTGATGACGATTTCAAAACACGGAATCATGAAGCTTCGAAGAGTTATGAATCAGTGAGTCGAATCAGCAGTTTGGATTGCCAAATTTCAGCAGTTTGGCGGTTTGACACGCGATCCGAATCATGAATCGACTCACTGATTCATAACGCTTCAAAGCTTCATGATTCCGTGTTTTGAAATCGTCATCACTATATAAGTCGTTATTTAGGGTTTTTTTGCGCACAAAAACTATTCTTGCCGATTCATAAAGTTATTGTAGAACCACTGTAGTGAGATGGACTTTGTAACGACGTCTTTAGTACCTTTTAAGGGTCTTGGTCTTATGGGTGTCGAACGACATGAGGGTAAGTAATTAATGACAGAATTTTCATTTTTGGGTGAACTAACCCTTTAAGGTACTATGAACTTTTCTGTGGTAAAAAAAAGGTACAAATATGTCCTTTTAAGAGTACTGCCCCAGTGACAAGCTGGTGTACCCCTACATTTTGACACCCTTTTGCTGAGTGTGTATGTACACTCACATGAAATAAAGATTCCAGTTATCGGTAGCCAGTATATGCCGTTTTATTTTACATGGAGCGGGTCGCCTCATTGGGGCGGCCATTTTGAGATTACGTGACCAGCCAAATACTGCTCACTTTATCTTGGCAACAACCCTTTTATCAGATGCTTTGGCTCGTGGAATAAATTAATCATGGCCAACTGATAATAGTGCATTTCTACTCTGCATCTGTAACTTAAAACTCCATCTTTTGCATGACGCTGCAACTAACTACGTCTCAATTTGTTTCTCAGGTGCAATTTGCCCTTTAGAAGAACTGTGCGACGTAGCACACAAATATGGTGCTCTGACTTTTGTGGATGAAGTCCATGCTGTCGGACTGTATGGGGCTCATGGAGCAGGTGTAGGAGAGAGAGACAACATCATGCACAAGATCGATATTGTCTCTGGAACTCTGGGTAAGAGAGATACAGTCAATGTCAAAAGCATGATTATATCCAGTATAGTCAATGTCACCTGTGTTCTTGCCTTAATCCTTTTCATCAAGATTACACTGTTTGAATTGTCTCTAGGCAAGGCATTTGGCTGTGTGGGTGGGTACATCGCCAGCACTGCCGCCCTGGTGGACACTGTGCGCTCCTACGCCGCCGGGTTTATCTTCACTACTTCCTTGCCTCCCATGGTGCTGGCGGGGGCTCTGGAATCGGTGCAAGTGCTGAAGAGCGCAGAAGGCCAGGCCTTGCGCAGAGCCCATCAGAGAAACGTCAAACTCATGAGACAGCTGCTGCTGGACGCTGGGCTGCCTGTGGTCAACTGCCCCAGCCACATCATTCCTATACGGGTCAGTGTTGGCAATTGTAGTGTTAACAATTATGGGCTGTAAATACTCAAGTTATTTTACAGGGTTAGTTCACCCAAAAATGAAAATTCTGTCATCAACAATTACTTACCCTCATGTCGTTGGAAACCCGTAAGACCTCCGTTCATCTTCAGAACACAAATGAAGATATTTTAGTTGAAATCCGAGGGCTCAGAAAGGCCTCCATTGGCACAATGCACTTTATGGGTCGCAAGGTACTAAAGACGTTGTTACAAAGTCCATCTCACTACAGGGGTTCTACAATAACTTCATAAAGCGAAGATAACCGTTTTTGTGCACAAAAACCCCTAAATAACGACTTATATAGTGATGACCGATTTCAAAACACAGCATCATGAAGCTTCGAAGCGTTATGAATCAGTGAGTCGATTCAGCGGTTTAAATTGTCAAAGTCACATGATTTCAGCATTTTGGCGGTTTGACACGCGATCTGAATCATGATTCGACTCGCTGATTCATAACGCTTCGAAGCTTCATGATGAAGTGTTTTGAAATCGGTCATCACTATACAAGTCGTTATTTAGTTTTTTTTTGCACACAAAAACTATTCTCGTCGCTTTATAAAGTTATTGTAGAACCACTGTAGTGAGATGGACTTTGTAACGACATCTTTAGTACCTTTTAAGGGTCTTGAGAGTGTAAAGTGCCATTGTGCCAATGGAGGCCTTTCAGAGCCATCGGATTTCAACTAAAATATCTTCATTTGTGTTCCGAAGATGAACGGAGGTCTTACGGGTGTCGAACGACATGAGGGTGAGTAATTAATTACATAATTTTCATTTTTGGGTGAACTAACCCCTTAATTGTTCTATAACTGCACTGACGAGTGTGCATGTTATTTGCAAGAATGTAACCATTTCTTGAACACATTGGGGGACCATACAAATTGCATGGGGAACAGAAAGCAGCTCTGTTAATGTTTCTTGTCCCATCACATTCAGTTATGAACTACACACGAATCATGAAAATTATCGGCTGCATTTTCAATTCTAAACAGAAAAACATTGACTTTTTTGCATCACTCATATTTAATAATAATAATTTGTTAAGAACGCCCACCACACACCAGCTTATCAGTGGAGAGGAGACAGAGTGATGAAGCTAATCAGTATATGGGGATGGTTAGGAGGCCATGATGGACAGAGGCCAAAGGGCAAATTTGGCCAGGATGCCGGGGTTACACCCCTACACTTTTTACTGTCAGTTGGTAAACACTATTCAGTGTTTAGCTACTTACATCTTAAGTAGCTAAAGTAAAGGAGGAATGGGGGGGATATCTGATTTGGCCATATCTGATTATTATTACCCTCAATGTTTATGGTGGTTACAGCTCTAATTATATGTCATGTGGAGAAAGACTTGGTCTGCACAAGTATAAATGTTTCAACTTTAAATCTGATATTTCAGGTTGGAAATGCAGCGAAAAACTCCAAGGTGTGTGATATTCTGTTGGAGGAACACAACATCTATGTTCAGGCCATAAATTACCCGACAGTGGCTCGCGGGGAGGAGCTACTGCGGTTGGCTCCTTCTCCTTTCCACAACCCCATTATGATGAACTACTTTGTAGGTGAGTGATCATATGCAATAGACCTTATTCACAGCAGCGCCATCTTTGTTTATCTGTGAGGGATAAACATACATCTCTTCAGTGGGTTGTACTATTATTTAATGTGTTTTTGGATTGTTCTGCGGATGAAACACTGCAAAAAATATCTTTCCAAGTAATTTCAGTAGACCAAAAAATACAGGCAACATGAGCTGTGGAAAATTATAAGTGATCTAGGAGCTTTATACAGCGGATGCCACTGAAAACACAGTAAGTTTATCCCTCACAGCCTCGCTTTCACGCTCTGAATAAGGTCTGTTGAGCAAACTATTCCTTTTTATAGTTTAAGAGAAATGCTAGCGCCGATATACAGAATAGCAGTTAAACTGATTTTAATTTGTTACACAACATGT
The DNA here is from genome assembly GCF_949357685.1 of Gobio gobio. Lineage (NCBI taxonomy): Eukaryota > Metazoa > Chordata > Actinopteri > Cypriniformes > Gobionidae > Gobio > Gobio gobio. Next base: position 43,613,310 of record NC_137116.1, on the reverse strand, counting down.
GCCATTGCTGTAGGGATGTCCCCAGATGTGCTTACATTTTACACTGATTATGATCTGTATCTGTATTTTTAATAATATTTTATGTTGGACAGAGAAACTGTTGGATGTCTGGCAGGAGGTTGGCCTACCGCTGAATGGACCGGCTGTAGCCTCATGCACATTCTGTGACCGGCCTCTCCATTTTGACCTCATGAGTGAGTGGGAGAAGTCCTACTTTGGTAACATGGAGCCGAGGTACATCACTGTGGCTGCACAGTGAGTGAGTTTCAGCAGACCAAGATGAAGATCTGTTTTATCAGATTTGATCAGTCTTCAAATCCCCTTCCATTCTAAAATATTTTCTGGTGCTCAAAATGTCCTAAATCATTTAAAGCAATGTTTGTGGCAAGAATTGTGCTTCTGTATTGTTTGCTGTGACTGCTAATGATGCAAGAATAATTTGTTTTCACATATTCGTATAAGTGTACCACTAAAATTATTTATTAAGACTTGAGGCTGAATCCCACATTAATTGTGTGTCCCCTCTGCATGACAACAAACCTGCACATGGACACTTTTTGGTAGTTTCCTATTATTAAATATATGGATATCAAACATTGTTTTCAATAATACCCTAAGATGTTATTGTCTGTATACTATACATAACGCATGAAAGATCATGTTTAATAACAGCTTACACTGAGACTATGCCACATGTCCCCTTTCCTGTTTTGGACCGTTTTCTTCTCTTGCACTCAAATTCATGAATTTAAAAATGCAATAAATATGGTCAATTCCAACAAAATGCATCAGGTAGCTACTTCCAACCACTTGGTTACAAATACCAACAAAAGCAGTAGATATTTGTTCTATGAATCTGATGAATTTAATTTTAAATTGAGAGACTGGAAATGATAGAAGAACATTTGCAAAACACTAACAAACGATGGTCAACTAAAATTACTTAATCTAAAAAAACATATAAAATTGTCTTGGATGGGACCAAGCGGCCCTCTCTTGACGGAAGAGACTTAAACTGCAATTCATCGACTGGCCGCTAGGGACAGTCTTCAAAAGGGAGTCAAATCTGTCTCTCCCCCATTTTAAAATGCCCAATTTTACAGCAGAAACAAATATGTTTACAGCCTGGTACAAAAAGTGGTTTAGGTGTATATAGCTAAATTTGCCCTTAACGGCAACTGTGAGGGGGTGAATTTTTGTATAACTCATTCGTTTAATTTATATTAAGCCTTAAAGTTATGCATAATTAAGGGCATGGCCACTTGAGTGACAGGTGGATTGCTGCTATGTGGGCGTGGTTTCAGTAACCAGGCACCTAAGCTCCACCCATGTCCCGCCTCTTTGCCCATTTTTGGTTATCCAGGAGTGACGCACGGTGACACGCTGCCAAGATGGCGACGGCCAGGTCCGCCCACTTTGGGCTTCAAAAATGCTCTTCAGAAACCTACGGTTGGCGTCATGGACACTTCGTCCATTGTTTTATACAATCTAAAAAAAATGTGACTTACTGAGCTATGAGATCTCATAATTTTGACAAACACAACTAACAAAACTCAAATTTGACTAAAATTGCTAAATTATATGTATCATAAGTGCATTTCAATCATTTATTTATAATGTTATAAATGATAAACAAAAATGTATGTATAGTGCAAATACATTGACACAACGTTCTTGTGTGTTTAATATTTTTATTGTTCAAGGCAAGGATGATACAAAACCCATTTATCTGTTTGATCTTTAATAGCTGGCCATGTTCTGTAAGAGATTAGAAAGACAAAAGATTTTCAGTAGTATTACAGTATTTTCCAGAATAACAAACACTATCCAAAATGACATTTGCAGGTTATTTAACTTGTTTGTTAATATAAAACACATACCTTGCTGATCCAGTCAATGTAGCCGCTCACACGAGTGAAAACGGTGGGCTTCTTGGAATAGTTGCAGCTCAGGCCTGAACCAAAGCTGACAATACCATGGACCTCCCAAGCACCGTCGCTACCAGCACAATTCAGGGGTCCACCAGAGTCGCCCTGTGTTGTGTGACAGGAGCAGTTTTAATAAGCCCATTGTTATTGTTGTCTTTTGACGAAAATATCCTTTACATTTATCAGTCAGTGTATGATGCCCAGTTTTTCTCATTACAAAGTCGGCAAGTGTATGATGCCTAGTGTTTTAAAATTTGTTCAGATTTCGTGTAGTGTATTCCAGCTTTAATGCGGGAAGCAGCCTATGTTTATTAGTATTGTACGCTAATTAGAATTAATTGTAATTAAAGATTACATATTTTTTGATAAAAAAAAGATATAAAAGTCAGTAGTATCTCCTTACATTACATCCAGAAACAACACCATCTCCACCAGCGCAGACCATGTTTTGGGTGACCTGAGAACCCCACCAGTCAGACTTGGAGCAGGTGGCGTGATCCACCACAGGCAGGAGAGCCTGCTGCAGGATATCAGCAAGGGGTCCATTGGCTAGAGAAGAAAAGAAGAAAAAAATTCTAAAATGTGGAAATCTCCACATTTACTGTGATCGTCTTGATGCATATCCATCAGCATTACTTACTGTAGAGACGTCCCCAACCAGTGACGTAGCAGGGAGCATTGTGGGGCAGAATGTCGCCATCCGTAGGAAGACATGCAGGTGTGATAGTGTTACTTGAGGTGACAGCACTCTCCAGTTTGATCAGGGCGATGTCATTACTGCGGTCCAGAGACAACATTAAAACTACATTTCACTGCTCAATTGTTTAAAATCTGTTCTTCGTGAGGCACCCGTACCGGATTGTGAAGGAATTCCAGCCCTCATGGACAATGATCTTGCTAGGGGAGATGGCGAGAGAGCCGTTGTCCTCCTCCTTCAGGTTGTGTTTTCCCAGATACACTCTGTAAGTTCTGCTACTGCTGCAAGGCCACAAGAGAAAGACAAAACCGTTCAGAAACACTTACAAGTGCTATCCAATGGTAAGAAATACCATGGTACTTTGATATAAGCCATGTAACTGAACTCTATAATATTAAAATACTTAGTTTAGGGTCCAACACTTAGCCTAATATTAATTAGTTGCTTATTAGGATACATAAACTAGGACAGTTTATTAGTATTAATAAAGCACATATTAATGCCTTATTCGCATGGTCATATTCTACATCCCTTATTCCTACACAATACCTAACTACCCTACCAACTATTAAAGGGATAGCTCACCCGAAAATGAAAATTCTGTCATTAATTACTCACCTTCATATTGTTTCAAACCCATAAGACCTTCGTTCCTCTTCAGAACACAAATTAAGATATTTTTTTATGAAATCCGAGAGCTCTCTTACCCCTCCATAGACAGCAATTTAATTAACACTTTCAAGGCCCAGAAAGGTAGGAAAGACATTGTTAAAATAATCCATGTGACTACAGTGGTTCAAAACCCCCCAAAATAATCACTTTATTCAACAATCTCTTTTCGTCTGTGCCAGTCTCCTACGCTGTAGACGTAGTAAATACAGTGCTGCGCTTTTTAAGCACTACGGCAGAACGCCGGCTTACCATTGGCCGACGCTGTTCACGTGAGCACCATGACGTATGTGTGTGATGCTCACGCAGGAGCTAGCCAATGGTGAGCCGTAGAACTCGGAAGTACTGCACTGTTTACACTAAGTCAACAGCGTAGGAAATAGATTGTTGAATGAAGTTGTTATTTTTGTTTGTATTCTCATCGCTTCATAACATTAAGGTTGAACCACTGGAGTCACATTATTTTAACAATGTTTTTACTACCTTTCTGGACGTTGAAATTGGTAATTAAATTGCTGTCTATGGATGGGTCAGAAAGCACTCGGATTTCATCAAAATTGAAGACGAACGATGTGAATGTCTTACAGGTTTGGAACGACATAAGGGTGAGTAGTTGATGACTGAATTTTCATTTTTGGGTGAACTTACCCTTTAATAAGCAGTAATTATGAGTTTATTGAGGCAAAAGTCACAGTTAATAGTTAGTTAATAGTGAGAATTGGACCCTAATCTAAAGTGTGACCATAACTTTTTATTTCCAACTCGGGCTGCGTTTAAGATCCTCAGCCTATTCCTCAGACTCACCTGATGCAGTGAGCAGCAGTCAGAACCCACTCATTGGAAATGAGACTGCCTCCACAAGTGTGGTACCAGCTACTACCACTCTTGTACTGGAGGGAAACCTGGGTGAAGAACAGAACAGGGGTCAGTTGACTTCCTTGTGTCCTTGTGTAAGTCGGCAAATATAAACCCTATACATTTTAAGGCCTCTAAATGATCAAAACTTTGCTGAATAATCTGTTGGACAAAATCTATGTGCATAATCGTCTGATTGATAGTTTATACTTTTTTAGCAAGCAAAAGGTCTTTTAGTATAATTCTAAAAATGTCCCTCTTCAGGTCAAGTAAATGTAGGAATAACTTTTATATTGTTAGTAATATTTCAAGATGAACACACATTGTTTACTTGATTATCCACACATCATTTTTTAAAAAAAATAATACACTCAAAAAAAAAAGGTTGTATATGGCACCAAAAAGGGTTCTTCGTCATAATCATAGAGGAACCACTTTTGGTGCTTTATAACACCATATCTTAACATGTTCTGGTAGCGGTGCTATATAGTACCTTAGTTAGCTGTGCTATATAGCACCTTAGTCAAAGAACCGGTGAAGAACCTCTGAAGAACCACTGAAGCACCAAAATGGTGCTATATAGCACTTAAAAAGGTTCCCCTATGATTACGAGCCAAGAACCATTTTTGGTGCCATATAGAACCTTTTTTTTTGTTTAGAGTGTATGATATATCAGGCTTTTGAGGGACGTTTATTTGTTCATCTCTCAGTCATCATTGTATTGCATTGCATTATATGTTTTGCCCCCCAAAATAAAAACTACAAAGATTTGATCATAAAACTAAGCATTCATATATGTTAGTAGTCCTATATACTGTTTAATATCTCATTGATTTGCATTACAAGCTATCAGAATTTCATCTTTTATTGTGGTTTATATAAATATCAGCAACTGCACCAAACTGCATATTTTTGCTAAGTTTAGGCCTCTTAATAAAATGTTTTACTCCTCCAGTATGAGCTCCATATTCTCCTGTATCATAATAATATGAGCCATAAAAGCCTGATGCTTTGTCTCATATGATTAAGAGCTGACTTGCTCGAAATGTCACATTATGCTATTCTGGTGAGCTTAAATATATATATCTTTTTATTTTTTGTGGGAGCAAGTGTGCTGATTTTGTTTTGCATTTTCAATTATAATACTCAACAACAACAAAAAACAAATATGCAAAACTTTTTTTTATGTTTTGTCTAAATTTTCAATAAACTTTTTCCATTTTAAAAATGAATGGAATGTGATTCTACCTGCCAAGGCCAGCTGTGAGGACGGACATCCACACCCCCCACAACCCTCGACACAATAGGAGGGTAGGTGGGCAGCCCACATCCGTAAGCTGTGGTAAAATAAAATGATAGCAATAAACATTATTAGGCATTTTAAAAGTAATAATATTGTTTAAACATATTAAAAAAAGTAAATTTTTGTTTGTTTAAATTAATTGGATGAAAATTAAGAATGATGCAACTGTCCCTGCATTTCATTACCATACCTACAGTCAGTCCTGTATATTATCAGTCTTTAAAGGCTTCTTACCTCCAACAAACAGAACAGCCAAGACCAGTAACTTCATGGTTGTATCGTCAACATTTGCCCTCTCTGCTGTGGCTTATATACTGGCCAGGTCACTTTCAACGTAATGTATGTCCACAGTTAAGCAATCGTTTGAAACAAATGTCCTTGACTGCGTTAGGAAAAACAAATAAAATAGCACCACTTGGTACACTTTGACCTTGATATTTAACAGGGAATAATCGAATAATTGAAAGTAATTTTTATTGTTGATTAAAATTTCATTACAGAACCACCTTTCAAACAGCTTCCCCTTTTATTTGCACTAATACTTTGGATAAATGTATTTAACTGAAGACCAAAAATCTACTTTACATTTATATATATATATTGGGCCACTATTTTTGACACAAATTCTTGTCAATAGCTACTTTTCTCTCACAAGATTAAGCTAAAAAAAAAGAAAGAAAATCAAATATGTTATGAAATGTATAGTTTGTTAGGCACAGGCTTTGTGCACAAGGTGTTATTGTTCATATCAGAATGTCATCTGTGCATTTCACAGGCTGCTAACACACAGTACCACAAGATAACTGATATTTTGGGATGTTTATCTACAAGGTTAAATGGTACTGAGAATACTGTGGCGTGCACAGACCTCCGCTGGGGCAGGGGTGAAGTCACGTTCTGGGGGGCACCGGATTGCTATATGAGTTTCAGCTGGTCTGTAGTGCTGTCCAGGGGTGGGGTTCCCAAAACTATGGTCGCAAGTTTCGTCGTTACCAACAGAGTTCAACGAAACTTGCGACCACAGTTGGCTAATGATGCTTTTGTGAAACTCAGGTTTGTTTTATAAATGTTAGTAGACTGAAATCAGGCATCATGAAACTTGCTGGTGGTAAGTTGACTATTTCTTTCTAAAGTCTATTCTAAATTAGTAAAAACATTCTTTTTCTTTGGTAGCCCAAATATGAAGTTGCCAAAGAAGTTAAAGAGTTAAATAAAGAGTAAAAAGTAATCAATAAATCTGTGGGTCTGCTTCTATTTTCATTTGAATGTGTACGTCTGAATCTGATATTTGCATGCATTTTCTCTTGCCCCACACATTATTTATTATCAATGGGCCTCATTCATGAAATGTTCGTAAATATGAGCAAATTCGGAGTAATTTGCGCGTAAAATGGACCTTTGCGAAAACTCTCCTCCAGATTCACAAATGCTTTGTATACCACGGATTCGGTAGTTAAACGTGTGTATATTAATGAATTTCCAAACATTCGTAAATAAGACGGGCGTGCACGCTCATTCATAATTAGCATAATCCCCGCCCATGAGTTGCAACTGCAAATGACGTGAATGCTGTGGAATCTTCTGGAAGCCTTCTTTCTCAGGTTTGGCTTCAGTATTTTGCATAAATGCTAAAGAGAATAATTGACCATATGCCTAGCAATAAATATTCAATTATCGTGTGTCGCCAAAGCATTTTTAGCCAGCTAAAAAACGCCTGGTGCTCTTCTGAAAACGGCCAGGGCAAGGGCAGCGTTTTTCCAGCTGAGATACTTTGATTGCTATGAATGATACAGAATATCCATGGCAGTAGTAATGTGTAACTAGTATCTCATTTTGAATAATATTACTGATTATAAAAAATGCCGTAAAAAGCAGTATTAACTTCTACATTATTGTTGTTCAGTTGGTGTACAGGATTATTGGTCGTGTAGTATTTGTCCTGCCCCTCCTCAACTGTGATTGGACGGCTTGGTAAAAAGTGACAGTGACGAGCGCTGCCAATTACCCAATGTTGAAAAGACGCTGCAAATCAACTCTTGAAATAATATTTTGGTAGTGCATCAAAATGCAATGCCATCAGTTTGCCTAAATTAGAACATAGAACGTGGAAGTGTTTTACATAGAAGTGTTTTACGCACCATTTACACGTGGTAGGGAGCAGGTGCAAATTTCAACGAACATTTTGAAAATACGAACATTTTCGTGAATCCGAAAATTTACGTCAGAGCGGCTTTACGAACAATTTACGCAAATTTGTTCTGCTCATGTTTCATGAATGAGGCCCATTGTCTTTATTAAATAATTTTCTAAACAGAACCTTAGCATGAGAAGTAAATAAGTAATGTTAGATAGAAACATATTTGTATCAAAGTGTCCATTTACATGACAACGTTTTCAACTTGACAAACGCATTTTGGTCATTCATTTACACAACAACAGAGTTTTGAAGGCCTGAACACGCAAACTTTTCAAAGCGCAAGTTTTGTATGTAAATGCCAACTACTGGCCTGGCATGAATAAAACAGCATTTTCAGTCGTTCATTTTCAAAACAAAAAACACCCCTTTTGTCTCTCCCTCCCAAAGTCCCATTGCTGATAGTGATATCCTGCAGCAGTGGACATGCTGTCTGCACTGGGTCAGATTGGTGGGGCAGCCTGGTGTGTGCCAGTGAAGATTGAGTTTGAAGATAGAATGTGGGTTTAATGCACACGTTATTTATAATCCTTAGTCTGTCATCGTCCTTGAAATGTGTTTATATTTTGATAGTTATCGTACATTGCTGAGTGCACCTTCAATTTATTTAGCAGTATTTCCATTAATAGCGAAGTTTCCGAAATGTGACTTAACAGAATAGACTTAAATAAAATACAAATAAAACACTACATTTCTGCCCAGTGGGCTGCAATGGAAATGTCACTGAGCTAGAAGTCCTCACAACCACAACAGTTTTTAGAACTTTGAATGGAAATAATGTAAAAAAACAAACATTGTGTTCACAGAACTAAATCATACAGGCCATACATGAATATAAAGAGTGTATTTGATCATTTTATTGTTCAAGCCATAGATGATGCAAAACTCCTGCTAATAGCTGGACATGCTCGGTAATAGATGAAAAAAAAAATATATATATATATGTTTCCATAATGACATGAAACTTTAGGGTTCCTACACATTTCCCATTTCCAAATACTTTTCTAGACTAAAATTTCAGACAATATTTAACATAAATGGTTCATATGGCATCATAACAAAAAAATGAGGATAATTAAGTATATTCACTGCACAAGTGTTCAAGACACTGGTGTTGAATAAACAAGAAGAACCTGTCTCACGCACTTTTAATAAAGCTAATATTGACCCCCTGCACTTTTTCATAAGGCAAATATATTTACACTCTTTAGGTTATTACAAAAAACCTCCCTGCAACATTGTGGGAAGGTTATTTTATGGTTGTAAAAATAAAACCTAAGTGCAGATGTTCAGCAGTCGAAGATCAAGATTGAAGGCACAACCGCAAATCTACGTATACTTACGGTTTTTATTGAAAAATGTTTCTTTAGGGAAATTGGTGCCTTAAAGCCATTGTTTACTTTCAAAAGTGAAAAGTGGAAGAAGTTTTTTTAATTAAATTTATCAGAAGGCCCTGATATATAAGATGTTGTTTTCATTTGATTCATTTTATTTTTGTGTAGTTCTGCTCTGTTACTTGGATTCCCTTTTTGTTTTGTATTGTCTTATTGTAATTGTTTTCAGCAATAAAAAAAATGCAGATTTGGGCTGGTCAGTGTTGCTGTCATGTTGTGGCCTTCACGCTTTTCAACTGGATATGTGAGAGACACAGCTAAAGTGACCCAGAGCAACACACTTCACTTTTCCACAGTTTACGGTTCCAGTTATCCAGCCAACAGTGAGTGTTTCTTAGCTCTTTTGTTGCTGCCAGTACCTTACGGAGCCCAGCATATGACGCTGTCAAACATATATACACCGGCCACTTTATTAGGTACACCTTGCTAGTACTGAGTTGGACCTTTTGCCTTCAGAACTGCCTTAATTCTTTGTGACATAGATCCAACAAGGTACTGGAAACTCAGAGATTTTGACCTCAGAGATTTTGGTTCATATTGACATGATAGAATCACACAGTTGCTGCAGATTTGTCGGCTGCACATCCATGATGTGAATCTCCGGTTTCACCACATCCCAAAGGGGCTCTATTGGATTGAGATCTGGTGACTGGAGGCCATTTGAGTATAGAGTTCATGAGTATAACTCACTATCATGTTCAAGAAACCAGTTTGAGGTGATTTGCGCTTTGTGACATGGAATGTTATACTGCTGGAAGTAGCCATAAGAAGATGGGTACACTGTGGTTATAAAGAGATGGACATAGGCAGCAACAATATTCAGGCTGTGATATTCAAACTATGCTCAACTGGTACTAAGGAGCCCAAAGTGTGCCAAGAATATATATCCCCCACACCATCACGCCACCAGCACCAGCCTGAACCGTTGACACGAGGCAGGGTGGATCCATGTTTTTATGTTGTTTACGCTAGATTCTGACCCTACCATCTAAATGAAATCAAGCAGAAATCGAGACTCTTCAGACTAAGGCAACATTTTTCCAATCTTCTATTGTCCAATTTTCAGTTTCCTGTTCTTATCTGACAGGAGTGGCAATCTGCTTCAAGGTTTGCCGTGTTATGCGTTTAGAGATGCTCTTCTGCAGACCTTGGTTATAGCGAGTGGTAATTTGAGTTTCTGTTGCCTTTCTATCAGCTCAAACCAGTCTGGGCATTCTTATCTGACCTCTGGCATCAGCAAGGCATTTTCACTCACAGAATTGCTGCTCACTGGATATTTTCTCTTTTTGGGACCATTCTCTGTAAACCCTAGAGATTGTTGTGCATGACAATCCCAGTAGATCAGCTGTTTCTGAAAGACCCGTCTGCCAGGAACAAACATATCATGTTCAAAGTCACTTTTCTTACCCATTCTGATGCTCACTTTGAACTTCAGCAGATCGTCTTGACCATGCAACTCAATCAGCTCCCTAGTTTCCTAGGTTGTGAATCAGTATAGGGTATACATGAATGTGGCTGACTCCCTGATCAGTGCCCTGACTACTGAACTAGGGAGCTGATTGTGACACACCCGATGTCTACATGACTTAATGCATTAAGACGCTGCCGTGTGATTGGCTGATTAGATTGCGTTAACGAGCAGTTGAACAGGTGTATCTAATAAAGTGGCCAGTGAGTGTATATAATGGCCACAAATTAAGAATTAGTTCTCTCCTTTTAGTAAATGGTGACCACAATTCTTGACAACAATTTACTAATTAGCTCATTCATTTTAGTTAAAAATGAGTTGCCATTACTTTTAAATTAATTTGTGGTCGTGGCTACGTTGAACTAATTTGTTCTCTCGTTTTGATTTAACTAACCACAATTACAATGTGGTCATGATTTAGTAAAACAAATGATCGTATTGTGCACACAATTTACTTTAAATGAAGGAACGAATTAGTAAAACGTGCTGACTAATTATTAATTTGTGTCCAAGATATACATTTGTTCCCGCTGCATGTCATGTGCGGGGCTGTGTAATTTCTTAATTACCCATTTTTTATAATATGCGGTAACTCTGCATCCCCCTCACTTAAGTACTAAAGTCTCTTTGGCCATACCGTAAAGTGGTAGAATCCCAGCCATAACGGATAATGATCTTGCTAGGGGAGATGGCGACAGATCCACTCTCTCTTGCTCCATCAGATTATGTTTTCCCGAATACACTCCGTAACGTCTGCCACTGCTGCAAGGCCACAAAAGGAAAGACAAAACAGTTCAGAAACACTCCAAGTATGAAACATTCATTTATAAAAAGTACTGTAGTGATACCACTGTAGTAATGACATCAAGTGATAACACCACTGTCTTCTATATAGAACCTAAAAGGGGTCTCATCATGGGATCATGTTATGGACTTATGGAGTTATGGAGTTGTAATTAATTAATTCTGCTGGCTTCTAAGATTCTCAACCTATTCCTCAGCCTTGAATCAGACAAAGTAAACAGCCCTAACCCACAAAGCACTCACCTGATGCAGTGAGCAGCAGTCAGAACCCACTAACTGGAAATAAGGCTGCCACCGCAAGTGTTGTACAAGCTACTACCACTCAGAGAACAGGCGCGCCGTTGACACGGGGGACAGGGGGGGTCATGACCCCCGCAGTTTTGAAAAAACAGCAATCGACCCCTGCACTTTTGATAAGTGAAAATAGCCTGTGTGATTCGCTAACTAAAACTTCTGACAATGAACATCACATTCATCGACATAGGCTATATCGTCTGCGATAATATCATAATTGTCTGACATTATCGAGTATATCCCTCACACACACCCAGAGAGCGCACACATACACGTGATGTAGTCCTGTAGGTTAGACTACTGCAGGTGGGCATTTACAGGGCACACTTTCACTGCGTGATTTACTCTATATTTAAATCATTTAATATAGTGTAATAACTGGCAGTTATTCTGAAGAATGTGGGGCCCATGGTCGTGTCCCATACACCGCACGACCATGAGTGTCTCTGAGAATAGGATCACAGGCAGAACAGACCAGCAGGAGGCAGTATCACCTTCTTTCTCTTTTTATTCTGAACACAAAATAAGAACTACACAAGCAGGGCCATACATAGACATAATACATTTATTTATTATGTCTATGGGGCCATTCACATTCACATCCACATCCACACATCCACTCCCATACACATCTCTCTAATAAGTGACTTACATTTTGGACACTGCCTGTTTTCGCTCTACTTCGCCAATGAAAATAGTTTAAAACAAAGCCACAGCACTGTTGTGTCTCTGAGCAAAACACGCAGTGTTTTCATACTGAATGAATGAGCTTTTTGAACGAATCAGTTGAATCAATGATTCGATGACTAAGAAAAATTGAGATAATCAAAGGCTGAATCCGAAATCGCCCCCTAAACCCTTATTCACTATTCCCTACGTTAGTCCACTAATACAGTTTACTTGAAGGAGTGAATGAAAACGAATGAGTGAATTCGGACAGCGGTTGAGTGTACATCGGCTGTACACTCGTTATTGAGGTGCAATGTAAGACTGAATGAGTGCACTCAATAACGTCCACTATGGTTTCGGACACCACTACAAATGGCTGGCCCCTCTAATAATGCCCTATTTGAGGGTATAGGGGCCGATTTCGGATTCAGCCAAAGAATTTGTTCCTGAATGAATCAGCCGTTTGAATGAATTGGTTGAATCTCAATGTCTCACTCATTAACAGTGACTTGCTGCCATGTACTGGCGGTTTTAAATTCACATTTAAAGTATCTTTTCGTGTCTTAATTCATTTCAAATGTCAATATTCAACGTTTTATGTTTAAAACATCAAAACATTATTTATGCATTTGTAACTGCAGGTTATTCATTGTCACCTCTGAGCTGCATTAAACAGTCTAAATGCATCTAAATGCCACTTCATTCACTTCCTCTCCATTGCAAAGATACATTTTGTTATTTAATTTGATTGGTAACAGCCCTATTGTGTCTTATTATAATTACATTTTATTAAATTATGAAATCGACACAAAAGACAATTAGAAAATTGACACAAAAAAAAAATATTATAAAGGTAAAAAGGCCCATAAAAAGATAAACAAATCATTTGAAACTTTAAGGAAAAGATGATATCTGTCACTGCTGTGAACTGACCACCACACAGAATATCAAAAACTTTAGGAGTCAGCTGACCACAGCAGTCCTAAACCTGCCAAGGTACAGCACAATAACACATAGTTTAATTATAATTTTCGATAAAATCCTAGAAAATATCGAGATCATTTTTTTGTCAATATATCGCACACCCCTAATTAAAACCTATCAAAGTGGAATTGTGCAAGGTTGAAAGTTGAGACATCCCACATAAAAAGTCTGGTCAACAGGGGACAGATTTGGCATTCTGCAGGCATTTTGCTCATCTCTACGTTTTGATCATTCATACTTCTTATTTCACTTACTTCATATTGTAATAATAATCAATATTATTCTATTAATGATCAGGCAAGTTTATAATATGATGGTGGTCTGACAGTGAGCCTGAAGTGGTGTTCCGATATCTGGAAATCTGATCTTACTATCTGGGCTTTTTGAACACTCTAATTTGTCATTGACTCATATGCATTTGTATGATAATTAATAATTATACTACCCTCCTTGTGGTTACCATAAATAAAAAACTGTATTATCAGTCTTTAAGACTTCTTACCTCCAACAACCAGAAAGAGCACAAACTTCATGTTTTTAAACTGACCAATTCACTCTCAATTCGTCTTTTGGAATGAATGATTGCTTTAGAGAAAACATAGTCAGAAAAAAAGTAGTTCTGGTGCACATTGAACTTAATATTTCCAGTTCCAAATAATGTAGCTGTTGATTAACATGTTGAAGGTTTGTTCTCACATTTAGTTTTCCTGCAGAATCATCTTTTTTTTTAATAGTTTTTTTGTTGTCTTCCCTTAATTTCACCACCTGCATACTGTCTTCAGATATATAATTTTTGTCTCAGATGTATATTAGTTAAATCCCAAAACACACACACACAAATATTAAATATGCAGTGTTTGTGAAGCACAAAAGGCCATCTGGCTTTGGCAAGGGATTACTGTTCATATCAGCATGTCATCTGTGCGTTTCACAGGCCGCATTCATAAAACCTGTACGATAACTGATATTATGGGATGTTTATCTACAAGGCTAAATGATACTGGAAATGCTATCGGTGCATTGCTACAGGAATAGTAACTGGCCTGTAGTGCTGTCCAGGTTAGTTACTTTCAGGGTTGCCAGGTCTGCGTGATAAAACTAGTCTAATAGCCAATGATCCTATCCCAATGCTCAACACTTAAAATATGTCACTCCCATACCTAAACATCCTTTACAGTCACTGTATGCATTGTACACAATTCAACTTATAGTAGTAAACATAAACAGTCAGTTTTCCTGAAGGAGCTCCCTACAAGTGAACTAGCACAGTTGTATCATTGTTAGAATGGGAACTCGGGAACTATGGAATTAGACTACTTGGCAACCCTGGTTACTGTATATAAGTGATGGGTGTACGCTTGTAGCTACTGCAATCAGGCATCATGCAACTTGTGATCTTGGCTCTGTTCATTGCTGGCGGTAAGATGATCGTTTGTCTACTCTAAACTCTAAAAAGAGTTCAGAAATTCTCTTTGGTTCCTAAGCATCGGAATGAGCAGGGATATCTTTCACATTCACATGCATTGCAGCAAATGAACCTGACCAGACATGTAATTCATCATTGTGTGTTGTCTTGAAACAGCCTACGGATGTGGGCAGCCCACCTATAAACCTCTCGCCTCAAAGGTGGTGGGTGGAACTGATGTTAAACCAAACAGCTGGCCATGGCAGGTATTGTGAATGCTACAGTTCATTAATCTCATCCTAAAATTCTCTGCCATCAAATAGTAATTAAAAACACAGCAATGCGATTTTTTTAAATGATTTTGATTGTATAACTTAATGCACTGAAAAGAGCTCCAGTTCAACCCTCTTTACCTCCTCAATATTTCAGGTGTCTCTCCAGTACCAGAGTGGCTCCAGCTTTTATCACACCTGTGGTGGCACCCTGATCTCCAAGGACTGGGTCTTGACTGCTGCTCACTGCATCGGGTACACTGCTCCTTCTGTCACAATAGGCATCATGAAACATAATGCTGCATTGCTCTCATTGGCATTGAAGGGATGCGATGAATGTTTCATTCATTTTCATCGTGAGATGGACTAAAACTATGTCTTAAAATTTTGCCAAGCAGCAGCCGAACTTACCGAGTCTACCTGGGCAAGCACAACCTGGCAGTCGGCAGCGAGTCCGGCTCTCTCGCCATCTCTCCTGCCAGAATTGTCGTGCATGAGAACTGGGACTCCTACAATATCCGGTTGGTCCTCATCTGATTTTAATGTACTCTACAGGTCAAAAGTTTAGAATAATTACGTTTTTTTTATATTTTTTTATTAAGTATCTTATGATCACAAAGGCTACATTTATTTGATCAACAATACAATAAAAACGCTAATATTGTTTGTGAAATATTGTTACAATTTAAAATAAAGTTTTCTATTTTACAGAAATCATTCTAAAATGCTGATTTGGTACTCATTTATTAATATTGGTTCTTATTATTATAAATGTTGAAAACTGTTTTTGCTGCTTAATATTTTTTGTGTGGAAAACATGATACATTTTTCAGGATTCTTCAAAAGAACAGCATTTATTCAAAATCTTTTGCAACATTATAAATGTTTTACTGTCACTTTTGATACATTTAATGTGTCCTTGCTGAATAAAAGTATTAATTTCTTTGAAAAAAAATTGAATAGTAGTGTATCAGTTTCAACCAAAATATTACGCAGAAAAAAAAGTTTTCAACATTGATAATAATAAGAAATGTTTCTTGAGCATCAAATCAGCATATTACAATGATTTCTGAAAGATAATGTGACACTTAAGACTGGAGTATTGATGCTGAAAACTGTAACAATATTTCGCCATATTACTGTCGTAAGTAATTATTCTAGACATCTAATCTAAGAGTGTTTTTTGTTATGTATTGTGTTTTTCAGCAATGACATTGCCCTGATCAAGCTGTCAACTCCAGTGACTTTCTCCGACAAGATCGCACCTGCTTGCCTGCCTGATTCTGGAAGCGTCCTGCCTCACAACTTCTCCTGTTACGTCACTGGCTGGGGACGCCTCTGGAGTATGTGCATTTCCACTGCAATGCTATTTACTTATTTTCAAGCACCCCCAAAAAACTTTTTCCTTTTTCTCTATTTTCAGCCAATGGTCCCATTGCTGATATCATGCAGCAGGCTATGCTCCCTGTTGTGGACCACGCTACCTGCACTAAGTCTGACTGGTGGGGCAACCTTGTGACCAGCCTCATGGTGTGCGCTGGTGGAGATGGAGTTGTGTCCAGCTGCAATGTGGGTTTGACACTTGTTATTTATAGCCTTATTTATAGTCATTATCCCTAATGAGTGCTTATATTTGTGATATTTCATTATTAACAACCAGTATGTGTGAAAATGCACACTGATGTAAACTTTTGTTACTCACTGGTGCAGGGTGATTCTGGTGGCCCTCTGAACTGCCAGAGAAATGATGGCACCTGGGATGTTCACGGTGTTGTGAGCTTTGGCTCTAGCCTGGGCTGCAACTACCGCAAGAAGCCCTCCGTCTTCACACGTGTGTCTGGCTACATTTCCTGGATCAATAAGGTGAGCACACTTTACAAAACTGTTGGTCTTTTTCCGAGCTGACACCATTTTTTCCACATATCCTATTGTTGACATTCATTTAAGACGTATTAGATATTTAAACTGGCCTTTTTTTCAGGTGATGACCTCTTATTAAAGTGTGGAAGGTGTGGTTACTTCAAAATCATCATCATCATCATCATCATCAACAACAACAAAATGTGGAACAAAACTCTTGTCTAATTGACTTTAAAGAAGTAAAAAATAAAAAATATATATAAAAAACTGTATTTAATCATCTTCTTGTTGTGGTTATGTTATTATTGGCCTAATATATTTTTCCAATTAAATATCTAATTTAGATAATTCATTGGCTAAAGTGCTGTGGGTTGAGGTAGTGAATGCTGAGATAACCATTGCTTGAGCACTTTATGCCTGCTACGGACTGTGGTTTTGGCAATCCTATAATATCACTACAAAATAAGGGACACCCATTCACGCCCAGACCAGTCATTCTGAACCAGTAATCACTTTTTTGACAATTCTGAAATTCAAAAATGTTTAACGAATTTGTTTGCCCATATAATCTTAAGATATTTAGTTTAAGCTTATTTGGCTTGCTGTCTACTGATGAGGGGCTCATGGAAGCGGCTTCAACTCGAGCTCTGATAAACCCCCATAGTGACTAAATGATTATGTAGGGCAAGGGACCTAAGATAAAAGTGGAGTTTGGGGAGGTGGTGGGATGCTGGAACATCTGAGACTGAGGAGAGGTAAGCAGCTGTTTATACTCTGGCTTTTGGCAGTTGATTGAAAGATTAGATGGGCTCGCTCCTCCCTAAATTACGTTTGGAACTTCACTTAATTTTTTTATTAATTTAGGCTACTTAAATTATGACTATATTAAGCAATTATTTGTCCCATTTTTATCTAAATATATATATTTTAAATATCATAAACTTTATATGACATTTAAAGGCTACGACCACCGTTTAGGAGCCACAAGTGTAACGTTGAAAGACTGTTGAAAGTGTGCAGGTCGCATAAACAGAAGTAACGTTAGCAAGTAGGCTAGGCTACTGTATCACTTCATTATAGATTTAAAATTCACAAATGTTGTGTTTTGTTCAAAAACGTGTTTAATTACCTCGCACCGCCAAAATACATTCGCTTTCGAGCGACGGGAAATTAGGCTACAGAATTTTCTTTAAGTCGAACCAACCTGAGAGCCAAAAGTAATGTTGGAATAGAACGAGATATAAGAAATAAAATAATAAGTGAATAAAATAGGCCATTACAATAGTTTAAATGAAGGACTTAAATACTTAAGTATTTAAAATACTTCAAAAGTCTATCATTTATATTGACAACCTTCAAGTTCTGCGCGTGTCGACTCTCGAATGTTTCCACGGTGGGAGATTGACGTCCGCTCACCCAGACCGACCTGACTGCACGCCGTGTTGAAGGCGGGGCTCCACGGCCTTTGACGTTACCATGACACTCGTACACAACCTATTTAGAGACAGCAAGTAACAATGTCCATGAGCTGCAGGGTCGGACACGGTTTGGACGAATGCAGATGAAAACTCTTATTGGTGAGTTGTCAAGACGCAAGTATTACAATATACAGTACTATAAAAAAAAACTGCTGCTGCCTACTATGTTCTGCAAGTAGCCTAACTGAGGTTTTAAAAAAGACACGGATACAGAGACTTTCACTAAGGGTTGAATGTCAATTTTATTAGTTTTCTCTCCACTTCAGGTTGAAATGAGGGGTTACCTCAAAACTTTAAATTGGGTATTCAAACTTCAGCCTAAAAGAACTACTATAGGAAGACACAAAGACTCTGACCTCTGTCTACAGGTATTAAACTTTCTTTCCCAGGTGTGTCCACTAGTATGCCAATTCACATGGTCATTGATTTGACATTTAATTATATATCCTGTTGAGATGATAATCTGATAGTGGATATGACATTCTGACTCCTACTAGACATGCCACTAGAAATGACATTTTTTAAGTGTCTCATCTCATCTACTCAGAATAGTGGGGTGGATGAGTGTCATGCCACTATTGACTGGTGTGAAGGGGACAGCTGCTATGTTATTCGTGACTTAAACTCTGCCCACGGGACCTACGTCAACGACTGCCGGATACACAATGCCACTGTGCGCCTCTCTCCGGGAGACCAGCTTCACTTTGGCTACGGAGGATCGACCTATGAGCTCTCCATTGACAGCGAGAAATCAGTAACATTTTTGATGTGTTTGAACTCATAAGAGAAATGTTTATTAAGTTTATTCTGTATGTTTCAGTAGCATTTTATATCGACTTAAGTTCAAGTTCAAAGACACAAATAAAGCCTGTAATGTAGGCCTACAGATTCAAGTTTATATTACATAATTATATAATAAATAACATTCTAATATTTATATAAAATGTCATTCCCTAACAGTTTCCTCTTCTGGCTGCCCAGTCTCCCATTCCCCAGGCTTGGGTACGAGCTCGGACCCCTTCTGTTTCACCCCACCCTCCCACCAGACCTCGCCCCATGAGTGCTGGGTCTAAAAGGGGTTTAAATACACCGGATCGCAAAACCCAATCTAGCAGACCAGGTAGCAGTTAAAGTCTTTTTCAACAGACAATATAATTTCTTTTTTTAGTGAAAAATGTGTCACTGAACGAAGGCAAAGAACCGAAACGTTTGTACATCTTTATCTCCTATTAATAAAGTATTTTATATTTTCACATTTTTGTACTGATATATAGGTCTTGGCACCTAATTAGCGCGGTGAGTGTTTTGATTGTAAGGAAAAAATTACCTAATAAATTCGAGTATTACCTTATTTTTCATGATACCAGATAGGAAGACAATGGCCAAAATTAACCAAAATAAAAATATTGGTTTAGAAAAATTTGATTACACATTTATTATTTCTTAGTTTAGAGACTTCTTTAGAGACCTAAATCAGCGTTAAGTATTAAAAAGAATTTCATTAAAATAAAGCTGAAATAAAATAAAACATAAATATTACATGAAAAACATTTTAAACAAACTTGTTGAAGATTTTGAAATGGAAGAAGTTGAAGCATTAAGACGGCTAACTGGAAATAAACAAAAACAAAAACTGAAATAAAAAATACATTAAAACTACATGGTAATAATAAAAAACAAAAACGAATAAAAATGACAGAAGCACATAACATCATGACTAAACATTAAGTAAAAAAAGAAAGAAAAGCTCATTCAAAATATCAATAAATGCTATAATAGCACTGTATATAACTACTAAAATAACACTGGACCAAACTGATGGGAAAGAGTTCACATTTATTCATTTTGCAGACGCTTTTATCCAAAGCGACTTACAAATGAGGAATACAGCAAGCGATTCATGTTGAAGAGGCAAATAAACACAGGAAGTGCTCAAAATACAAAGTTTCAGACATTGCTCAGAGTAGCATAAGATATAATAGGAAGGGATGAAAGGAAAGTGAAAGCATGGATTTTTTTATTTCAAACTGGATACATTTGATTGCTTTTTTGGGGGATTTTTTGTCAGGAAGCTGGAGTGGTAACACAGGGAAAGGATGTTATTTAAGAAGTAAGACACAACCTCACGATTCTCAAAGCATTAACTCCTTGCCAATGGAGGAGGTGAGTGTAACTAGTGTACATTTGCTGGACTATCCATGCTATTGTTATGCCATCTCATAGGGCTAAAAGGCTTAAGCAATACACTGATAACTGTGTTCTCTCTCAGGAGGAGAGGTTTCATCGGCTCGGAGAGGGACACGTTCGTGTGTCTTTGTGCTTTGAGGATGAGTCCCGAAGGAAGGATGATGTGATCATGGCCCTGAAGGAGGAAGTGTCATCTCTCAAGCTCCAGCTGTCTCAGAAGAAGCAGGGTGATCCAGATGTCACACACAGACTTCGCTGCCTGGAGAGTGACATCAAAGAGAAGAAAGATCAGATACAACAGCTAAAGGAGCAGGTGTCTGCTTTGTTACTTTGCACTTTACATTATTTACTGTTTTGTGTAATGGATAAAGCATCAGCCTCAGGAGCGGGGGATTGTGACTTCAAGTCCCACCTGGGTCATGCCTATTTTGAAGGAGTGTAAGAATAGTATTAACTTAGATTATGTCAGCCTTCTGCAACTAATTGCTAGCAGCAGATTCACATTCATATACAAATACAAAGGCTGTAGGTTTGATTTCATGATACAACGTGTCATTTTTCTTGCCATTTGAGTTATAATTTAATTAATATTATAGTGCAGTAAAAATGTACATTTGGTAAATCTGGGATTAAAAGCCGCAATTATGCTACAGGACAAGAATGTGATCACAGAAAACTTAATGCGTTGTCTCCATCTTAAAAAAGAATCAGGAAACCTCTTATAAATGTTGCAATGACCCTAGTGGGCAAGAAGGTCCATGTGAAAGCATGCACTCTGTAGCATAAATACCCATTTTTGACTGTAATGTTTCAAGTTTCATTATTTATTTTATGTTTTAAGATTCAATTTCAGAGAGACATTTATTTGATGAAGCTAATTATTCTCTCTCGAAAACCCATCGGAAATCTTTCATGTGCTATTTAATTATTAACTGCCGTGAGCTTTATCTCTTTAATGGATGTAGATGCTGGATCTTCAGAGATGTTCTGGAGAGGTGACCGGTCAGGCTGTTACAGAGAGAGATCAGAAGATACGTAGTCTATCAGAACAGATGAATAAACTGAGGAATGAAAATAATTCCTCTACAGGTATGATCATAATTTAGGGGTGATATACACTATATTGACAAAAGTGTTGGGACACCCCTCCAAATCATTGAATTCAGGTGTTCCAATCACTTCCATGGCCACAGGTGTATAAAATCAAGCACCTAGGCATGCAGACGCTTCTACAAACATTTGTGAAAAAATGGGTCGCTCTCAGGAGCTCAGTGAATTCAAGCGTGGTACCGTGATAGGTTGCCACCTGCGCAATAAGTACATTCGTGAAATTTCCTCACTACTAAATATTCCACGGTCAACTGTTAGTGGTATTATAACAAAGTGGAAGCAATTTGGAACAACGTACGTGAAATCACAGAGCGGGGTCAGCGCATGCTGAGGTGCACAGTGCGCAGAAGTCAATAGCTTCAGACCTCCAAACTTTGTGTGGCCTTCAGATTAGCTCAAGAACAGTGCGTAGAGAGCTTCATGGAATGGGTTTCCATGGCTGAGCAGCTGCATCCAAGCCTTACATCACCAAGTGCAATGCAAAGCGTTGGATGCAATGGTGTAAAGCACGGTGCCACTGGACTCTAGAGCAGTGGAGACGTGTTCTCTGGAGTGACGAATCACACTTCTCTGTCTGGCAATCTGATGGACGAGTCTGGGTTTGGCGGTTGCAAGGAGAACGGTACTTGCCTGACTGCATTTTGCCAAGTGTAAAGTTTGGTGGAGGGGGGGGGGGGGGGTTATGGTGTGGGGTTGTTTTTCAAGGGTTGGGCTTTGCCCCTTAGTTCCAGTGAAAGGAACTCTTAATGCTTCAGTATACCAAGACATTTTGGACAATTTCATGCTCCCAACTTTGTGGGAACAGTTTGGGGATGGCCCCTTCCTGTTCCAACATGACTGCACAGAACTTGCAGACTGAACTTGACTGGCCTGCACAGAGTCCTGACCTCAACCCGATAGATCACCTTAGGGATGAATTAGAGCGGAGACTGCGAGCCAGGCCTTCTCATCCAACATCAGTGCCTGACCTCACAAAAATTCCCATAAACACACTCCTAAACCTTGTGGAAAGCTGTTATGTGAAAAGAATTAGGATGTATTGATCATTTTTATTATATATGATATGATATTATGAAATTATCAATTTGTATAAAAGTAAAATTTTAAGTAAACAATAGTATTATTTGTATGATGCATTTACTGTTCAATGCTGTTCTTTTGAGCTTTCTATTCATTAAATAATCCTGAAAAAATGTATCACAGTTTCAAAAAAAATTATAATTAAGCAGCACAACTGTCTTCAACGAGTAATGGCTGCTGAAAATTCAGCTTTGCCATCAAAGGAATAAATAAAAAAACAAAAAAAACATTTATTTTAAATTTAAATAATGTTTCATAATATTACTGTTTTACTGTATTTTTGATTGACTAAATGAATTAATTGAATTATCAATGACATGTTTTGCATACAGGCACCATCCTGTTATATCTGAGCAGTTAGTTACCCTGTGTTTTACTTCCATTTTTTATTCAGCGTTGATTAGCAGTTTGCAGAGAGATGTGTCAGCTCGAGAGAAACAGGCTCTTAAACTAGCAGCTGAGGTGGACAAGCTCAGACAAGATGTGAGACACAAAGAAGCCAATCTCGCAAGCATGATGGACAAGGTTCCTGCATCAGCACTTATGTTTTAATGATGCTGTTTTGACTTGATGTTTTATTAATAAAAAATAATGATTTCTCTTTTGTTTTAAAAGTTGAAAGTCTCCCAGAAGCATCAGAACGAGCTGCTTGCCAGGCAGAGTGAGGCAGAATCCCTCAAGAAAGTGAGTTTTCAGTTTCACTCACACCCAGGCCTGATTCTCCACACAGTGAGATTAGTGACTTTTCAGACCCCTGTAGTGACTTTTTTCCCCTTCAAAAACGTGACTAGTGACAAATCTAGCAACTTTTTGGATTGTTTGTTAAAGTAGTCAGTCACTATATCATACTCACTCCATTGTCTGACAGAAAATATGTCAATGTGAACAACTTTATTGGACATTCGGCTATATATTATCTTAAAATTACAGTATGTGAGCATGGATTAGGAGAGAAAACAGATGTAAACTGCCGACAGTTGGCGCATTAAGTCATCTAGCGGCATTTAACAACTTTTTGAGCAGACTTTAGCTACTTTCCATTGAGTATAGTTGGTAACACTGCTCTGTGTCTTATCCATTTGGCCACTGGGCCAGGCAATGCCAGCTTATGAAATCTGATGTCATGTATGTTCGTGCGTGATGTGCGCTGTAGGAAAAGGCTTCTCTGCTGTCAGAGATAGACAGACTGAAGCAGCTTAATGGGCAGACGCAGCAGAGAGAACAGAGAGTTCTAGCAGAACTCAAACACACACAGTCAAGGGTAAGTGAACTCAAGACAGGAACAACAGTCAAGTAGTGGTAAAGCGATTATTCTGGTGTCTATAACGTATCTGAAATTTCTTCAAAGTTTGATCGTTTTCGTGACCAGATCGTCAAGACTGCTCGTATTTCTGACAAAGAATCGGACCAAAAGGTAAGAAAATCTTTCATGCTAATTAGAAGCTACATTTTCATTCAAGGATTTTTCTCAAGCGCATCATTTTTACCGATATAGGTAATGGAAATGCTAATTATCAATAAATTTTTTCAAATGTTAACAAAATCTTGTTTCAGTTTAATTTGGGAATAAATTCTATGTTGATACTTCAAATGTCATGGAAAACTAGTTTGGAAAGACCTTTTGTTGGGAAAAGGGCTCTTAATGTGGCGTCACATGACATCCATACATACCCCCAGCAGGCACCGGACGTTAATATGACGTCAGATTGACGTTGGTATTGGACGTCAAATTAACGTTGGCATTAGACCTTGAGCTGACGTTGAATTTTGGTCACCTGACGCCACAACCAAAATGTAACCAAATATCAACGTCTTATGACGTTGTGTGCCTGCTGGGCCCTTATAAAAAATAAGTTTATTCAAATGTGCTATTAGTATACTAAAAATATGAAACTTTCAGTCTACTTTTTATGTCACTATCAGAAATATACTTTATGTACTTCTCAGAAATATACTTAAAAGTACACTTAAAGGGTTAGTTCACCCAAAAATGAAAATGCTGTCTATTAATTACTCACCCTCATGTCATTCCAAACCCGTGAGACCTTCGTTCCTCTTCAAAACACAAGTTAAGATATTTCTGATGAAAATATCTTCCCCCATAGACAGCAATTTAATTACTACACTAGTGGTTTACTGAGAGTATACTTCAAAGTGTACTTTTATATACTACAAGATGTGCTACAAGTTTACTTGTAGTATAGTTGCAGTACAAAGGAAAAATGTAGTTGTAAACTAGTTTTCAAAACTAGACTCAAAGAATACTACTGTTACACTTAAAGTATACTTAAAATCGTACTTTTATACACGATTTATACATTTTTTATAAAAAAGTGGGCCAATTTAGTCCCAAGTAGTATTTAAATAGTACACACTACATACAAGTATACTACTAGTACATTGATATTAGCATATTTACTACATAAAGTTTACTTAAAATATATTTGTATACTTAAAATTATTATATATACTTAAATAATATATATAACTTTACTTACTTAATAATATTAACTTGAAGTATACTTATTTTTATAAGGTAAGAAATTAAATAGAAATGTATCTGAGAGACGGATATAGTTTAGAAATAGATATAGTCGAGTAGACCGCATTTATGATTTTTTTTACTGGTGCTTTTTTGTCGTTTTGGAGCTTGACAGCTTCAGTCCATATTCCCTGTCATTATGTTGAAAAGAATGGCCAGGATTTAAAAAAAATTGTCTTTTGTGTTCCACGGAAGAAAGAAAGTCATGCAGATTTGGACAGATATGAGAAAGAGAGTGAGAAAAAAAGTTTCTGCCAGAATTTTTTTGTTATTATAATAAAATAGTCTTGTTTGTTTCTGATTTTGGAGGTATTGGACTGTGTATCAGAGCTAATGGAACAGATGGAGATGTACAAAACAAAAGTGCTTGACTTTGAAATGAAATTCAAAGAGGAAGCTCACACGCAGAGTAAAATGTTGGATGAGACCCAGAAATTTAGAGCCAGACTGCAAGAATGTCAGGTATTAGAAAACTTGATTATGCCAAGTAATATTGTATGTTTGTGTTACAGCAATGCACAACATGTTGCACAGCTATATGATATCTCTTTGCGCTTGTATACAGAGTCGAGTACAAGATGCATGCATTGCGGACACAGTGCAGATGGAAATATCTGGACTGCAGGACATGAATTTGAGTCCTGTGCTCAGCTGGGTTCAGGAGCATTCGCTGTTTATACTGAACCTCCTACGCACAGTGCTGAAAAATGCTACTCAGATGTTAAAGGCAGCAGGGGTTGATGTCTCTTTGAAGAATGGAGGTAAGGAACAGAAAGTTTAAAGAGATTCAGCAGAACTGGGTTTGAAAAACTAAGTGATGCACTGAATTTCAGTGCATTTTACAGAAGAGTTGTCTGAATTATTGTTATGATTTGTTTTGTCTAGGAGTATCAGGTGCCTTACAGATTTTATGCCAGGACCACACGGACATCCAATCAGAGCTCAGGAAACTAAAGGTATTGCAGCGAAATCAGTTAAAGTAAAAAAATCAGAAAATGAGTGATTCGTAAGAAACATGACTGTCTTTCTTTCCCGTACTGAAGTCAGAGATGCAAAAGCTTCAGGAGACAGAGATGCAGAGCAGAGATCTTCACAGCAGGCTGGAGTTCATGCAAAAGCAGTTTGAGTTGGAGAAACTTCAGGTGCTGCTGCCTCTCTCAAAAACACCAAAATTTAGTCTCTGAGGCATAGGCCTCTTGAGGGATGGTCTCATTAGATTGTCATTTAGCCTTTTCAGTTATAATTAGAAGTGAAACTCATCCCAGTTCCAATGGAAATTCATTATTGAAAGTGTTCCAGAGAATTGACTCCAAGCTAATGGACTAGATTCATTAAATTAATTGAATTTACTATCAAATTTGGTTTCTCTGAAGTTTTTCCTGCCCTTTGACCTTTTAATGATGCAGGCAGCTGAGCGACAGAGAGAGATGAAAAACACACTAATGCGACAGCTGGAGGAGGTCAAGGCTGAGCTACAGTTAGTGAGACAAACTGAGGTGAGTTAAAACTAAGAATTGAATTCATTCCATAAAAAACAAAACTGACCTCAACTCTCAACACGTGCTCC
The DNA here is from genome assembly GCF_949357685.1 of Gobio gobio. Classification (NCBI taxonomy): domain Eukaryota; kingdom Metazoa; phylum Chordata; class Actinopteri; order Cypriniformes; family Gobionidae; genus Gobio; species Gobio gobio. The sequence continues at coordinate 43,586,550 of NC_137116.1, read as the reverse complement.
ATCTCTATATTTGACCTGGTTTCTGAGAGTCTAGTTTCCTAAATATTTACCCATATGTGTTAGTTCCCATCATATAGCCGTATTGGTTGTTTGCTTCTCCCTTTGACACATATTAAAGCCCATTTCTACCACATAAAAAGAATCATAATTATATAAATATTGGTTAATCATAATTATGACAAAAAAAGACACATTTTATTTACTTTTTAATACTATAATTATGACTTGTATGTCATAATTTAAGCATTTCTAGCACATGACCATATTGGTCATTTGATTTTAAGACATAAAAAGTTAAAAATTATGAGGTAAAAAGGTCATAATTATGACTTTAAAAAGTCTTTGATGTCAGTTATTACTTTTTGCCATAATTAAGATTTTTATGTGATAATTAAGACTTACTGTAGTATGTGTTTGACCTTTTTATCTCATAATTATGATTTACCAAAGCAAGCGTTTTCTTATGTAATGGAAATGGGCTTTCAAATGACAGTGATAAAAAAAAAAAACTCCATAACTATAACTATAACTTTATTGCCTTCCAAGAGTGCCTTGCGCCGGGAGATAGAGACACGCAAGGCTGAGTGGCAAACCAAGATGGAAGAAGCCAAGATACAAGAGGCAAAGTTGAAAGAAACACTCCGTGAATTACATCTTAAAGAGGAGAAGAGGAACGAGAAGATGAAGCAGTATGATGAAAGAGAGGCAAAGGCCCTGCAGAGAGGAGCTGAAGAGGAGAGAGAGAAACACAGGGTCGAGGTAGAGGAGTACAGGGAGCAGGTGCGACAGCACGCATACACCATTGTCGCAATGGAAACACGAATAAACAAAGCCCAGCAGAGTGAGGAAAGACGGAGAGAGACGGAGGAGGAGAGAGACTCACTGAAGGATCAACTCAAAGGTGAATTTTATTGAAACTCACTTATTTTACATTGTTTTGAAATGCGGCAGTTTCATATGTTACCCATAGAGGGCAGCTTCTTTAAAGCCTTAGGTTCCTAATTCAAACTATGTGTCCTACATGTGTTCTGTGTTCATTATCATGTTTCCCCTTGTTGTACTCGTCCCACAGAGGCACTCAATAGACTGGAGGTCTTTGAAAGCAACAGCACATCTTACACATCAGAAAAACAGGGAATTCAGGAACTGGATCAAACCATAACATCCCTCCGGTATAATAGAGCTCCCATGAATACTATCACTCCATTACCCATCATCCAAAAACTATGTTGTATATTAATATTCAGAGTATTTATCCATTAGGCCTGCCCCGGAACCGATTGCAACAGCTCTGCGTATGTAAGATTGTAGCTTAGAGATTTATATATTGCAAGTTACTTTGCAAACCAATTTCCTTACTCTGTCGTCACATTCACAGGAGAATATCCATACAGTGTGCGCTTGTTAATGCATAATGCATGAAGTTCATTATTTATTCATGCATTATTAACGAAAAACTCTTGCTTAATAACTAATGACAAAGCCCATGTTTTTTTCTTTAAATCATCTCATAGATCAGGCACTGTTAAATTGTAGCAGCAAATATGCCTCTTTTTCTACCTCCTTCCATTTTTTACTATCCAATTACTGTCAAAATCTTGTAAATCTTCTAAATAATTTATAAATTATGATAACCACAGACAATATATACATCATTTATTATTATTTATTTATAAAAGAATCTCTTCTCTGATGATGTGTTTACTGGTGCGAGGGCGGGGCAACCTGTCACTCACATGACATCACAGCAATAGGAAACCACAACTATCCAATCAAATCCCGAAGGACAAAATCAAATCCCGTCCTCCTTTTTTCACTCTGATATGAATCACAATTGGGAAGAAAAGGCTATTGCACTTTTGTGTTTCATGCCGACTTTAAACAATCTACACTGTTCGCTATACTCATACTCAATTTACTGTTTTCAGAATATATTCTTGTATGTGAGAAATCAGTCACGCAGTATCTAATTTGTTCTGCAGGGCATCTCTGGTCTCATCCCAACAAGAAGTGGTCAGTCAGAGTGAGATCATCGATGCCTTAAGTCGTGACCTGGCCCAGGCTCATGCTCGGCTCTCTGACATGACAGGTGCCGCAAAAGCAACACAATGCGAGTACAACTGCTTTCTGTGTTTGTGCTTCTAAACGAGTGTCTGTCTGTGCAGGACAACTAAGTGAACAGCAGAAGCTGGAGTTGGAGAGTCATAAAGCTTTAGTTGTAGACCAGAAGATTCAACTGAGCATGCTCGCACAGAAGCTTACCATGATGTCACAACTTGTGGAACAGAAAGATGAAGAAACAAAGAAGCTGGGAGAAAAACTGAGGTACGACCTGCAATGGCCTCAAACTTATCTTTGCATTATAAAACAAATGATCAAACAAAGTAGTATTTTTTTTTAAGATAGCACATCTCTGCTAAATGAATCCACAACATGTTCTGAGTAGATATTGTTCCATTTTTGTTAGACAAACTGAGGAAGACCTGAAGAGTAAAGCAGCAGCATACAGAGAGATGGAGAACACAAGCCTTGTTCTACTTCAGCCCTCAAGAAACACTAAAGTGAGATCGGCAACAAACTTGACAAGCATTTACAAAACTGAAATTATCTATACTTTAGACATTTTTTATGGAAAATCGAGACAAGGGAAGATAAAGAAGAAAATATGCTCTGTTAAATTTGTTGAATAATAATAGTATATTGAAACATAATAGCTGAATGAGTCACAAAGAGCAGGGGTTTTCAAACTGGGGTTCGTGAACCCCCATGGGTCCTCCAGAAGGTTCAAAGGGGTCCCCAGAAAATTTCAGAGAATAAAAAGACAAAGCAAAAATTTATAAAGTCTACTGAACATTCTAACTGTTTCATTTCTAAATGTTTCTCTCCTTTCTTGCCATATACATACTTTCCAGAATTGTATGTGTTTGCTTTGTATCTTTCTAGTGAGTTTTTCTCACTATAGTCCCCTTTATCTTGCTCACTGGGGTTGTAAGGCAGTATTCTTAATGCAGTACGTAAGCTGCTTACATACATTTATTGTGAAAGTTGCTCATACAAATAATTTTTAATTGAACACGTTCTTCAGGTTTATACATCCAACATTAAGTATAACCAATTTATGTTTGGAAACAATATGTTGTATTTATAATGTCACACTTAAATGTTTTTTCATACACAAAAATATATAGATGTATTTTAGGAAGGGGGTCCCTCATTAAGGTTCATCATATTTGGGGGTCCTTGGCATCATAAAGTTTGAAAACCCCTGCCATAGAGTGTGCCTGATATTAGCCTAAAAAACACATCTGGGTATAACCGTTTAAAAGTTTGGGGTCAGTAAGATTTTTTTAATTGATCAAAAGTGACAGTAAAGACATCTATAATGTTACAAAAAAAATCTATTTTAATTATGTAACACTGAAGACTGGAGTGATGGCTGATGAAAATTTAGCTTTGCCATCACAAGAATAAATTACATTTTAAAATATATTAAAACAGAGAACCGTTATTTTAAATTGTAATACTATTTCACAATATTCTCTTTTTAACTGTATTTTTTCTATCAAATAATTGCAATCTTGCTGAGCACAAGAGAGAAAAACATTTAAAAATCTTACCAACCCCAAACTTTTGAATAGTAGGGTACATTCACCCAAAAAAAGGGAAACAAATGAACGGGGTCACAAACACAGACTCTCATAGATCACACATGGACACTTTGCTAACTTGTTATATGGATGTTGTTTTCTCAGGATGTGGCACTCATGACAGCTCCTAATGATGTCATCAATCAGGGGTCAAAACACAAAGGTCATCGCGGCGAGGAAGCGATACTTCACCAGCAGGAAGGTTTGCGTGACACGAGGGAGCGAATCAGAGCTCTAGAACAGAAGTGGCCTAGCAGTGAGTCTTACGATCCATTTGAACTAATGATCAAACCTTTGGATGCGATCCTGATCTGATCTAATTTCAGGCCAGCATTAACCTTCTACATTATCAATTTTCTTCTGTGTGGTTTTCAGAGCGTCTGACCCAGCAGGGGGAGCCAGACAAGCAGGGTTGGATGAAGACTCAGAGGCTTCAGAGATCTGCAGCTCACAGAGGGTCCATCAGTTCTGTGGTAGTAGCTTCACTGATAACGTACATTTCAGTACTGAATCCAGTCATGGAAAGTAAAGCTAAAATGCATATAAGATATTTTAAAATATTTTAGATTCTGCACCTCTGCAGGTCACTAATAAGCAATTCAATAAACTTGTGGAGTTCACGTGGTTCAAAGCAGAAGGGATACATTCTGTTCATTTTTGTGTGTGTTTGTATTTTGAGTGTTTACGTGTGCTTTTGTGACACATGCAGAGTGGTTTTGCGTTCCCTGAAGCTCTGACCGAGGCTGCACGAGAGCGTTCAGCCAGACTGGACATGTCTGATACTCTGGAGCTCAGTGAGAAAACAGTGAGTGACGCACAGCACGTACACATTTAAACTAAATTGTGTGAAAAGTGCTTCTGTGGCCATGAGATTGTGCTCTATTTTGAGTTTGTGTTAGTGAATCATTAATTAATCATTATTTGTTGTCTTTCGCTTAGTACCTGGAGCTAGTGCAAGTGCTGCGTGAGGCTCTGGAGCTCAGTGAGGGTGAGCTGTCGGGTTGTGCTAGTTTAAAGCACCTACCTCCTGGTGAGAGACAGCACATTGTCTCTATGAGACAAACAGACCTGGAGTTTGTGAGAACCCACTTTGAAATACAGAACAGCCAGAGCCAACAGCAACGACTACTGCTGCAGGAGAACCAGCGAGAGATGCACACACTCAGGTGCAAACAACAGAAAAACACACACTCGTGACAAATAATTCCCTCTCTTTCTTGAAAAAGTTGAATGTCAAAATAAGATAATAAAATAGGATGAAATAATGTATAATATATGTAATACGTACATACACTACCGGACATAATTTTGGGGTCAGATTTTTTTCCTTTAAATAAATGACATTTTAAATTTACATTTATGCATAATCAATACTTTTAGTCAGCAAGGTGCATCCTTGCTGACTAAAAGTATTGATTATGCATAAATGTACATTTAAAATGTCATTTATTTAAAGAAAAAAAATTACTTTCATCAAAAGTTTTCTATTTTAAATAAATGTGGTTCTTTTGAGCTTTCTATTCTTCAAAGAGTCCTGGAAACATGTATCATGGTTTTCACAAAATTATTAAGCAGCACAACTTATTATTTATTATTGATAATAGTACATGTTTTTTTTAGCACAAATCAGCATATTTGGATTTGACTTGAGTGATGGCTGCTAAATATTTAGCTTTATATATGTGTGTGTGTGTGTGTATGTTTAAAATATATATACAAATATATATTTAAAGGATTAATTCACCCAAAAATGAAAATTAGCCCATGATTTACTTACTCTCAAGTCAGTGAACTCAAGTGAATTGTTGTCTCGTTTATGAAGTCCATAAAAGTGCATCTATCCATCATATAACTGCTCCACACGGCTCCGGGGGGTTAATAAAGAAAAATATCAATATTTAAAACTTTATAGACTAAAATAACTAACTTCCGGCAGAAAGCCGTACGCATTTCGACTTACGGCAAAAGAGTAACCCCTGACACGATGTACAGGAGCATCGCAAGCTTTGACGCCTCTCATGGATAGGGCTCGGCAACAAACTCAAGCCCGTCTTCTCTTGTATATCGAAATCCTCCACCATTTCTCTTTAAAAATTCTCGTTTTAGACTCTAATCCATGACCTGTGTTTTGTTTTGCTCTATCCTCTGCGCTTCTGCGTTCGTCAATACGTTTGTGTCAAGGGTTACTCTTTCGCTGAAAATCATTGTGTACTGCAATCCGCCCGAAGGTAGTTTTTTTAGTCTATAAAGTTTTAAATATGATTATTTTTCTTACACAAACATGCCACTTCGCTTCAGAAGGCCTTTATTAACCCCCCGAATCCATGTAGAGCAGTTACATGATGGATAGATGCACTTTTATGGCAATTTATAACAATTTTCTGCCATTATAATGCTTGGATTAGCCAGGACTTTTTAAATATAACTTTATAACTAAAAATAGTTATAAAAATAATTTTATTCGTCTGAAAGAAGAATGTCATATACTCCTAGGATGACTTGAGGGTGAGTAAATCATGGGCTAATTTTAATTTTTGGGTGAACTAACCCGATATATAATTTTTCTTTTTTTTTTGCTGTTTTGTTGTCTGTGCTGTTTCTTTCTCTCAGAGAGAGACAGGTGCTGGGTTACCAGACACAGGCCGAGCTTGAGTGTGTGAAGGCAGAACTGGAGGCTCAGAGACAAGAGACAGACCAGCTTCACCAGGCTCTACAGGAAAGCATCAGCCAGCTGCAGAGAAGCCAGCAGGAACGCTGTGTAACCAACAGAAATAATAGGGTATCTTACATACAAGCTCACATAGAAAGTGAGAAACTGAACTGACACTAACTCATAAAGAGAAAAAAATAAAACAACAAGTCAAAAAGTTGCCCTTGCCACAGAAAACAGTTCTGATTCTTCCCTAAGTTTATAAAAACAATCCATTACAAAGAATCCAACATGCATTTCTGGTTAGAAAGTCTATGGGACCCTAATGCTTTTACTTATAAGTTAATGGATTTATTTACTCACTCGCGGATGCATGTCATGCCTTAAAATAGGCATTTTCAACATCTCAGACACACCGTCTCTCTGTCTCTCTATAGAGACACTTTTAAGTGGCTTCATAGCTCACCCAAGTGCCGTCTATAATAAATGCTTTCTCTGCAGGGCCTTAGTGCAGAGAGAACAGGCAGAAGGAGTGGAAGAGTGGGCCATCACAACTGTATACCAAAGGAAAGCTATGAAAAGGTACACTCAATGGCAACAGTGGATTAGTTTTGTATCAGTGACTTGATAAGTAGAATGTGTGTGTGTGTTTGATCTTCAGAACATATGTACGGTATAAATCCATGCTGTCTGCCACAGGCTGCCTGGGGTTTTACAAAGAAACTCCACACTGTGCAATTAATAGATTTTTCAGTAGCTCCAACAAATTTGTTCTTTCCTGAGCTCATAATCTCAGTGCTATTAATGGAGCATGAATATGTTCCTTTTCGTTTGATGTTAGACCTATTAAAAAAATGCAGATAAAATACAAAAATACATCTGTTTAATACTTTTGTTTGCCAAAATAATGTAATGCCTTTGAATTATCTTCATTTGGAGCGATTCTTCTCTCAAATATTTAAATATTACATTTATACTGTACAGGGACCCTCAGGGGAGATCGTTATGGCCCCTCCAAGAACCTCTCACCTCTGTGTACACAGTCCCTCTGATATATATCAGGTACAGTGGCAAGAAAAAGTATGTGAACCACTTGCAGAATCTGTGAAAATGTGAATAATTTCAACTTAATAAAAGAGATCATACAAAATGCATGCTATTTTTTATTTAGTACTGTCCTGAATAAGATATTTTACATATTTTTTTTTTTTACATATAGTCCACAAGACAAAAAAATAGCTGAATTTAAATAAGCCTGCTTAAAAGTTTATGAACCATTGATTCTCAATACTGTGTGTCGTTCCTTGGATGATCCACAACTGTTTTTTTGTTTGTGTGATGGTTGTTCGTGAGTCCCTTGTTTGTCTTGAGCAGTTAAACTGCACAATGTTCTTCAGAAAAATCCTCCAGGTCCTGCACATTCTTCAGTTTTCCAGCATCTTTTGCATATCTGAACCCTCTCCAGCAATGACTGTATGATTTTGAAATCCATCTTTTCACACTGAGAACAATTGAGGCACTCAAACACAACTACTAAAAAAGGTTCAAACATTCACTGATGCTCCAGAAGGAAACACGATGCATTAAGAGCCGGGGGTGAAAACTTTTGAGCAGGATGAAGATGTCCAAATGTTTCTTATTTTGTTTAAATATATATTTTTTTAATTTAGTACTGCCCTTCAGAAGCAACAGAAGATACTTACATGTTTCCCGGAAGACAAATTGAGTACAATTTACCTTGATCTTCAAATTCAATACGTTTTCACCCCCCAACTCTTAATGCATCGTGTTTCCTTCTGGAGCATCAGTGAATGTTTCAACCTTTTTTAATAGTTGTGTTTGAGTTCCTCAATTGTCCCCAGTGGGAAGATGGATCTCAAAATCATACAGTCATTGCTGGAGAGGGTTATATGCAAAAGATGCTGGAAAACTGAAGAATGTCTTAACTGCTCAGGACAAGCAAGGGACTCATGAACAACCATCACAAAACTAAAAAACAGCCATGGATCATCCAGGAAACGACACACAGAATTGAGAATGAATGGTTCATAAACTTTTGAACGGGGTTATTTTAATAAATTCAGCTATATAGTCTTGTGGACTTTATATAAACAGTTTTTATGTAAAATAAAAAATAACATGCATTTTGTACGATCTTGTTTATTTAGTTAAAATTGTTCACATTTTCACAGATTCTGCAAGCGGTTCACATACTTTTTCTTGCCACTGTATATTGTGTAAAATGTTGTAATTAAATATGTAAGCATTATTTGACAGCCCTCGGTTTTATTGTGTGTCCACAGCCCCCAGCAGTGAAGAAACGGATCTCACAGATGAAGCTGAAACAGAGAGAGAGTGAGGTGAATAATATGAATAAAGAAATGGGGCAGAAACAGCAGATCTGTTCAGTGGTCTCTGATTTAGCCGGCCCTCTGCAAGCCCCAGAGAGCTCCCAAATGCCCCTGCTCACAGAGGTCCACTGACATGGACATAACTTACCGTAAGACCACATATAATGCAACTGTGCATTATTCATACTTGGGTACAAGGATAAAACATTTTTAATATTAAATGATGTTATAATATTTCTTAATTGTGTCATTATTTGAGTGCTTATACAGTCAGTCTGTGCATTAGTGATTATGGGCCCCATCATACACCCGGCGCTATGCGACGCCATACTCAAAGTGTTTTTTGGTAGTTTCAACCTGACGCAGCGCCATGTCCACTGCGCAAATGCACTCATGTCCATCTGTTCGCCCATTGGTGTGCTAGTCTGAAAACGAGGTGTGTTTCTAGGTGCATTGTTGGCGCGTTGCTATTTTGAGGCAACTGAAAATGTCTGTGCCATTGACCAACAAAAACCTGGTCTAAAGTCAATAGCGCACTATTTTTTGTTCTGCTTATTACACACACAGCAGCACACAAACATTCTTTGTTCAGTCTTTCCGCTACTGGCTTTTAAACGGAATGGGAGATGAGACTGAGATGAGATTGGTTTATTGCACGTTACGCCCAAAACACACCCATGACTTATTAAGAGACTAGGTACAACCCTTTTGGACCATGTGCCTGGTGCGCCAAGAGTTTTTTACGCCGTTAAACTATTAAAAGTGGATTAAACATGACCTTAATCCACCATGCACTTCAGACCATGCGCTCAGATCGATAAAATAGGGCTCTAAGAATTATTGACTCTTTCTGCAGGTTACATCTTTTTGCCAGTAGGTGGCAACAAGTGACTGTTTTCATGAGTGAGTCATTTGAATCATATATTCAGCCGGTTTGTTCACAAATACTTCATTCATGAGTGAAACAGTCTCATTTGGAAGGCTGTGCCCTCCAGAGGTTGCATTTGTCAACCGCATACATCATTTGAGTATGTTTCTTTTCATAAAAGTGATGTGAACTACCGTCATTTCTTTCTTACTTTGGAATGTAGCTAATGGTTAATTTGCAAAAATGAGGCAGCCTCAATTTGGGTGCTTACAAATGAGAGACAAAGGCTGCGTCTGAAATCGCATACTCTCTTGTGTAGGTGCTTATTTTGAATAAGTTACTCTGCAACCGCTAAAAAAGTCTGTTCTATATCGCATGAATGTGTGTTGTATGAATATAATCTTGACACATAATATTCACCATATTGTCATTATCATGTGACCAGCGTCATTGTCATTCACAAATCCTCATTGGATAGTAAGTGTCTCAGCGGAAATAGTGGGTACTTTTTTTGCATTCGGACATGCTTTTTCACACATTTCGCCTACTAGTAGGGGGTATGTGATTTCGGATGCAGCCAGAGCTGTCTTTATTATGAGTGAGTCACTAAATCATTTACTCAAGTGATTCATTCAAAAACACATTTACCGAATAAATCCCTGGATGGGCAACACACAAGCCTCACGTGACTTTACCTCAACAGATCATGTGTGATTGGATAACGTGACTCGTACGATTGCATTCCCAAACAGCAGGCATCTGTCTTTGAACATTGCTCGGTTCGAGGCACAAGAAGTAAGTTATGATGTAAAAAAAAAAAAGAAAAAAGGAAGAGTCACAGTGGCCTCCCCGATTGCAGCAACATACTACATTCTTATTACAGACATTTTGTGCTAATTTTCCAGGAAGTGACGATTTTGTTCTCTTTGACACATGGGATTTCCCAATTGTTCTCTGCACACAGTCTCTTCTCTGAGGAAGAATTACCGTAGTACTTTTTGTTCCTCGCATCTCATTTACAGAGCCATCTGACAACAGGGTAGAGATTCGGAAAAAATGGTGATGTATTACGTTAATTAAATACACTCAGTGCTGTGTAGACAGGCATCAAGGGTAAGTCTCCTCTCATCGTTTTGTCTGAATTACTGTCACACAACTCTGTTTGCTTGTCGTGGGTAGAAGAGAATAGAGGAACATAATGGACAGTTTTCAATAAAGGAAGGCTCCTAGAAGTGATCATTAAATTTCATTATACAAGCAGATAGGATCACATTAAACCATCTGAAGTACCCAATTTGCATTATCTATATTTGTTGACTTTTTTTTTCTTTGAATGTAGAATCAGATTAAAAGAAAAATACCAGTGGCCCCACGTAATATTTGAAATGATCCTCATCTTCCTCATTAGTTCTGATCACTATATGAAGTGGGTGGATGAATTCCAGCTGGCATCTGCTCCATTCAGACTGCTGGCTTCAATCCAGCCCATTAGAGGATCAAGAGAGAAAAATCAGTTCAATTATTGAAAGAGGGTCCAATTCTCTGGTCATGGTAATTCAAATAGTACAAGCAATGCAGAGCTCCCCAAACTGTCTCCTTCGATTAGAGACTGCTTCCCTGTGGCAAAATGTTGGTATTGCATTATCAGATGGTATTAGAGTACATATTTCATGCTCGTACTGCCTCTAACTGAATCTATTGAAATACAAAAAAAAGCCCACAAACATAATCATCAGAATTTTTATATTATATTCATATTTCAAGTAATTTTCTTATTTAAAATGAAGACTAAATGACATTTAAACATATTCTGGTTGTCAAATATAGTGAGACTCTGTTAGGACACCTTTGTAAAACATTATACATCCAAAAAAATGAAATTATCTTGGGACTATAACAGTCATTTCAAAAATGGCGTAAAAAGTGAGATTAAAGATAAAGAATCATTCTTCAAAAGCCACTTGTTTGATATTTAGTTTCAAATGCAGTGCAATACTTGCTTTTTGTGTCTCGCTTAAAGTCGTTTTTGGGGTCACTTTATATAAAAATGTGTCCCATGTTTTAATTATATTAACTTAATATACATTACATTACTGTCAGTGTGGGTTAAGCACCAATAATGATATTGTTTAACGCATAATCTGATTCTGTCATTGTTATCTGTTGTCAGCTGTGTTTCTTTGACCGGTGCTCTGTGTTTACATACATTCATGTACATACAAAAATCAAACCTCTGATCTTTTTCTCTCATAGTCTGTGTATAAAGACACTGACAGCATTCTACATCACAGACAGCCTCTGCTGAGGAGACTATAAAGGCAACTGCGTGCTGATGGATCATTTCTTCAAAAGCTATTCTATCATTCACAGATATCCGACGCTCCCATGAGAGAGATCTAAAAGTGTAGGCATTTTCCCATCCTCTCCCTTCATGAAAATGCTGATGATTTCATAAAGGAGAATGACAGAAGCACTCTGAGAGGGTCCATAAATAGCAGTGGCTAGTGAGGTTGATGGGCCTAGCTGGAGTAGGGATGGATTTCTTAATGACCAAAATAAATGGCCACTCAATCCATTCACAAACACAGTTTGTCTTCACCTGAATCCCCCCTAACAGCCTGTCCTCCCTAAACAAATGTTCACTTCTGATGTAGTGTGCCATGCTCTAGATTTATTGTGTGGTGTGATGGGAGTCAGTCTGTCATGTCATAGACATTTCATTCCTGTAGGTGGCACCACATAACGCAAAGACTGACACTCTATAAAGATAACGTAAAGTTCATATTTCATATGAATTCAACTGAATACGATTTTGGTTTCTAAACAGAAAAGGTGTTAACATAGCATATTTAATTCACTTACTCACTCAGTTGATAGCTATGTTCAATCAGCTAGTAGCTCTGATTTGTGTCATGACTCTTTAATGGGTTAAAATTAGGTTACACATGCACATTTCGAGTTAAACATTAGGCCTACATGATGTAAAATTAGGTTAAGTGAGTCAAATGAATTAAGAAACCGATCTGATTCACTAAAAAGAACCATAAGAGTAATTCGTTAGAGAATCATACTGCTGGTCGCACTGCATGCTTTTGATTCATTAAAAAGGACCAACTCAATCATTCGGAAATTGGAATAAATTGGTAGCTATAATATTTTTGTGATATAGATTCAACGGTGTTGAATAATGCAGTGAACAGTGTCATAATATTTGAGTATGGTGTTCCGAGAAAAAACGTATGTTATAGAACCTTCAACGAAAATCACATGATCATGCATGCAACTGAGTGTGCATTTAATCACTTGGGTATAGGGGAAATGTTTTTTTCAAAGTTCAATTCATATAATCTGTAACATTAGTATTAAATAATGTTATACCATTTCATAATTATGTCATTTCAGTGTTCATTCTATACTCTTTCTGCGGGTTACGTTGTTCACTCTCGTCTCTGGACTCGTGACAGGGGTCGGAGCCCTCTCTGGATGCTTGTCAGTGGCTGGGGCCCTCTCTGGATGCTGGTCAGTGGCTGGGGCCCTCTCTGGATGCTGGTCAGTGGCTGGAGCCCTCTCTGGATGCTGGTCAGTGGCTGGGGCCCTCTCTGGATGCTGGTCAGTGGCTGGAGCCCTCTCTGGATAGAGTCCTCTCTGGACTCGTGACAGGGGTCGGAGTTTTCTCTGGACTCGTGACGGGTCAAAGTCCTCTCTGGACTCGTGACAGGGGTCGGAGCCCTCTCTGGACGCTGGTCAGTGGCTGGAGCCCTCTCTGGACGGAGTCCTCTCTGGACTCGTGACAGGGGTCGGAGTCCTCTCTGGACTCGTGACAGGGGTCGGAGTCCTATCTGGACTCGTGACAGGGGTCGGAGCCCTCTCTGGGTCGGAGTCCTCTCTGGACTCGTGACAGGGGTCGGAGTCCTCTCTGGACTTATGACAGGGGTCGAAGTCCTCTCTGGACTCGTGACAGGGGTCGAAGTCCTCTCTGGACTCGTGACAGGGGTCGGAGCCCTCTCTGGATGCTGGTCAGTGGCTGGAGCCCTCTCTGGACGGAGTCCTCTCTGGACTCGTGACAGGGGTCGGAGTCCTCTCTGGACTTGTGACAGGGTTCGGAGCCCTCTCTGGACTCGTGACAGGGGTCGGAGTCCTATCTGGACTCGTGACAGGGGTCGGAGCCCTCTCTGGACGCTGGTCAGTGGCTGGAGCCCTCTCTGGACGGAGTCCTCTCTGGACTCATGACAGGGGTCGGAGTCCTCTCTGGACTCGTGACAGGGGTCGGAGTCCTATCTGGACTCGTGACAGGGGTCGGAGCCCTCTCTGGGTCGGAGTCTTCTCTGGACTCGTGACAGGGGTCGGAGTCCTCTCTGGACTTATGACAGGGGTCGAAGTCCTCTCTGGACTCGTGACAGGGGTTGAAGTCCTCTCTGGACTCGTGACAGGGGTCGGAGCCCTCTCTGGATGCTGGTCAGTGGCTGGAGCCCTCTCTGGACGGAGTCCTCTCTGGACTCGTGACAGGGGTCGGAGTCCTCTCTGGACTCGTGACAGGGGTCGAAGTCCTCTCTGGACTCGTGACAGGGTTCGGAGCCCTCTCTGGATGCTGGTCAGTGGCTGGAGCCCTCTCTGGACGGAGTCCTCTCTGGACTCGTGACAGGGGTCGGAGTCCTCTCTGGACTCGTGACAGGGGTCGGAGTCCTCTCTGGACTTGTGACAGGGTTCGGAGCCCTCTCTGGGTCGGAGTCCTCTCTGGACTCGTGACAGGGGTCAGAGTCCTCTCTGGACTTGTGACAGGGGTCGAAGTCCTCTCTGGACTCATGACAGGGGTCGGAGCCCTCTCTGGACGCTGGTCAGTGGCTGGAGCCCTCTCTGGACGGAGTCCTCTCTGGATTCGTGACAGGGGTCGGAGTCCTCTCTGGACTCGTGACAGGGGTCGGAGCCCTCTCTGGATGCTGGTCAGTGGCTGGAGCCCTCTCTGGACTCGAGACAGGGGTCGGAGCCCTCTCTGGGTCGGAGTCCTCTCTGGACTTGTGACAGGGGTCGAAGTCCTCTCTGGACTTGTGACAGGGGTCAGAGCCCTCTCTGGGTCGGAATCCTCTCTCAAGTCAAGTCAAGTCAACTTTATTTATATAGCGCTTTTAACAATGTAGATTGTTTCAAAGCAGCTTTACAGTGTTAAACAGGAAAATAATGCAGCATAATTTTATTCAGCTGTATAGCCATTCTGGAAAAATTTCAAGTATCATACAGTGACAGTGTGGGCTTTAGATTAATAATTTGATCAGTAATTTAGTTTAAATGGTTAATTTAGTTTATTATTTAGATGTATTTCGATGTTTAGTTGAAAAATTTAGTGTCCCCAACTGAGCACGCCAAGCTAGAGGCAACAGTGGCAAGGAAACCAAAACCCCATTAGGTGACCTAATGGAGAAAAATAAACCTTGGGAGAAACCAGGCTCAGTCGGGGTGCCAGTTCTCCTCTGGCCAATTAACAAACAGCGAATTATTATTATTATTATTATTCTGGCAGTTTTACAGCTCGGAGGTCATAATAGATCAGAATATTCGAGGGACCGGGGGCAACATGCTGGAGACGGGTTTATTGAGGATGATGTTGATTAAATAATTATTAAAGTGCAATATTCGAATGATCGGAGGCAACACGCAGGAGACGGGTTTATTGAGATGCCGTGTCGATGAGGCAGTTTCAGGGGGAGTCTAATCACGGTCTCCCAGACACTTCGGGGTCCTGTGTTGGTCTTCTCTGGGCGCAGGTCCACCATCTGATCTGGATACGGCCCGGATCCAGCTGACTGCAGTAAACCTCGGGATAAAACAGAGAGACTAACATTAGCGTAGATGCCATTCTTCTGATGATGTAACGAGTACATCAGGTGTTATGGGAAGTGTTCCCGGTTCCGGCTGACCTAGTTAATGCAGCCTAACAATCATTTCATTGAAAAAGTGTTTTATGTGTATGCCACAGTAAAGAGATGTGTTTTTAGTCTAGATTTAAACTGACAGAGTGTGTCTGCTTCCCGAACAATGTTAGGAAGACTGTTCCAGAGTTTAGGTGCTAAATAGGAAAACGATCGACTGCCTGCAGTTGATTTGGATATTCTCGGTATGATCAACTGGCCAGAATTTTGAGACCGCAGTAGACGTGATGGAGTATAATATGTTAAGAGCTCGCTCAAGTAGTGGGGAGCTAAACCATTTAGTGCTTTGTAAGTAATAAGTAAGATTTTAAAATTTATGCGATGTTTAATAGGCAGCCAGTGCAGTGTTGACAGAACTGGGCTAATATGGTCATACTTCCTGGTTCTAGTAAGAACTCGAGCTGCTGCGTTTTGGACCAGCTGGAGTTTATTTATTAAGCGAGCAGGGCAACCACCCAGTAGAGCATTACAATAATCTAACCTTGAGGTCATGAACGCATGAACTAACTGTTCAGCATTTTGCATTGAGAGCATGTGCCGTAATTTAGATATATTTTTAAGATGGTAGAAAGCAGTTTTACAGATGCTAGAAACGTGGCTTTCAAACGAAAGATTGGTATCAAAGAGCACACCCAGGTTCCTCACTGACGACGAGGACTTGACAGAACAGCCATCAAGTGTTAGACAGTATTCTAGGTTACTACTTGTGGAGCTTTTTTGTCCAATAATTAAAAATTCAGTTTTTTCTGAATTGAGTTGCAGGAAATTACCAGTCATCCAATGTTTTATATCAGCTATGCATTCCGTTAATCTTGTGAATTGGTAAATTTCTTTAGGGCGTGAAGAAATATAGAGCTGAGTATCGTCAGCATAACAATGAAAACTAACGCCATGCTTCCTAATGATATCTCCCAGTGGTAGCATGTACAGGGTGAAGAGTAGCGGTCCTAGCACTGAGCCTTGCGGTACTCCATACTGAACTTGCGATCGGTGTGACATATCTTCATTTACTACTACAAACTGATAACGGTCGCATAGGTATGATTTAAACCATGATAATGCAATTCCACTAATACCTACATAATTTTCGAGTCTATTCAAAAGAATGTTGTGGTCGATAGTATCAAATGCAGCGCTAAGATCGAGTAACACTAATAGAGAGATACAGCCACGATCGGATGATAAGAGCAAATCATTTGTAACTCTGACGAGAGCAGTCTCAGTGCTATGATACGGTCTAAATCCTGACTGGAAATCCTCACAGATACCATTTCTTTCTAAAAAGGAACATAATTGTGAAGACACTGCCTTTTCAAGTATTTTTGACAGAAAGGGTAGATTTGAGATTGGTCTATAATTGACTAAATCTGTAGGATCAAGTTGCGGTTTTTTAATAAGTGGTTTAATAATTGCCAACTTAAAAGTTTTCGGTACATATCCTAATGACAAAGATGAATTAATGATATTAAGAAGAGGATCTATGACCTCTGGTAGCATCTCTTTTAATAGCCTAGTTGGTATAGGGTCGAGCATACATGTTGTCGATTTTGATGATTTAACGAGTTTAGCCAATTCTTCTTCTCCTATAGCAGTGAATGAGTGTAATTTTTCCTCAGTGACACTACAATGCTCTGTCTGATGTGATGCTGTATTAGATGGCTGCATGGTTAAAAATTTTTTCCTAATATTATCAATCTTACATGTGAAGAAGTTCATAAAGTCATTACTGCTGTGCTGTTTACAATCATCAGAAGTTGAAGCTTTATTTTTGGTTAATTTAGCCACTGTATCGAATAAATACCTTGGGTTGTGTTTGTTTTCTTCCAAGAGAGTTGAGAAATAAGCAGATCTAGCAGTTTTTACAGCCTTTCTGTATGTGATCATGTGCTCTTTCCACGAATTACGAAATACCTCTAATTTTGTTTTCTTCCAGCTGCGCTCCATTTTTCTGGCTGCTGTTTTAAGGGCCCGGGTGTGCTCGTTGTACCACGGCGTTGGACTATTTTCTTTAATCTTCTTTAAGCGCAGAGGAGCAACTGTGTCTAAAGTACTGCAAAAGAGAGAGTCAATAGTTTCTGTTGCAACATCGAGTTCTTCTATACTATCTGGGATGCTGAGCAGATGATACTGATGAGGGAGATTATTTAAAAAGCAATCTTTAGTAGCGGCAGTGATTGTCCTGCCATTTTTAAAGCGAGGGGGCGGCTTTGCAACCTTAGCTAAATTAAGTATACATGATACTAAGTAATGATCTGAGATGTCATCGCTCTGCTGCAGAATTTCAACGGTATCAACATTTATTCCATGTGACAATATTAGGTCTAAAGTATGATTATGGCGATGAGTGGCTCCTGACACGTGTTGCCTAACTCCAATAGAGTTTAGTGTGTCTTTAAATGCTAATCCCAATACGTCTTTTCTGTTGTCAACATGGATATTAAAATCACCAACAATTAGTACTTTATCTACGGCCAGTACTAACTCTGATAGAAAATCAGCAAATTCTTTGATAAAGTCTGTATTATGCCCAGGTGGCCTGTATACAGTAGCTAACACAAATGTTGAACGGGTTTTATCATGTACACTACATAGCGTTACATAAAGCACCAAAACTTCGAAGGAATTATATTTGAAACTAGACTTCTGAGTAATACTGAAGATATTATTATAAATTACAGCGACCCCTCCCCCTTTACCTTTCAGACGCGGCTCATGTTTATAACAATAATCTTGGGGGGTGGACTCATTTAAGGTAATGTAGTCGTCAGGTTTTAGCCAGGTTTCTGTCAAACAGAGCACATCTAGATTATTATCTGTAATAATATCATTAACAATAAGCGCTTTTGGGGAAAGGGATCTAATATTCAGCAACCCAAGCTTTATCAATTGTTCATCTGTATTATATATTTTGTTTATTTGTTGGACGTCAATTAAATTTTTACTGTTGAATGGTTTTGATGTTTTTTTGTATTTACTAATTCGGGGAACAGACACAGTCTCTATATGATAATATCTAGGTGAAAGAGTCTCTATGTGCTGGGATTTATCTGACTCCGGTAACGTGAGACAGCTAGCAGACGGTCGGTTTAGCCAGTTTGTCTGCTTCCTGACCTGGGCCCTAGTGAGTCAAGGTTTAGCTCTAAGACTATGTGCCAGATTACTAGAGAGAAGAGCGGCACCACCCCAAGAGGGATGGATGCCATCCTTCTTCAACAGGTCAGGTCTGCCCCAAAAACTTTTCCAATTGTCTATGAACCCTATGTTATTTTGCAGACACCACTTAGACAACCAGCCATTGAGTGATGATAGTCTGCTAACTATCTCATCACTCCTTCTCTCTGGACTCGTGACAGGGGTCGGAGTCCTCTCTGGACTCGTGACAGGGGTCGAAGTCCTCTCTGGACTCGTAACAGGGGTCGGAGCCCTCTCTGGATGCTGGTCAGTGGCCGGAGCCCTCTCTGGACGCTGGTCAGTGGCCGGAGCCCTCTCTGGACGCTGGTCAGTGGCTGGAGCCCTCTCTCAGGGCCGGCGTTTGCTATAGGCGAGCTAGGCGGTTGCCTAGGGCGACAAATGTGTTGGGGGCGCAGCCAGGCGCCCTGTAGTGGCGCCCTTAAACTTACTTCCCATTAAGCATAGAATTAGAACAAGCGAAATAAAACATAATGTTTATTAAACAGGATCATCCTTGGGCGCCCCCTCAGCCGCACGTTTAATTACTTAACCTGATTATTAGATTGAATTGATGGTGAGTATTGTCGAGCACAGGCGTTCAGGCGTTAGGTCAGGCAAGTGCACTAACTCAGCACTGGCGCGTTCTTCAAAAATGTGGTCTAAACCCTCGAGTGCACAGGGACGGAAAGAGAGAAAGGCAGACGATCAAAAGAAAGCCCAGTATAGAGGTAAGTCTTCTCATCTCAGCCATAAAGGTGTCAAACAAAATAAATTTACTTCGTATTATCGATATTATCAACTAATATTGGACAGCATTGGACGTTTTATTGCTGTCGCTAAGCTATAACTAGCTAGCTATCTACATATTACTACGCATTTCAATGACAATAAGGAAATCCAGACGAGCCAATTTTTAATGCTGCGTCAATTTTGAAGGTGAATAGAAATGCCATAAACAACTGTTCATCTTTTATTATTTAAGATAGGGATAGAGCTACAAGAACTTATATATTTTAATTTTTGTAGTGGTAAGTACAGTGTATCCATAATAGCACTTTTGTTTGTAGAGGGTATAGTTAATCCAGTTTATGGGTCATAATTTGCTTAAGTGTCTTTACAGGTGCTTAAGTTTTTGCACAGTTTATGGAGTTAATATTTGGTAAATATCCTTGAACATTCTTTCTAGCATTTGTGTATGACCAATTTATTGCAGTTGATCCTTCAAGTCTTAATTTTCTTGATTAACTGTTGGAGTGACTATAAAAGCATTTTTGTTTGTTCATCCATAGTTTGAGTCATAATTTGTTAAATATCCTCCAACGTTCTTTGTAGCATTTTTGTATGTGCAATTTATTAGAGTGTATCATTTAAGTCATAATTAGCTTTTTAAGTATTGGAGTAACTATAGGAGCATTTTTGTTTATATAGTTTTTATAAATACTTAACCCATTTGTGCCCAACTTTTTTCTGAATGGCATGTTCTGCATTTATTTTCCCCAGGTTTTTGAATTTTTTCTTGAAAATCGTATTTGAATGTGTGGCAACTATAGTTGCCGGTGGGCAAATATGTCGTATGCACCCCTTCAATGTCAAATATGGATAAGAGGAGAACATTTAGCATCTAACTCAAAATAACTGCTTTCAGGAAGGATGTGACAGGAAGGAAGTTAATACTTTTTTTTTCTTCTTGAAATCCTTTATTTGGTTGTCTGCTTGTGTGTCATTAAGATATAAAACATGGATAATATCTAGAAAAATACTTACAGAAGGAAAATGACAACTATACACTGGCAACTATAGTTGCCGGTGGGCTTAACAATTAAGGGGGGGGGGGGCAAAACTCAATCTCGCCTAGGGCAACCAAAGAGCTAGAGCCGGCCCTGCCCTCTCTGGACGCTGGTCAGTGGCTGGAGCCCTTTCTGGACGCTGGTCAGTGGCTGGAGCCCTCTCTGGACGCTGGTCAGTGGCTGGCCATGGCAAGGCAATGCACCTCGGCAGCTTTGGAAACTCCTCCAGGATGACCGCGGGCTGCTAACCTCCGAAGTTCTGAAGGAAACCCTGTGCTCCTCCCATGCATGCAAGACCACCACCACATAATACCCCAGCACAGCCCTCCCGGCCATGTCAGGACTCGAAACAGGAAATGTCACTGGGGTCTGGACGGAGACCAGGACAGGATGAGGCTCTGGAATGGCGGCCATGATGGGACTACATTCGTCCTCTGCGACTCCCACAGTGAATGCAGAGCCACTTTCCTGAAGGGCATAATCAAGGAACTCACTCAGGGACCCTCGAGGACAATCACGGACAAGTTTGGTTTGTAACGATTTATTGAGTCAATGGCAAAATAAGTCAATCAACATAAAGTCAGAGAGGTTGGTGATGTTTGCAATGTTCAGAAAGTCTCTGATGTGGTCCTCGAGTGAGTGAGTTCCTTGGCGCTGACAGACAAGACATACTGCTGGATCCATGCTTGGAAGTCGAAGTCTTCTGTAATGTACTGCTCTGAGACTCAAAGGTTGAGGATCCAAATGCAGCTTTATTGAAGGGTAATCCACAATCGTAGTCAAAAACAGGCAAAAGGTCATACACAGGCAAGCAGTCCAAACAAACAAAAAAACAAGACAGGCAAAAGGGTACGGAACAGGCAAGTAATCCAAAACCAAGAGACAAGAAACCAGGGAAAACGCTCAGAAATGTAGTGATACAACTAACAAGACTTCGCAATGAATGACTGAGATAACCAGGCTTATATAGGGTGACGTGAACAGGGAAATGAGACACAGGTGTAAACAGTGCTAATTAGATTAGATTAGATTAGATTCAACTTTATTGTCATTACACAAGTACAAGTACAAGGCAACGAAATGCAGTTTAGGTCTAACCAGAAGTGCAATAGCAGCAAGTGCAGGATATACAACGTTTGCATAAGTGCAGGACATGGATATGTACTGAGTATATATAAATATGTCTATAAATAGAGAGATGGTTATTACTATAAACAGAATTTACAGGTGAATATGTACAGTGAATAATATACAGATGGTTAATACTATAAACATAATTTACAGGTGGATATGTACTATGAATATAATATAATATACAGATGGCTATTACTATAAACAGAATTTTACAGATAGAGGTATACAATGATATGTTAGGCTAAAATGAGGAATATGGCAGTGGATTAAGGTAGTGCAATAAATTATGGACAGAAGCTATCCGAAAAAAAGTGTAAAAGTGCAGTGGAAGTGATTGCATATTACAGTTAGAAGTACGGTGCAAAATACAAATGTAAACAGTAGGTACTGTAAATAACAGTCGGCAGTGCAAATGAGCATAATCCAGTTACGGTGTGGTAGTGCAAAATGAATAAGTAAACAGTTGTTACTGTAATAAAGAGTCGGTAGTGCAAATAACAAAGTGAAGGTGGATGTGAGGTAGGAGAGTTATCAGTATATGAGGGGAGTGGATCAGCGGGGGTTTGAGTTCAGTAAGGAGACAGCTCTGGGGAAAAAACTGTTCTTAAGTCTGCTGGTCCTGGTCCGGTGGATCCTGAAACGCCTGCCGGAGGGCAGGAGAGAAAACAGTCTGTGGGCTGGGTGAGAGGAGTCCTTGAGGATGCTGCGAGCTCGATGCAGACAGCGTTTCCTCTGGATGTGTTCGATGGCAGGCAGTGGAGTCCCTGTGATGCGCTGGGCAGTTTTCACCACCCGCTGCAGTGCCTTGCGCTCCGCAACAGAGCAGCTCCCATACCACACTGCCACACAGTTGGTCAGGATGCTTTCTATTGCGCAGCGATAGAAGTTCACCAGGATAGCCGAGGAGAGCTGATTCTTCCTCAGTGTCCTCAGGAAGAAGAGGCGCTGGTGAGCCTTCTTGACCAGGCTGGAGGTGTTGGTCGTCCACGACATGTCCGCCGAGATGTGGATCCCCAGGAACTTGAAACTGGAGACACGTTCAACAGCCATTCCATTGATGTGGATGGTGTCGTGTGTGCCTCTTGACTCCTTCCTGAAGTCCACGATGAGCTCCTTCGTTTTGGTGGTGTTGAGGAGCAGGTTATTATCAGCGCACCATGTGGCCAGGTGCTGGATCTCCTCCCTATAGGCAGTCTCATCGTTGTTGCTGATGAGACCAATCACCGTTGTGTCGTCCGCAAACTTGACGATAGAATTAGATCCATACACAGGCTTGCAGTCGGCGGTGAAGAGGGAGTAGAGAAACGGACTTAGCACACAGCCCTGTGGTACACCAGTGTTGAGTGTGATGGATGTGGAGCAGGTGGATCCTGAACGAACATTCTGGGGTCTGTCAGTTAGGAAGTCCAAAATCCAGTTGCACATTGAGGTATTGATGCCCAGGTCTCCAAGTTTGGCTATTAACTTGGTTGGGATGACAGTGTTGAATGCTGAGCTGAAGTCAACAAACAGCATGCGTGCGTAAGTGTTCTTATTGTCCAGGTGAGTGAGCACAGAGTGCAGTGCCATGGAAACGGCATCCTCTGTGCTCCTATTGCTGCGGTAGGCAAACTGGTGTGAGTCCAATGTGGATGGTAGAGAGTCTTTTAGGTGTTCCAGGACCAGCCGCTCAAAGCACTTCATGACGATGGGTGTGAGTGCTACAGGGCGGTAGTCATTAGGGCACCTCGGGTTAGAGTGTTTTGGCACTGGCACAATGGACGTGCGTTTAAAGCATGAAGGTACAGCTGCTTGGGCAAGAGACAGGTTGAAAATGTCTGTAAAAACCTCAGCGAGCTGCTCCGCACATGCCCTGAGAACACGACCAGGGATGTTGTCTGGTCCAGCAGCCTTGTGCGCGCTGATCCGGCTCAGTGACTTGCAGACATCTGTGGAGGAGAGTGTGATTGGTGGGTCAGCTGAGGGTTTGAGCTTGGTGGCAGTTTCTCTGTTGTCTCTTTCAAAACGAGCGTAAAAGTGATTTAGCTCGTTCAGGAAGTTGACATCAGTGGCTGCGGGGGTGGAGTGGGTGGGTTTGTAGTCACTGATGGCCTGGATGCCCTGCCACATGCGTCGAGGGTCAGAGTTGGAAAAGTGACCCTCTATCTTTAGCTTGTAGCAGTGCTTGGCCTTTTTGATGCCCCTCTTCAGGTTTGCTCTGGATGCGCTGTAGGCTTGTGCATCTCCTGATCTGAAGGCAGTATTGCGTGACTTCAGCAGGAGTCGCACTTCCCTGTTCATCCATGGCTTCTGATTTGGGTATGTGGTGATCTGTTTCTGGGTTGTAACACTGTCAATGGTGGTATTGATATGATCCAATACAGAGGAAGTGAATGAGTCAATGTCCGTGTGAGCGCCACTGGTGGCTTGAGAAGCAAACATACTCCAGTCTGTGTGTAGAAACCTTTCCTGGAGTGTGGAATCAACCCCCGCAGGCCACACCTTGATGGTCTTCACTGATGGCTTCACACGGTTGATGAGGGGTGAATATTTGGGGATGAGGAACAAAGAGATGTGGTCTGACTGTCCCAGGTGGGGGAGGGGTGTCGCAACGTAAGCTCCCGCCATGTTTGTGTACACGTGGTCTAAGGTTTTGTTTCCTCTGGTGTGGCAGGAAACATGCTGGTGAAACTTGGGTAGCACTGACTTTAAGTTTGAATGATTAAAGTCACCTGCAACAATAAAAGCAGCTTCCGGGTGATCAGTCTGTTGTTTACTGATGGCTGCGTGAAGTTCTTTCATAGCAAGCTTGGCATCAGCATCGGGTGGAATATAGGCTGCAGTTATAATGGTGGAAGTGAACTCTCGCGGCAGATAAAACGGTCTACATTTAACCATGAGAAACTCCAGGTTAGCTGAACAATGACTCCCAACAATAGCAGAGTTTGTGCACCAGGCTTTGTTAATGTAAATGCACAATCCACCACCTCTGGTCTTACCGGAGCCATCTAATGTTCTATTCGCCCGGAGCGTGTGGCATCCCGCTAGCTCAATAGCGGTGTCCGGTATTCCGCCGTTTAGCCAGGTTTCCGTGAAGATTAGGACGTTACAGTTCAAAAGTTTCTTGCTGTGTGTGATGCTGAGTCGAATCTCCTCCATTTTGTTCACTAGCGACCGTACATTGGCAAGGAAAATACTGGGTAAAGAGAGCCGATGTGGGGTAAGCCTTAGCTTTAGCCTTAGCTTAGCTCTCAGACCACCGCGTCTTCCCCGCCTTTGTTTACGATCTCGGCGCCGCCTGCGAGCACTTCCGCCCGGCCGGGCAGAGTGCATAGCCTCGGGTGTTCTAGCGATCTCAGGAAGGAGTCGAAGATTGTCCATAAAACTGTCGGAAATTCGCAAACCAATATCCAAAATCTCACCACGGGTGTACGATGTTAAGGCACAACTATTCTGAACGAACAGACCCGAGATGAGCAGGAAAAATACCGCAAAATTGCAGAATCTGGAGAGACCCGGAGCCTCGCGAACTACTCGCGCCGCCATCTTGGGTTAGCAGAACGTACAGTCCGGTGAGGGACTGTACTAATGTACTGTACTAGAGGGACTAATGAGTCCGGACAAAGGATTATGGGAGATGTAGTCCTTGATGGAGTGACAGTCTGGGGTGGAGTGCCCTCTGGTGGTAACCACGGGCACTCACACTGGTGAATTGTGACAACATGATTGTGAAATTAAAATGAGTGTGACAGATGTTGGGAGTGGGAGGAGAATTTATATGGCGTCAAGTCTTTTGAGAAGAAAGACTTCTGCATAGGATACACCTGTGCATCCTCGCTCATAGCTCCGGAAGCTTCCTTGCTCCTCGTTCCTAGCGGTGCATTAGAAAATTCAGATGTCCTTCAAGATGGCTAACTTTGATCAGTTTTCGGGTCACAGGCTGGAGGATGGAGGAGCGAGGAAACAAGGAAGCATCTATTTGAGTGTTGAAAAGTAGTTTTGTCCCGCCCGCTCCTGCT
Organism: Gobio gobio; assembly: GCF_949357685.1. Classification (NCBI taxonomy): domain Eukaryota; kingdom Metazoa; phylum Chordata; class Actinopteri; order Cypriniformes; family Gobionidae; genus Gobio; species Gobio gobio. Next base: position 43,561,020 of record NC_137116.1, on the reverse strand, counting down.
AGGTTCTATTCCGCACCCTCCCACCTGCTCCCGCTTAAAATTCCCTCTGTTCATCTGCTTACTGCTTAGAATGATTTTCTTCCCGACCTGACCGATCCCGCTAAATTTAGACCTTGTTTCCAGGTTTAAATTTCCCCTAAAGAAAGAGAGTGACTGGGATAACTAATATAAAATGTTGGCTATAATATAAAATGTTGGCTTTTTTATTTTTGTCTTATCATGATACTGTCAATACCATAAAAAATGTCACAGACAAAAATAGGCTAAATTAAATACGACATCTGTCACTACAAATGATCAGCCAAAAACACAAATAAAAGAAAACTTCGGCTTACTAGCTATAGCTACTGAAATCTTTTTTTAACATCCATGCAAGAACAGAATGTCACTGACTGACGACAGTTTCATTATCAAACGTCTCTCCTCCAAAATCCAACCACAAAGGCTGAATGTTCTCTCCGAAGGTGCTCTTGTGGATGGGATGCAAAGAACATATATTGCCAGGCTCAGGGCCGGAAACGAGGAATTGTGTGAACGCCACCACTGTAGAAAGTTTTGTTCACTTCAAGTTCAAGCACAGATACGCTGTTGTCAAAGGATGTCACGAGCGGCCGGGCTATTGTCAGACCACCCGCTCCCATCCAAAGAACACCAGAGTTACCGACAGCTACATCTTTGATTTGACTCCCGCAGAATAAAACAATTCTGTGTTTGTGAGTGAGCCATTGAATCATTCATTCAGCCGATTCGTTCGAAAACTTATTCATTCAGGAAGGGAATGCCAGTGTTGCTTGGAAACATGCAAGTTTGGAACTATTATATGCCGTGTTCAGACTACATGATATTTTTGTCTGGTCACTGCGTCAGATTATGCGCACGATTATGCGCACATAAACTATCGACTGACAGGTGTTGTGAGCTTAAGCAAACAATAAAATGGCTACCATGTTTTGCACTGGATGTCTTATCGTCATAAAAGCCCCAAAATGAAGGAAAACCTGACATTTGACACATTCCTGAATTGGAGGACAGTATAAAATCCACAAAAGAGAACTGGTTGTTGAAGCGCCTCTGCTATCGTTCGACAGTGATAACGTTAGTCCCTCGAGGAAACATCATAAAGACAGGAGTACTGCCATAGCTCCACTAATCTTTCATCCATTGCACCAAATACACGTCTCTCTTTCGTTTTGACATGTTTGAAAGCTGTGTACGGAGCTTTTTGTAGCTTATGCTAGTGAAGCATCGCTGACGCGGCGTCGGTTGTCGTCCACACACTATATGAGAGAAAACAATCGATTCTTGCATCCCAACGGCCATTGTCGTTTACTAATCCCCACATCAAACGGATTGTGTCAAAATCGGGCTAAAATCGTGTAGTCTGAAAAGGGCAAGTTGATGGAGAAAAAACAGACAAAGTAACTGTCTAAAAATATGTACGTTACTCAGCATTAACTTGTGTTTATTTGACTATTGCATAATTATACTTACACTGTAAAAAAAAAAATCAGGTCTCCAATTGAAAATGTTCTATGACTGATCACATCTAATTTTTTTAGGTGGCCAAATTGAATTTCTGTTAATTAAATTGCATCAATTCACAGAAATTCAATTTGGCCAGCTGAAAAATTTAGATGTGATCAGTCACTAGAAAATGTTCAATTGGAGACCTGATTTTTTTTTACAGTGTACAAACACATAGCCTATGTACACTCAGTTAAACAATACAAAACATGAAGACTGAGAATTGTGACAGTGTTCAGAATAAGCCTTTGTGTCACATCTGGGAAACTTTAAAGAAAATCTTAATAACCAATTCCCTTGGCAGTTGTAAAGGTTGCATTACCCATGTTTTTTCTGTGGAGGTGTCTTATCACTGCCCATGATTTTGGGTGGTACTACTGTGGCATGGTGAAAATCAGGGTGTGTATGTGTAAAATGTGTCTGAAAATGCAGACTAAAGGACTGGCTCCTCATTGGAGATAACTTTGTTCTTGGGGCCCTGAAGGGTGACATCATAATGGATGATCATACGGCAGCAGGAAGTGTTATCGGTGACAGGTTCAGTCACAATAACCTCAAAATACACACAAACACACTTTCAGGCACACACACACAATCCATCCTACTCTTTCCCAAAAGACTGCTTTTTATCTACAAAAGATAGACACAGACACACACCCATTCACATCCACTCACAGTCCCTGAAACCTCAGGGGGGATAAGTTGTGTTTGCAGTTAAAAAGGACTGCCTCCAACTTAGGGGTAGACAGAGGGTTGTGGATATGTTAGAAGCTTTTGTTTTGGTAAGCCGGGAAAACAAGTGGAATATATTTTCTAAAAGTCACTTGGGTATTTGAATCTGGATCCTTTTGCTGAACCCACTGAAAGTCAGTGTTATATCATTTTATACTTCTGCATTGACATTTAAAGAAGTCTTGATCAGGTAAGTTGTCTTATTGGTATAGAGAATAGATTTTGTAAGCATTTGTTTACACAGGGTTTTAAAGGTTTACAATTCTGATTGATTCAATACGAAACTGTCAGATGTGTATTTTATTTATTTACTTACTCTTGATTTTATTCAAAATAATTCTAAATTGAATAATGCTTCTATAATTTTTTTTTTAGGTGCATGTGTAGTATTTTAAATATTCCAGTTATAGATGGAAAAAAAGAATCATATTGAAAAAATGATTTGTCCTTCAGTTCTGCATTGGTTGTACAATGTGCCGCGTTCTGAACATCTTATTGGCTCTTCTGAGTCGCTTCCTGTTTGCGGTGCATGGCGTCCTGACCGTGTGGCGTGTGGTGGAGGTGACAGGAGAGCCCTCCTATTGGCTGCTGCTGACGGGCGTGGCACTGCTTGGGGTCGAGATGGCAATCACAATCAAATACACACGAAATGCAGAATGGAAATGGTGAGGTTACTGTGTGCTAGTTCTATCATAGACATAATACAATGAATCACTGAAATTCTTGCAGATTGCATATTGCCGTAAAATAGAATTCTATCTGTTGCAACATTTTTCGATGTATTATTTTAAAAATGTAACTCTTATGAAACAGATGTTAGCTGTTTTTTCTTCTTCAGAAATACAGTACACTGCCATTCAAAACTTTGTGGTCGTTAAGATTTTTTTTATATTAAAGGGGGGTGAAACACTCAGTTTCAGTCAATCTCATGTCAATCTTGAGTACCTAGAGTAGTATTGTATCATAACTCCGAAAAGTCTTTAGTTTTATTATACTATAAAAGAAAGATACACTGTACCGAGTTTTTCCGAAAACAAAACGAGTGGCTGGAGGCGTATCGTGTGGGCGGAACTATAGATGACGAGCGCGCGTAGCTATTGCGTTGAGAGTCTGAAAGCTGTGACATCCTTTAATGTAGAGAAAAAAACGTTATCCTAATAAACCATTGAGATCAATCAGATTTAGCCATACATATATGATCCAGAATCAGATCTAGAGGCTGAAATTGAACAGGAGAAGCAGCAACGACGACTACAGGAGGACGTCTCTATGGTATGTACTGTAATAACCTATATATTGGCTTGGCGGCTTGTCATGCGCGAGTTTTACAACATTTGTGTGTGTCATGGTTTATGAGGACATAATTTGGTTTATCGACTGTATGCGATTTAAGCAGTAGCAAGCGGAACGGTTTTGCACGTCAGACTAGTGCGTGTTTATATAGAAAAACAATGGAATAGTAGCGATAGCTAACAACACAAAGACATTTGAAGCAGTTTTACTCACCGCCTGCTTCCAACACACGACCGCTCCATCTTTCACCATTAGACAAGCTAAAAAGTTGAACTGTACCTTTATAAACTATCGTCGCCGAAATTCAGGGAACGAACGTAAACACTTGCACAACTCTGTTGCTGCTCCGGAAAAACAAACTCCATCCACTGTCCCATTAACGCTGGGTTCTTTGGGAAGCTGTGCAGGGTTGTCTTGCCCTGACAACCAAAAACACACTTCTTTGGTGACATTGTTGATATTGTGAAGTCCTGTGACTGAAGCGCAGCCGATGACTTCCCTTAAGCGCTTGCTCTCTCGCTCTAGTCGCGCGCGTGCCCTTCCAGGAGAAGAGCCCGTACGGCCCGTACAAGGACATTCTGCCCTATCTGACGACAGATAGACCCATACTCAAAAAAAAACTTTCCGTAACTTATGAGAAACCGGAAGGAGTATTTTTGGCACAGAAATACACTATCAAACAATCCAACTTTAAAAAAAAAAAAAACTTTGTATGTTTAGAATGGGAAGCCAGCGTAAAAAGCTCAGGAAACAGCATTTAACCCCCCCTTTAACTGCCTGGGTTGCTTGGCGCTCTTTTTTTGATCGCCTTTTTTCGTATCATATATGTGAGTATTTATCATAAAATAGGTATCATTCAAAAGCTTACAAACTCAATTCATCCTGTGAAAACCATTTTGAAATTGGACGTTGCGTTACCATGGAAACAGCACTCTAAATTATTTTAGAGCAAAATCTTTTCTAATCTTGACAAAACACATATCGTCTCAAGGTTCCATATTTGGTGACTGTTTTGTGATAGAAAGGATATTTGGACAGAAATTTAGCAATTTGTTACAGGAAAATGCATTTTTTAAAAATCAATGGAATGTGGATGTGGAAGCGCCTAAACAAAATCTCATGGGAACTGGGTGATATCAACTTCAAATTTGGAAAACAATTTGGTTAGACATATGGCTTTGATTTTATAGTAATTGTAAAAAAAAAAATGAGTACAGTATTTTTAATTACAGTAAATTTAAACTTCCATAACTTTTTCAGATTTTCATCTTTTTAATAATCTGCAGAGTGTCTTCTTTAAAACAAAACTTAGGTCTATATTCCAAAGCATTCTTGAATTACAGCCATTTAAGTTTGGATTAAGTGCATTTTCAATTCTCAAAAAGGGGGGTGACAGTTAAGGGGTTAAAAGAAGTCTCTTATGGCTGTTTATTTTATCAAAAATACAGAAAATATACTGTGAAATATTATTACAATTTCAGCAGCCATTACTCCAGTCTTCAGTGTCACATGATCATTCAGAAATCATTCTAATATGCTGATTTGGTTTTTAAGAAGCATTTCTTATTATTATCAATATTAAAAACAGTCATGCTGCTTATTATTTTTAAGTCATGTTTTTTTTTCAGGATTCTTTGATGAAGAAAGTGGAAAAGAAATAGAATTTATGTGAAATAGAAATATTTTGTAAAATTATAAATGTCCTTACTGCCACTTTTGATTAATTTACTGCATCCTTGATGAATAAAAGTATGCATGAAAAAAAAAAAACTTTTGACCTGTAGTGCAGGGACGTCATTAGGCCTATTTTAGGGGGGCTGAAGCTACCCAAAAATGTTCCTAAGCCCCCCTAAATGATAATTAGAACAACAATAACAATTTGATTTATCAATAACTGTATCCTCATTCATATTTAGACGCAACAAATTATAAATATCCAGCTACAAAAAAATAGCCGAAAAGTCGGAAGTTGGACAGAAGTACGAGTTGTGCTATCAAGATGATGCACCGCGTCTCCTTGCATTGGTGTGAACTGTGGCAGGTTTCAGAGCGTTGCAGACCGGAGCGCTACTGCAAGTTACTGCCTGGACTCGAGGATTCATCTCCTCTCGTCGTTACCAAGGTTATAATCGTTAACGAAAATGAACGAAAAAACTAAAACTCGGTGGGTTGTCGTTAAAGGAACTGTATGTAAGAAATGTATTTCAATTAATCATAAAATGGCCCTGATATGTCACTAGACATTAAGAAATCATGTTAATTTCAAATACTTATATCACTGACAACAGTAGTCCGGCCAGGATATTGTCATTTTAAAAGTGAAGTTGCAGCCCTCAACTGATGTTGATGTTGACATGTTGTGTTTTGGCCTGAAGCGCCACCCTCCACCTATCTACCAATCACAAAGTCAGTAGTGTTTCGGCATCCGGGTTGCCAGCTCTGCTCTAGTTACCACAGCTGCAGCTACAAACTTTTTGGATAAAAAAATGTCTAAGGAGGGGGAGAGGGAATACACTGCTCTACAGTAATTTGAAAGTGATTGCAGTACCAGTTTTGGCCACAATCCTACATACAGTTCCTCTAACTGAAAAAAAACAAAAAAAAACAGAGGCATTACAAAAAAAAAAACGATATATCTAACCAAATCTGTAATGTGTGTTTGGCAAAACTAACTAAAATAAAATTATAGATTAAAATGTCCTTAGCTGTCGTCTTTATCAATGTCTTTCATAGAGCAAATAACGTTCAGCTGCATTTCCTTTCCCTGAGTCTCTCACTCACGCACGCCGCGCCCCACACACACACATACACACACACACACACACACACACACACACAGCCCATCCCCTCCGTGCGAGTGTTTGACGTTGAAACTAGCAAGTTCGCGAAAGGTTGGTATCTCGTGAACACCTTTACACAATCACACATTAAAAAGTGGTATAAAAATATTTTTAATTCAGGATATAATTTTGTCAGTGTTAATGTCGACCCGAGAAAGCGATTGCTACTTTAGAAAGTTAACTAGTCACAAGTTTGAGGTAAAATGCACTTGGGTTGTCGACGTCAAAACAATAAGCTGTGATTCAAATATTAAATAATGTTATGTCATTAGGCTATTGTAGGCTATAGGGTAAATTTAGTATAGGGTGTGAAAATTGTACAGCTGTGGCATTTGTATAGGTTTAGCTCAATTTAGGTTTAGCTGTATATTTGTATTTTAGCTCAAATGGGTTGAATACATGCGGTTCTGTGTAATTAAATAGCATTCTGTGGACAACTTATATAGAGAGGAATTAGATATTGTGTGCTATTACTTTATCATGTACATGAGCAGACAGATAGCATTTTCATTGTTTATAGTAACTCATCAGGAGCAAAGTCTGGCCTAAGTAAATTCCCCCATGCAGCTTTGATGTGTCTAAAAGCTAACATTACAGTAACTTTTCTTTAACAGAGTAGAAATGGATGAAGAGGATTTCTGTCACATTTTACTTGTTAACATCTTGGTTTCTTGACTGGTTGTTGACATAAGTGTAGCTCTAGATGTGAGTGCAAAGATTTTGCAAACGCAAATTACAAATACCCTGGGGGCTAAGCCCCCCCCCTGTCTTCCAATCCTAGTGACGTCCCTGCTGTAGTGTAACTACAAAAATCAAACATGTTGAATATTGACAGAAAGGCAGTCACTTTAGAATGATATAAACATATTTTTCAGGTCTCTGACCTCTGACTCTTTTGTGGAAGAAAGAAAATAATATTAGTTTGGAACAACATGTGGTTGAGTAAATAATGACAGAATTTTTCTTTATTTTGGTGAACTATCGTATTAAGGACTCTTTCACTGACTGTGTAGGACATGCTGTTTTTGGCAAAAAATAGCCTTGCCAATTGTCTTGACACTCTAAGAGAAAAAAAAATCTGTTAACTGTTAACTTTACCACATTCTGGTATAAAAAGACATAAGGGGTTAGAAGCAGGGTGCCATGATTAACGCTAACGAGAACGTGAGAAATTACATTCTCGTTTCTTCAAGCTCGGCACTTCAGTCTGTCTTGCGGGGACGGGTGATAATAATAACCCTTTCTCTCAACACAGTGACGGAGTAAAACAGCCTTTGCAACCTTTGCATTCACACAGAGCAGCACGTGGTCCCTTTCAGTCAGACTTTAAGAAAAGTATGTACAGTGAGATTGCTGTACTAGAAAAATGTATTAATGAGACTCTACCCTCCCACTGACATGGACGGAGGTCCTGCTGAGAACATCCTCCCTCCCTTTTCGTCTTTCTCATCTCCCCCTTCACTCTACCATGATCTCCATCTGAACCTTTCTAACTCTCTTTCTCTGCCGTACTACTTTTCTATGCATACTATCTCTCTCCTGCACACTACACTTTGAAGTCTCTGTGCTCTTTAGAGAGGCTTGCCTGTGTCAATAGGGATTTGCATAGCTAATGGGAATAATTTGCAGTCTGCGTTGGGCTGGTGTGCCTGCAGCACTGGGCTCTGTAGTGTGACCCATCTTTACCACCCAATCAGATGCATCTGACACACATAGAACTACTTAGTGGCTTTATAAGTAGAAAGTAAAAGTATAAGCAAATGTTAATGTATTCATCCACTAATGTGATGTTTCTTCCACTCTTCTGCAGGTTTTCACCTATGGTGTTTCTGTATCTGAGCACTGTGATTCCATCCGTCTGGTTCCTGGAACTGAACCTCCTACAGTCCAATCTGCCCATCAACTCGAGCACAAACTCTGACCCACAATTCTTCTCCCAGATCCCGCTAACAATGGTGGGTGGAAAGCAATCGTTAACAATAAAACTCAGAGTTCACCAGTAAAAATAAGTTCAGCTTTGAACAAAATCACTTAGAATCTCTCGCTCTCTCTCTGCTGTGTTGGATGTTTCAGTACTTATATTTCTGGGAAAGCCATAAACATAAAATGCTCGGAATGGAAATTGATTCATGCCTGGAAAGCAGACTGCTTTCTGTGAAATGTCTGTAAATCTGGGAGGAAAAAAAATTATGCTGAAGATTGATAGTTTAGGAGTGGTAGAGAGCTCAGTTTCACCTTTGACCTGTGTGAAGTGTAGAAAAATCACAAACCCACACACTAATAATCACACCACCACGGATCTGAACATGTTGGTTCCCTGTTACACTGACTCGTTATCAGACAGGGACTATAGGGGAAAAAGTCAGATACAGATTTTTAAATGTCTTCACTGCAACATCTGACTGAATATAGTATGAAGCACGTCCAGTAATTATAATCTTTTTAAGAAAGAAAAAAAATCTTTGCATAAAAAATTCATAAGAATGAAGTAAAAGTAAAAATCTTCCCCCGGTTTCACAGATAAGGTTTAACCCTAGTCCCAGACTAAACTGCATGTTTGAGCCATTGTTTTGTCTCAAAATGCACATCAGTAATGTTTTTTCGGTAACACTTTACAATAAGGTTCATTAGTTAACATGAATTAATAATGAACTGCACTTTAAAATTTACTACATTTACTAATGCATTATTCAAATCTTGTTAACATTAGTTAAAGGGTTACTTCAGCGATTTAGCATTAAGCTTTGTATCAGTAGAAACCCGGTAGTATATCCAAATTATCGTACTTTCCCCCCTCATATCCCCCTGAGACAAGAGAATTATGCATTTTATTTCTGGAAAAAATCCTCAGATGGCACAAATATCGTAATTTTGCGTCAATGGAGGATTTTTTGGTCAGAGGCTAGAGACTACAGCCTGTAGAAGGAGCTAGTTCCGCATGTTTTCAACCCGCCCATAGGGGTGGGATCTCGCTCACAGAATGTAAATGTGCACGGCCGCTCGGCTCGGTTTCAACTCTTCAATGAATTCCTATGAAAGTTAAGCTTCCATAGGCATGATCTGAAAATGCGCCGAGAATGACTGCCGCGCTTACCTCAGCTCTTCGCTCTCGTGATGAATGAAATCTGACTCCTGCTGTGTCTGTGCCGTGACTTTCGATCGGCTCACTCACACTTTATTGAATAGACACGTTCAGTTTTTAATTGTAGTGTCTGTTCTCTAACTGAACGAAATTATTTTATTACTATGAAAATCAAAACGACGGTGGGGCGGTTTCACGGTGGGTAAGTGATGACCAGTGGCCATGACTTTGGGAGTGGCCTGGTTGGGCAGCGAAGCAAGTGCATTCTGGGAGATGTTGTCTTTCATCCACATGAGACAAAAATAAATGTTCTGTCTTTTCTCAGTCTAAAAGGCACCAAATTCAAAAATACACTTCAAAAACTACATAAATGACCCAGTTTAAATACACATTCATCTTCCCAGCGTTGAAGTACCCCTTTATTGCACTGTGAATTAACATGAACAGCTGTATTTTTTAATTAACTAATGTTAACAAAGATTAACTAATGCTGAACCGAGGTGTTGTTCATGGTTAGTTAATGTTAACTAATGCATTAACTAATGTTAACTAATACAACCATATTGTAAAGTGTTACTGTTTTTTCTAAGGGACATTTAAATGCTTATGCTTATGCTCATTAAAGCTTCTTAAATGCCTAAATTGAACTAAGGCCTAATCCTGGCTTAATCTAAGCCCTGTTTGTGAAACCATACATTTTGTTTTAGAAATAAAGTGACAGGCTTTGATTGTCACACTTTGGTGTAGTTTCAAAGCACAAGACGGAGTAGAAATTCAAGGAAACTTGTATTTAAATCCAACAACAGAAGACTTGGGAATCGCAGGAGAAAACAGTGCTACACAACAGCTAAAACACGACTAATACCAGCACTAAGACTAAGGCCTGGGACACACAAGACAATTTTCAAATCTTAACCAATTTTAAATCTGTGGGAGACCACACACATAAGGGCAGTTTCAACCAATTTTTAGCATTGTAATCCTCCGAATGCACACACTAGAAGATTCGTCCAGACCGTGAGACCACACACACCTGTCGTTTGTAGTAATATAATGAAATCAAATGTGACCTGAGAAGAAAAACAAATGGAGGATGATCAACGTCGTCAGACGGTTCTCCTGGCGTGAGTTTTTATTTAACAAAGGAGAAAAAAAGATAATGGGTGATGTTCTTTCTCAATACTCCACTTTCGTGGCATGTTTGTGGCTGCCAAGTTTCAGCTATAGAAGCATGCAACATCCGGTTGGTGAAGCTTGCTCGCTCTCATTGGCTATCACAAGTATCACGTCAGAGGCAGCCCGATCAAGAGTCGGAAATATCAAATATGTTTGATATTTACAATTCGGGATCGTGCAGGCTCCGATGTGATCGGAAGCAGTAAAATAATAGTAACGACACCACACAATTGAGGATTTTTTGGACAAAAAGTTGCTTGCGTCAAGCCTAACAAACTTAGCAATGATAGTATTTTGGACCCCGGATCACAAGGGGGTGCAAATCGTGCTCAAAATCAAGCTTTAAATCTTCAAGTGTGTGTCCAGCCTAAGGAGAAAAAGAGACTAAATGAGGGTCCTGAACTCTAGTACTCTAATCAATATGTAACTATGGTGACAAACAGGTAGGGAACAGAAGAGAACAGAACAAATTACCTCAATTAAACTAAGGCTGCATCCAAAATCGCATACTCTCTTGAGTAGGTATACATATTTTGAATAAGTAATTACTTCACAACCTCTAATAAAGTATGTTCTATAAAGTATAAGTGTGTGGAATCCAGATAATACATACGACATGCTATCATTATCATTATATAAGCGATATAATGATAATGATAGCATGTCGTATGTATTATGCCATTCACAAATCCTCTCCCGTGGTCTCTTGGGATAGTAAAGTGTCCATCGTATGCACACTTCAGAATCTTGCCGGAAGAAGTAGGTCATCCTGGTACTTTTTGACGACTCTTTTATGAGTACTGTGAATTCGGACATACTTCTTTTGTCACATACTGTTTTTCTTTTCTAAAGAACAATCTTAAGAAAAAAGATAGTAGATGGATAATTGATAGAAACATAGTATTTGTTGGAAATACAAATATTCTTAGTTTCTTAAGTTGGAAATAAGCTGTAATAATAATAATAATATTAAGAATAAATTTTATGTGTCCTAAATACTACCGTTGCTAGGTTTGTTAGGCTCTGTCAAAGTAACTTACTAGAGCTCATGGTATTAAAATATAAATTATTGTTGTTTTTTTTACATCCCGGCTATAATGTGTTGCATATAATGCTGTTACACATTGATCCTGTTTTTAAAGGTTCAGACTTTACCTCCATATCCTCCTGGCAGCTTTTTTATCTGAATATTTTTACTATTGATGACTGTGATATTTTCTTTGTCTTGAGTTCAGGTGGGTGGATAGCTCACAGGATGTTTTGTAAGAATATGCTGCAAATATTAATCAGTGACTTTACTGAGAAGCTTTTTAGGGAAACTATATCATCTCAGTTGTCTTATTTCATTAAGTTAATCCTCCAATGGATCTTTTGTTCAGGCACTCCAATGAGTCAAAGCAATCGTTTTTTTCTTATAAACTGTTTGAACTTTTTTTAATCTGGTATTACAATAATATCTTAACAACATTTTTGATTCATCCATTCAAATTATCACAGTCTCGCTGTGTGCTCTCGGTGTCTGGTCTGTTACCATGGTGATTAGCCTATTTGTGTGTCTGTGTGTGTGAGACAGGGGTTGGCGGAACTTGATCCTGAGAACTGGGTGGAGGCTCTGGAGCAGACCATGTTGATCGTTTTGGTTCTGGGCCGCTGGCTGATGCCGAAAGGCGACATGTCACGTGACCAGCTATCTCAGCTCCTCATGGTTTACGTGGGGCTTGGAGCTGATATCCTGGACATCTTTGACACTTTTAAGGAGCCACAATTGAAGACCAAAAAGGCCGTGATCATTGTTGGACTAAGTTTGTTCTCCTGGGCCTTGATGCAGTTTCCTCTTGTTCTTACCCAGACAAGCCGCCCCAAGATCCAGGAGGAAGATCAGCCAGATCCAGAGGCCGCCCAGGATGGGCGAGCTGGCTGGACCGTTTCCTGCTGCTCTAGTGAAGTCTGGAGCCTTCTGCTAACGGTGGGTCTGCAGGATGGACCTTTCCTAATTTACCGTCTGTACCTCATGATACGTGAGAATGTTCTGAACCAGCTGATGATCTTCTTCACATGCAAGAACATCCTCATTGTTTTGCTGGAGGTCTACAGGATTTGTGTTGTCCACTTTGAGAAGAGCAATCCGGGGGGCGGAAGTCAGTCATGTGACCCATCTCATGGACACTCAGAATGGACTGATGGAGAGGCTATAGAACCCAGCTTTCAGGAATAAATTAGATTCACACATACTGAAAAAGACTAAGTTGAGTTCTCATCAATAATATAATAATAATCTATCTATCTATCTATCTATCTATCTATCTATCTATCTATCTATCTATCTATCTATCTATCTATCTATCTATCTATCTATCTATCTATCTATCTATCTATCTATCTATCTATCTATCTATCTATCTATCTATCTATCTATCGGTCTATCGGTCTCTCTGTCTGTCTGTCTGTCTGTCTGTCTGTCTGTCTGTAGATAATAGATAGACAGGTGATAGATAGATAGATAGATAGATAGATAGATAGATAGATAGATAGATAGATAGATAGATAGATAGACAGACGACAGACTATCTGTTTATCTTTGTCTGTCTGTCTATCTATCTATGGTTTGTCTATCTATCATTTGTCCGTCTATCTAACTGTAATGCTGTCTGTATAGACAGTTTTCAAACAAAAAGTGCCTTGTAAGGTTAAAAGTTTTGGAAGGTTAAACTTACTTAACATTCATCCTTATCCTTATCTTGATTCTGAGATTGCTTTAATCTGACAGCCAGCACGGCACCGTACAGCACAATTGGTACCGCTTGAGACCAGCAGATGGTAGTGTGAACAAACTCATTGTAAGGGCAGAGCTATGATGAAATTCGGAAATTGCTCTGGAGATCATGACGCCTCTTCAACTACCCTGACACACACCGTCTGTACACAGCAACCTGTGACATTTTAAATCTAAATCGGATCAATAGGTAACAAATCAGTTCCTGAGTGCTTCCTGATGTTTGTGAATGATCTGTCCACAGCTGTCTCATTATTCAAAGTTCAAGCCTTCCTTCTTGCTCAGAACTCTTGTATCTTTTTGGCTGTGACAGGTTTGATTGAAGTACAAAATAGCATGCTAAAAAATCAGTGAGATACACAGCTCCTGTCAATCATGGGATTTAAAGCAGTAAACATGACCTGGGCTTGTGGTTTATTAGAACAGCAGATAATTAGGATATCAGTCAGAATAAAAACACACATATCATGTATTGTCGTGATTATTGTTTGTTTTGACAGGCTTTCAGAGAGAGAGAGGGAGGGAGAGCGAGAGAAACCTGACAGACGTGAAGAGAGAAAGACTGAGGGAATCACCTCAAAGAGAGCTCTGTCATTAGTGCTGTTCTGTCACAAAATGTTTCATTCCTGTGACGGCTGACAGAGCTTGTGACAAAAGATCTAGACAAAAACAGGGCAACAGACTTTCTTTCCCCCCCGTCTCTCTGTGTCTGTCTTTCTCTTTTTTTAAAGGGATAGTTCACCCCAAAATGAAAATTCTGTCATCATTTACTCACCCTCAAGTTGTTCCAAACCTGTATGATTTTCTTTCTTCTGCTGAACACACACACACAAATATATTTTGAAGAATGTTGGTAACCAGAGAGTTGACTTTAGACATTGACTTCCATAGTATATTGACATTGACTTTCCTACTATAGAAGTCAATGGCTACTGGCAACTGTCTGGTTACCAACATTCTTCAAAATATATATTTTTTTGAGTGTTCAACAGAAGAAAGAAAAACAACTTGAGTAAATTATTCATTTTTGGGTGAACTATCCCTTTTAAGCCCCCTGACAACAATGTAACACAATAAAAGTGTCCTGCATCTTTTTCTGTCACCCCTCAGCTTCCCGGAGTACACATTCTCATTTTCAAAGTCCTCTCCCCAAAATCGAGTGCACTGTGGAGACTGTAATGTCCTGGATACATCGAGGATCAAGAATGAGGGAACGAGAAAGAAAAAGGTAAAGAAAGGAGAGTGAAGAGAAGATTGTTGGAAGAGAGAGATGAACTGCACGCTTTAATGAGATTTGAACTCGTGGGAGGAGACACGCAGTCAGCTGATCAAACGGTTAAACAACGACCTGCCCTAGATAGACAGAAGAGAAAAGGAAAGGAAAGCATGCTGTGGAAATGTTCAGTTCCAAAAGGGAAGAAAGTTATTTTTTGTTCAAAAGATTTGGAAAGGTTCAGAATGGAAATGAAAGGAAAGTGTGCAGGGCATGCCATTTTGGAAAGGTTCAAAAAAAAAAGAAAGGACATTTAAGAAGCAATACATTAATCATTTACACACCCTCTTAATTTTACATAGGGGTGAATTCAGGTTGATTGGGAGGACTGGGAAAAAGTGTCCGATTCAACCTGAATTCACTACCTTTATGACAGCGACGTCATTTCTTTTGCAGAATGCAAAATGTTTTAACTTTATTTCTTTGCACATTATGAAAATCAGTGGGATCCGAAAACAACATTGGACCCCATTAACTTCTTTTACCTTCTTTTGTGTGGTGCAGAAGAAAGATCTCATACAGGTTTGGAAAAACATGAATAAATGATGACAGTATTTTCATTTGGGGGTGAACTGTCACTTTAATAGAGAAATGTAACAACCCACAAACCCACAAAATACTTATGTGAATAGAAAATATTTTTTGTTCATATAAAATACACGTTCTCACATGTAAAAGCTATAAATGAGCAGGTGCATATCTGTAGAACACCTGACAAGAATTATAATGGCATTTTTTCCTCTGAATTCACACCACACATAGGATGTGAAAAAGCACCCTTGAAACTGCAACAGCAGGCTCACATTGTGCCGTCAATGTGAACTGTGCCTAAAAAATCCACTCACTGCCTCAACTCCATCTGTACTATAAGAGATTTGATCAGCCTCTTGTTACTGTCAGTCCTTTTTACCAAGATATAGAGTAATAGCACTTAACTTGAACTATTTTATGGCATATTTATGAATGATTGAAGCTGCATGTTTGCGACCGGGAGCACAAAGTACCAGAGTGGTGCAGTGTGACAGCTATACATTACAATCTATAAGTAATCTGGCAGTAAATTCCACTGTTTTGTAGTACATTGATAAAATACATTTATTTCTCTCATATAAAATCAAATTCAACTTTCTGCCTATTTTCTCCCTCGAGCTGATCGGAATCGTCTGCAGTCATCACACATGTATTTTGCATATTTTAAGTCCCATACATCATGAACTGTCCATCACTTTCCCTGGGGCTTTTTATCAGATGATTCACATATGATGGCATTAACTCTCTTTTTCCGCCCCCTCTGCTGCTCACCCACTGCACTACACTCACACGCTGCCACTGCCACTGCCATTGCTAAAAATTAGCAAATATTTTGGAAATTTACATTCACAAGAAAATGTACAAAACATATTTAATAGCCCAATGGCCTGTTTACGCAGAATGCATTTTTTTGCATTCCGCTGCTGTTTTTATGTAAAATGCTAGACCAGTTTTGGGGAAAACTGTTAAAGGGGTGATGAATTGAGAAATCAACTTTCCCTTGAGCCTTTGATATATAAAAGTTCATTGTGATATATGAATATCCTGTAAGTTTCGGAGCAAAAACTTCCTTGTTAGTCAGGGAAAAGCTTTTATTGACACCAGGCCCAGAAAACGCTCGATCTCAGAATATGTCGACACTTGACGTCATCGTATGCTGAAACGCCGCCTCAAAAGAAGAAGAAGTACGCCTGATTCTGTATTCGCGCTGCCGAGCAATAAACATGCCGAAGATAGCAAGATATTGCGCTGTGCCTGGTTGTGGAAGAACACAGTTGCTGCATAAGCTTCCTTCAGATTCTAATATTGGAAATGTGTGGTTGAACTTTTAATGAATATCCAGCTCATGTGGGGAAGACATTGCACGTATGTTCATTTAACCACAGATTCGTTTGTAAACAAGAGACTGGATTTGCAGACAGGATGAGATTACATGAATGAATGAATGAAGCAACACACTAATGTGAGTAAAATGTTTTTATATGTGATAGTATTGCATTGTTACAGATCAAATACAATGTTACATTGTGTACATGTCTAACTAAACATAACTTACCACTGTCACAGGGCTCGCAGAGTGTTTTTCAATGTGTTTTTCAGACGGGCTACCAATAAGTCATCTTAAATAGTGAAATAACATTCCTTTCTTGATGTGCGTTGTCCACTCTCTTAACTTGATATTTGAAGGAAAAATAAAACAGTTTTGATCCTGCAGTCTGCAACGTACTTGGCGCGCACGTACCTATATCCAACGATCGGGCAGGCCAAGTAATATAAAATAACATTCATATTAATTGCTGGTGGATGAGAGATAAACCATTGTTTGTTTGATAAAGACATTTTGCGAGCCCTGAGGGACGAATCATTCCAGTTGCCCCACACGCTTTCAAAACAATGCCTCACGCCTCACCTACTCATGGGAGAGCCGAAGCTCATTAAATAGGCAAAGCTCATCCAATCATAGCAGTGGGCGTTTACTTCTAAGTCTTCCGTGCGGCACGCCCATTAAAACCGAGTGTGTCTTGAGAGAGGCTTAAAACCAGGGCAGAAAATAGCCTATTACTTATTCATTATGATGTTTTTGTGTGTAAAAACCACGCAACCATCACAAGTAGACATCAGACAACAGTATAAAAATTTTTTTTTTAAAGGCCAGTTTTAAATTTTACTGTAACTGTAATCAGAGCCGCGAACCAAGGAGATGACTGACAGCTGAGATGACAGCTATTTTTGTTGGAAAAATAGAGAAAAACTGTAAAAAGAAATGTGCATTTAAATAGAAGAGAAAATCATAATTTTATTGATGCCATTTAGCAATGTTAAAGTTGGATATTTTGATTAATTGTGACAACACCATAACTTGTGTTATCCATACATTTATCAAGAAAAGATTTGTCAATGAAGTTCAGCAGCTGTAGTGGTTATTTTGATCTTCCTCCACTCTTTGAACAAAACAAACATTATTAACATTATATACTATTATTATATATATCGTTATTAACAAAACGAATGAGCAAATTACATGATACACCCGCATACCATGAATTTCCATCATTACCGGCATTACCATTTTTAATGAAAACTCAACTACAAAAAAATTGTAGGCCTACAATAAAAAAACCCTACATATATTAAACTTTTATTTAAAAAAAAAAAAACGGATGACACAAAATACTCACATTAATAAATAAAACATCTTTGGAAATTCCTCTTTAAAACGAATGCTCAGTTTGTGGTTCACTATTATTTGATTGAAAACAACAACAATAAAACAAAGACAAACTCTTACATTAAACAAATCAATATTTTTTATTAACAAAAGTTATCTTGCGCTTGCCTCCGCTATCGTCCTGTCAGTCATCTCCTTGCTTCGCGGCTCTGATTACAGTTATAGTAAAATTTAAAATCACCATCATCGCTACCCAGATGCCGATATGTATTAGGCCTACAGTATTTGCAATGACCATCCCTTGTCCAAAACCGAGCGTATTGTAAAGAAAAGTTATGACTGCTGCGTATAACACTTGTCTGAACATTGCATGGTCACTCGCTCTTCGCTGTCTTGCGCAGCTTCACCACACATATTTAGCCTACTCCACACAGCTAAATAAATCAGGCTGGGTGCAGATTAATATTTAATATTTCTGATATAACTTTTTCTGTGAAACGCGTTAAGTTGCACAGAAGAAAGCCCATGCCCTGTACAGTTTAAGAAGACTATTATTTTGTTACACAGAACTGGGGAAGGGCTGATGACGTCACATGCTCAGATTTGCTTGACCAATCAGCGGAAAGGGGCGTCTCATGACCGCCCACATGTGGAAAACGAATTTTGAAGTCATTTATCCGTTTTTTACCCGTGAAACGAAAAACGAAAAATCAAGCTGAAATCTCGTTTTTTCGTTTTTTTTTTAACAAAAAAACGAATAAAGGAGCCATTTTCTCATTTCTGCTTATTTCATTTCAAATAGGAAATCAAACGATCAAAACGTACACGGGCCGTTACTTTTTATGATCTGAGCCTGCTTGTTTATTTTTTAATAAATAAAAAAATCAACGCTCTGGGGTATTGTTTGTGAGAGGCGTTCTGTGTGAATGTGACGTCTCTTTTCCACTTTTTTTTTCCTTATATGTGGCCAGAAAACGATCATAAAAAACTTGTTCACAGTTACTGTTAGCTTTATTAAAGGTGCAGTATGTTATATTGACAGCTAGTGGTTGAAAGCGGTACTGCAGTCCAAATTCTAAATATTGGAGAAGGTTGTTTCTCCCGCCCCCTCCTCCACAGACTTGACCCTCACGCTGGTTGCCAGTTTGAGAACACGCAACAGGAATGGACAATGGAAGGCAATTGAGCCTTACACTGTAAGTTGATGAGTTGATTTATCTGCATTTTAATATGCCTCTGAACTCTGAACATAGAGCTTTTTACATGGAAGCTGAGGCTTTTTAGGTTGGGTAGAATTCAGAGGTGGACAAAGTACACAATTCCATTACTTGAGACTGGTCAAATATTACTCTGTTACAAGTAAAAGTTGTAAAAACCGATTTTTACTTAAGTAAAAGTACTTAATTATCAAAAGTAAATTTCCTTTTTTGTGTCAATGCATTATTTTATTATTGTTGTATTGTTGTATGAATGTACGCTATGCCATCATGGTGGATTAAGCCAGTGAGGGATGGTCGATCCAACGTGCTAGCATTCAACTACTTTGAAACTACTTTTGTTTAAAAGTTACAAAGCTCTGCTGTCACTTTTAGGCTGAATGCACAGATCCAATACACTGATACACATCTGATATTCTCCCAACTGTGTACGTTCACTTAAGACATAATCAACTGTGTTTACATGAATACTTGCCAAAAATTACATTTCGACATTATTTTGTGTATTGGTCTGTTCAAGTGCTACACGTCTGAAACTTTTAGGCAAATTACTCACATTTGTCTACTACAAATGGCAACAATTAAAATTTCTTCAACTATATCACAGACTTTGTGAGATGATGACAAATACAAGGTGGTCCTTTGTTACAACCTACCCCACTACTGTTTAGCTAGCTGTATTAGCATGGTGCTTTGAAATTAGCAGGAGGTTGATAGCCTACACCATTCTTTACTAGAGAAACTACAGTTTGACCTGATATAACTCATACAGCATTATCTACAAGGGTAGAAGTAGTAAAAAACGAATATCTTGTAGTTGTTTTTTTACTTTCTTACCTCAGAATTAGATTTTCTGCTGTAGCTTCAGGAGAGATAGCAACACAGACTGGAAGACCTCCATGTGGGATCGTAAAGGAAGCCAGAGAAAATGAAACTGTCACATAACTCCTATCTTATCCCTATTTTGTGGAATTGGTAGTGTTACAACTCTCCCCGTTTTACAATACCCGGTCTCCCCTACTCATGCTCTGGCATCTGAGAGGCAGCTTTCTGTGTGCGCACAGAAAACCGGACTGAACTGAGCTCTCTTTCATGCATTTTCAGATTCATCTGCTCTTCTCTCTCTCCCAGACGTTTACATTTTTGAACGTTTTATGAGACACTTCCATCGGGTGGATCAGCATGTTACAATTCAAATGTGCACATCTCACACAGAACTTAGTTTCCTAAATCTCTGCAAACATTTTTGTGTGTGCTTTAGTACAGCCAAAAAATAACATACAGCACCTTTCATTTAGTTAACGTTCATTCATTTGACCCAAGTCTGATCATGTCAGCTCCATTGTCTTCACAACCATTGGTTGTCGTGGCATTTCGTGGCAGTTTGCATTGTTCTGCTTAACTTTTCAATTCTCACTGAAAACAACTTTCTGGTTGTTTTGCCATTGCAAATTGCGTTGTCTGTGTGAAGATGAAGAACACAACAGTAAAAAAAAAAAACACAAACAAGTTGTCTTTAATGTCTCAATTTCTTTAAAAGAGAGCTTAATTCTTAATTCTCCTGCTTCTTAGATTTTTCTCTTGAGAAAAATACCCCAGTCACCTTGCTTGAGTTTTAGAGACCAAAGTCTGTGATCTTCACTCAGAGATTTCAGTATGAACTCTCATCAAAAGCACCAGTGGAGGTCGCACCCAGCACCCTTTAATTTTTGATTGATATGAAAATTGAGAGGTCATTTTAGTCTCCTGAGATATGAAAGAACATCCTCTGAGCAATTTTGCTCTAGGCATGCACCTTCACATTCAGCAAAAAGCATTTCCCCAAACTCCCACAGTCTTTCCACACATTTTCGTGGCACAAGCTCATGTGTCTAAGGTCTATAATTTCCGGGCAGAGGGCAGACTCGTGGGTGGACAGTTTCCTGAATCTTTTCACATGCTTTATTTAGAAAACACTGAGCATAATGAAGCCATCAACCTGATGACACTTCCATAAGATCATCCAAGAATAATGATGAGATGACTTTGTGACATACTGAGAAATTTGTCACCATAATTGACAAAACATATTTGGCATGAATCACATGCGATCATAAGAGTGAGATGAGATAACAGAAATCACAATTCATAATTATAAAACTAATATTTTGTAGCTGCTGCAATCTACCGTGAACAACCTCTCTTTACATATTAAGAGCAAGTCTGACACATTTACTTGTTGGATCTATTATACTTGGCTTATTTACAGGTAGGATACATCAGTTCTGAAGGCAAAAGAGGGCAGAGAGGTTTTTAATTTGAGCCAAAGTGGGCACAGTGGAGTGTAATATCCTGTGATTCATTGTGTAATTGCTGATCCATGTACAGAGAGAGTTTGGAGTTGTTGACAATGACTTTCACGTTCGATTTTGAAGATTTGTCTTTTTATTTCCGTTAAGCAGTAGTCTGGTTGTAACTTCACTAGCAGACAAAGTGCATGGGATGAATTAAGAGTTGGCATCATATATAAGTTCAGTACGTTTTTGCTTGTTTTATTCTCTTTTTTTAAACAAGAATTACCAGTATTAAATATATCATAAATTACATTAAAGACATTCTATTTCAAATGCTGTTCTGTTGAACTTTCTATTCATCAAAGAATTATGAAAAAAGGGTCACACTTTAGATTAGGGTCCAATTCTCACTATTAACTACACAATAAACCATAATGCTCCAAATAATTTATTGGTTTGAGTAGAGCCAACTTAAATGAAACAAATTATTTCAATCAAATTAACTTTGAGTATTCAGAACTTTATCTTTCTTTTGAGTTCTCAAAACTGACACATTTTAAGTAATCTGAATTGTTTCATTGCATTGTTTTATGTTGTACAAGTTTTATGAACTTGTTGTTTTAAATGTAGGCAGACTTAAATTTAACTCTGGTGCTCTTCTATCAAAAATGACCAAAACATTTTACGTTTTGAAATGTACATTTTATTTTTGCTTCAACGGAATGGGATGACACTTGGTGACTTTTGTCGCATTATGTGAACACAAAAACAATCATGGAGATGATTTGTTTATGTTAAAGGGTTGGAAAAAAAAATCACATTTGGATCCTTCGCGGTCAAAAATGACCGACATTAATAACTGACATAATAATTAATGGGAAATTCGTAAAAATACAAAAACTCAGGGAATCTTTTGGTGATACAAACCACAAATCAGCCATGATGCAGGAAAAATGTGCACAGCAATGTAAAATATCACTAAAATATCAAGAGTGCAAAATAGACACAACCCCCCCCCCCCCACACACACACACACACACACACACATATATCATACTTTTATGTTTAGTGTCCAATTCTCACTATTAACTTTTTTTAAGTTGAGAAATTCAAAGTTTAAGTAAGCAGAACTCACAGATTTTTATACTTTACTAGCTTTAACTGGCTTATACAGTAAATGCTAAAACAATGCGTAGATAGCATCAGCATAGCATAGCATAGCTATTGCTAAATGAGTATGGCAACATAAAATATTTAAAATATATTTTCTCAAACTACTCGTCACCATTATGGTAATCCCCCAACCCCTGATTTGAACCACTTATTTGAGTCTTTTGGCTCAATTTTACCATATTGATACAGCCACACCAGTTAATTTGAGTGTGCATGGTTTGTGTCTGTGAGTGTGTTTACGTGAGTGTGTGTTTGAGTGTGTGTGTCTGTTTTGAACTCTCAATGTTTTAGAGTGTAACCTCTTCCTTGCTGCTTGTTTTTTACTGCATTGTGGCTGAATTATTGATTTTGTTTCACACATTTGCAAAAATGTGCTCTGTGTTAAAGTCGCACAAATTCATTTATATATATATATGTTTCCACAAAAACAGTTTTAAACACGTGACACCGAAGAATGGAGTAATAACTGCTGAAAATGTTTGCCATCACTGGGATAAGTTACATTTTTAAATATTTTAAAATAGAAAACAGTTATTTTAAATTATTTCACAATGATCATTTTTAATCAAATAAATGCAGCCATGGTAAGCATGAGATTTCAAAAACATAAAAAAAATCGTACAGACTTTATACAGTAGTAGTGTACACAGTAATAAATTCTATCCGGTAATAGTGATTCAATAGTTTAATTAATTAAGCAGACTTTCTCAGCTCAACCCCCGATTGTGGTTCTTTCTGTCACACTGAGAATCCAGTTGTAAAACAGCTTCATTTCCTCTTCTCAAGAGTTACAGAGTGTGTGCAGCTCCTAAACTTAGAGAGGAAGTGTTATCTGCGCCCTGCACTCTGCCTCCAGACAGAGTCAGTCAGTCAGTCTCAGACTGAGTGCAGAAGGGCTTACCGAAGCCTTTTCAGGGGTGTCGAGTCGGGGATGAAGCTATCTGTGAGCAGCGCTCAGGAGTTTTCTTAAGGAAGGAGTGCAGCTTGTGAGATATATATGTGCGCACTCTCTCTCTCACACACATACACAAACTTGCACACAAAGTTCAAACATCTTCACTGGCAAACAGGAAGATGTGTGTGATAATTTGACTTTAAAAGCATTCCGCTTGCAGAAACGAGTGGAAATATCTGTGGCAGACCTGAATCTGAGCTCAAAGAAGTATACGTGCTGCATTAATAAGCTCCGCTCGCCTGTGCAAATTTATACAGACCTACACAAGTTACAAATAAGGAATCAATAATAGAAGTACCCATCTTACACACATAAACACATATGGGATGGATACAGGGCATTTGAAATATATACAGTAGGCAGTTAGATCAGAGAAAGAATATTCTTTTGATATCATATCTGCTTTGTAGAAGATTATGGATGATGTTTGAGACTAAAGATCATGTAAGTGCCTTTAAATATTTAAAACAAACTTTGAAAAAGTTTGCGGTTGCACTTTTGCAAGAATACAGAAAATATCAAGGCCACAATGCACAGCGAACGTCACAGCCGATCTATATTTGTGCCCTGAAAAACATTCATCCCTGACAGTGAAATTTGCTTTGTTGAAAGTGAGGGAAAACAACAGCACAACATTTTAAGGTTATTTATCTTTAAACTCAAGCCTTCACATTGTATGCAAGCAGCTTTTCCGAGATAGCCTGACCCTGTCAAGACTGCCAAGAAAGTCAAAGAAGCAAGAAACAAATCTTTCACTGAATACTGGAGTCTCCCTGCTCAACAAAAAGCAGCATTTCTAGTGCAAGTACTTTATGTTTCTGAGAGACCTCCTCCTCCGCTTTCTGACCATTACTGTCGCTGACAGAGAGCCTCAAAATTTCATTTTCATTTTAAAGGTGTAACATGAATTATACAAAATAGTGACTTACCAGAGAGCATAATCAGAATAGCCTCATCCCCCCCAAACTAGCACTTCAAAGTCGCTGCTCATTTGCTTTTATCTTAGCTGGTACAGCTTTCTCGCACATGACCTGTGGTGACTTTTCTGATGTGGTTTTCCCATATTCGGAAAAATACAAATAAAAAATAGTAGGGGTGGGCGATATGACCAAAATCCCAATATGAGTAATTTTAGTTCATGATAATATATATCACAATATAGTTATTTTTGCTTTAAATAAGGTTTTTATTATACCAACATTTTTGATACCATTTATAATTCTTGTCACCATTTTCAATATTACAAAAAATAATACTAGCCTGAAGGTCTGTCCACACCGGGAAGATTTTCGTGTGCGTTTATCGGCGACGTTTAACGCCTCGTGACTAAACAAAGGGCGCTAATGTGAGTGTTGACACTGACGCGCAAAATGCGAGGCGTAAAATCGTTATTAAAAAAAACGCCTTGGGTTCGTTTTTTTGTTTTGACACGGCGTGTTAGAAACTGGCCGACCAATTAGATCGGCGCTTTTGTTCACGTGCCTGGAGCTGCTGAAGTTACAGTAAAACACGACTTGGTGGCGCTCAAGCACAAAACGGTCTTGCCGAGCACACATTGATACGACGAAGAAAAAGTAAGTAGACAAAGAAGAAGATGAGCTGTTCATGCTGGTTGCCAGTTAGCAAAAAGTGTTCTTTGATATTCGTCCCGGTATATACAGGCCTTAAGTATAAAAAAATCTCAGACTAAAAACTATGAGGCTGAATCCAAAATCGCCCCCTAAACCCTCATTCCCTATTCCCTACGTTAGTCCACTAATACAGTTTACATGAAGGAGTGAATGAAAATGAGTGAGTGAATTTAGACAGCCTTTGTGTGTACATCGGCTGTACACTCGTTATTGCGGTGCAATGTGGGATTGAATGAGTGCACTCAATAACGTCCACTATGGTTTCGGACACCACTACAAATGGCTGTCCCCTCAAATAATGCCCTATTTGAGGGTATAGGGGGCGATTTCGGATTCAACCAGAGATTTTCTCTTTTGTTGTTTGATTTACATTGATTACAGGCGGCAGCAGGTTTATTAGACTGTTGTCACTTTAAGAACAAATGTAAGGATCCAATATACTAATTCACATGCATTTTCTTTCTCATCTGTTTACGTTCATTTTAAGACATAACTGAAAGTGTTTATGATAATACTTGCGAAAACGTGCGTTTTGGCATAAGTATGTGTATTTAACCGACTTCATTACTCGCATGATCTATGAGCAGCGGCTCCATGTGTGCGCAACTCTCAAAGAGCGCACACATATAGTGAAAGGAGTTCTCTTTCGCTGCTTATCGCACTTTATAGAACTTGATAGTGACACTTATTGGCATGAATGTATGATGTTTATTAACTTGTGGCGCCCCACACCAAAGCTATATGCTACCGCTAACAGTTTGTTTTGTTAATTTTTGATTTTCTCTGTCATATACTAGAAACAACAAAACGGACATTCTTAAATTCAATCCCAATACATTTAAATGCATCTCACGTGGCTGACATCATGCTAAACTTCATTTGCTGCAATGATGTCCCTATATTTATTCTAAAAGAGATACAAAGTAAATGTATTATTATTGTTGTTAATTGTACATATATTACATGACATGATGGCGAGTGTGCATATTTTTGTTCATAATTTCAAAAATTTCTGTTCACTTGCTTATGTGTGAAACTTTTGAATTAGCAAAAAATTACTGAGTGAACTTTTAATTTACTTAGAAAAAAGTCAATGTTTATAACAAAATGCTGGGGAAATGTATGCAATGGGAAGACTGCTCATGTGTGATAAGAGTTTGAATATGAAAAGACAATAAATTAAAAAACGAAACAACATCCATTACAAAAAATAAATTAATTGTATTAAGTATACTTAAGTAAAGTTCAAATATATATTTAAGTATATGTAGTAAGTATACTAATATCAATGTACTCGAAGTATACTTGTAAGTGTACTGTTTTAATACCGCTTGGGGCTAAATTGGCCCACATTTTAGTGAATAAAAGTATATTTTAAGTATAACAGTAACATTGAGTACACAACTAGTTTACACGTAAGTTTTTTGTTTGTACTGCAACTATACTACAAGTGAACGTATAGGTGTACTGATAGTTTAGTCAAATACTTGTAGCACATTTTTTAGTTTATGAAAGTACACTTTGAAGTATACAGTAAACTACTAGTTAACTACATTTGGCATATCCACCTGCAGGATAAACCAGAGCACATGTGCCAGCCTGAAGCAGACCTTTAATAATTACTCTCCTATCTCATGATTATTCATCAAATATTTTGGAGAGATGATAGCGTCCATTCATCTGAGCTGCATAATATAATTCAATTATGCATTTTCAAGTCACACCCAAGACAATCTGATAAAGACATTCAGATGCTCTCGCTGTCTCTCCACCATTACCAATTCATCATGTGGTCCACATGCACACTAACAGTCACACTTGTTTTTCCATATATTCAAACATAAATCTGGGCCCGTCAGTAGGATGAGATCTCCCAAGCCAACAATCAGAGGAGCAAATTCAATTATGAGCAACATGTTGAAAAATCCCATTCTCGCTCTGACCTAGACAATCTGTTGCCGGGATGAACATTGTAGGATAAACTTCAGCTGGTTTGATAATTGGTTTTTCAGCCATGAAAAATATGGATGACATTTGTATTAGGGGCAGGAAATTGCGATTAAATGTGTTGGTATTTTCTTCACCAGAAGATCCCGCTGGGAAAAGATATTTTAAATATTGCACATGGAATCACTTTTGGGTAATAAATAAATGAGTAAATCAAAATCAAGGCCTTCAGCCATTACATGAAATATGGTGAAAGTGTTTCTGTCAGTTTTAGTTATAAAATAAAATACCGGTATATAAAACAGCTTATTTTCCCATTTCCTTGCAGTGCAGTCCTGTCACCTGTAGGCAAAAATACCTGGATAACCTACTGTGTGCTGAGATTCTGAAGTGAGATTCTACTATCCCACAATGCCACAGGAGCTGATTAGTGTGTAATGTTGCTGTTTGAGCTTGAAAAACGTCAGGAAAGTTAAAAAGCACAAAGTCCACTCCAAAGGGAGTTATTCTTTATATCAGTAAGGACTGTTTCTGAAATTGAGAAAGATGCTTGTAGTCAGGGTAACCAGGTCTGTGCAACAAAAGGGCCAGTCAAAAGTCGCCCAAAAATTGCCCAATGGGATTTTCTCTATCAGGCGGCCGAATTCTCCACTAAATTTGTATGCCTGGGAGGCGTTTTGGGGGTGTCATACGTACGGAGGTGGAAATCAACCTGCAGACTTTTTGTTTTTTTACCCACGGCAACAACTTAAAAGTAGCCCAAGGCTGCGTTCACACTTGACGTCTTTTTTGACAAGAAAAAGTTGACGAGAGCGCTCTTTTAGTAAAAAAGAAAAGAAGCGTTTGGTTCAAAATAGCAGCCGAGGGCGTCTTTTGTTGCTATAACAGCAGCCGCAACAAGAGTGCTGTGTGGTGCAGAGATACAAATTGTCTTGATGAGAAACCCAGCGAAATTTAAAAATGCTACTGTTATTAATGTGTGACGAAATGTAGTTTTAAGACTTTTCAGGCGATAATGTACTTGTTTAAAGCTCAAATCGGTGGTTTATTTAGAAAGAGTGCGCCTAGTTGTGAGATCCCCGCCGAGAGCAGCCTTTCCTCGGCTAGTCCCAAAATCCGGCTCTGATGTCTCTATAGTGGTTGAACATGAGATATAATTTGCCTTGTGTAGATCTAACGGGCGATCTTTGGTCTCATGGATCTATAATTTGTTCCCTTGCAAATCGTTTAGGGCAAAGTGAAGTTTCATCACTTTATATTTTTAGGCTATTTAACTTTACGTTACCATTGTAGCCTACTAGTGCTGACTTTGTATGTTTGACTGAATTGTTTGCTTTATTTCTTGTATAGCTTCTTAAACCTTTTACTTATACTCAGGGCTTGACATTAACACCCGCCAACCCGCCAATTGCGGGTAGATTTCAGCTGTGGCGGGTAAGGCAGCCACTCCCACTAGCCATTTTGCAGGTTAAATATAATTTCAGCCTACAGCCAAATGAGATGCCAAGACCGTTGTATCACAAAATATTACAATTCACAAAATTACAATTCAAGTACAATTATTTATCGATTAACTTGAAGTTAGTGAAGGCAGGATTGGAAGAATCGCGCTGAATGACACACAACAGAAGCGCTCTCTCGCGTGCGCGCGCTCTCTCTCTCTCTCTGTCGCACGCGTGATCAGTTCTCCTTGTGCCTGAATAGTCAAATACACGCGCACACAGATGTCAAAATTTCCATTGTGTGGAGTATCTTGCATGAACACAGTCAGTTATGGCTTAAGTGTGCGTAAACTGGTGGGTAATAACTGGATATGTGTCAGAATATTACATTGTAACGCGTTGTGTACGAATGAAAATAGCTCACTTAATGTAACTGGAGTTGATGCAAACACGGAGGCGATCGACATTAAACAGCTCACACTTTATTCCCATCTAAACTCTCACAAGAGTGCGTCACAAACTCCATTCCGTCCACAGTTTTACTTAATAAAACAAAATAACTAAATGTTAGCAACAGAAAATAATCCGCACACATGGGTGCTCGAGGCGCAGGCCGCACACACACAAAACGCAGGCAGTTCAACAGGGAGCGCGCAATCTTAAAGGGGCCACACTGTATTCATACTCGTTACAATGTCATTGATGTTAATCAAACAACTACAGGTGTTAAATAAATGTATACATATTAAACCTACTGAATCTGTATCTTTTTTTAGAGAAATGTACTGTTGTTTTTGTAATTTGCTTCTTTGTTCTTTTATATAGCCTAACAAAAATAACTCAATATAAATAGCCATATTGCCCACCCTTGCCCACCTGCACACCAGCTGATATACACTGTAGTCTTGATTTGGGTGGTCACTCTGCATTGAAAGTTTGAAAGGGTTTTAAATCTTCTAAATCAAGTAAAATGACTCAAAATCAAGTACGGTAATTTAAGCATGCCAAAGTCAACTTTAATCATATAAAATGTAATTTCCAAGCAGTAAAATTGTGGCCAGTGAAAATGCTGAGTGGCTAGTAACTTTTGAAAACCACTAGCCACAGTGGCTATACATCCTGCTTTAATGACGTCAGTAGAATTGTTTGTTGACTAACCTCCGCCCACAAGAATACGCAAAAAAGGGGGCGTGGTCTTGTTGCTCTCCCACGTTGAGAAGAGGAAGTGTTGCGTTTGTAGCGATTTGTAGAGTGTGTTTGTCGCCATGTCGTCAAGACGCTGTTATTTTCATCCCGGAGTCAAATCACCTTTGTTTGGCCTTCAGGGACGCTGTACTTTGAGCGCATGCATCTCCCCGTTATGGTAAGAGGCATGACCTTTCCGGGCAACGTGCGCTAAGCTGCTGTCGAATCACAACACGGGAACCGCTGGCACAATCAGAACTCGTTACGTATTTCTGAAGGAGGGACTTCATAGAATAAGGAAATCCTCAAGCCGTTTTTAGGACAGTGAAAACAGCGGTATACAGATAAGTAAATTGTGTGAAAAATACTGTGTTTTTTTACACGCGAAACATGAACACGTTATATTGCACACTGTAAACACAATCAAAGCTTCAAAAAAACAGGAAAAACGGGACCTTTAATGTCAAGCCCTGCTTATACTTTTATAATGGCTATTATTGATCATATTAACTTATATTTAACAAAAAGAGACTGGGTTGTGTTTTGTCATATTAAATTGTATTACAGTGATATATGCACACTTGTCTGAACCACATATTAATATGTTTAATATTGTTTTAAATGTAAACGTAAAGAGGCAGGGTTGTGTTTTATGACATATTTCGTTTTATTGTATAGACTAAAATATACATCCAGAGATAACCGGCACCTTCTCCACTTTTAGGTCTTGCTACTCACTTGTCATTGGTCAGCTGTCAAAAAGGCGCTTGACGTAGGGCGTTTTTATCAGAAAAGTTTAACTTTTTTCAACTTTAAAAGACACGCTGAGCTGCAGAAAAAGACGTCGGCGTTGACATTTAAAAAAGCGCTCATGACTTTTTTGAAAACAGCGTGAAGACCTATTCTAGTAGATACAAAAACAAAATCAAGAGCATGAAAGGTCGCCTTAAAAAGCTCACAAATGCATTATTTTTGTAGTTGTTAGTCCATCATTGGTCAAAGTAGGTTGTCATAGGACAATGGAAAATATGCCATATATAGTATATCCAGGAATGTATGTATTCTACACACCTGCATACCGAACGTACTACATCAATGGTCGAGAAGCATCAAATTCAGAACATGAATTTAGACACAGATAATGACACAAATAATGCTGTTTATTCATAAAAATGTATCTACTTCCTTTACCATTAACCCACTTCCTGAAATAGATCCTCCCCATTCACACTCGCAAGTGTTCCAAGGAGAGATATTGCTTCTGGCGGCCAATGTCCTACATTATGCCATTATGTAAACTCAAAAGATGAGGAGGAGAGGAAACGGACTTAAATGAAAGAAAAAAATACATACATGCGCATATACAAAACTGATAACTGACAGCAAAGCGAAGCGCCTGATAAGGGCCCACACAGAAAGGATATGATGTCACGGATAGATTTAGGTTTCATGATTTGCCCATGATCATTTGCAATCTGCCTTTGGGAAAACCAGACCTCAAAAGAAATTTCAATGATGGAATACTTATTTAAAATTTTCGGAAAAAAACTTTAAAACCCCATCACTTATAGCCACAATCAGATTTTTTATGGCAACTGAATATTAACCATCATTTTTCACAATCCACCCTCCTCGCGAAATGACTTTTGTGGTGGTAATGTATTGAACAGGTCAAATAGAAATGTATAAAATTTGTGCATTCGCAATAAATTAGCCTACTCGTTTTTTGCTAAATAGATCAAATATAAATATTCATGAAGCCATCATTCGTCAACATAAAATAATGCTGAAAATGAGCCATGAGAATGAGAGGCTCAGTGAGGCTAAGTATCTCATTCACTCACTCAGACAGTTCTGCAGTGGACTGAAGTCACACGGCTCATTTTGGCAAACGCCTCTCTGCCTCCCCTTCATGGGCCGGTAATTGAAAGTGAGAAAAATTGTTTTTTAAAACATTTATTTTACTGTTGACTGACAGATAATCTTTATATCTTCCTTATAAATCAGTCCTAGTTCATCAAAACGTTATGATCCTGTTGCAGAGGTGATTGGAGACAATGTGTCCTGTCAATATATTATATCAAACATGCTGATCTGGAAATGTTTGGATGATGAGAAAGCACTGGAATGGAGGTTTTGGGGCACAGATCAAACAGGATGAGGTAGGAATAATAATGTCTGGAATCACATAAGGGATAAAACAGTCAGCTGCGGCTGCTTGCAAGTGATTTATGTATTCACTGTAAAAAAAAAGTTGAGAAAACCCTAAATACTTTAAGGCAAACAATAGATATTAGTAGTGCTGAGGTCCAACTAAAGATATACTTATATTTTACTGTGCGCAAATTGAACTGTTGCAAGTATACTAAAGTTCCTTTAAGACAAGTCACTCAGCGGCCATCTTTGAAACGCCTCTTGGGCATGCAAGTGCAGCTCCTATCTCTTTGAAACATCAAATTCTCCAAAACTGTTCACCAAGCTACGATTAAATTTCATATTTGAAATCACCAATGAAATATGACAACAACTGTCTCATAAATTGTGCTTCTAAATGCTCGAATCATGACAAAAAACTTCTAAAGGCAGCTGTTGGCTCATTTAGTTGGCTCATTTAATTGGCTTATTCACCATATTGGGCGTTGCTCTTGCTCCCATTCATAAGTAATCGGAGTGCACCGTCTTCCTATATACACCGATCAGGCATAACATTATGACCACTGACAGGTGAATGGAATAATACTGATTATCTCTTCATCACAGCACCTGTTAGTGGGTGGGCTATATTAGGCAGCAAGTGAACATTTTGTCCTCAAAGTTGATGTGTTAGAAGCAGGAATAATGGGCAAGCGTAAGGATTTGAGCGAGTTTGACAAGGGCCAAATTGTGATGGGTAGACGACTGGGTCAGAGCATCTCCAAAACTGCAGCTCTTTTGGGGTGTTCCGGTCTGCAGTGGCCAGTTTATATCAAAAGTGGTCCAAGGAAGGAACAGTGGTGAACCGACGACATGGGCTCATTGGACAAGGCTCATTGATGCACGTGGGGAGTGATGGCTGGCCGGTGTGGTCCAATCAAACAGACAAGCTACTGTAGATCAAATTGCTCAAGAAGTTAATGCTGGTACTGATAGAAAGGTGTCAGAATACACAGTGCATCGCACATTGTTTGTTGCATTTGGGGCTGACCAGTCAGGTTGCCCATTCTGACCCCTGTCCATCGCCAAAAGTGCCAACAGTGAGCATCAGAACTGGACCACTGACCAATGGAAGAAGGTGGCCTGGTAAGAGGAATCACGTTTTCTTTTACATCACGTGGATGGCCGGGTGCGTGTACGTCGCTTACCTGGGGAACACATGGCACCAGGATGCACTGTAGGAAGAAGGCAAGCTGGCAGAGGCAGTGTGATGGTTTGGGTAATGTTCTGCTGGTAAACTTTGGGTCCTGCCATTCATGTGAATGTTACTTTGACACGTACCACCTAAGCATTGTTGCAGACCATGTACACCCTTACATGGAAACGATATCCCCTGGTGGCTGTGGCCTCTTTCAGCAGGATAATGCTCCCTGCCACGAAGCAAAAAGGGTTCAGGAATGGCTTGAGGAGCACAACAACGAGTTTGAGGTGTTGACGTGGTCTCCAAATTCCCCCGATCTCAATCCAATCATGTGGGAGGTGCTGAACAAACAAGTCCGATCCATGGAGGCCCCACCTCGCAACTTACAGGACTTAAAGGATCTGCTGCTAACATCTTGGTGCCAGATATCACAGCACATCAGGGGTCTAGTGCAGTCCATGCCTCGACGGGTCAGGGCTGTTTTGGCATCAAAAGGGGGAACAACACAATATTAGTCATAATGTTATGCCTGATCTGTGTTCTTTAAAGGGTTAATTCACCCAAAAATGAAAATTCTGTCATTAATTACTCACCCTCATGTCGTTCGACACCCGTAAGACCTCCGTTCATATTCGGAACACAAATGAAAATATTTTTGTTGAAAGCTGATGGCTGAGAAAGGCTTCAGATAGGCCTCCATTGGTATTCAGTACATTTACACTCCCAAGACCCATAAAAGGCACTTAAAACGTCGTAACAAAGTCCATCTCACCACAGTGGCTCTACAATAATTTTACGATGCGACGACAATAGTTTTTGTGCGCAAAAAAAAATCAAAATAACACCTTTATCCAACTTGTTCTTGTCTTCCGTGTGTGCCTCCACGACGCATGCGCGAGAATATGACGTAGCGCCGGGGTTCGGGAATCCATGAAATGCACACTTTAGCCCGATTTTGAGAACTACGCCGAGACCTAAAGCACGATCAATGTAGAATTCAACAGCTTAGACACGCGCGTCTTCCTCTGCTTGTAAACAAATCTCTTCTGGGTCATGTGTCCGAACGCCGGATCTGCGTCTCGCGCATGCGTCGTGGAGGCACACACGGAAGACAAGAACAAGTTGGATAAAGGTGTTATTTTGATTTTTTTTTGCGCACAAAAACTATTGTCGTCGCATCGTAAAATTATTGTAGAGTCACTGTGGTGAGATGGACTTTGTAACGACATTTTAAGTGCCTTTTATGGGTCTTTGGGAGTGTAAATGTACTGAATGCCAATGGAGGCCTATCTGAAGCCTTTCTCAGCCATCAGCTTTCAACAAAAATATCTTCATTTGTGTTCCGAATATGAACGGAGGTCTTACGGGTGTCGAACGACATGAGGGTGAGTGTTAAGAATTGTGCACTGTGCAATAAAGAAGTACTCCAAATAAAGTTAATTATAATATTTATATCATTAAGTCTTAATCAATATATCAGTTAATATGTTAATTAATTTGTAGTATACTTAGTAGAAAATAAATGTGTTTTAAATACATTTCGGTATAGTAGTATAGTTTGTTTCACTATGGGTTGTGTATCAGTTAGTTGCACAAAAAATATTTTTATGCACTAAAACTAAGTGTTTACAATTTATTGTAGGGAACATAACCCTAATGGTGATTTGAAACAAAACAACTTTTTAATGAAATTTATTTAAAATACTAAATAAACCTAAATTATCTAATTCTGAATAACAAATATTTGCATGTACTCATGGGCCACATGATTATGGGTCAATAGTGATTTAACTGAACATGCTCAGCAGCGGGTTTTTTTATATTGTTAGTACAAAACTAAACTGTCAAACATTGAAAATCATCATTTACTCGGCTGAGAAATTAAATGTTTTATATACATTCTCAAAATGCCCACACTGTCTAAAAATTTATTAAAGACGGTTACACTAGGGAAACTGTTACAAACCATGAAAGGTAGAGATGCTAACACTGTTGAACGTTACGAATACAGTTCATTTCTGCTTCATGAATGTCAATGATCTGTTTCATACATTCCTGTGACAGCCTCAGATGACATGCGTATTCAGAACAAGAAATGAACAAAGTTGTATGAAATGTGTTGAAACTTACCATCTGACTCACACCAGACCTTTCTAGTCGCAAAGCACAGTTTTGGTCTCGTTTTCTGCAATTTAATGAGTCTGTTACAGTCTCTTTCCAAGATTCAGTCAGTTTTATTGACACAGCAATTTGTGAAAAGACTCTATAGTGGGAAGGAAGATTAGAAGTAGAGAGTGTGGCAGGTAATTTAAATGAAAAGTTCAGTCACAAGTCACAAATGAAACTTCTGTCATTATTTACTCAACCTCATGCCGTTCCAAACCTGTATGATTTATTTCTTCAGTGCAACATAAAGGGTACATTTTTGTACAAGTCATGTGGACTGTATGATACTTTTATGGCATATTTGTGTTCTTTTACAGGTTCAAAAGCTCTGGTCTTCATTTATTGTAACAGCATGGATCAGCACATTATTAAAAAATGGTTACACTTTATTTTAAGCTGTCCATGTTACCGTGTAATTATACATTAAACATGTATGATATGTTTAGTGTATGTTTCCAGTTCCTCTTAATGATTCTGGTTTAATAACAATTTTTAAAGCCACAATATGTAATTTTTCACTGCTAGAAGTCACCTATTCAAAACAAAGGCGTAGCTTGATGACGCCTTGATTTCGCGGAGCTTTTATTATGCCGCTGACGTCGGCTTTCGCTTTTTCCGATCATGCGTATGTCGGGTAACAAAGCGATGTTTTATCAGATATATTTGAGTGTGTTGAAAGTTATGTTATAAATCTACTCTGTGCGTTCGCTCCGCAGCTACTATGAGACACTCGTTGCACACTGCAGTAAAATTGATATTAGGCATGGAAAAACATTCGCGGTAAATCAAGAAAACGAGATTTAAACAATGAGACTAAATGTGTTGAGCTATATAACATTGATTAATTTTCTGTCGATGTATGTATCCAAACAGTTGTTCCCTTGTCTAATAAAACACATAATATATTATGTTATAAAAACATAATGTTTCCATGTGTCATTGATAGGCAACGCACGGACACAGTGCGTGTCCTGGTTAAAATAGCTTATTTCTCTGGATTTAATCATTCTTGGAAACATTTGGTATAATGTAAGTACACAAGTCAAAAAAACATTGTTCTAGTGGTTTTTGGATATTTAAATCCAAAAATCTTACATACTGTGCCTTTAAGTACTGAGCAATAATAACATGTAAGGTTAGGGTGGGGTTTAGGTTAGTTACATGTCATTAATCATTGTAGCAACTACATATAATGTGTGCAACAAAAACACTTTATTTTAGTGTCCTTGTTACATATGTTACATGTACTTCTGCCAGAAAGACTCGGGAGAATAAATACTGTGACAATTATCCATTTATTAACAACCCAGCAAGCAATAAAGTATATTGGCATAGGCCCCGTCCGTAGCTCGCAATCTGAGGGTCCGGACTCTGCATATCCTGCCTGAAGACGAAGGCAGAGGCGCAGCCGACCCCCACGTGAGGTATGGAAGGGACCATCCTGGTGGTGGTGGGGTGGATGTAGGGAAGGATTTGACTTGGAGGTGGTGGGGAGGATGGCGGTGAATGGGAGCGTCAGCATCTGCGAACTCAGACATGAGTAAGTACCGATCTTTTATACCCAGGTATTTAGCATGTGATTGGATAGATAAAATTAAAGTGACATGACAATTAAGTCTTCCTGGCAGAACTTACGCTAAAGCTTCCATTTACCATAGTTATAACAGTAAATTATGCATAATTACATGCAACAAACCCTAAACCACACCCTAACTCTATAGGAAGTACATGTAGTTAAATATTATTACTGTCCTTAAATATACAATTACAATGTAACAATGACACCTTAAAATAAACTGTAACCTTTTACCAAAAAAATCTTCCCACAGAAGAAAAAGGAAGAATGACATGAGGGTGAGAAATGATGACAAAATGCTTCAATAATGCTTCAATAATGCCAAGATCATCTTTATAATTACAAAAAAAAGGTAACAGTTCTGTTCCTTTGCTATTATGTCCAACCTTGTTAATACTTTTCTGTCTCAGAGATACATGTGCAGCATTTGTATTAGCAGACATTGACTGAATACTGCCACACAGCCATGATTAAAGTTCAATGCTGTGCATAAGCATTTCTCATTAGAAGAAAATTCGCTTTGAAGTACAACCAAGGGGTCAAGGTTTGGCTGGTTAGCATGGCTCTGAAGCCTGGTGGTAGAAAACTGTAACTACATCATTCTGGCTGCAAAAGCTGTTCTCCCTTGAGAGCCATTCAAAAATGTGTGAATTGCTGTGGAAATAATCTGTAATTTAACCTCCTTAGCTCTGGGACCATTTTGGGGGATTTCCGCCTGGATTTGGCCTACCCAAATTGAAAAGCTTCCCATACCCACATACAGTGGTCTAAATAAACAATTTTGGTGTCATTTTACAGGAAAACTTTGAAGTTACATAAAACACTGCTACAAAAAAAAGGGGCGCTTTTTGATTTTTTGGTTATATTGAAAGTCTATAACTCAGGCCCTGTGTGCTCTAGCACCCTGCAGACTGTGTGGCTGTTTTCACTAGATGGCAGCAAATATGGGAAAAAAGAAATGTGTCAGTAGCTGCGTTTCCATTACAGATTTGCGCAAAACTTTTGCGATATTTTCTAAAAGTCGATAAAATTTTGTGCAAAATGACAGCGTTTCCATTCACTGATGTTATGCGACTAAAAAATGTGTTTTCCTCTTCTGATAAATAATTTTTTTTTAAAAAGGCCTATATCCCAGCCACCGCACGCCATTATTTTATTGGTAAGAGACGTGCGTGTTATCCAAGCACTGATGGCAAGAAAAGCACCTTATACTTGAGCGGCACATATGTGGTGTTTTGATAAATTGTGGCATTTTATATTCTATTGTTTTTTTATGAGTTTAATAAAGAACTCTGTCTCGTCTTCTGTCCAAACATACCATCATCTGTAAAGAATGATCGACTTTTACATCAACTTTTTTAGTGTTTGCTGACATATGCTGTAAACAGCCAAAACTGTCTGCAGGGTGCTAGAGCACACAGGAATTGAGATATACACTTTCAAAAATGAATTTATAACCAAAAAAAAAAATTTGATTTATAACCAAAAAAACAAAAAAAAGTGCCTCTTTTTTGGGTTTATTACAGCTCAGACAACATACTTAAATGTTTATCACTTTTAGCAGTGATTAACTTTAAGGTTTCCAGTAAAATGACACCAATATAGTGTATTTAGACCACTGTATGTGGGTATGGGAAGGTTTTCAATTTGAGTATTTAGTGTAAATAAGTTACTCTGTGTAAAACAAATGGCAAAGCGATGCATATCTCCATAAAGTAGACATTCTAAGCTTTCAAATGGTCCCACATATGAGGTCAGTGCTCCTCCACGGACCTTTTTTGAGCATGACACTAACGCTGGAAAATTTTAAGCCGATTCCTCTTGAAAGAACTGAAGAATTGCTAATAATAATATACATGGCACCTGTTACTTTGTTTCTGTCTCCTCTTCTGTCTTCATTAATTGCTTATTGACACGTGTGTGTGCTTTAGCATGAAATCTCCTAATTGGTTTATTGGGCTCGTTAGAAACACAATTTATCCACAATCCAAAGTAAAGTGGCCGTATTGACCCCAGCACTGAATCTGAACATCCATCATAAAATAATACAATGAACCTCAATATGTTGTATTTCATCAGCATAACACATGATGCCTAATTAAAATACAGTTCTTATGATTTACAGATCAAAAGATTTATCTGTTTGCCTGCGAGAAAAGTTAAATTTTGATTTTTGCATACTTCAAAAGTACATAAATAAAGAAAAACAACATCATTTCTATCCTTTAAATACTGACATTATGATTAACAGCTTTGATCTTTTCCCCACGGAGAAAATATTTTGGCATAAAATACTTTGATAGGATGATAGCATCTCAGAGCCGCAGAAGTATTTTGATGGGATATCATGTAAATCTGTTAAACCGAGCTCAGTTTATCTGGGGTCACTGAGTCTGACTGTTGTGCGTTATCAGTCTTCCTTCGTCTGCTCTAACAGCCGTTTAATTCTGCTCCTCTGGTTCAGGACGTTGGATCTTATTGGATTCTCACCTGCGTGATCTGTCATGATCAATCGCCACTGCAGCCGTAGGGATAATGAATATAGTTAATGATGGGGACGCCGGTGGAGAATACTGCCTGCCTGTTAACTTATCTAATTAAAACATTGCATCACCAGACAATTAGACTGGCATTGCTCGCTCTTTTCTCAGGCCAAAATCAGAGCCATTAAGGGTCTAAGTCTAATTAGAAAATGTATTTTCTGCACCGTGGGGTGTCCTGCTGAGGTGAAAACACATAAAACGCTATCGATCTGTCCTGTTTGCCCTCAGTTTGTTTTAGAGACAAAGAAGGCAAGCAACTGACAAAATGTACAATGTAAAAAGAGAAGAATGTAACAATTTGGAAAATTTTCACTAACAATTGCTCTTGAATTGCTTTTCTATATTCATTTGCAGAAACTGGCATATTTATATAACTAAGAAGTTCACTTTGATTGAACGATGGATTGCAAGACTGAATTTTTTTTAATTGTGTAAGAAACATAAAATGGTTTTCGAATGTTACACGCTGTTGCAGTGGAAAACAATCAAAAGAACCAACATTTATCCCAAAAGTTGAGTACAACTTTCCAGTCTATATCTGAAATGTCTAGTAACAAAAGAGGTACAGAAGTAATGAAGGGTGATACATTGTCTGCCCACTGGCTTCTCATTACACACATCTACATTGGCCTACAGTCAGTCAGCTGACACTGGCTATATTGTAAATGCTATAAAATCATAAGATCTAAGTATATGAATAGAAAATGTAATACATAAGGAAAGCATTCACATTAAAAATGTATCCATTCTTACCTAAAGGCACAATATGTAAGATTTTTGGATTAAAATATCCAAAACCCACTAGACAATGTTATATATTTTGTTGACTTGTGGACTTACATTATCATAAATGTTTCCAAGAATGTTAGGATTTTTTTCAATTTTAACCAGGACACGAACCGTGTCTGTCCGTTGACAATCAATGACATCACGTGGGTTAACCTCGATTTATTTTGTAGAAACCATGGAAAAACACCAAAGACGCTTTTATTAGAAAGGTTAGCAACTGTTTGGATGCATTCATCGACAGAAAACGAATCATTGTTATATAGCTCAACACAGTTAGTCTAATTGTTTAAATCTTGTTTTCTTGATTTACCGCGAGTACCATGTTTTAACATGCCCAATATCAATCTTACTGCAGTGTGCAACAAGTGTCTTATAGTAGCCTATAGTAGCATTATAACATAACTTTAAAACACACTCAAATATATCTAATATGATAAAACCGCTGCGTTACCGACATACGCATGACCGGGAAAAGTGAAAGCGGTCGTCTGCGGCATAATAAAAGTTCAGCAAAATCAAGGTGTCATCAAGCCAGGCCTTTGTTTTGAATAGGTGACCTCTAGCAGCGAATAATTACATATTGTGGATTTAAAGGGTTAGTTCACCCAAAAATGAAAATTCTGTCATTAATTACTCACCCTCATGTCGTTCGACACCCGTAAGACCTCCGTTCATCTTCGGAACACAAATGAAGATATTTTTGTTGAAAGCTGATGGCTGAGAAAGGCCTACATTGGCATTAATTACATTTACACTCCCAAGACCCATAAAAGCCAGTAATATCCAAGGTTTTAGAAAAATGGGTGTCTCAACAAATTAGGAATCACTTGAATAACTCAGTCTTTTCCCTTCATCCATTACAATTTGGATTTAGGACAAATCACTCCACCGAGACAGCAAACTGTTTTTTTATCGAAAATATTAAATCATTGCTTGATCGGAACAAGGTTGTTGGAGCTATTTTTTTTAGATCTTAGGAAAGCCTTTGACACTGTAAATCACAATATTTTACTGTCTAAACTATCTCATTTTAATTTTTCAGATAATGCTCTAAAGTGGGTAGCATCTTATCTTTTTCAACAAGCACAAACTGTACGTATTGGCAGCTATCTTTCTGAACCTCTTCAGTTGTCCACTGGAGTGCCTCAAGGGTCTATATTGGGCCCCCTTTTGTTTTGCATGTATATTAATGACTTGCCAAGTGCGTGCCCAGAAGTGAGAGTTCAAATGTATGCAGATGACACTGTTTTATATATACATGGAACATCAAAAGCAGCAGTGGCAGCCAAACTTACGAAGGCTATGGTTAAAATTAGTGAATGGTTAAATCACTGTAGCCTGCAGTTAAATCTTTCTAAAACAGTTGGTATGTTTTTTAGTAAAACCACCAACTCTGCAGTTGATCCGGATATTTTTATTACCGGTGAAAAAATTCAAATTGTCTCAGAATTTAAATATCTTGGTATTATCATTGACTCTAAACTTAAGTTTAATTCTCAGATTTCAAATACTGTTAAGAAAATAAAATTTAATTTATCTAATTTTCGATATATCAGGAATTCAATGTCTACCCAAGCTGCCAAAATGTTTATGCACTCTATGATATTTTCGCATATAAATTATTGTTTAACCACTTGGTCTCAGGCCAACCACTCCGCCTTGCTCCCAATACAGACTTTATATAAACAAACGTTAACATTTTTTGATAAGAAACCACGTCACTTTCATCATTGTAAGATTTTATCAAAATATAATCTGTTGAGT
This sequence comes from Gobio gobio, assembly GCF_949357685.1. Lineage (NCBI taxonomy): Eukaryota > Metazoa > Chordata > Actinopteri > Cypriniformes > Gobionidae > Gobio > Gobio gobio. The sequence goes on along the minus strand of NC_137116.1, from coordinate 43,519,133 downwards.
TGGGAAAACTTGGTTAAGTTTTCAAATGGCTGTTTAGCTTATAAAATTCTCAATGGCCTGGCCACCTTTTAGTGAGTTTCTGAGTTTAAGATCAGAAAACAGTCGTCTCACTAGAGGAACCTTTAGAAGGGACTGTGTTATTAATTTCAGAAAAACTGCTTTTAGTCAGTCTGCCTTCTCGATTAAAGCCGCGAAAGAATGGAATGACATCCCAACGTCAGTTAGAGAATTAAATAGTTATAATGAATTTCGTTCTTCTTTTAAAACTTGGCTTTTTAGCATGCAAATTTGTCAACATTAAAAAATTTTCTTTTTTATTTATTTTATTTTATTTTATTTATTTTTTTTCTGTTGTTTTTGGAAATTATAGGTTTTGTTGTATTATGTTATATTTTGTTATGTTTTGATTAAATTGTTGTATTTGCATTGCATTTTTAGGTTGCCTGTTGTACATCTGGCCTAGGACTGCAGATGAAAACTAGCCTTTTGGCTAACTCTGGCATATTTTGACTTGTCATGTTAATATGCATTGTCCTTGTAATAATAAACTAAACTTAAAAGGCACTTAAAACGTTGTTACAAAGTCCATCTCACCACAGTGGCTCTACAATAATTTTACGATGCGACGACAATAGTTTTTGTGCGAAAAAAAAAATCAAAATAACACCTTTATCCAACTTGTTCTTGTCTTCCGTGTGTGCCTCCACGACGCATGCGCGAGAATATGACGTAGCGCCGGGGTTCGGGGGAATCCATGAAATGAACACTTTAGCCCGATTTTGAGAACTACGCCGAGACCTAAAGCACGATCAATGTAGAATTCAACAGCTTAGATACACGGGTCTTCCTCTGCTTGTAAACAAATCGCTTCTGGGTCATGTGTCCGAACACCGGATCTGCGTCATATTCTCGTGCAATGGTTGTGGAGGCACACACGGAAGACAAGAACAAGTTGGATAAAGGTGTTATTTTGATTTTTTTTGCGCACAAAAACTATTGTCGTCGCATCGTAAAATTATTGTAGAGTCACTGTGGTGAGATGGACTTTGTAATGACGTTTTAAGTGCCTTTTATGGGTCTTCGGAGTGTAAATGTACTGAATGCCAATGGAGGCCTATCTGAAGCCTTTCTCAGCCATCAGCTTTCAAGGTATGCTACTTTTAGGGAATACATATCTGAACACAAGAAATGCAATTTCATTGCCAAACGAACAATACTTTCTCCTGCTGAGCACAAAAGAAGATATTTTAAAGAATGTTGGGATCCAGACAGTTGACGGCACCCATTGACTTCCATATAGTAGGAAAAAGAATACTATGGAAGTTAATGGGACCCATCAACTATTTGGTTCCCAACATTCTTCTAAATATCTTCTTTTGTGTTCAGCAGAGGAAAGAAACTCATACAGGTTTGGAACAACATGAGGGTGAATAAATGATGACTTAGGTGAACTATCCCTTACATTTTTTTTTACTAAACCAGAATCATTAAGAGGAACTGGAAGCATACACTATACACAACACACAACACAAACCATTTCCCGTGTACTTCCAACACTCCTCAGATACATGAGAAAAGCTTTCACTATGGAATCTGCTGCTACAGGAGAGGCTATCAATGATTGGCTAACCCATTTTGAAACTGCCAGCTTTGGTGGTGATATCTGACATGTAATTCACATGGAAGTCTGAGCTTGGACCTCAGTGAATACCTGTAAATTATATATGTTACAGAGTAACATGAATATAAGATGAAACCATAATATAAGACGTACTGTATTAATACAATATGACAGTAACAATTTATTTAGATGACCCACTTTCTACTAGCTATAAGTAACTTTGCAACGACATGTGAACTAACTCTCATTAAAATATTAGTAGATTGTCTGCTTAATATCTGCTAACACTTCATATTCCCCCAATAGACTGACTATAAGTAACTTTGCAACTACATGTCAACTTATTCTACTTACCTGAATCCTAACACCTAACCTTAACCTAACAGTCTACTAAATACTCTAATGAGAGTTAGTTGACACATACAGTTCACCTTTGGCACCAATTACAGCCTCACTCTTTTTGAGGATGATGCTACAAGCTTGGCACACCTATTTTTTGGGCAGTTTCTCCCATTTCTTCTTTGCAGGACCTCTCAAGCTACATCAGGTTGGATGGGGAGCGTTGGTGCACAGCCATTGTCAGATCTCTCCAGAGATGTTCAATCGGGTTCAAGTCTGGTCTCTGGCTGGGCCACTCAAGGGCATTAATAGAGTTGTCCTGTAGCCACTCTTTTGTTATCTTGGCTGTGTGCTTAGGGTCGTTGTCCTGTTGGAAGACAAACCTTCACCCCAGTCTGAGGTCCAGAGCGCTCTGGAACAGGTTTTCATCAAGGATGTCTCTGTACATTGCTGCATTCATCTTTCCCTCGATCCTGATTAGTCTCCCAGTTCCTACCGCTGAAAAACATCCCCGCAGCATGATGCTGCCACCACCATGCTTCACTGTCGGGATGGTATTGGCCAGGTGATGAGCGGTGGCTGGTTTCCTCCAGGCATGACGCTTGCCATTCAGGCCAAATAGTTCAATCTTTGTTTCATCAGACCAGAGAATTTTGTTTCTCATGGTCTCAGAGTCCTTCAGGTGCCTTTTGGCAAACTCCAGGTGGGATGTCATGTGCTGTTACTGAGGAGTGGCTTCTGTCTGGCCACTTCACCATACAGGCCTGATTGGTGGAGTGCTGCAGAGATGGTTGTTCTTCTGGAAGGTTCTCCTCTCTCCACAGAGAAATGCTGCAGCTCTGTCAGAGTGACCATCGGGTTCTTGGTCAGGTCACCTCCCTGACTAAGGCCCTTCTCCCCCGATCACTCCGTTTGGCCGGGTGGCCAGCTCCGTGAAGAGTCCTGGTGGTTCCAAACTTCTTCCATTTATGGATGATGGAGGCCACTGTGCTCATTGGGACCTTCAATGCTGCATAAATATTTCAGTACCCTTGCCCAGATCTGAGCCTCGATACTATCCTGTCTCGAAGGTCTACAGACAATTCCTTGGACTTCAAGGCTTGGTTTGTACTCTCACATGCACTGTTAACTGCAGGACCTTATATAGACAGATGCGCCTTTCCAAATCATGTCCAATCAACTGAATTTACCACAGGTGGACTCCAGTCAAGTTGTAGAAACATCCCAATATGATCAGTGGAAACAGGGTGCACCTGAGCTCAATTTTCAGTGTCATAGCAAAGGCACGTGATTTTTTTGTTTTTTATTTTTAATACATTTGCAAAGATTTTAAACTAACTTTTTTCATATTGTCATTATGAGGTATTGTTTGTAGAATTGGGGGGAAAAATATGAATTTAATCAATTATGGAATAAGGCTGTAACATAACAAAATTTGGACAAATTGAAGCGCTGTGAATAGGTACTTTCCCGGATGCACTAGTCAAATGTCTAAAGTACATGGACCATCGAAATAAAGTGTAACCCAATAGGACAGCTAGTTTTAAAAATATATGATTTTATTCCATAATAACTATTCCATTTAGCCTAATTTTAATGTGGTGTGACAGCGACACACAATCTGAAAAGCTTGGCTTCAGTTCTAAGAATTACAATCACAATGGATTCAAATGTCAGCGTTGTGGTCTAGCAGTTAGCATGTGCTCTAACATACTTCTTGGGGTCTTTTGGCCCATATTGGAAATTCAGGTTTGAATCTCACTCATTAAAAAGAAAGGAAATCAAGCAACAAACATTGTGGAGTTTAAGGCACTTCTCCTGGGATTTTTTCCAGACTGGGGCACAGGAAGTGGAGAAAGGGTCTCAATCAAAATGATGACAATCATAGTGTCCCTTCATACTTCCAAAAGTGCATAGTCAGATTTTTGACTGTATTTGACTGTTTATTCTCAGGTTTGGCAGGAATATATCATATGACTAACATGTACAGCAACCAATCAAAAATGATACTATTTAATAATATAAATGATAAATATAATATTAAAGTGGCGGGTGCGTGTGAATGTGACTCACTAGTTCCACATTGGCCCTTTTTTGCCTTGCTGCTTTCCTGATATTGCAACATCTGTCAAAGATTCTGGTAAATCTCTGCAATGTCATAATTCCCACAACTGCTAAAAAGTCTAAGAGAATATGTGAGGTCAGCTGTAAGCCTCTTTCTACCAATCACATACCATGTTTACTGAGAGAAAATGACACGTGTAAAGTTTCCCTCAGATTCACCCGCAACATGCAGGTGCACTATCACCATGGCAACTGCTGATGCGATCGACAAAGGCTCACTCCAACTTTTGTGTTACAACATGTCTATTTGAACCAGACATAAAGTGTCACAGGTGTAACATCCGAATAACAATGACTTCCAGGTGCATGAGGATCAAAGAACAGTCAACAGGATCACAAACTGGCAGCACCAAAATATTTGTGCTGACAGTGACAGGGTTCCATAAAGTTATCTAAATGAAGCTTTGCTTGGAAACGCTTGTAATAATGCTAATGCTATTATGTATCCTTCCTGGAGGAAAATTTACTTCATTCCCATTTATATCCATGACAACAAGCATCCTTGTGATCCTTAATTGCTAAAACCAATAGTGTTTGTTCGCTTCAGCAATCTGTAGGATGTCTTAATCTGCTCCAGTTCACAGGATTAGAATTTAACAGCTCCAAGCCCACCTCGAAATGACATTAGGAACAAGAACCTCCCTTAAAAACAAGGAAGATGAAGAAAAAAACTTCTCCCTGTGTTCAAATCCAGCATTTTAAATATATAATGACCCACTCAGACAGGGCAGACTCAATCTGTTTCACTGAGAGGAACATGTCATTACAGAGCAGTGAAGAGAACTCCTTCATTTTTGCCTCCTCCTGCACTTGCTTGCATGAAGATGTTTTTAATGCATTTATGTAATTCTCCAAAGTGGCGGCACACATCGCTGGCATGTGATATGACTTCAAACTCACGACAATAAAACATTCATGTCCCACGTCCTCTTAGCTGGGGTTATGCAGACTGCTCACAAAAATGTTGTGCTTTGGAAAGAAACTTTGGGGTCTTTTGGGTCGTCCTGCGATTCAATGTTTTTTCTTTCTTTCACATCTGACAAAATGCTTCCAATTGCTGAAGCTTTTGAAATTTCACCGTCAATTAACTTTTCAAAGTTGACAAAACCTTCAATTCATGTTTGTTTAATGTTACACGTCTCTTTTAAAATTTTGTATGTCTGTTACAAAGATTTATGAATGTCAGATTGTATCTTTCTTGCTAGACATGAAACGATTTTAGAGACAACAGGGTTTGGCAGAAAAGATCAAACACAGGTACGTGCGTTATGTCTTCACTCTAAAAAAAAAAGGCTCGTAATCATAGGGGAACCTTTTTTAGTGCTAAATAGCACCAATTTTGGTGCTTCAGTGGTTCTTTAGCGGTTCTTCAGAGGTGCTATATAGCACCTTAGTCAAAGAACCGGTGAAGAACCTCTGAAGAACCGCTGAAGAACCACTGAAGCACCAAAATTGGTGCTATATAGCACTAAAAAAGGTTCCCCTATGATTACGAGCCAAGAACCATTTTTGGTGCAATATAGAACCTTTTTTTTTTTAGAGTGTTGACGTTCAGGAGATTTTTATTATTCAGAGTTTATTATTCACACTCTTGATTTTCGGATTGATAAGTAGTACTGTGTATCTTTGCATATATTTCAATCTGAATATATTCAAAATACCACAGGCAGGCAGACAGAAAGAACAGCCGACAAAGAACACTTCAGGATCTGAAGAGTGTTAGATGGTGTGTGAAGGTCATAGGTGACTAAGCTGGAGATCAGTCTGAAATCACCAGCTGGCAATGACAGACTTTTTCAAAATGCAGCGTTTAATCTTGTGACCGAAATAAATAACAACTATAGTTTTTTGCTTTGCCACTGAGGAACCTTCTATGTCAGGTTTCACTTTTATATGATGCATTTTATATAAAGCCAGTAAAATGGCGATAGTCTTTTCTTCCCCACACAAATTGGTTTGAGTAGGGTAAACTTAAATTCAATTAGTTCAATTAAATTAACTTAGATGAGTATTTAGAACTTTCTTTTTCTTTTAAGTTCACAAAACAGACACTTGGAAAGGAGAGTAAATGCTAAAATGAAGAGTTATAATCCAAGATTAATGTTAAAGGGTTACTTCAGTGATTAGCATTTAGCTTCTTATCAGTAGAAACCCAGTAGTATATTCAAATATACCCCCCCCCCCCTCATATCCCTCTGACACGAGAGATTTATGTATTTTATGTCTGGAAAAAAAAGCCTCCGATGACACAAATATCGTCATCTTGTGTCATCTGAGACTTTTTTGGCCAGAGGCTAGAGACTAGGGCTGGGCGATAAAACGATATGTATCGCGATAGACACGTAATTGATATCAATAAAAAATGCGTTCGATCATTTTTTTTCTTCGTCGGAAGAAACCAGAAGTTGTGAAGCAAGTTTGGTTCCATGAACAAAGGCTCTCACTCTCTGGTAACCAAGCAACGTAGGGAGTGACAGGCTAACAGCCAATCAGGTAACTGTATCGTTTTGGTTGCGCCATATGTTGGATTCATTCTTCAGTAAACAGAACCGGCGTGGAGTGATAAGTGGAAAATGAGTGCTGCGGCGAGCAAGGAAATTGTTGATAAAACAGGAAAACAAGTCAGCTCGCCAGTATGGCAGTTTTTGGGATTTTATAAGTCTGACCGTAGTCAGGCCAATGTCTTGTTTATGCTTTCGTCTGGCTCCGCAGCGCGAGCCTCCGCTGACAGCGCGCGCCTTGTTCGTTTGGGGAGGTTTTTATACTCAACGCGCTCGCCGTTGTGCTATTCTTGACCTTGGCTGAATCCGAAATCGCCCCCTTAACCCTCAATAACTATTCCCTGCTTTAATCTACTAATACAGTTCACTTGAAGGAGTGAATGAAAACAAGTAAGCGAATTCGGACAGCTGTACACTCGTTATCGCGGTGCAAAGTGGAATAGAAGAGTGCACTCAATAACGTCCACTATGGTTTCGGACACCACTACAAATGGCTGTCCCCTCAAATAGTTTCCTTTGAAACTACATGGAGAGGTAATGTTACTCTGCATCAGTGCCTTATGATGAAGCATCTAAACGGTAACAGTTACAAATAAAAAACGGAGGCACTGCACCTTAATGTTAAGAGATAATTGCTAAGGGTTCATTGTGATTTTAGACTTGTGTTTAAATTAAAATTTTAATTATTTGAGTGTTTTCCATGGTTGTGTTGCCATTTCTGCCTTTATAACTGAGCTGAGGGGATTATATTCAGAGGAAGGTTACGTTTAAAATAAAAAAAATTTAATTTGTAAAATATTTTTCTCCTGGTCCTTATTTTAAATAGGTCATAAAAATATAAATAATTATCGATATTGACTGATATGAAACACTTATATCATGATACAGTTTCAGCCATATCGCCCAGCCCCTCTAGAGACTACAGCCTGTAGTAGGAGTTAGTTCGGCATGTTTTCAACCTGCCCATAGGGGGTGGGATCTCACTCACAGAATGTAAATGTGCACGGCCGCTCGGGCATTCATAACGGAGCGGTGTGGAGCAAAGCGAGTGTTCTCAATGAATTCTTATGAAAGTTAAGCTTCCATAGGCATGAACTGAAAACGCGCCAGACTGGACAAATGAGTTGTGAATGGTACCCTAATTCCGAACCGTATTGTACCACTTTTTTGGCACCCTTCCATTGGGGTATCTAGCACAGGTACTAAAGGGTGGAGCTAGACTCACAGCAGAATGTTGATTGGTTGACGGAGAATCGTCACTTGCGCATGCCTTTTCGGCTGGGTTAGGGTTAGGATTTTTCCTTGCGGCCTGTAGCCTTGGCTCAAACAAAGTGTGTATTCTTCTTGTGACAACTGCTACATGCCGAGGTGCAAGAACAAGATCTGCTGTATGTCATTCATTGTTGTTTACTGTGTCGCTTTCTTCTTTGCGCAAGAATACAGGACAAATTACCACCAATACTTTTGAAGGGAACATTCAGGATGTCCAAGGCTATACGTAGTGTTAAATCAGTATTTCTGACATACTAATTCATAACTGTCTAAACGAAGCAGATAAATACAATTTTGTTCATTTCCATCTCACAAAAAAAAAAGTTTTGGAGTATGATTGCATGTTCAAATTGGATCCATGGCAGACACAGTTTTTGATAAGACATCCACAGAGGGTCGAAACTACCTTGGAAATGAATGATTTCAACTGTCGTTTGTCATAAACAGTGAAAAGGCCTGTTAAGAAATGAGTGGAGGATGAGAACGAGACTTGGCAAGAGTGAAGGACAGTGGAAGAAGTGTATAAGAAAAGTGAGATGGAGAATGAGAGTTTTTTTGCATTCATGTTTAATTGTTTAGTCTCTCTCAAATCTCTCTCGACTATGGTAGCTGCTCTCAAATTACTGTTCAGTTTTGTAAATGCATTCATGCGTGTGACACTCCTGCTGTGTGCGAGCCTGTAATGCAGAAGCATTTTTCGTTTATTTTGATGGGTTTTTTTCAGCTCGGTCTAAGGAAGAAAAAAGATGCAATTTAAATACGCAAACCATAACATCCCACTTTTGCCAGCCACCTATGAGGTTATGTGATGTCAGACCCCTCCTCACCTTTGCGTGCTTTCTGACATTTTTGTCAGCCTGATCTCATGAGACAAATGTGACCATGCATAAATTTATACAAGACCCAAAATGGTACAAATCATGCACGTTTCATGTTATCTAATACAGATGAGGCTTAATTTTTTAATCAAACCCAACCAACAGAAATACATTTATATATGCTTTGTTGGAACATAATAAAAAAAAAATCCCTATTTTTTAATTATAAGTAGTATTTAATGACAGTTTTTGTTACTCAAAAATCATGCAAAAAGTGCATTTGTGGAATCCTGGAGTGTTGGAGTGGCTGTCTCAGTACATGCTGAGATTTTACAGTCTCCCTAAGTGCTGACTGGAAATTGTGGGCTGTCAGAAAGAAAATGTCAATAATTCCCTTGCAAACAAACATCTCACAGAATCGGCACAGAAAACAGGACTAAATTCAGACTTATATTTATGTTTCAATTGAGATGGCACAGACTGGTTTTCAGCTACATAATTTGGAATTAATTTGGGAAAAATGGTGTCCTGGTAAGAAACCAGCTCCAATAACCACATAACTAAAGCTCATATTCCTCAGCATAAAAAGCCCTGGGTTATAATGCGGCTATTAAACTAAATGTAAAATGATACTGCCCTCTTGTACAAATCAGCGGCCCTGATTTCTGTCACCTGAGTCTGTGCTCTTCTGTCAGATACAGAAAAGCCCTGTTTTAATATTCAGCCTGCAGCGTGACGATGACCATAACCTCAGTGCCATGAATACAGCTCAGGTTATTTTAATTTCTTTGTCGCTCACACTAATTAGATTTCCTGCTCATCTTTTACAGCGGCGGCTTTTGAATGGTGCTTTGAACTTGGCTCCTCTCTGAGGTGGTACAGGGAGGCGAAACGATAAGAGAGGAAAACCGTAGGATGGTTAAAGAGAACTTCCACATGGAGGCGAGCCTTGGGAGATTAGGATCTAAGATAAGCCCTGGCTGTCTCTCCCTTCCTCAAAAAAAAAAAACCCCTGTAAGGTCTCATGTGTTGTAAAGACAAAAACACAGACCTGCCGTGGAGTAGGTACTATATCTATATTATATCATGTGCATATGTGCTCCGTTTCTTCATCAGATAATCATCGAAACTCTTTGCACATAGGCCTACAGTATAGATCCATAGATGAAGATGAGGAACAGACCAGCTCCAGCTGCGTACATTTCCTCCTTACATGCCGCATCAAAATAAACGGATCAATATGTTACACGTTTCCCATATTTGTCATCATACAGTGTTCTCTGGATTTACCAGTATTAGATTTGAAAGAAAAAAGCCTGAAACTCGAAATATTATTCAAATGCTTTCCCACCCCCGTCTACTTGTCTCTCCGTCTTTCTTTATCCATTTTGTCTCTCTCTCTCCCGTGCTATCTCTCTCTCAGTCTGTCTCTTTCTCTCTGGCTCTTGCGAACTTCACAGACCATAAAATCAGCTATTTCATTGCTAGGCAACTAGCATTTGCAAGAAGCAGGATAGAGTGGAAGCTTCTCAGTGCTGTTTCAAATGTAGAATATGATCACGATTGTTAACGAGAGACACACAATATTCAGTTGGAATAAACTGTTCATCTAGCATGCTAAAGTCACGACTTCACACAATGAGAGTTTTATATTAGTGTGGCTGTAACCCGTGTTTTATGTGTTTTTATGTTCTAGAGAAATGTGGGTCCCACTTTATGTGTGTATGTACATACTTCAAAAAGTAAATACAATGTACTTATTGTGTTCATATTGTATTGCAAAACACTTTTGCTGATATTGCGGTGGGATACGGGTAAAGTTGTGGTGGAGTGGGTAAGTTTAAGGGTAGGGTTAGGTGTAAGGGAAGTGTCAACAGTGTAATTACAAATGTAACTACAGAAATTAATTACAGATGTAATTACATGCAGGTATTTTAAAAAAATGTAAGTACAATGTAAAAACATGCATGTACACAATAAGTGCATAAATGATTAATTCAAATGTTAGTACATATAGTAGTTAAAGGATTAGTTCACTTTTACTGATAATTTACTCACCCCCATCTCATCCCAGATGTTCATGTCTTTCTTTCTTCAGTCGAAAATAAATGAATTTTTTTGAGGAAAACATTCCAGAATTTTTCTCCACATAATGGATTTAAATGGCAACCAATAGTCGAAAAGAAATGAATTTTTTTGAGGAAAACATTCCAGAATTTTTCTCCACATAATGGATTTAAATGGCAACCAATGGGTCGAAGGTCCAAATCAATGCAATTTCGTAGGGCTTCAGAGGGCTCTGCACGATCCCAGCCGAGGAATAGGGTCTTATCTAGCCAAACCATAATTTTCTAAAAAAAAACCCAAACATTTATATACTTTTTAACCACAAATTGCTCGACTTTAGTGTTGTGCTTCCTCATGACGTATGATGCCAACACGTTGGAAAGGTCACAGCCGTGATGTACGTGGAAGTACTGACCCAGTGTCGAAAAACTCCATCTCATTTTCTCCTCCAACTTTAAAATTGTACAACATTGTTGTTTTACCTTTATTTTTTGCGTGACCTTTCCGACATGATGACGTCATACTTTGTGAAGAAAAACAATACCGAAGTCGCGCATTTGAGGTTAAAAAGTATATAAATGTAATTGTTTTGTTAAATAAAATGACTAATCGTTTCACTAGATAAGACCCTATTCCTCGGCTGGGACCGGGCAGAGCCTCTGAAGCCATTCAAAGACCTTTGAAACTGCATTGATTTGGACCATCAACCCATTGGTTGTCATTGAAATCCATTATGTGGAGAAAAATCCTGGAATGTTTTCCTCACAAAATGTAATTTATTTTCGACTGAAGAAAGAAAGACATGAACATCTTGGATGAGATGGGGGTGAGTAAATTATCAGGAAATTTTCATTTTGAAGTGAACTAATCCTTTAAGACCACCTTATATAAATTGGGTCCGGAATGTTTAATATCAGGAATCTAAAGTCCCAATTTTGTGTTTAATGCCGAGCAGATCTGTGTCATGGTTGACAAGAATGTGCTTTTAGAACATTTTCACATAGCACAGTATAACCACAGGGCGGCTTTTAAAAAAATAGTGTGCAATACACAAAATTAGTTCTTCATTCAATTACATCTTGAACTTTTCGGCCATAATCCGTTATCATCAACCTGAGGCTACTTGCACATACGGGGATGTGCAGCCGATGAAAATATTGCTCATCATTATCTGGGTTACTAAAGTTTTCATCACTCCTCTAGTGTTTTGAACTCTAGAAAAGTTCCCAGGTATATAAGTTGAACTCAAAATTCACTGATTTTGTTACTGTCCACACAGAGCCTCAATGTTGGATGTGTTTTGGAAAGTATTGAAGGACAAACAAAATAATAAGGGAATTCAAGTGATCAGAAAAACACAAATGTGATGTGAGACTCAGTCGTCTTAACTGATTTGCTAAAAGACGCACGTTGATCTTTGACATTCCTATCCGAGTTATAACACTTGCTACGCCTCTGCATTTGAAATTAAATGGAGCATTTATAAAGCACTTTAATATGTACTGTACACCCAAAGCGCTTTTACATTTATGTCAGGGTTCTCTCCTCAACCACCACCAATGTGCAGTTTCCACTTGGATGATGTGACGGCAGCCACAGAACAACGGCGCCAGTGCACTCACCACACACTAGCTCTAGGTGGAGAGGAGAGAGAGTGATCGAGCCAATTCAGTGGATGGGGATTATTAGGAGGCCATGATTGATAAGGGCCAATGGAGGGAATGTGGCCAGGACAGCAGGGTTTCCAGAAGTGCCTTGGGATTTTTAATGACCACAGAGAGTCAGGACCTCGGTTTAAGGTCTCTTCTGAAGGACGGTGCTTGTTACAGTATAGTGTCCCCGTCACTACACTGGGGCATTAGGACCCACACAGACCACAGGGTGAGCACCCCCTGCTGGCCTCACTAACACCTCTTCCAACAGCAACCTGGTATTCCCAGGAGGTCTCCCATCCAGTTATTGACCAGACTCAACCCTGCTTAGCTTCAGTGGGCAACCAGTCTTGAGCTACAGGGTGATATGGCTGCTGGTGAAATAATGCAGTAAATACATTTGATAAACAGTATAATGCACTGAAAAATTCATTTTTGTAAGTGGCTTGGAAGCATATTTATTATTAGCACAAATAAATAATTCACAAATTGCTTAAATATAAGGCCTACTTTTACCAGCTGGCTAATTAGACTCAGGTTGTTTATGAGATTTTCTTCTGTGGGCACTTTTGGCCTTGTGGACTTTTAGAAAAATAAACGGTAAAACTTTACAATACGGGTGCACTAATATGCATAATTTCATGCTTAACTAATGCACAGATAACCATGAGTTAATATGACTCATGAAGAACTAAACAATTTATTAATGATTACTGCATCAGAAACTAATGAAGATTCTATATGTTATTAGTTAAATGTGTCACATTGTATTCATTCCCTAATAACATATTATATTAACTAATAGTGTAAATGCATATGTTAATTACCACAATAGTTGAAGCCATGCATTTCAATGTTCAGTTGTCTGCTTTAATGAATCATTAGCTAAAGATTTGCAAAGGTATCATTATGTTATGACTTTACTTGTTGAGGCACTAATAACTAATTGTTAAGTAATATGTCATTGTGGTTATGGCTTTTGAATTAATTTTGAATTAGTTAAGTTTTTGGTTTTAGAATTCGTTTTTGGTCATTCTGAAATGCTTGAGCAAAGTCGTAAAAGTGTTTCAGTATAATTAGCCTACCTCTCAGAACTGCATTCCCAAACAGCAGGCATCAGAAAGCAAGATAACATGACCGCGTTCATTGGGTTTCGTCTGCACACTCATATATTATATTATAGGCCTATATTTTATATACAGCTTCTCCTACTGCATCAACTTCCATTTTTCTTAGTAATATTTATTGCCTGTTTATCATGAAGTGATGATTTTGTTCTCTTCGAAGCGCTTTATTCGCAAATGTTTTATGCGATTTAAAAAAAATGTTTGCATTAAATTTGCAACATTGGATAAAAACATAGCTAGTGTAACCTACACATAAGCATCTCAAGCGGTGTTTCAATTAACCTTCAAATTGCGCAAACTGAAACTGCGAATTGGATATACGGCCAATGGAATTTTCGCAAAAATTAGCTATATTGCAAAAAAGTGTGTGCTCGCATGAGGTGTTTTTTTTTAGGCAATTCAAAAAATGTTTTGCGAAACTGCAAAGGAAAATGGTCACCTAGGGCACGTTCAAAGCTTGCGCAACCCGGTGCGCAACGTTTTGCTACGGTTTCCGGTTGAACGTCATGTTTCCTGGAAACGGTGTGCAACAGGTTTGAGATGCATTTTCTCTCGTTTGGCGGGTGTGTCAAATATGTCAGCCCAATCAGCAGCAACATGTATATAAACCACGTGGTATTAAAGAGACTGCTCGCACAAAGGCCAAGTGAAGTTGTTTACAAATGTGTCCGCTGCAGCTCAGTATACGCAACAATTGAAGATATTAGATGTGATTGTCATAAGAGTTTTATAGTAAAAATATAGCATATCAACATGATGATGTAGTTGTTTATATTTTTAGTTTATTTAACCATATTTCATACACAATGGTAAGTAAGTGCTTTACATAAAAATGAGAAATAAAATGCAAGGTATTAAAAAAGTAAAAACTAGAAATAAAATGATTTAAATTAGAATTGATTACCAGGAGATTAAAAAGTTAATTAAAGGGATGGGGATGTTATCTTTTATTCTGGATGGCAAGGGCAGAGATTGAATGTATTTTGCAATATTAAACACGTATTTATATTGATTTCATCAGGCTCCGAAAATTCTTCAAAAAGAACAAAGAATGGCCTTCTCAGCTGCCATATTTGCAACTCTTGCGTCATCAGAACAGGGTGTGTTCAACGCACCACCATTTCCGTTTAAAAAACGTTTTGCAACGCTTTGTCGGGGCTGAACGCAGCCCTGGTGTACGTAAAAGTCACATGATCATTCTGAATCCACACTTCAGTTGTGTTCGACATCGGCTGTGGCTGGATGTAACCGATCGTCGAGAGTAGCCGCGTACAGGCGGGGAGGAGCTGCAAACGGAGACGTGAAGTCAGACACTTTCTGCTTCCCGCAGTGACGCTCTCGCGCTGTGTTTGCATACAATAGTTGGCAATACATGGATGTTTCAGAGACATTATTGCATGTGTTTGTACAAAAATAAAGTTTAACATATAAGCCTACATCAATGAAGTGGGGTCTACGTTTTTTATCAGTTTTATTTTGATAAACATGACAATATAACATCGCGACTACATGAAAGGAGGTTTTACTGTTATAAAAAACAGATTTGTGCGCATTAGTGGAACTGAAGGTTCTAGAATAAACAAGAAAAACATGTGATCGCTGTCATGCGGTGAATCTGGCCAATCGTGGAACAGCTGTGTCGTCATCAGAGTCCGTGCAGCCGCTCTAGAGAAACTGCACCGGCTGTATTAGCCGGCTGCTCTCGAATCGCTCTCGCAGCACTTTGTTGACATACGTCACTGTCAGGAGGCGTCGGCGCTGTCTCAAGTCGGAAATTTCTAACCGGCATGCACTGCTTCAAGTCAGCTGCCAATCGGTCTGTGCATCGCTATGGGGGTAGATTTGTTGCATTATTCCAAACAAATAGATTGTTATCCACAAATAAATGTAAAGAGATTCACAAAAATGAAATAAATTCACAAATAAATAGAATGAGATCCACAAATATATGCAGGAGTTTCACAAAAATGAATTAGATTCACAAATAAATACAATGACATTTGTGAATAAAAAAAATATCCACAAATATGTTTTTATGTCACAAACACAACTCTGCCTTGCATTCATTTGTGAATCTCTTCCTGTGCATTTGTGAATCGCTTCCTCTGCATTTGTGGATTGCTTCTTGCACATTTGTAAATCGCAGCACAGCGCGTGGATTTTGAAACATTTCTAGCGTCTACACTCACACAAATCCACAAATAGGTAGACTCCACCCACCGTCTACTTGAGCCAATCAGATAACGGCCATATTGTGCTGACCAATCGTAGCACATTCTCGCTCCAACCAATCACGTTTTGTCCAGAGCCGTTAGTTACCACTCCCATAGACTAATGCTGCCTTCACGTGCTCTCGGAATTATCGTAAATACGAGTTTCCTAGGTAAAAATTGCACATGAACGCACTCCACTTTCGAAATTTTAATGGGATGAGCTGGTAATCTCGACTTTAGAAATGGGAATTATCAAATTTCCGATAGCACGTGAAGGCAGCATAAAAGACTTAAAGCGTGTCATGGAGTGACCAATAATAGTTCCAGCATTGAACCCTGAACCCCATTCATTTCAGTGTAGGTTATCTCAAGCACACTCCTGGCAAACTGATGAAATTACTGCATATTTTGAGATTTTATGACATTAGTTGACCTCTCAGGAATTTTGATAGAAGATGTATTTTGTGAAGCACGTTAGAGGTAATGTTTAGTGTTATATAATATATCGTTAGACTTCAGTTAGATAACGTGAGCACCACTGCAACAGCTACTATATCCAGATGCTATCTGTCATTTCAACAGTTTTTAGATTCTCTGAGATATTTCAGTCAAAAGCGTCTGAGAGCTCCATGAACCACGTGACCGCGCGTGCCGCTGGGAGATGAGAGCAGGTCGTTTTTCAACGCCTCTGACTTTACTCATTAGTGCCACACCACTTTTTATTGTTTGAATTTCGTTTTAAAACTTAAAAAAATGTAAACGCTTAGACTTTGTTTCATATCAAAAGCAGGTTTGGCAATTTGAGAGCGAGAGACGCGCGTGAGTGACAGAGAGACGGAGGGAGAGCAGGGGAAAGGAAATGCAGCTGAACGTTTTTTAATAGCGTTAAAAAAAAGTTAGTCTATGTGTGGGAAACACTGTGATTGGTTATTATTTTCAACAGAAATGCCCGTGATTGACTACAATACTCAACGATGTAATATCATGTTGTACTGTCATGACCCAAATAAAATGACCAGATCACTCAAAAAAAGATTAACGTTGTCTTTTCTTTATCTCTCCCCAGAATAAAATGCTACTGTAAAGCCTAATCGAAGTCAATGCACATATTGTGTTAATATTCGACAGAAATCGCTGCAAATACAGTGAAAATGCTGTCTATCCTGCTAAATCCTATTAAAACAGACTGACAGCGCGGAGATGTTTAGAACTATTGAGAGCTCTGTGGCTCTAGTCAGCACAATATGGCCGTTATCTGATTGGCTCAAGTAGACGGTGGGTGGAGTCTACCTATTTGTGGATTTGTGTGAGTGTAGACGCTAGAAATGTTTCAAAATCCACGCGCTGTGCTGCGATTTACAAATGTGCAAGAAGCAATCCACAAATGCAGAGGAAGCGATTCACAAATGCACAGGAAGAGATTCACAAATGAATGCAAGGCAGAGTTGTGTTTGTGACATAAAAACATATGTGTGGATATTTTTTTTATTCACAAATGTCATTGTATTTATTTGTGAATCTAATTCATTTTTGTGAAACTCCTGCATATATTTGTGGATCTCATTCTATTTATTTGTGAATTTATTTCATTTTTGTGAATCTCTTTACATTTATTTGTGGATAACAATCTATTTGTTTGGAATAATGCAACAAATCTACCCCCATACATCGCTGTATGAAGTCGAACAAGCCTATTCTCTGTGAAATCGCGTAGCCTACTATAACCTCCCAACAACACCTAATACGTGGCCGCTCCCAAGTATTAGGGGCTTTCCTTGCCATTAATGCTTGGATAACACGCCTATGTCTCCTTTGATTAAAAATAATGATAAAAATAATAATAATAAAAATCATTTTGCAATTATTTAGAAAACATTGCAAAAGTTGTACGCAAATCTGTAATGGAAACCATCATTTCCATTATGTTTTGTATTGAATGGTATTCTTTGATGGAATGAAATTTGAAACATCTTTGGAATAAAAAGACTCTTTTGTCTCCACTTTTTTGTAGGCCTAACCAAAAATCACACATTTTATTAATATATTATTTTTCCTGATCAACCTGATCAGAAATTATGCACAATTATTGTGTTTACATGAAATAACGAACAATGATGTTCCTCATCACATGTCACATTTGTTGGTCACATGTAAAGTAGTCTAACGAGAAAACTTTATTTGAGTCAAAATTCTTGGTTGTGATCTAAATGAAAATCATTAACAATAATAATTTTTTTTGATGGATTTTCATATTATAAAAATGCCCGATTTGAATCACTTTTTAGTTATTTTCCATCAATCGATCAAAGGCCTATAGCATAACACAACTGAATCGGTTCGTGAGTCGATCTTCTGAATCATTCGGACAGTTCACGCACCCACTCACGCGCTGAATTGTTTTGGGCGGATTGGTCACACAAAACGTGACGGGTTATTCCACATAAAAACACAGATGATTGGAATGGAAAAGATTTCAGGGTCCCCAGGCACGTTTTTAAAAGTTGAACTTATTTTAACTTGACATGGCATGACATCTAAACGCGGCGCCCGGGACGCGTCAAAGACCACCTCGAAAATGGATATTTACTGTACAACAGCGCAGTGGACCGCAAACATGAACACCTGCATGCGAAGTCTGTCAATATTATTCTTAAGGTAAGGACCATTTTTTACAATCAAAACATTATTACACGACAGCACGTAGAGCACCAAAGTAGGTTAACATGTGCCTTGGACATGTAACGTTAGGCCTAACTTACCTTGTTTCAGGTCAGTTGACAGATCTTGCTCTTGTAGGCCAGTTTTTTTATTTTTATTTTTTATTTTTTATTGAATCATTTCAAATAACAAATTGGCATTAACATAACATTAACATATATCCTGACATATACTGACAGTAATTTAGAGAACTTTAAGGCATTTCTCATTTTTAGTTGTTTTAAGGATTTAAATAAAATTTTGAAGTCATTTTTAAATGCCTCAAAACACGGAGAAACTTTAACAAATCTACATTTGTGTAGGTAAAATTTGGCTACAATCATATTATTACACAAAAATTAAATGTCTTTGTTGTCCAAAAAGACACCAAATTTAACAATATGATAGTCAAAGGCAGGTATTATATTTTTTGTCTCCAACCACTCATACAATCTGTCCCAAAATGACTTAACAATCGTACAATTATAAAAAAGATGTTCCTGAGATTCAATATCTTTTTGACAAAATGTACAGAAATTGCTATCCAAATTAAACCTTACTCTTAGAAATTCGTTACATGGATAAGTGTCATTCATTGTTTTGAAATGTACTTCTTTCATTTTAGGTAACAAAGGAAATGACAAATATCTGGTTCTAACTTTGATAGTTTCCACTTTTGAAAACCTTGGAGATAGATTTTTTCTTTTAACAGGAAGAGGAAAATATTCTTTTGTAGAAAGTGATCTCAAAACCTTGTTATTACATTTTTCATCCAATAAATTATACTTGTCAATAAATAAATCCATGGGTGTGGGTATTACAGAAGAGTATTGTAATATACCTTTAATTAGATTTCTCAAAGCTATAGGAATAGCTTTGACAACTAAAGAATATTGTCCATAAGAACAATCCAAATTAAACTTTATTTTAAGATTATCATAACTTAACATATTACCATCTTCGTCCATTAAATGTATTACAGCCCAAACTCCTTTTTCCATCCAGTCTTTATAAAATAAAGTTTTCCTCTTATGTAAAATACATCTGTTATTCCAAATTATAGACTTATGTGGAGTAAAGTTATGCTTGTACAGCATTTTCCAGTATAGTAACACCTGCATATGAAAATCAGATACTCTTGTAGGCCAGTGTTGCGTTAATTGCTTTGAAAAATTAGCATTAATTGTTCTTGCAAATACTGCTGACAATATTATTAGCCATTTAATATAGATGCGATTTTATATAATTTGTAAAAATGACTTGTAATAGTCTAGAAAATGTTATAATAAACAATTCAGTAATGTTTTGTCTTCTATAAGTTACCATTCCCAGAAAAAAAAAGAAAGAAAAAAAAAAAACCTTTTTAGTGGTGGGGCAAAGAAACTACAGAAACTACAGAAAAATTAATTTGTTGAACCTGATAAGACTGGTGTAATCATTCAGTTTCCATGTTACAGTTATATCAGAGTACTATTACGTCTGATACCATCTCTGCCAATGTAGTGTATATGGCACTGTCACTAGCTAACTTTTTTGAAAGGTAATTTTGAGGAGGTTCGGCTAGTGCTTTGCCATGTGAATTCTTTGTAGGCCAGTTACATTAATGCTACACAATAGTAGGCCGACTGAAGAAAATGCTGCTCCTGAAGTCACTAGAAATTGATCTCTTTGATGCTATCATGTTGAAAAAGTTTCCCTTCTGGGAGCCATCACACCCGAGATCGAAAAAGCACCTTTTTTATTTATTTCACTGTCTCAATAATATTATGAAAGGCTAGAAATGCGTATGTATAATGTATGTTTTTTAACATATTTGGGGTTGCTTGTTATCAAACTTTTATTTGTTTCTGTTTACGGTTTCCATTTCAATACAGTTTAGTTATGCCTAGTTTCCATGTGACCTTTATTATAACGATAGAAAATAATTATTTCATTATAAAGGGAAAAAATGACACCTTAATGTGAAGAAGGAAACTGGACATTGTCTATAGGCTGCTAATTTAAATTATTTGTACTCTAATTGAAGTTTTGGAAGTGGTTCCCCTCGCCATTCACTAAATTGGGTATGTGTGAGTGTGGCATGCTGGGCTGATTGAGAGAGAGAGTGTGTGAGAGAGATAAAGAGGTGGGATGAAAGATCATTAGAGGAGAGAAAATTATGAGTTAGCTAATCATTCACCCTTATCTGCACTGCTTGTTAACTCGACTTAATCTGCTGCGAGAGAGAGAGATGGAGATGAGGAAGGTTAGAGAGAACATATAACACATGATTTATTAGTAGGACCACCAATGACTTACAATACCAGTGAAAAGTTGGACCCACCTGATTAAATTTACGCTTATCACAAAAACTCTTTGATCTAAAGACTTATGATTAAATGCTTTAGTTAATTAGTTGTATTAGACAATTATACATTGTGCCTACGTATACATTTCTTTACAGAACTATTTGAATGCATGAAAGGGACCATAAAGTAAAGCAGCAAATATCATCCAATACTGTTAAGTTGAGATTTGTTTTGGTCATTGTGTAATTCTCTATTTATTCCAGTTTTGCTTCTAATATATTTGATGTTGTTGATTAAACATTTGAATGGTAGTGTACATTCAGAACTATCTAAACAAGACTTCATTGAGTTTTTCTATAAAAAACATACATTTAGTGTTGCTCAGCGAAATTTTCCATTTGGAAGTAATTGCAGTAAGAATCAGAGCATTTGGGACTGAGAGAGGGGAAAAAATGTCCCCATGAAGATTCGTCATCAAGTTCAAGATAAAGGGTACATAACACAGTTTCTACCAGTCTCATGTTAATCTCCAGTACATATAAGGTGTTTCTCAATGTCAAGGATCCTTCCTCTGCAGGACTGGTCCTTCCAAGTCACTTCCTTCAGAGGCTAGGCGAGGCTCCTCTTTAGCATTCGGAGAACACGTAAATGGAACAGGCTAGCAAGTGCACGTCAGCCTCATTACGTCAGTGAAAAGGTCCGTTAGCCATCAATAACGTAATTTGTATAATATCAATACGGTTGTAATTTGTACTGGCATTTAAAAGTTAAACTTTACTTATATTTACTACGGTTATAACAAATGTTTGGTAACGTAAATACTTACACTTGAAAGCATATTGCCCCGTTAACGCTCCGACTCGAAAACTCGTGGAGGCGTGCAGTGGGCGGAGCTAAAGAGTCACTAGCACACACAGGTACCTATATTGGTACCTATGTAACCGGACCGAATCAGAACACAGATTTCAGTGCCTCATTTCGGTGCCATTTAAATTCAAACGTGCTTTCGCGCTTTGGCTGGGACCGATTCAGAGACACGCGTCAGTGCTCGTCACATATCATAACTATTCAGTGTTTTCAACCACATCATATTTATTTTAGGTTTCAGACATTTAAATGCACATAAGTACTAGCAATACACACTGATGTCTATGGAAGCGGCAATAACAATCCTTTCAGACAGTTATAACTTGACTACGTGTTTTATTTATGTCAGATACACAGTATATAGTTAACTATATAGTTTAATTTACTCTTCTCCCAGTTCAGCGGTCACTCACTTTAATGTATTTTCGTGAGACGAGGATAAAATTATGTGATGTAAATCCGACTGATCCGATTCTCTGAGATGCAAACTAACATGGCGGCGCCCATCCCGCAGATTAACTAACAAGAACATTATAAAGGGTTTTAAATGACAAAACACATTCACTCAAACATATTTGAAAATCAGAATATCAGATAGTTCATGGCATAGTTAACACGTTTGTGAATATTTTGAATAAAAAATAAAACCGAAATAAAACTGTGTGTCATGTGAGAAGCATGACATGCCCCTAGTCTGGGCTGCAGGGCAGAACTAGGCAGATTCCCTCTCCTGTGTGAGATCCAGAAGAGAGCAGTGAAGTTCTGTCACAATTCTCAATATAATATTGAACCATTCGGTACGGCATTCGGTACGGCATTCACGGTTCAATACGCGCTTGTGAATTGCGTTTTTTTTCAGTTTTGCATTTAATTAAGTATTTTTACAAATTCTATCATTTGCCTCCATCCCAATACTGAACAACACGACATACATTCACATCACACGTTAGTGGTGGAGTTATACTCACGGAACACGATAGTTATTCACAATTTCACAATCACGAAAGTTCATTATTTGCATGCGTTTTAAAGCCTTGCCGGCTCATTCGCGTGCGCAGTTTTAAAATGTGCTTTTCCGAGCGCGCGCACACCAAACGCCTGTCAAACACGTGATTACTGAACTAAGTAGTTGTCTTACTGCGCTAATACTGTCAAATACACACAAGGTTAACATAAACATAGTCGGTTATGTCTAAAGTGAAAGTAAAATCGCTTGTTTCTGTATATTAGATGCACGGAGGTCTTAAAATGACAGCAGCGCAGTAGTGAACACGCTGTCCTTAAAGGGACAGTTCACCTCTAAAATTATGTCATTATTTACACACTCTAATATTGTTCCAAACCTGTATTCATTTCTCGATGACAGAATTTAAATTTTTTAATGAACTATCCCTGTAATGTTAATACAACAACAAAAGACAAAGAGAAAATCACTCATTGCTCTTGACTGAAAAACTAATACAGTATAGCTTTAATAAGAATCAATGTATTTTATAGTGAAGTCTATGTAGTGTTTTATTTTTACATTTATTCATTCAATTTAATACTTAAATAACTTAAATGAGCTGCCAGTTTAAATCTTTATATATATATATTTATTTTATATTATACAATACATTAGGAATGTGTACTAGGTTTTGTTTTAAAGTAAAGTTTTTCAATTCAAGTAAAATAAAGAAAGAGTATTGCAATAAAAAATTGTATTTTTTCTCCTTAACCTCTTGCTGTTCCTGTTGCCTAAGAATAGAATAGCAAAAAACTGATGTGACAAGCCATCAGAACAGAAACCGAACCACAAACCGTGGTTAAAAACCGAGATATGTATTGAACCGTGGACTAACTGCACTGTAAACCCGAATAAGTAAGCAGAACTTAAAAAAAGTGAGGCAATCAGTTGCCACAATTTTTTTAAGTTCATAAACTCAAACATTTGAGTACATCATCACTTATATTTTTGGAGTTTATTTTAAATATAATTTTAAATTATAATTAACTTAAATTTACTGATTAAGCAAACTCAAACATTTTCAGTTTCTGCTACTCAGAATATTTATTCATCTTTCTCATTGCAATAATTCAAGAGAACTTAATCATTTCAAGCATGAAAACTCAGAATTTTTATGTTTCATGAACATAACATTTATTTGTTTTTTCAATCAATCTTCTGATTACCCATAACTCAAAAACATAGACTTGTTACAACTCAAAATCATTTACCTCCAAACTTAAAATTTTGAGGCAACTGAGAACCAGCACGGTTCCAATCAGAAAAGCTAAATAAGTTATAAAATAGATTGTATGTTAAGTACTTTGACCTACTGTGAGATTTACTCACACACAGACATCAAGAATCAGCCTATGAATCTCAACCATGGTGACACGCTTCATGCCGCAATGTATTATGGGAGCCATGGATGAGTTTTGCATGATGCACCCAGAATGCATTGCGGCATGAATCATGTCACCATTGTTGAGATTCATAGGCTGATTCTTGATGTATGTGTGTGAGTAAGTCTTGCAGGAGTTAGAAGTGCTTATTGTGTGATGTGTTAAACCGGAGAACAAAACTTATGTACACGTTTTAAAAATCGTTTAGTTTATAGGCTACATTAAACTGATGACAATAAAAATACAATAAATAAATAAAATAAATACATTTTGTCTTCCACTAACGCATTTCAGTTTGCCCCAATTAAATTGTTTTAATAGGCTATGGTTGTAATTTATTTGTTATGATGGATTTTACTTATTTGGTTAAGCACTCTGAGATTTTATTGTATTTTAGCATGTGCTATATAAATTAAGTTTCTTTTTAAATCATCTCTATTTGAAACAACAGAAATAACAGGACTTCATCATTCTTAGCATGTAATTACTTAATTCTATTAAGTTGTACTTAATTTATGTTTTTAACTTATGCTTACTTATTCACAAAAAAGTTCCATTTAATCAAAAATTATTAGTTTAAATTACTCAAAAGGAAGACCATGTTACACCAACTTGAAATAATTAAGTTAGTAGAACTTTTTCTAAAACTTTGAGTATACACTACTTAATCTATTTAATTCATATGAACATTCGGGTTTACAGTGTGTATTGTTGCATCCCTAGTGTTCACACTGCCCTGATGGAGTCGTAGAGGATGAGCTGCACTTCCTTACACAGTGCAGCAAATATAACAACATTAGAGAAACATATTTCATTCCAACAAGCAAGCCACATCGACAAACTCTGTTATATTTTAGGAGAAAAAGAGAAATGTATCCACTTGGCAGCTCAGTTTGTGTCCTCCTGCCATATTATGAGGGACAAAGGCTGAACCCTCTTCCCCTTTTTATTTTATTGTGTTGCTCTTTCTAGTCTCACCACTGCTCTCTGTGATTACTACTTGTGGAGTTATGTGATAACATATGTACAATATAGTACAATGTACATATGTTTGTTTTGTTTTAATTTTTTTAAGGTTTTTATTTATTTTTTCTCTTTTTAACTATTTATCTACACCTGTATAACTTGTTACATGTTTATTGCTTTGGCAACATTGTGCTATCCCACAGTCATGCCATAAAGCTGAATTGAATTGAATTGAATTGATTGATGCGTCGCCATGGAAACAATAAGGTGATGCTTTCTAAAATATTTAGCCAGAGAATATGGTCATATTTCTGCAAAATAATGCTGAACCTTGAACCTGGTTTGTAGCATACCAAGAATACAGACTACTTTGCTGTTAGTAGCCTACTGTAACTGTTATTTCGTGTTAAATTAGGCCTATTGTGTTAGGTGGCTTAGGTTTTACTGTGAATTTTTTAAGGTAATTGTGTTTTGTATCTATTTATATATTTAAGTACTGGTATACTTTAAACTTTTAATACATTGTTCAATTTAAAGATAAAAAAAAAAATCTATTAAAAAGCCATTCTTTAATGTCATCCACCGTCGTTTTGTGGCTCTTTAAAAAAATTTTTTTTTTAAGTATCGTTCAGGCACTGGTACCGTTTTAACAGTATCGGTTTAGCACCGGTATCGTAAAAAAAAAAAAAACTTTACCCAACCCTACACACACACACACACCAATGACACACTCACACACACACACACACACACACACACACACACACACACACACACACACACACACACACACACACACACACACACACACACACACACACACACACACACACACACACACACACACATGTTTGTTTTTGTGAAATGTGAGGACATACCATAGGCGTAATGGTTTTTATACCGTACAAACCGTATTTTCTATCCCCTTACACTGCCCCTGTCCCTAAACCTAGCCCTCACAGGAGACTGTGCAGTTCACTTTCTGTGAAAAAAAACTTGTTCTGTGTGATTTATAAGCATTTTGAAAAGTGAGGACATGGGTAACGTCCTCATATTTCACCCTCTTTTTGTAATACCTGTGTCATACCCATGTCATTATACACATTTGTGTCCTGATATTTCACAAAAACATGCCCACACACACACACACACACACACACACACACACACACACACACACACACACACACACACACACACACACACACACACACACACACACACACACACACACACACACACACACACACACACACACACACACACACACACACACACACACACACACACACAATAAATCATGCATTATCCCTGGATAACCTTAGATTCACTATACGTTCGTGTTGTTTACATTATATGCACTTACGTGCCGATTGCCAACAAAACACAAACATTTGATGCGGTTTAACTCACTGCCTTCGGTTTTGACTCATGACCAGGAACAAACAAACACACTTGCAGAACTGCGTTGCTGCTCCGGAAAAACAAAATGAACAAGGCTATCTTTCCCTCACAACCTAAAACTGATGAAAAATGACAGCACTGCCGACGGCTTCCCAAACGAAGCGCGTTGATGGACGTGTTCTTGCTCTCGCTCTGGTTGATGTGCGCATGTGCTCATCCGGGAGAAGTGCCCATACAAAGAATTTCACCCTTTATGACTTCATACAGGGCCATACTCAAAAAAAAAAAACTTTCCAAAACTTGTTCGAATCCTGAAGGAGTGTATTTGGCACAGAAATACTATTGTTTTTTTTGGCCATGTTAAGCATGAGAATCCAACTCTTTAACAGTGTAAATAAGTCAGAATGCATGAAATAGCATTAGACCCCCCCCTTTAATCACGCAAATTCTTCAAACATCGCTACCACTATTGAGTGTTCGCTGTATTTCACCGTAAAGATGCAAATGTGGCTTCACACCTTCATTCTCTTTGTCACTCCGTTTCAGATCCCTTAAAGGATCTCAGGCAGTTTCAGGTCAGCAGCCTCTTCCAGTCTGCCCCTTTTTAAAGTGCAGTCACCGTTGTGCTTCTCCCAGTGGACTCGCAGCAGGGGATCGGTTCGTGCAGTGGAAAGCTGGTATCTTCTTTCCTCTTAATTTCGTCGAGCCTTGTGTGGCGAGGGTCAGTAAGCTTAGAGACGCCCCTCTCCACAGTTCACAGCCTGAAAAAAACTGATGGAAGGCTCTAAAAAACACAATAAAGAAAGGGCGAGGCGAGAATAAGAGACATGAAAAACACTGTTGTTCCTCATCGCACCTCTCATTCGACATGGGCCGACGAGTCAAGAGCTCTCAGGCGTAACGAGACCGACAGCGAGAGATGGATGTATCACTGTATTGTTATGGACCTTGACCTTCGTGCCAACACAACACAGGCCTCCCACAGAGAGAAATTGGAAACTGCGGCCTTATTTCAAAACAACTTCAAAGTCAAACAATCGACACATTAAATTTAGTGACATTCATCCTTGGCCGTCACTTTGATTTAAAAAATGGTGAGGATAGTTGGGTCTCTCATCTGGGGTTCACTGGATTTTTTGACGTCACAACAGAGGGACAGTTATTAAATTATTTTATTAAAAAATATAATTTTCTTTTATTTAAAATTACATTTAATGTGATATTTAACATTAATATTATTATTTAATATCTGTAAAAATATTTTATTTAGTACCATAAATGATAAAGCATACAGTGGCAATAAGAAACAGCCATTTCACAGGGCCTCGCCAGTCATTGTTTTGTTTTTTGTTTCTTTTGTGTGTGTGTGTGTGTGTGTGTGTGTGTGTGTGTGTGTGTGTGTGTTTTCTGCTCAATTAAGTCTCAACTGACGAACAAATAGATGGCTTGTTGGAAGTGTGAAGGGATGTCATGACGTACGCACCATAGCAGTTTGGTCTTATTTCAGCATATGTCTGGAAGAGGAAATGGGTCACATTTCTGTAATTGCTTTGTCATTTTACTGGTCATATTTCCCACTTTGCAGCTGTCTCAGGAGCTTCACAATCTAAGTCAGATTGACACACCTCCTGATTATCACAGTCATACGTCCATCACAATATATCCGGAGGGTGACTTAAGAGCAACCTGTCATAGAATATGCATGAAAAGACATCAGTTATGCTTTTAAATAAAACTTCACCATCCTCAATTGTGTCCCAGATTGCACATATTCTTGTTTATAGTGCTATAACCTCCCGTGTTTGGCTCAAGAATGGTACATAATGCTTGTAAGCTTTTTTAGATGAAATAGTGTTCCGCTAAGTTTCACTCAGGGGGCTGCTATTTTTCCCCCTGATGGCTTGTACACAGTGTCCTCTGTTAGCAGTCATGTTGATTTACCAAGCACTATAGTGCATGCACTCAGAAAATGCTGCATAGGTTTCATATGCAGCAGTCATAAATTATGGGGCGGATTCGTAAACGGGATGAATGGCTTTATGCTTGAGAGCTGTCTTTTTCCACAGTGCACCTGGATGGCCGAGCTCACATTCAGGCCAGGGCCACCGGCCTTCATCTGCCCCATTGCGACTGTATTAACCATTCAGAGACCTTATTATTCATATCAATCGCCTATTATAATATAACAATAAAATGAGTTTCGGTAACACAATTTTTTTGGCTTAGCTAGACATTTTCTTTCCAGTGTTTCGGATGCTACTCTGTGTGTTTGGTTGAACACCCGCTGACAATCTGGAGAATTTGTAACAGTTTTTTAGTTGCTTTTGTTGAGGTTTCTGTGATGTAACCAAACTGTTGAAGGACCGGAGCCAGGCGAGAGTGTATGTATGTAAATGGAAATCATGACACCCTCACAAAGACGACTTTGTTAATATGTAAAGCCAATGTGAAAAAGATGTGACTTGTCAATGAGAGGTAGAGCGAGCGAGAGAGGAGCTTTTTACTGTGGTGACGTTGGAAGGCATCCCATGTTCTGTTTTGCTTTTCACCAGTGGGTGAGAAAGATAGATTGAATTGGTCTGTTATCTGCTGGCAGCCCTGTTATTTATTCCATGGTAATTCTGGCCCTCCCACTCCATTCCCTCTCTCTCTCTCTCTCTCTCTCTCTCTCTCTCTCTCTCTCTCTCTGTATATTTACAATCCCATCCCAGTCCACCTCTCTCACATGCAGACTTACTCTATATCTCTTCCTGTCCCTTCACTTAATGCAGTATAAAGATGATAAGGTCACTCATTTAAGAGTGAACTTTCCAAGAGTTCTCTTGAGGCACAGGAAGCTTGTTTTCGGCACAGAAAAAAACAATTTAAAACATAATTGTCACTTTTTTTTAACCACTTTTTTCCCCTCTCACAATTGCAAGTTTACATCTCTCAATTCTGAGTTTTTTCTAAAGTCAGAATTGTGTGATATAAACTTGCAATTGTGAAAAATAATATTTACATTCTTTTCATAGAAAATAAGTCAGAATTGCGTGATATTAACCAAATTCTGCAATTCTTACTTCCCCCTCCTTGTATTTGTAAGATATAAACTGTCAATTGCGAGTTATAATTTCATCAACTGACAGGTTATACATTTTATTGTAGCTATGTGGGTGCTCATTTTTTTCCCTGTCATTTGGCCAAAATGTTATTTAAAACTACTGGCTATGACGCGACGACAAATGCAACGACACTTTTCTCTGCTCCTCAAATACATAAAACATTAGCCTGTATATAAATTGTATATATAGAGGCAGATTTACTAACAGCTTGCTCCAGTGCAAACCCTCTTTTAACGTTTAAATACTACTGTCAGGATTTACTAAAGACACACTGTAAAAAATTTGCGCTGAAAAGACGTGGACGGGGTTATTTTTGTATCTGACCTTATTGCATTTGCATCTGAAAGGGAAATTCATGCATAATGCATAATTTATGGGAGAAGAGTATTTAAATGAATCGTGCAAGGGGATTTACTATGGTTTGCGCGAGTCAATTTACTGGTATTTTGCACCAATATTTACTGCCCCCAAAATGCATGTCTTAAACCTGATGCTAATTTGTGCTGCTCCTGGTAGATTGTGTTGGTCTTTTTGGGGTCAAAAATTATCCAGAATCAAATTGAGCAAGTAAACACAGCCAGTGTTCAAAACTACCACCTTATTTTAGCCCGATTCACAACGGTAAGCTTGTAATAATGTGCTATAATTTGAGTGGTACTGGTGGATTTCCACGGGAAATTCGAGCATGTCTTTGCGTCATTGTGTCACTTCTGTATACATAAAAGAGGAGTCCGGCTAGTAGGCTATCGCATGTGAGGAGCGGATCGCATGTTATTTGATATGATATGAGCTAATTGATCGTTAGATTTAATCACCTTTGGTTGCGCGATTTATTATTATTTATGTTTCTTTTCCCTCAGTCGGTCAGAACAAAAGTGGCAGACATGTTTTCCGGTGAAACTTATTATTTTGGTCGTACTTCCGAGACATAGTATCTGTAATTCCGAAGTACAGTATCCACACCGGTGCGGTGACTGACAGCAAGCCTACACATATTACTCCTCAAAACATTAGATTAATCCGCACTGAGGAGCCGTGACGATGCACAACCAATGTAAAGATAATCATTCCGCAACTAACTGCACTTCCAGGTTTCAAACAGAGATGGCGACAAAGAGGCAAACCATATGGACTACAGCTTTAATTTGGGTGTCGTCAGTAGATCACACGCAGAACTTTCCACTCCCATCTGCGTTTTTTTGGAATTGTGCTCGCACGCTAATTTGCCCTATTTAGTAAATCTGCCCATAATGTTTCTTGAGTAAACAAATTATGGTTCATTTACAAAGTTCGAGAGGAGCACGTTCAAATGATCTATCCAATCATTGTCATTCCAACAAGCTCTCAGCAATCAGTAATCTACATGTCTACCCAATCAGCACAAGTGAAAGATCAAATAAATACCCAGTCAACTCACCAATGTTCCTGGACAGGTTTTCAGCATCCCTCCACCACCCACCTCACACTCACTTGGTTACTTTCCTAACCAGAGATATACGGGGGGAGTACTCTGGGTTCGGGCCAAATACCGAGCTCGGAGCCCTCTCCTCGGACAGCACGCCAAATATGCACACCATTTATTATCTGACTTATTTGTAAGTGTGAACTCGTTAAATAACCAAACAACCAATTATTTTTTTACTTTTGCGTAGAAAACAAGCTGAGACAGTCCAAAATGTGTGCGGTACAGCATTAAAGAGAGGTTTTACAGACAGTTTGAAGATCCAATGGAATAACAAGGTTTAGTCACAAGCTCTTTTTAATACTTTTCATTGGTTAAATGTTTGCAAAAACCCACAGAAAGCGTAAAGGGTAACCAATAGTAATGATTTATGAAAAAAAGATGAAATATGGACATATGGACAATGTTTCCACCCGACAGTGACAATATGGTTTAAAGTTGGGCTTAAAGTTTTGTTTGATTTGTTGCCATGCAGTTTTGTGTTGAATCGTGGTGTTTAGCGGTGGAGATTAATCTTCCTTCTAAGTTGAACCTCTTTTCAGGCTGTTATATTTTTCATATTGAGCATAATGTGCAGTATATTACAACTCTATTCTACCAATATCTGATAAGGAAGCTCAAGAGGAAAGGCTTTCCTCAAAGTGTTTATGTTATCATCTACAGTATGTAAAATTGAAATATGAAAAAAAAAATCAGTTGGGAAATGACTGCATTTAAAAAGGTTAACCTTAAAAATGAACCTTAAAAAGGTTCATTTTAGCTTTATATACAACTTTTTGGCACAATTTATCTAAAAAAAAGTAGTCAAAATAATCATCCCTAGGAGATTCTAGAGACTGGATGAAGGCAATGACCACCCAGATGGCAAGGATTTGTGTCTGTTTTCCGAGATTAAATGTGTTCCCAAGAGAAGAGAATGCAAGACATCCTCTGTTCTCTTTCCCTCCTGAGAGCTCTAGCCACTTTTCTTTTTCACATAAAAAGCCAGTTTATCTTAACCTTTTACGTCCATGAACTCTGTAAACAGCCTCTTCAAGTGTCTTTGACTATGTGGCGTTTGCTCTTCAAGAATAAGATACTTGGATAGAAGATAGAATACTTAGAAATGTTTCTTCTCAAACAAACAAAATGGGACAACCAAGGGGAAAAGGGGAAGGATTTCTAATGCAGACCCATAAACCAGCAAAAGAGCATGAAAAATGGGGTCATTGTTATGTGGCAAGTTTAATTTGTAGCTCATCAGCTCAAGCCCCATAAGGACTCTGAGTCTGAATATGCCTCTCTCATAATCAGGTAAGCTATTATAAATCAAATATTTCTGACAAAGGCAATCAGATTATATTTTAATACCAGTAACCTCTGTGTGAATCATTTTAATGGATTAAAAATCTTCAGTAACTGTAATATAAGCTGAAGAGCCGAATATAATACATTTACCTGATGTGTTTCACATCAGATCAAGACTGAGCTGACACTCATCTTGTGTACTTATACCATGGGTTTTAACACAAGCTCTAATGTGACTGCATTGCCTACAATATAATAAGATTTCATATTTTCAGAGCAGAATAAGCATATATAGCCACATTTTTACTTGACATGTTAAAGTCCCTTTGTTGTCAATCCCTTAAAACCCCTCTTTGATCACCAAAATGACATAAAACAGAAAATGCGTCATGCCTTGAAATAGCTTGAATGTAACTCTAACACCCTTGCTTCATTTAGTTCATCATAACATCACAATATACATCATATACATAATTCACCCGCTATATTGCTAAATGTACACCATTTTTCAACAGAAAAATATACGGGGATAACCTGGCTTCTCTTGAGACTTACTTGCTTCAGAGCGACCGGTCATAGTTAATTGTATGCTAAAGCCCGCCGGCATGTTGAAATGATTGGAAGGTAGTTTGTAATGACCGCGTTTTTAGGTTCACTGTGGTTTTAAGGAGAAAGTACTCAGCAATGGTGTTGACTTATGAATGTACACATGGTTTGTCTGAAAGCATATTAACGAACACCGCATATACATAAAAACAACATTTAAAAACTAAACTTGATTTTCACCACAGAGGGACTTTAAGGGTGCGTTCACACTTGTCAAGTTTGGTTCGATTAAAACGAACCCTGGTGCGATTGATCTGTTAGTGCGGTTCATTTGAACATATGTGAACGCTGCCATCTGAACCCTGGTGCGCACCAAACAAGCGGGCCGAGACCGCT
Organism: Gobio gobio; assembly: GCF_949357685.1. Taxonomy (NCBI): domain Eukaryota; kingdom Metazoa; phylum Chordata; class Actinopteri; order Cypriniformes; family Gobionidae; genus Gobio; species Gobio gobio. The sequence continues at coordinate 43,485,994 of NC_137116.1, read as the reverse complement.
AAAAAGATGGGTCTCGGTCCACTTCCAAACGAACTCTGGTGCGGTTCGATTGATATATGAATGCAACACGGACCAAAGACATGTAAACGAACCAAAAACAGGACGTGATGTCACAAGATGCGACGCTACCAGTCAGCTGATTTGACGACGCGGAAAGATCGGTTTAATCAAAATGAGTAGAGGGCAAACGTGGAGCAACGAGGAGGTAAAGTGCCTCATCAATATATGCAGATCTTCGTTTCGGCATACAACGGAGGAAATCCTGGTGCTGTTTTGAATGTTTTGAACATTTTATGAGCTCTTCGTGAGTTCTCAGCTGGTACAAATAATACCATATGGACACGCATAAAATGATTGCGTTTAATCCAGCACACAGCATTGTTTTGAACGCTTGGTGAGCAAGCTCCCTCGCGAAATATACGTCATAAAAGCCGACCAACCAGGTTGTGACCGTATCCCTATGCCTTTGGTTTGGTAACTTTAGGTTCGCTGTTAAAAATGCCAGTGTGAACGCTAAGCGGACCAGGACTATATGTTTTGTTTTTGTTTTTTGGTCCGGACCAAACGAGTGTAAACGCACCCTAAGTAACAGTAAACACTTTTAAAAAAAGTATATTAAATTGAGTTACTCTGTGTTGATATTTATATTAAATCCTGCATAATTAAGATACTATGATTCATAAGCAGCAAATTTTAGTATCAGTTTTAGTATTTTGCATGTACAGGAACACCATGTTGTTCTTTTAATAAATCTTATAATGCACATTGAACTTTTTCTTTTAGTGTATCGTTCTAAAGTTTGGGGTCTGTAAGATTTTTTGAAAATGTTTGTGAAAGAGGTCTCTAATGCTCACCAACGGCTGCATTTATTTCAAAATATTGTGAAATATGATAACAATTTAAAAATTCTGTTTTCTATTATAATATATTTTTTAAAATGTAATTTATTCCTTTGATGGCAAAGCTGAATTTTCAGCATCATTACTCCAGTCTTCAGGGTCACATGATCCCTCAGAAATTATTCTTTCTAGCTGAATTGGTGCCCAAGAATTTTTTTTTTAATATTATCAAAGTGGAAAACAGTTGTGCTGCTTAATATATTCTTTAAAGCAGAGGTCTTCAACCCTGCTCCTGGGGACCCTTGCTGCACCCCAATTCGCCTACTTATACTACGTCCTAAAAGTATGTACTCTTTTTGTGAAGAAAAAGTACATACTTTTGAGTGTGTAACAGAAGAGTATGCAAGCTTTGGGACATACTACTTCGTCATCTATAACGGACTCTGTTGCTTAGTTATGTGCGTCCTGTCACCGTTTAAACTGCCCTGTCAATCATCGTTCAAATCCTCCACATTCAATTTAATTTCTTACCGTATCGGAGAGAAATGTAGACGCACGTTGATCTGCCATTCGTGGGTCTTTAATGCAGAGACTCCTCTCATGTGTTTGCAGTTTAAATATAATGCTGCATTTAAAAGTTAATGGCCAAACGTATTACAAAAGTTCACAATGCTGCTGCAGGTGAAATATAATGTGGATAATATTGAATAAATATCTTTTCGTCAGGTTAAATACTGATAATTGCTCACTCAAACCCCTTTATCTAACCCTCTCTACATCCGTCATGTTTGTAGTTTTTTTAACGATTTGGGACATACTAATTCTTTTTTCGAATACTATTTAGTGCGGATAGTATGCGAATTGGGACGCAGCGCCACTGTCCTGCAGAGTTTAGCTCCAACCCTAATCAAAGACAGGGGAAGCTAATCAAGCTCTTCAGGATCACCTGTTGAAAATACACAGGCCAGTGTGCGAAAGCAGGTTGGAAATAAACTTTGCAGGACAGTGGGTCCCCAGGAGCAGGGCTGAAGACCCTAGATTTTTTGGTAATATTGTAACTGTCTTTACTGTCAATTTGATGTATCATAAAACGCTTAATTTCTTTAAAGAGCACCTATTATGGCATTTAAAATGTTCCAAATATTGTTTTAGAAGTCCCCAACAACAGTTTTGCATGCATGCAATGACAAAAAAGACTAGTTTTCTTATAATATGCATTTATTTTTACCTGTTTTGACAGCGATTCTCAAATGATTCCTTTAGTGATTCACTTTTCAAAACCCCGCCTTTATGTGACGCTAATCTGCGGTGATTGGTCCGATGACCCAGTCAGTTGTGATTGGTAGAGTCTGTGCAGATATTTTCGGAAACGGAACGCCCATCAAAGTCTTATAGTGACAGTAATTTGTTAATATGTGTCAGGAGTTATGAATATGAAAACCGCGTCGGTACCGTTTGATTGTAATATGAGCCTCAGCTGATCTCATTCATAAAAAAACTCCTCTATTCTCCTCACGAAGACTCGCGACAAATCAACATCCCTCAGGGCTTTTAGTTAAAAACTGTGCAGATGAGGAGAAATATTGATAGATTCTCATATGTCTGTGTCAAATTTCTAAACAGAGGAGTATTTTTTTATTCAATACTTCCTCAAAATGCGCAGATGTAGTCTAATCATGAGCGATTGAGTCTCTTATGTGTTGTTTTCAATTCATACTGGCAGCCGGAGGGCGCTCTATGCACATGTAGTCCATATATGGTACAGACAGACGAAGAAGATACCATGTGCCATAATAGAAGTCCATAATAAAAGCTTCCTGAGATCGCGAAACATGCAAATAGAGACATTTGAAGACTAATAAACACTCAATCGCGACGATGTATGGTTTGTCTTCAAGCCACTTAGTCTTCAAATGCTCATCCTTGGGCAGATGAAAAAAGTTTGCTTTTGAGTCGCACTTCAGAACACAGTCTCGTGGCCATGATGTTTTCTAGTTTTCACTGGCGTCTTGGAGCGCAATAAGTGGGCGTATCGTATTCAAATAACTTGACAAGTTGACGTCATCTAGTCAGAGAAAAAGCTTCGGTATTCTAACGATTATTAAAAATGACTCAGAGTCGACTCTTACTTTTGAAAGAAAATAACTATATATACGGTGCAGTGTCATATTTCAAACTTTGCAGGATGTTTTTAGTTCACTTAGATCTATGTTACACACTACATAAAAGGTAAATTTCAAAATTCCATGATAGGTGCTCTTTAAAAACATATTGACCCCAAGCTATTGAATGATAGTATATTTACTGGTTTTCCTTCACAATTCAGGACCGATTTTACATGATTGATCATCAACAAATAAGTTTTGATGGTTTTATACTCTCAGTAGGAAAAAATAACCAAAGGCAAGGCACAAAGAACCATGTTTATTTATTGCAGTTGTACCTGTATTCATTTAGTTTGAGATTGTATCTGGTTTTGAGGATGAGGACACAAGCAACCTGTCCATGTTGGCATGTACCTCATTTGGCTGCTTCCACCAAGGGACTGGAGTTTGATTGGATGCACAGCCTTTGACGTCATGTCAGCCTTAAAAAAAGGAATATATTTTCTCTCTTTGTAGAAAAGCCTTTGTTTGCTACCCTATGCACGATTTAATGGTTATTTGCTTCTTCTTCTTTTTTTTTATTAGCAGTGAGCATTGTTGTTTTTTTTGCTGCTGTCCACGACCCTATGTAAACAGATTTGCCATCCATTTTTAGGTCACAACCCACCAGTTGAGAAGCGCTGTTTTAAAACATTGACTGCCTTCAGCAATAGAAGCTTCTGAGAGACAGACCGAGAAACCACGTACTTTCATTAAATCATGAAATAAAGCCCTATCCAGAATAATGTCATTTAAAAATTAACTCAGACTTTACTTCACTTTTAATGAATTTGTTTGTAAGACGATGCAACAGAGAGAAATTGAAAACAAAGCAAAAGCCGAATATGAAACCAAGACACGAGAGAGTCAATATCAAATCTCCTAACGCAGAGAGTGTCTGATGTTCTGCTGGATACAGGGCATGGATTATGAAATTATTCAACCCTCTTCCCTCAGCTCAGATGAATACATGTGCATTTTAGGAAGCAACCGCTTGCTTGCAGCATATATTACACATGACGGTCTATTTAGCCCATCAACATTGTCAGACAACTCCTCAAAGAAGAGTACAGACTATTGATGCAATTCAGTCAATCATTGTGAATTGTGAATAATCCTTTCAGAGCAATGCGTCTTTTTAAACAGTAACATACATTCAGATACCTGAAAAAAGGTGTTTTCATCATTCGTTTCATAATCTGTGTGAGGGATCTCGGGTTTCAGAACAGGAAACTAAACAAAGCCATCACCAGCACATTTCAGAAAAGTGTTATGTGCTTAATAGAAGCATTGAGCCATTCTCATAAATGTCAGATGGCCACCCTTCAGGTCTTTTTTTATGAGGCAGACACAGGGAATATAGCGTGAACTAAAAAGGTCGTTCTGATTTCTGACTTCAATCGTTCTTCTGTAACTCCAGGTGGTGCTGATCTTTTTCCCTTGGGTTTTACTATGTGTTTTTATTTTAGTATTGCCTTGTGTTTCACAAACCACACAATCACTCAAAGTTAATGTCATTTGAGAAAAAACTGAGAGAGCTCCTTCAGGGTAAGAGCAAGCTACTTTTCAAGAGTTTTACAGAATGTTCTCTAAATATTCAGGAAATGTTTGGGCTGTTATTTTTATTTACTTTTATGTTTTAGTGAGAACATCTTCTGTCTCTCCTTACTTTTTTGGAGGCTGGTAGTTTAACTGACGTTAACATGTTTTTGATGCTTTTATTTACTGCAGCTCGAAATCGTTTCGGTTACTAACGTAACCTCGGTTCCCTAAGATGAGGGAACGAGTATTGCGTTTTGCTAAAACGGTATGGGGGAATTCCTTTCCTCGAGATATTGAAATTTTTATCCAAAAATACCTTTTATACGCAGTGCAGCTGCACAACTCTCAGCAGGAAGCAGCTGCGTGCTGATTGGCTGTGCCGCTGCAACTGCAGCAACCTATAGCGAGACTGTGGGGCGGGACGGACCAATTAGGTCCTTCCAAATTCCCGCCACAAGGGGCAACAGAATTTGCATAGCCTAGGGTATATAAGACACACTCTCGCAAGGTTAGTCAGGTTAATCGACTGAAGCGACTCCTGAGCAAGTGAGCAAGCACGGCAAGCAAAACGCAATACTCTTTCCCTCATCTTAGGGAACCGAGGTTACGTTAGTAACCGAAACGTTCCCTTACGAGAGTACTCTCGTATTGCGTTTTGCTAAAACGCTATGGGGGACCAATGCAAAACGCCGTGCTTGCTTAACGGCTCTAAAGCCGACGACACCAAACCCAGGCCAACCTAGGTGGGCCCGTAGTATGATATCAATAATTCAGAATGAGCCAGACCTGAGTCGGGCCCTCATGAAAATGAACACGATATTCGTGCAATAAAAAGTATAGACCAGACATAATCGGGTCAGGAATAATGAGTGGCCAGATACTTCGGGCCGTATAAGGAATATGCTTATGACTTAACAAAATTCAACCCAGGCCGGACTTATCGAGCCTTAAGGGGTTAAATCTGTTCATACAGCAAGAAGCCCAGCTTGTAAAGCCGGAACATCTAAATTATAGAATCTGATAAAAGTGGACGGGGAGGCCCAGCCTGCCGCCGCACAGATATCATTCAGAGAAATGCCAGTAGACCAAGCCCACGAAGAGGCCATGCCTCTAGTAGAATGGGCTTTAATGCCTAAGGGGCAACTGAGATCTTTAGACTCATAGGCCAGTGAGATAGCATCCACTATCCACCGTGACAGGGTCTGCTTTGTAACCGCGCACCCTTGGGTGCGGCCGCCAAAGCATACAAAGAGCTGTTCAGTTTGCCTGTAAGCAGCGGAACGCTCTATGTATATTCTCAGCGCTCTGACAGGACAGAGCAAATTAGCATATATTTCATCTGACTGTGATGAAAGTGCAGAAAGTGAAATGACCTGTGCTCTGAACGGAGTTGAAAGCACTTTAGGTACATATCCATGTCTTGGTTTGAGGACGACTTTGGAGTCGTTTGGCCCAAATTCCAGACACGAGGCGCTCACAGAGAGCGCGTGCAGATCACCCACTCGCTTAACTGATGCAATCGCTAGCAGAAAAGCGGTCTTTAGTGACAGGAGCTTTAAGCTCACAGAATGCAGAGGCTCAAATGCAGAGCTCTTCATGGCATCCAGGACCGTGGACAGGTCCCATATAGGGACTGAAGGGGGGCGAGGTGGGTGAAGCCTTCTAGCCCCTTTAAGGAAGCGAACAATGAGATCGCTCTTTCCTAGTGACAGTCCGTTCACTTGAATGTGATACGCTGCTATAGCAGCCACATAAACTTTGAGCGTGGAGGGGGAGCGACCCGCGTCCAGAAGCTCTTGTAAAAATGTAAGCACCTCTCACACTGCACAATCATGTGGGGTCAGACTTCACGCTTTATACCAGTCTGAAAAGACTGACCATTTGCCTGAATAGAGCCGCCTAGTTGTGGGGGCTCTAGCTTCAGTAATAGTATTCATTACGCTTTCAGAAAGGTTCTCATGTACCCGTTGATGGGCCAAACATGAAGCGCCCATAGATCGGGACGGGGATGCCAGGTCTGCCGTTCCGCCTGCATGAGGAGGTCTCTCCTCAGCGGGATCGGCCACGGAGCTGTATCTGACATCTGACTCAGCTGTGAGAACCAAGGTTGATTTCTCCAAAGCGGGGCTATTAAAAGCACAGCACATTTGCTCTCCCTGATCCTCTCTATGACCTGAGGTAACATTGAGATTAGGGCTGCTCGATTATGGAAAAAATCATAATCACGATTATTTTGGTCAATATTGAAATCACGATTATGTAACACGATTATTTCATGTTTCATTTTATGACTTTGGGAATGTGTTGTATTTATTAAAAATACACCTTTCAACAATTCAATTGAAATTGTAACATTTGTTGTACTTTTTGAACTATTAAAATAAATAATATAACATATATTCAAATCAAAGTATAAAAGTATTCACGTAAAAATGATAATCACAAATAAATAAGATAAACAATATGGTTCGGCTAGATATGCTTTTCAGGTACGTCTAACATTAGTTTTCAGGTACAGAAATGTCTCAAATGTAAAATAACATTGCATATTTGAGTGCATAAATTAAAGATTAATCCTATTAAACTTACAAAAGCTATTCAATCCGGATCGGATATGCGTTGTCTTTCTCGACTGTATAAAGTTCACTTAAGGCATATACAGACTATGTCTGCTAAGATACTCATCAAGATGGACATGTTGACATACGTTTTGTGTGAGTTTGTCCGTTCAAGAGCAAGACTTGAAAGAGAACTCAATATTTGCGCGCTGAGAGACGTGTGCGCGCTCTCGGATGATACATTATCAGATACAGATACATTTTCTCACAGCGCGCGGCTTCTCATTCGCGTCTTCTGGCACTAAACCCGGGTGATGACGGGGAAAACGACTGGTCATATTCGAACATACGACAGCACTCGCATGCATTGAACAAAGTTTACAAAGAGAGAATTATTTGAAAAATATGAGGGGGAAAAAAGGACGTTTACACGGCATCCCTGCTCTCGTCAGTTTTTGTTTCTATATTAGATTGTCATAGGTCACTCTGTTTAATTTTCAAGTGGTTAAACAAATTCGTGGTGTTCTCTTGCGTTGCAGACACTACATGTAGCAAATCTTGCACGTAACATGTTTTTGCTCATCGTCTGATTCCTCGAAGCCAAACTGTTCCCAGACAACGGAGTTGGTTTTGCCTTTTTTGCTCACCAAACGCTGCTGTAACTGCCCTCCTTCTGCCATCTTTACTCGCGCAGAGTTTTTAAATTCCAGCGGATGATATGCACACGAGACTCCCGATCTGAGAGAGATTGTGGCTTCGGGAGGGGCGGATGAGCGCATGCGCGTTTCATTCAGAACGCAAGGCAAAATAATCGTTTTTTCTCGATTGTACTATTTTGGTGATCGTTGGGAGGCAAAATCGAAATCGAAATCGAAATTCGATTAATTGCACAGCCCTAATTGAGATTGGGGGAAACGCATAAAGAGGAAGGTTGGGCCATTCGTGGGCCAACGCATCCTCGTGCTTGGAGAAATATATTCGGCATTGAGCATTGTCTTGTGAGGCGAAAAGATCCACTTTTGCCTCTCCAAACTTGCCCCAAATTGTCTGAATTATATTTGGGTGAAGAGACCACTCTGCTGGGGACACTTTGCCCCTGGACAGCATGTCCGGACCCAAATTCAGAATGCCTGGCACGTGAGTCAGATTGTGCTCTGCCCATATTAGGGCTTCTTCCGCCATTGAGTGCAGATCGATAGATCTCAGACCGCCTTGGCGATTTATATAGGCTACCACCAACCTGCTGTCCGTTTGGATCAGGACATGGTGGTATTTTATGTACGGAAGGAAAGCTCTTAGCGATATCGTGACCGCTTTCATCTCTAGACAGTTTATATGAAGGCTCTTCTCCGAGTCTGACCAGAGACCAGAGATCGGCCTGCCCTCGTGAAGGGCTCCCCAACCTAGGTTGGATGCATCTGTCGAGATAACTTTCCACTTCGTAACAGTGCCCAAACTCACGCCCGTCTTGTACCAGACAGGATTTTTCCAAGGAGCCAGAGCCAACACACAGCTGTGGTCTACCTTGATTTGCAATCGGCCCGAAAGCCATGCGTGAGCTGGAACACGGCGATTCAGCCAGTGCTGTAGGGGGCGCATGTGCAACAGACCCAGTCTGAGAACTGGTGCCGCCGAGGCCATGAAACCCAACATCCTCTGAAAGTGTTTGAGAGGAATGTGTGCACTGGACCTCAGGGAAACCGCTCGGTTCCGAACAGAGAGCGCGCACTGTGACGTCAGCCGCGCGCTCATCTGCAGTGAGTCCAATACTGTTCCCAGAAACGAAACTTTCTGTGTGGGAGACAATAAACTCTTTGCCACGTTGATTCTGAGTCCCAAGCATTGTAAATGTTTGAGAAGCCAAGATCTGTGGTTTAATTACTGTATCTCTGACTGAGCTATTATGAGCCAGTCGTCGAGATAGTTGAGAATTCTCATTCCCCGAAGCCTCAGCGGGGTTAGCGCCTCTTCCATGCACTTTGTAAACATGCGAGGGGCTAGAGATAGACCAAAAGGTAGCACCTTGTATTGGTATGCTTTCCCCTCGAAGGCGAATCTCAAGAATGGCCTGTGATGGGGGGCTATTTGTATGTGGAAATAGGCATCCTCTAGATCCATCTCCCGGGCGAATGTGCGCGAGGATTTGTTTCATTCTCAACATTCTGAACGGGCGCTTCATAAGGGCTTTGTTCAAATGTCTGAGGTCTAGGATGGGTCTTAGACCACCGTCCTTTTTTGGTACAAGGAAGTAACGGCTGTAAAAGCCCGACTCGCTCTGTGAGGGGTGTACGGCTTCTACCGCTCCCTTTATTAACAGTTTTGATATCTCGGTTCGAAGCACGTGACTTTTGTCGCTTCTCACCGTTGTCTGTTCCACGGCGCGAAAGCGCAGTGGTCTGCAAGCAAACTGTAGCGAGTAACCTCGTTCTATTATGTTCAACACCCATTTCGAAATGCCGGGAATGGCCCGCCAGGCCTCGGCCTTCGAAGCCAGGGGCTGAATTAATCTGTGGGGCGAGTCGCTGAGTAACAGGGACTCGGTGGCCCGATAACCTTGCGCTTAGTTGGCGCTTATGAGGGAATTGTTTCCCGCCGCCTGAGTGCAGGGGGCCGGGGGACATAGAGTATTGGTGCTTGTGTACAGGCGAGCGCGCTTGAGTGTGGGCTCGTTGACTGTGAGAATAATGTTTCCAGCCACCTGAGTGCAGGGGGCTGGGGAACATGGGGGAGTGCTTGAGTGTAGGGGTACATGCTTTAATGCTGGCACACTGCCTACAGAGAAAAAGCTCTTTTTGTGACTCATATGGGTCGCCGTGAAAACGGCGTTTGTGTACAGGCGAGCGCGCTTGCTTGCGGGCTCGTTGGCTGTGAATGTGGCGTTCCCAGCCGCCTTGAAGGGAGCTGGGGAACGTTTTAGAAGAGAGCGAGGCGGTGCACCGGCCGAAGCGGGCACTATCCGCCTTCTCTTCATACCTCTGGCTAGGACGGCTTCGGAGGCTCAGGTTTCGACACATTGCTGGGTCGTGGACCTCGACGCTTCGGCGGTCTGCTGTGGCTCGTAGAGCGGGAACGCTGACCGGGCTTGGAAGCCGCGTGAGGCTGGCGAGCTGAAGGCGGCGCCTTGGTGGGCTGGGCTGGTCCAGCTTTAGCATGACGGCTAGCGGAGGAGCTGGAACGCTTGGGCAGGAAATGTCGCATTGCCTGCGAAGCCTTCTGTGCCTCAGTGAAGCGCTCCGTGAACCCAACCACGGCGGAACCAAACAATCCTGAAGGCGAAATGGGCGCGTCCAGGAAAGCGGTCTTGTCCGTGTCCTTCATCTCCGTTAAGTTAAGCCACAAATGGCGCTCCAACACCGTCAGGCTGGCCATGCATCTGCCGATCGCCTGAGCATTGGCCTTGGTGGCGCGCAGGGCCAAGTCAGTGGCGCCGCGCAGATCCTTCAGAGCCTCGTATCAGGAACAGACTCATCCAGGGAGTGTAGCGCTGACGCCGCCTGGCCGGCGGAGGCGAATGCTCGACCGGCGAGGCTGGACGTAGTGCGGCAGGCTTTGGAAGGGTGCACGGTCTTTGACTGCCATCCTCTGGCGGAGGGCGGCAAAGGTGTGCAGCGACAGCTTCCTCGAGGGGAGGAAGGGCTTGATATCCTTTTTTCTGAGCGCCATCGACTACCGAGAGCGCTGGAGAAAAAGAGGATTTGGTGCGAGAAGAAAATGGCGCCTTCCACGATTTTGTTAGCTCCTCGTGGACTTCTGGAAAGAAGGGAGCGGGTCTTTGAGCGGTCGGTTGACGGCGGTTCTCGAAATACCACTCATCCAGTCGGCTTCTCGTGGGCTCCTCGGGCTGAGACCAGTCAATGCCGAGGTCGTGGGGACATGCCCGGCGTGTGCTCGTCAGAGCGCTCCGGTGGCCTCTGGTCACAACGTTTTTTCTTCCGTGGCTCTAGAGGCTGGGAGCACGGGACGGGATCCGAGTCGAAGCTGACGAGCCGAGCCCGAAGGGTCTGCAGCGCCAGCTCGTTGCACTCAGGGCAGCCGCCCTGGTTGAGTGCAGCCTGCATGTGGTCTCGTCCGAGACATGACACGCAGATGATGTGCCGATCCTCGTCCGCGATGAAACCTCTGCACGAGGCGCAGGAACCAGACATTTGCAACAACGTCTCGGCTCTTTTTGAATGTTTGAAAAACAGAAGGTATTAAAGGATATGGTGCCGGATGGCGCAGCTGGAAGGCAGGCTGAAGGCAGAGAATCCGACGTCCTCAGGCTGCGTGTTCCGCTGGGTGCGTGTCGACTGCAGGCTTCGATCCGGAGCTCAACGATTGCAAGTCGCTGAAGAAGAATTAATCTGACTAACCTTGCGAGAGTGGGTCTTATATACCCTAGGCTATGCAAATTCTGTTGCCCCTTGTGGCGGGAATTTGGAAGGACCTGATTGGTCCGTCCCGCCCCACGGTCTCGCTATAGGTTGCTGCAGTTGCAGCGGCACAGCCAATCAGCACGCAGCTGCTTCCTGCTGAGAGTTGTGCAGCTGCACTGCGTATAAAAGGTATTTTTGGATAATTAATGATGAATAATTGATGTTTAACTTTTTAATTATTATTTAATCGTTTTATAATAATTTTGAATTGATTTTGATTGACTCGTAGGAAAAATCCTTAGTTACACGACACCATTTTCAACCAAAATAGAAAACCCTCAATGCGTTCCGGCCACTCATCCGCATTTCAACAGCGCCCGCCGGGCTAGAGAGCGCAAACCTTGAAACAGGTTTTGAATTGATACAGTTATTATCTTTGTGTAAACTTTAAAGGTCCCATGGCATGGCATTTTTCTATTATTTTATAATGTTTCCTGAGGTGTACTTATATTGTTAGTACAAGTACAAGTACTATTGTTAGTAGTATTGTTAGTTTTTTACATAAAAAAAAATCATAATTTAGAAATAAAAGGCATTTTTTCTTTACTGTTATTACCCCTCTGGCTTGAATGCTCTGTTTCAAGGGGCGTGTCTGCTGTGAGACTTCAGTGAAAACACCCACTGTTGTGATTGGCTGACATCTTTGCATTTGAAATGAATGTTAGATTATGTTGCGGAGGAGGCGTGCTTTAGCCAGGCACTTCATGCATGAGAGAGAGAGACTGACTGGGCACCGGTGAACCACGGAGTGCTGGAGGAAGTTTTATAACAGACTTCATTGTAATATATCTTATAATTTGTTTTTGTGTACATTTTTGACAATTCTGTGCGTTTAAATAGGTTTTAGGTCTGTATTATCTGTGTAAATAAGTAGGGACTTTTATTTTGATGGGTGTTGCAGTCTACAGAACGAAATGAAAAAATAGGGAGCGCTTGTGAGAGCTTGCGGTTCATCATTCAGTGGGTTTAAGCAGATTTAAAGTTTACAGTTTGTTTAGCACCCCCCGAAAAGACAATAGGTGTGTATGTGCTTGTTTACTGTCATTTGTAATGAGTATGTTTGTGTATTTTGCTGTATTGTTTGTTATTGATAATGCTATGAAGAGAGAGTTTGTGTACGAGGTGTTTATACGCACTTCTTTGTTTTTTGTTCAGCTCTTACAGTGATTTTTGGAGATAAACGGTTTCAATAAACTCCTGAAACATCAGTAAAGTCTAGCCATCGTTCGGACGGGGTCCGCTACATTTATTGTAACATACTGAGCTGTTGAGAGTGCTGTGCTGTTAGCGCGAGCTTATTTGTATCTGAGAGTTCTGAATAAACAGTCCCAGTCATGTCGACTCTCTGTCTTCCACCTTTGTAACACATGTAATGTACCATTACAGCCGTCGAGATGAACGAATCGTCAAAGTGTGGATTATAGCACTATTTTATGATCTATTCCTATCGCATGAAAAGTTGCAGTGATGAGCATTGAGTACACAGGCAGTCTGTTGATCGCGTGAATGCAGTGATCTCGTCATTGCAACGCGTTTTCTCTCACAAAATGCTTTCACCACAACTAACAGCAAACACGACATGGACATGAATACAGTAAGAGCTTTGTGCAGCATAACAGCGTTATTCATTATAATGGCAGTTTGGGCAAGTGTGCAGATACACTCGCGATGTGTGATTGACAGCTCCGGACATTATAAAGAGTGTTCTTTGATCGCTTTCTGTAGTTTAATCACTTAAAAACGGATCATGCTACTAACAGAAACGATCATTTTAGTCACTAGCTTGATTCACTGATGCACTACGCTTAGGGCATCAAGACAGCGATTATTAAACGATCTAGAAAGAAAGTCTGAGTGAACTTGAATGATTAGCTCCACATCAGTAATCACTGATCACAGATCAGGCATTAATGAACACTGTTACTGAAAATGTCATCTGTCATAAGATAAGGAAGTAGATAAGTAGATTACATCCACTTTTGTTCTGACCAACTAAGGGGGAAAAAAAATTGCAATAAATTGTGATTAAATCTTACGATAGCTTATCATATCAAATGCGTTTGTTTTGAACCCCTTCAGAACATGGAGTTCACACCACCTTTCAAAAGCCCTTTTTATCCTTGTTTTCGCATGGGCCCAGTTGCAGTCTCTTTTTTTTTTTTGGTAGCCACTGTGAAGTCAGAAGTCTTTTGCATTTTACAACTGATGAATCTCCAGTTGTCACTGGTGATTGTCGTTTGAACCTTTCTGGATCCTCCATCAAATTGATAAGTTTAATTATATCAAGTGCTGTGAGAAAAGGCTATAAATCTCCACCTCCAAAATCCTCACGCAATATAGCCTACTAGCCGGTAGCCGGGACACCTTCTTTTTTGTGTACAGATGTGACGTAATGACGCAAAGATATGCTCGAATTTCCCGCGGAAATCCACCAGTACCACTGGAATTAAAAACATTATTACAAGCTTACCGTTGTAAATCGAGCTAAGGTATAGGGGATAGTTTTGAACACTGGCTGGCTATGTACTTGCTCAAAAATGTATTCTGGATAGATTTGAACCCAAAAAAGTTACGGACTGCAGCTTTAAAAAGAAAAACGTGAATCTGTGAGAACAGTGACGGCATGCATGTAAACATTACGTGTTTAGTCATTAGGCTAGCGCGTTTGAATACATATATACGCAGGCGTGTAGTTTTTCTTTACAAAATGGCCGACAAATTACTTGTCTGGCATGCATAACACATAACACGTTTAGTCATTTCCGATGTTTGTTCATGTTAGTTTACAGTGCAATAGCTTATGTTAACTAATGAAACCTTATTGTAAAGTGTTACCTTTATATAAATATCTCTTTTACATTTAAATTTTTTAAAATGTTTTCTTGTGATGGCAAAGCTACATTTTTAGCAGTCATTACTCCAGTCTTCAGTGTTGATGCTCAAGAAACAATTTATTTCTTATCAATGTTAAACACTTAATATTTATTGCATAAATATGTGCTTATATGAGAGTACTTTTTTATCAAATATATTTCAGTTTTGTCACTTAACACTGATTAACATGTTCTCGAATGAAAATATAAGACCTGTTTTGTCCTGTAAATCTGTTATGTTTTTTACACAGTCAACACATTTACTGTCACCTCAGTGATTATTTATAATAGTGATTTCAACACTGATGGCATTACAACTCGACTCGTGTTACACCTTCTGCTCTCCTCATCTAAGCAGTAACAGTCAGGCCATAACAAAAATGTCCTTAATGTATTAAAAAGTTCCTGACATTTTAAAAATAGCTTTTTTTAAATCTCATTTATAGTCTCACTCCTGATCAGAGTTTAGTAGCGTCGTCTGACTTCCTGTTATCCTCAGACAAGAATTACACATGGCCAGCTGAACCGCAGGCTACATAAACAGAAACAAATGAATGCAAAAGTGAAACATTGGCTCTGCGAAGGCCGTAGAAATAAGACAGAGTTAATATCAACACACATACACTTACACCCACATCTCACTGAATTACGAATTACAGGCCATTAACACTTTTAATGCGCTATAGAAAGCATAAGGCAACATAATACATGTGTTGTTATGTGAGTGGGCCATATTATGTCTTTGTACTTCTGACTGTTGCCCCCCTCGCAGGTCCCCGAGTCTCCGTGCAGTGTACATGATGTGCTTGTGCACGGAGAGACCTTACAGGCTGGAGCCGAGTGCATTCACGTTGCACTGTATATGTGGGAGTGTGTGGGAGTTCTCTATTTTTCTATGCTCAGAGCTGCCAGATTTTCATACATACGCATTAAAATGCAGGATTTTCTTTTCTTTCTTTTTTTTTTAAGGTAATTTTTCTTTTCTCTGCAAGGCAGATAAAGCTTTGTGTTTTGGCCAGGGACTGCTGAGGTTATACAACATGTGTGAGTGATGGGGAAGCAGGCGAAGAAAGAACTGTCATACGCCACAGAAAGACTTTAGTTCCACAGACAGCAGCTTTGGTTGGAGAGAGCACGGAAACGGAGAGAGAAAGTGTAGAACTAAGCTGAAAACAGAGGTTCTTGAATGTGCTTTAGATTTGTAGTTCATATTTGTTATTCGTAATTAACTTTTAAATGACTTGCAAATGTAAGTTTCTTCTGAAGTTAAAATGATTGTTCACTTGTTTACTTGGATTTTCATGTTGTTCCAAATGCAAATTTTTTTTTCTAGTGTGACACAACGCCAGTATTAATCTTCACCTCCAGTGAGTTATTGACCCTAGATTGTTTGTTCATTTAAAGGCACAATATGTATAGTTTTTTGCCGCTAGAGGTCGCCTATTCAAAACAAAGGTGTAGCTTGATGACGCCGAGATTGAGCGTGGATTCATGGGAGATGTCGTCTTCACCTCACAGCTGGTGGAAAAGAAATGGGACGGGATTCGGGCAGAAGTCATGTTCATGGATGAGATTATTAACGTTACTGTAGTATGAAGCAGAGCAGCACCGAGTGTTGTGGGAGTGCAACATGGCCGCTGGAGCGATTGCTAATGAGAGACAAGCGCGATACACGGCTCAACAACAGCGGGACTTTTATTATGCCACAGTCTGCATTTCCGCTGCTTCTGGTCATGCGTATGTGGGGTAACGCATCACTGTTGATCATTATTAGATACATTTGAGCGTGTTGAAAATGATGTACTAATGTTACTCTGTGCGTTCGCTCGGCGGCTACTATGAGACACTTGTTGCACACTACAGTAAGCTAGATTGATATTAGGCATGGTAAAGCATGGTACTCGCGGTAAATCAAGAAAACGAGATTCAAACAATAAGACTAAACTTATTAAGTTTTATAACAATGATTAGTTTTTTGTCTATAAATGTATCCAGACAGTTGTTCCCTTGTCTAATTAAACCGGAAATCGAGGGTAACGTAGTTATGATGGCATTGATAGGTGACGCAAAAAGGTAAAAAAAGGCTTATTTCTCTGGATTCTTAAACATCTGGGATAATGCAAGTACACAGCCCAAAGTCCTAGGACTGGACCTGAATATTCGAATATTTGTTGGGTGGGTTGGTATTTGATTTTCAATTTTGGGGTTTGAATATTTGTTGTTGGTTTTTTTTGTTGGTTTTTTTCCGCACACCTGGGGCCTATACCAAGAAGCCGATTTAGCTGGCTAGCCAGATGTGTCTAAAGCTAGTTTGCTTAGTTTGTGCTAATCCTGGGCTTTAGGTACCATTAAAGTGGTTTGGCTTTTAGCAGTGTTCATCTCCATAGTAACTTGCGCTCCAGGGCAGGTTATCTTCTGGATAAGAGATGATCAAACTGAAATTGGACCAATCAGCTGTGAGCAAAGTGACACACCTCTGATGCAATAAAGTCACCCCCCCCCCCCCCCCCCCACCGTTTCTACTTCAGATTAAATGTCACTACATAGCAAATGGCTATTAAAGACTAAAGCGTCTGGCTTTTTTGGTTTGGTTTTGTCAACTCGAAACTAATCCTGTAACCCTGAGTTTGTTAAACTACCATCATGGTACAGGCTCCTGGCATCCCCCTGGAAATGTTTCTCATTCGGGCTTGAATATGTTTACACTATAAAATCTGGCGAAATACAAGACTCTTTTTCTTTTTTTTTTTACAATTATTATCTTTTTTTTTTAAATTCTCTTTTTTTTAAAGTTTTAAATAGGATGGACAGTTGAAGGAACCCAACCTTGTTATACTTAATAAATATATTTACTGAGTGATCCCTGCAACTGGTGTATTCTCTGTCTAGAGCGCACAACTGCATGAGCTTGTCTGGACAGAAGTGTATGCCTGAGCTTGTATTTTGGGTTAAGCTGAGTTGGTTTGACATTGTGGAAAATAGAATAATAGAAACAAAATGTATTAGCCTTTTCTCGTTATTATCAATCAAAATGAATCTACTGCGAAATATAGGAGCGTGTTAAAACTCAAACAGGAGATTTTACTAGGACATAACAGACCTGTGTTTTGTAGGGCTGCCACTAATGACTATTTTTATATTTATCGATTAATCAATTCATCTAGAAACTAATTTATCACAATAATGTTCAACAATTTTACTTAAAAACATTTAATTTAACTTGCAACGTTAGCATTCAGTGAAAACATTTTGCCACAAATTTGTAAACCAACATAAAAAAGAGAATATCAGCAAATACTTTTTATATAGAATAGTGTTGTCACAATACCAAAATTATGACTTCGATACGATACCAGACTAAAATACCTCAATACCGATACTGAATCGATACCATGGCAAAAAACGGTAAAAGTAATTGAATAATATGACAGAACTTACTATTCATTGTTTTACCATTGTTTTAGGGTTAAAAACCCCTAAAAACTCACTTGGCCGGCATGTTCCTGTCCTGGCGTCGCAATCTGTCTGAGTGAAAGGTAGCAGTGCACGCTTCAGGTCAGCGTCCGGCAGCGCGTGCGAGCACGTCCCGGCCGCGCCGCACTTTTCTGTTGCATTCTTTTCCCTGAGCTGCGCGGATATATTTTACTGTTCTGCTTCCATTGTAGTGAACGGTGGAAGCAGAGCTCACACACACGTCCTCACTCCTGCTGTCTAGGGATGAAACGATTACCGGTTTCACGATAAACCACGATAAAATTTAGCGACGGTTAGTAATATCGTAGAAAATTTTATTATCATTAAAACCGCGTGTGATTATCACGATTGTGAAAACTCGCGGTAAATCTTGTCCAGTCAGCGTCAGTGTGGCGCAGCACCGCTGTTTTTGAATGAGAAGAAATGGAAGAAGGCAGTGACAGCGCTCGGGGGATTGTTCAGCCTCTAAAAGGACCAAATCTGAGGTGTGGTCATATTTCGCCTTTTACAAAAGTCCTGAGGGAATCTTAATCTAAGATGGTCACCTTGTCTGCAGAACATGCCAGAAGAAAGTCGCTGTAATAGGGAGAAACACTTCAAAACTACGAACGCACGGCAAGTGGAATTTGCGTGACAATACCAAAACTACGTCTGGCAAATAATAACGTGAAGCGAACGAACAAATTCAGACAAGACTAGGGTGATGTGGCGAACAGCGAGGCCGAGGGACCGTGAGGGCGGGACGAGGCGGCGCTCATCAGGGAGGATGAGCGCCAGCTGCGCGCCGCAGCGATCTCGGCCCTCGCGGAGGAGTGAGGGACTATAAAGGAGGAGCGACGACAGTGAGGGACGAGAGAGGACCAGGCCTGGACGTTTTTGTTATGTGCACGCTGCAGTCGTCCGCGAGGGGCTGCAGCCTTTTTGTTTTCATTTTGTGTTTGTGTGTGTGGAGGCGGCAGTCGACCGTGAGGGCCTGTCGCCGCCATTTTATTTTGTGTTTATGTTTTATTAAATACTTTGATTGTCCGCCGGTTCCCGCCTCCTTCTTCCCGTACAAACAACATTTACTACAGGTGACATTTAAGGGATAATATTCAGGGCTTGACATTAACAACCGCCATTTGCGGGTATAACGTTATTTCGGCTGCACACTAGTCACTCTGGCTGTTGAACTTATTAAAGTCTTCTCAAAAGCCGTCTGTTATAATCGCGTTGCGCATTATAACCACTCACACGTGTTTATATTGAGTGTATGAATGCAATGTCTCATAATCAAAGGCGTTCAGAGCGCGCGCCGCGCTCACTCGCTGAAATCTGCACTCAAAGCAGAGATAAACGTGCGATGTACGCAGGAGATTCACTCATCATACAGTGTTGGACTGTTTTTGTTCTATTTCAGCAGCGAAAATTGTTTTAAAACACACAGCAGAACCACAGCACATCTGATATGACTGGCATAACGCTGGCGAATTTAGGGACCGTCTCTGAAGTTCAACACAACATTGGTAACGTTATACACGTTTCAAACTTCAATAGCATTTGAAGAAAATGACAGTCATAAAACTGACTGTAAAGTGATCATCTAGGTGTCAGGTATGATGCACACATTTTGATATTTAATAAAATAAACTGTCAAATCATATGGAAATATGGATGCATTATTTCACTAGGATACTGTTTGGGCTCTAACACAAAACATGCTAGATTTAAATGCATCATTGCTGAACACTGATGAGAATATTGCTTGAGAATATATTTACAGAGATAATATTAGAGATTATATTTACGATAAAATATTATTATTTATGCATTATGCGTTGCTATTGACGAAGGCCATTAAGGAAGGAAATCCCACAGAATCAAGCTTAAAAAAGTGCATAGAGCTGCTTTAGTTATTTGTTGTTTGTTGAATTTCAAATATAAAACTTGTTGAAATGTTTTAAGTGTGTGCATCTGTTCTTTTTGAATACTTTCATCTGGTTTGAACAAAACCGTGATAATATTGATAACCGTGATAATTTGGGTCATTATAATCGTGATGTTAAATTTCCATACCGTTTCATCCCTACTGCTGTCACACATCGATGCACATTGAGCAATACTGCTCTTATTAGAGTGCTGTCATTTTTAAAGTACCTGTACTAATACAATTTCATATCGTACCCAACTTACCCAGTCGATTAAAAATATTGACGTCGACTAATTAACAGCATCGACCAATCGCGACAGGCCTAGTGTTTTGTATCACTAGTGCAGTGTACAGTGTACAAAAGTCTTACATATTTTGCCTTTAAGAGTGCTCGCTTTTCACTTTCGCTTTTGAATTTGCAATTATACATACTCTGTCTATACACCTGTTTCCGGGGGGCGCTACTGTAAAAAAGAACGTGGGTACAACTTCCAGTGAGGCGGCGGAAGTAGTATACCAATGGTATTTTGTGTGCTATTTAGTGAAGAGGCTAAGTGTTTTTCGGATCATTGGCAAGGTTTCAAAATGATCATTTTTACAAAAAAATTTTTAATCAGATGGTGCCACAAGGGCTACGTGAAGGTTACTGTGAAGCAACATGAATGACACACACTAAACATTTCAGTTAAGTACATTTATTAGTTAATTAATAATATCACAATACAATAAACAATAACATTTTCGTGTCCTTAATTGTCCTTACTTTACTGACTACAACAGCATCCTGGCCCTAATCCATGAACAACCCGCTGTCTGTACTTCACCTGTCACTGATGCTAGCACCCATGCCTTGTGATGGGATACGTGTAGGCTCAGGCTCAATGTTCATTTTTTAGATCTTTTCTGACTGATACTTATACGCCTCTGAGCTTTTCAAATTGCTCATCGCCTTACCATCACAAGCTACTGAATCTCGGAAATAGCTAAAAATGCTACCGTACGTGACACTTCTTCACGTCATCCTCCCAACCAACTATCGCAGAAGGTAAAGGTACTGTTGTTTCACCCTTTTGAAAGTTCGTTGAGGTTGTGTTCCCACATTGTTAGCAAATTTGGATGGCTTGAATGACTGTCAACTGTTGAATGTCAATAAGCTATGTTTCCATCCACCTATTTTAATGCGCATTTTGGGATATCGCATCAAAAAATGCTGAATGGAAACGCCAAGATGTGCATGAATTCTATAAATGCGCATAAAAAACGTATGCGCTCGTTTGAGTCGGATACATTTTCTATCCAATACGAAAACGTGCGCATAAACTACAATGGAACTGCATGAAGTCTCGCTTGTTTACTTCGAACCACTTCGAACTTCGAACCGCCCACTTTAGATGCAAGGCTTCATGGGGCGTAGGAAACTTGTGGATAGGCCTGTAACTTGCAGGCATCAGGGAGTAAAATCGAAATGTTTTTTATTACTATAAAAAGGAAAACCGACTTTAGTTCATGTGATATACAATATAGTGCATGAATCATTAAGAACATTTTTGTTGCTTTTTGTTTTGTTATTATGGAACTTGATAGACCCATTTACTTTCATTATTTACTCATCCTCAATGCTTATTTCATTATAATGACCTTTTTTTTTCTTCTGGTGCACTGTTTCTTTAAGGTTTCCCAGTCAAATAAAGTTGATATTCAAAAGGTTAAACTGTCTGCTCACCATTTTAATGAGAAAATGAAACCAGTACACACAACAAAGACATTTAAAACTTGCAGATTTCCTCCATCAACAGGTTATTTTAGCACAGGTTGCTTTTTTTACACAGAAGAAGCCAAGAAGGTATAAACAGTCCCGTATAATGAACCTTTATTAGACCCTCGGAGCCTTTCAAGTTAATGGAGGAAATAAATGAGGACATTTTAAAGGTACTTTCAGTTTTTTTGCCCCGATGGAGTATTTTATTTCAATTAAATTGTGAAAGTTCCAGTTAAAAAAAATAAAAAAATAAATTAATTTGCGAAAGTTAAAATGTCTCTGGGCAAAAGCTATCAGTGCCAATATTGTGTCAGAGAGTGAAATGGAACAGTTGCTTTTGGAAAGTTTCAGAGACACAGATCTAGTTCTGAAAAGTTGAAACTTTTCTTTCGTTGTCTTGCAAATAACTAGAGGACAGCTAAAGACTATAACATGATGACCAGATCCAAATACATTATGAAGTAGAATTAGCCTAACATGTGCTAAACCGTCCATTCCTGCACTCTGCATTACATCTAAATGATTTGAGTAATGAGGTTTTGCGTTCAGATTGCATCATACTTTTGTCAACTATATTTGTACTATGTGGCCTAAAACAATTGTGCTAGTGCTCTGTCCTCAATAAAGTTACACTGCTTTTAATTTCTGTGGCATAGTTTGAAACCAGTGTCCGAGGGCTGGGGAATTCTTTAAATCATGTCAGCTGTTGTTTGCACTAATGTTCAGCACTAATCTCAGTGACTAGATTATTCTGCGCTCAGCGGGCATGTATATTTTGAAATACTGAAAGCTGGGACAATTATCTTGAACGTTTGTTGGATTTTGTTTGGTAAGCCAAAGAGCTTCACGAGTAATGGATGTTCTTTATCTCCTGTCTGATTTAAATGGCCCCTATTATGCTATTTTAAAGGCTCCTAATTTAGTTTTGAAGGTTTTCTACAACAGGTTTACATGCATCAACGGTCCAAAAACATTGCACATCACCACGTTTCAATGATTTTCAAATAATTCGATGGATGAATCAGTCTTTCTAAATCCCTCCTTTCCGCCAGTCTACTTTCCTCTGATTGGCCAGATGGCCCAGTCTGTTGTGATTGGTCTACCGTGTACAGCGCGTGTTTTGGAAGCTAAACGCTATTACCATAACCGTACTTCAGCTCCATCCGGAAGCTTCCTAAAGCTCAGCAATTGTTCACGCTGTAAAGACAGTAACGATAATGGCGATTTTACCATATCAATTTGAGTGTGAGTCTGATGATGAAACATTGGAAGAGCAAGCTATTCAGCCTGAACCTTCATCACAAGGACGAATTGAGCAGGACGTCTCTCAGTGATGCGCTACTTGAGATGTAAATTTATGAGATGTTGCAACTGTAATTCCTCATCATCAGCATTTACACACTTGTGTCCATCAACAAACCCATGTGTATATTTCTAATTTATTGCGGTGCACATGTGGGAACTGTATCAATAACGGTGCATACGTTAGCCCAGCACTAACATGAATGACTGATGTAACATAAACGTTTGTAAAACAAATCTTGCTCCATTCATCGTTACTCAAAGTAATAGGCAGTTCAGGGTCGATTCTTTCTTTTGGGAGACATTAACTTTATTTATCATGCACTTTCGACTTTACAACTTTGCAGACCGTTTACATTCACAAACAGCTGTATTACACACTGCATGAAAGGGAATATTCGAAAAACCATAATGGGGCACTTTTCTGGATGAACCTTTCGATCTCTGTATATTTAAATATGTATATGTCTCTTTTTCACACAAATACTCTTGGATGTAGTGCACGAGTAGTATGGACACGTTTTATGGTGCTTTTGTTATTTTTGGAGCTTTTGTTCTATGAAAAGATCAGCAAGAAAAATTCAGTATTTTGTTTCTTTATCATATATTTCACTTGTTTTAACAGACTGATCTCATGAAATGGCGTATGTATGACACGCCAATTCTTATGCCATTTTGGTGTGCTATCAAGACGCATAATCGATTTTTAGCATGTTCATCAATGCTGTTTCATTCTATCCCCCTACACTGCCCCTACCCCTAAACCTACCCATCACAAACACACACACACACACACACACACACACACACACACTGCCCCTGCCCCTAAACCTACCCATCACAAGAAACATTCTGCATTTTTACATTTTCAAAAAAACATAATTTAGTATGTTTGTAAATCCATTTACATTCACGCGGAAACACACGGCGTAGACATACACGCGGAATCACACGGCGTAGACATACACGCAGATAGCTCAAAATGCGTACAGATAACACGCCATTTGGCTTTAGAAAGTGGCGTGTATGTTTACGCAAAGTCATGATGTCATGTTGTCCCGTCCTTGCGCCAGTGAATACATCATCAGAGAAGAGATGTGGGAAGAGAAGAGGGAGGGAAGTTACTCTGATTGAAGATTATAAGGGCAGATGAATAATAGTAAAAAAAAGATTTGCACAGATACATCATTTATAGTAAATATTCAATGTTCCATACATTTTTTATTTATTTATGCAAAATTAAACCTAAACCTCACTTAATATTTTTTATTTTATTTTATATAATAGACAATTTGGCAGTATATGACAGTAAAATGGCAGATAATGTATTTTACAATCCTTGTTTAAGCAATAAACCTCACAAATATATATATATATATATATATATATATATATATATATATATATATATTACTTTATTTTATACAATGGTCAATTTGGAAGTATACGAAACAAACAGGCTTTGTAAATGACGTCCTCTTCCATTTTTGCATGGCTAGCGGCAGTTTTATACACAACACAAGCATGTAGCACAAGACAACATCAGATGACCTTTGTGCCGCCAGCACTTGGTGCCGAACCAAGGAGATTGTGTGTGGTGGCCCACTTCTATGAGACGCAGACACACTCCATCAACGGCCCTGATTACAGTTTCAGGACAATTTAATTGAGAGGCAGACTCTCTTCATTTTCGCTTTAATTGTCTTTTGTTCTCTTGTTCCAAATATCGGTACTTCATATTACTCTTAAGTGCTCCAGAGGGACCGTTTTAGTCAGTGACGTCCCCCTCCCCTTCCCCGTACACGATGCCTTCAGTACAGCATGCTAGTTCTGACTGTCTGCCTGCAATTAAAGTGGCTATGGAGGATAGCGATGCTAAATTAGCCTGTGTTTATAGCTGTTGGTGTAGGCTGAAATGTTGTGCAACACAACACTGAGGGACTCATTAAGTAATGATGTAATATATTGCAGTCTCTCTTTCTCTCTCTCTATACATCTTCTTCTCTCACTTGCCTGCTTGCGCTCTCTTTGTCATCATAAATGCATTTATGTCTCACGTAATGGCTGAGTTATTTCGAATGTGAAAAGGTGGGAGAGTTCTGTCTCTCTTAATTTCCCCGCGCCGCGTACGCTGTAAGGAGACACTGCTGAGCTCTATTAAGATCTGAATGAACGTAAACAGGAGGCAGATGCTTAAAGAGTCGACACCATTACCCTCATCACACTGTGTGTATCTGCCTCATTGACTTTTAGAGGTTTTCTTTTGTAGCCGTATTATCCTTAATACCAGCCAGGCTGTCAGTGAGATGTGAAGAATGCGGCGAGTGGAAAAATTAGCCTTCATTTAGCCTATAGCTTACACGTTTATGATGTCATTATTGCGGGCTGTCGCCGGGACAGATAAACGTAAATGGTAGTTATTACATTACTGAGTGAACATCACCGGAGAGGAGATTATAACCCTCAGTCAATAGTCAAACGCCCCTCTCTCCTCCCACGCTAAAGTAATAACTCATAATACAATGCACTGTTTCTCTCTCGCTCACTCTGGTAAGGATGATTAGTGCTTTGTGAATGCCGTTAATGAGCATATTTTGATTTGAATATATCTGCAAAAACATGTTTACTGCTCACGATGAGGCCCTTGTGTCTGTGAAGCAGCCCAACCACAACCGACAGACGAGTTCAACCCTAATGAGGATTAATTGGCTGAAACATCTACGTATTCATTGGGAAGGCATTCATAGTGGTCGGGAAATCCAAAACAAAGAACTATAATGGCAGTAATGAAAGTTATAAATACAATAAATATAGGCGTTTGATAATTAGCTTAAGAATAAAAACAGTCGGAGACCGTTCGAGCGCATGAGAGCTTTGTTTTCAATTCAAATGCAAGATATGACAATCATGTGTTTTGGCATGATTTATGGTTGGTGATTGCTGGGGCTGCCTGGCGAGCGAAGTGTAAAAAATGAAATGATGTGTAACAAGATGTGGCCGGGGCGACGGAGGCTCCCTCCTATGCTTAATAATGTCCGTTTAATGAGAAGTCGGCCTTCATAAAAATGGCAGCACTTCTCACACAGGGAGTTTATTAATGGATTCATTATGGTGTCAGTATCAGCGTGCAGTTGGTGAAAATAACATTTTTTTTCTAGATTCTGCTCCACAGAGGACTAACCGTGACACTATGTCAAATAAAGTGGCGTTTTACAAGCAGAATTGTCATAGTTAATTCTCTCTGCACAATTTTTTTTTCTTCCCGAAAATACAAACTAAAATCTCTTAGCCAGGAACACTTAACAGGTTTGAACCATTTGATTATTTCTAAACCATTATATTTGAGCCTTTTTGTTGTGACATGGACAGAGTGAGTGCTTGTAAGTATATATTATGCAGTGTTCCTCTGCATGGATGTAGATAAATGACCTCGTTTTTAATCCACTATTATCAATGCGACACGTCTATAATTGCATATTGCCATTTACCTGTGAGAGGATCCAAACATGAGTGCCTCATCATGAACATTAAACACCCCCTCAAATTCACTTCAGTCCAAAAATGTTTAAAGGGGTCATGAACTGCTTTTTTTTAATTTTATAATTTTCTCTGAGGTCCACTTATAATGTTATAAAAAAATGTACACCAAAAACATCCTAATTTAGAAGTAAAAGGCTATTTTCTATCCTGTTTTTGACCATTGCTTCTCAAGACTGCTATGATTGGGTAACAGCTTTGCGTATTAAAATAATATTCGGCCCCGCCATTACACGTGTGGAATTGTTTTGTGAACTTCTGATGTTAATATCTTGTGACACAGTTGAAACATTTGCCAACAATGTGAAACATTTATGTTTATTATTCTTTATAAGTCTTGGTTGTGGCAAGTTACAACAGTTATAATTGACAAAGGAGGATCAAAATTATGAGTAAATGTACCATATTGTTCATCCTTTTTGATAAAGTGAAAAACGTATAAATTGTCATTTGCAGTGTCATGTTTTAAATAAAATGAAACTTGCTATAATGTCTTAATAATGACAAAACTATGTCACTTTTATTCAGGATTACAGCAAATGGCTTAGATCAAAACGATAACAAAAAGCGTGTTCTCTACCTGCTTTCTTCAGTAACTGGGAATCCCCTGTAGTAACTAGGGTTGGGTATCGTTTGGGTTTTTTACGATACTGGTGCCAAACCGATACTTTTAAAACGGTACCAGTGCCTGACGCGCTACTTAAAAAAAAAAGTCAAAAAACAACAGTGGATGACATTAAAGAATGGATTTTTATTGAAAAAAAAGAAAAAATTCTTTAAATTGAACAATTTATTAAAAGTTTAAAGTATACTTAAATATGTAAATATAAATAGATACAAAACACATTTACTTAACAAATTCACAGTAAAACCTTAGCCACCTAACCCAACTACAATAGGCCTAATTTAAATAACACTAAATAACAGTTACAGTACTAATAACAGCAAAGTAGTTGGTATTCTTGGTACGCTACAAACCATCCTTCATCTTTATTTTGAAATATGACCATATTCTCTGGCTAAATATTTTAAAACGCATCGCCTTATTGTTTCCATGGCAACGCGTCATGCTTCTCACATGACACAGCTGCCACAATAGCGCTGTATGACAGCTGTATCTGTTTTATTTAATAAAAAATAAAAAAATTCATAAACTTGTTAACTATGTCATGAACTATCTGATATTCTGATTTTCAAATATGTGAATGTGTGTTAGTTGATCAATAATGCGCCATGTTAGTTTGCGCCTCAGAGAATCGGATCTGTCGGATTTACATCTCATAAATTCATCCTCGTCTCACGAAATACATGAAAGTACTCACTTGAATTTATGACCGCTGAACTGGGAGAAGAATAGAGTAAACTATATAGGTGACTATGTGTATCTGAAATGAATAAAACACATAGTCAATTATAACTGTCTGAAAGGATTGTTATTGCCGCTTCCATAGACATCAGTGTGTATTTTTTGCTAGTACTTATGTGCATTTAAATGTCTGAAACCTATAATAAATATTGTATGTGTCACGGAACGCTCAACCACGCCTCCTCCTGGTTTCACCAGATCTCTCTCTCCTGCGTATTAAGACTGCATTTCCCTTCCTTGCTCCTCTGCTAATTATTAGTTCATTATTATCACCTGTGGACCCTCAGCTCACCTTTATCTGGACTGCTCTGCTCATTGTTCATTTGTGAAGTCTTGATTTACCCTTACTCTGCCTCTGGCTTATTCCTTGTGTTTGAACTTTATGACTGCCTATCTCTGTTGGCTTACCTGTGTGAATAAAGTCTTGCAAATGGATCCGAACGCTTCAGCCTCTTCGTCACAGAAGACTTCACCAAAACAGGATCCAGCAGATTTTCATCGACTGGCCTCCGAGGTATCCTCTCAAGCTGAGGTGCTGCTCACTCATCAACAACAGCTGGTGAAATTAACAGCTCTCACCGAGGAGCTTGTGAGATCGGTCCGAGCCCTTACCCCGCCGAGCGCGGCTGAGAATCCATCTGCACCTGCAGCCGTTCCCCCCGCCGTGAGTAACAATTCAAACCATCCAAAATTATCCCTTCCCGAGAAATTTGATGGCTCACCTTCTGCCTGTAAGGGATTTCTGTTGCAGTGCAGCTTGTATTTCAACCAGCAGACACAGTCCTATTCCACTGATGCGAGCCGAGTTTCCTTCATATGTTCCCTACTCACTGGTCGGGCTCTGGAATGGGCTACTGCGCTCTGGTCTGGAGGTCAGCTCTCTTTTCCCTCTTATAATGAGTTTTTGACCCAATTTCGAGAAGTATTTGAACACTCAGCAGGAGGAGAGGATCCAGGAGAACTTTTGCTTACGTTACGGCAGGGAAGGTCTACCGCAGCAGACTACACACTCTCTTTTCGGACCCTGGCAGCCCAAACTGGATGGGAGGAGGAACCTCTAAAGCTCCTGTATCGCAAGGGATTGAACCCGGATCTCCAGGGAGAGCTGGCATGCCGCGACGACGGTAAATCCTTGAATCAAATCATGGAGCTCGCTATCCGCCTCGACAACTTGATTCGCTCCCGACGCACACCTCTCAGGACCAGCTTCTTTGAGTATGCTTCCTCTAACGCGGAGTCGGAGCCCATGCAGATTGGTTACACACGCCTCTCTACGGCGGAGCGGGAGAGGAGACGCCGAGATCATCTCTGCATGTATTGCGGAGAGGCGGGACATCTGAGGGCCACATGTCCGGTTAACCCAGTGCTCAAGAGGTCTACTGCGGTGAGTTCGAATCCCTCTTCTAAGTTATTTCATGTGGATTGTTCTTTGAAGTTTAATGGACAGACTCTAAATGTAAAAACCTTGATTGATTCTGGTGCTGCTGGAAACTTCATCGATCTTGCATTCGCCAAAACTCTTTGTGTTTCTCTCCTCGCATGTGAGCCTGGTGTAACAGTGGAAGCGCTTGATGGGCGCCCCCTGGGGTCAGGAGAGGTGCAATACACCACACAACCTCTAACGCTCAGCATCGGGACACAGCATTCTGAGACCATCCAGTTATTCACGATTCATTCGCCTATGTATCCCATAATTTTGGGGCTTCCGTGGCTGGAGAAACATAACCCCCAAATTTCCTGGTCTGAAGGGAGGATATCCCGGTGGTCCGCATTCTGTCAGAGCAACTGCATGGTCGCTATCCAAGGTACTGAACACCACAGCGCTTCCCTCAAGGGAGTGGATTTTCAGAGAATTCCCCCAGATTATCACGACCTAGCTCTGGCTTTCAGTGAAGCTGAGGCTTCTCATCTTCCCGCTCACCGTGCTGGCGACTGTGCTATTGAGCTTTTGCCTGGAGCTGTACCTCCACGTGGAAGAGTTTACCCGTTGTCACAACCTGAAACAGAGACCATGAGGGCGTACATTGACGAACAACTGGCGAAAGGTTTCATCACTACCTCTACATCTCCGGCTTCCGCCGGATTCTTTTTTGTCAAGAAGAAGGATGGGGGTCTTCGGCCGTGTATTGATTATCGTGGTCTTAATGAAGTGACAGTGAAATATCGCTATCCTCTCCCGTTAGTTCCAGCCGCCCTGGAGATGCTCCGTACCGCCCGCTACTTTACCAAACTGGATTTGAGGAACGCATACAACCTAATTCGCATACGGAGGGGTGACGAGTGGAAAACTGCGTTCTCTACTACATCCGGGCACTACAAATATCGGGTAATGCCATTCGGCCTTTCTAACAGTCCTTCAGTTTTTCAAGCTTTTGTAAATGAGGTGTTCCGAGACATGTTACAGCAGAGAGTTATTGTCTATATTGATGATATTTTGATTTTCTCTGATTCCCTTGAGGAGCATGTCCAAGATGTGCGAGCAGTCCTCACGCGCCTGATTGAGAACCAGCTTTATGCCAAGCTCTCCAAATGTGAGTTTCACCAGACGCGTATCTCCTTTCTGGGCTATGTCATCAGTGCGGACGGAGTCTTGATGGATGACAGCAAGGTCAGAGCAGTGGTGAATTGGCCCCAACCTTCCTCTGTTAAAGAGTTGCAGCGCTTTTTGGGCTTTGCCAATTTTTACCGCAGATTTATCCGCAATTTCAGCGTAATTGTAGCACCGCTCACCTCTCTGCTTCAAGGAGGGGGGAAATTCTTTAAGTGGACAGCGGATTGCACCGCGGCCTTTGCTCAGCTCAAGGAGAGATTCACTTCTGCTCCTATCCTCCGTCACCCGGATCCTGAGAGGGAGTTTATCATAGAGGTGGATGCGTCTAACACAGGAGTGGGGGCTGTCCTGTCACAGCGGTGTGGTAAGCCTGCGAAAATGTTCCCGTGTGCCTTTTATTCTCGCAAACTCAACTCTGCAGAGCGCAACTATGACGTGGGTGATCGTGAACTTCTGGCCATGAAGACCGCCTTTGAGGAGTGGAGACACTGGCTGGAGGGAGCTCGTCAGCCTTTTACGGTACTCACTGATCACAGAAATCTAGAGTATATCAGATCAGCTAAGCGCTTAAACGCTCGCCAGGCTCGTTGGTCTCTGTTTTTCTCTAGATTTGATTTTAAGATCACCTACAGGCCAGGTTCTCAGAATGGCAAAGCTGACGCCCTGTCTCGACAGTTCGACGGTCCTTGTGAGGAATCTAAGCCTGAACCCATTATTCCCACTACTCTAATCGTGGCTCCTGTTCAATGGGACATTATCACTGAGATCACCGCATCCCTAAGTAATCACCCTGCTCCGCCAGAATGTCCCGCGGATCGTCTCTTTGTTCCGCCCGGGTTCCGCCACCTGGGATGCTGCTCACGTCCACTTGCAGCACGCCATACGCCGTTTCCAGCATCATGCAGATCGGAGGAGGCGCGAGGGTCCTCGGTACCGACCCGGTCAGTGGGTGTGGCTCTCTGCACGAGATCTCAGGCTCAAGCTCCCAAGCAAGAAACTTTCTCCTCGTTTCGTCGGACCATTTAAGATCCTTCGTCAGATAACTCCTGTTTCTTTTCGTTTGGAACTTCCTGCTCATTACAAGATCTCACCCACATTTCATGTGTCCCTTTTCAGACCCGCTGTCGCTCCCAGGAGAGAGAGGAGCCGGGAGGAGGTCGCTCCTGTGCAGACTCCTCCCATTGAAGTGGACGGTTCGGAGGCTTTCCGGGTGCGAGAGATCCTGAACTCCAGGCGTCACGGCGGGGTGTTGCAATACCTTATCGACTGGGAGGGGTACGGTCCCGAGGAACGCTCCTGGGTCAGGTCTCATGATATCCTGGATCCTACATTAACTGCTGCTTTTCACCGACACCACCCAGATCGACCGGCTCCAAGACCCCGTGGTAGACCCCGCCGTCGACCAGGTCCTCGCTTCCGGAGCCGCTCGCAGGGGAGGGGCTCTGTCACGGAACGCTCAACCACGCCTCCTCCTGGTTTCACCAGATCTCTCTCTCCTGCGTATTAAGACTGCATTTCCCTTCCTTGCTCCTCTGCTAATTATTAGTTCATTATTATCACCTGTGGACCCTCAGCTCACCTTTATCTGGACTGCTCTGCTCATTGTTCATTTGTGAAGTCTTGATTTACCCTTACTCTGCCTCTGGCTTATTCCTTGTGTTTGAACTTTATGACTGCCTATCTCTGTTGGCTTACCTGTGTGAATAAAGTCTTGCAAATGGATCCGAACGCTTCAGCCTCTTCGTCACAGTATGGTTGAAAACAATGAATAGTTGTGATATGTGATGAGTGCGTCTGGCTCGGCGCCAGCCAAAGCGCGAAAGCACATTTGAATTTAAGTGGCACTGGAATCTGCGTTCTGATTTGGTCCGGTTACATACCGGCCATATTGGCACCGGGTTTCGGTACCCACCCCTAGTATTAACCCCATGAATTTAATTGAATTAGTGCTGTCAATCGCTTAAAAAATAATTACTGTATTATTAATGTGATTAATCGCTATTGAAACACTTTTTATATATTTTATTTCACAGTTAATCTCCAAATGAATGCAGAAAAAAACATAAAGTATATTTTAAATATTTGTTTAATGACATCTTTTATGAATGAAGACCAGTATCACTGATACTAATAGCTACTGCTGCTGATGTCTATGAAATTGATCCCTAATTTAAAAAAAATAATTATAGCCATTTAACATTACAGTGTAATTAAAAGCTATCAATTTTGTAACATTTATTAGGCTTCAAAAATATAACAACTTTTAATTTAAGTGAACTTAAAACAATCCTCACATAAACCCATAATAAATGTCATTTCTGTCAGGATCACTATCGTCAAAGTGATATAATTAGCATATAGTTTAAATTGGCATTATGGTTCTGTTCAGAGCAGTGATAAACCCCCCTTAGGGTAAACAGAAGAGTAGCAACGATGTATTGCTGATAGCATTAATTTCAATATTAAAATGTACAACCTAATTCGGGAATTTAGTCTGATTCAGGGGGAATCAGAATGCCAAATCCTGACTGACGAGTGGAGGAGCTAGGGATGGAGGATTAGCTCTGGAGAACGCAATAGCAGCTGATGATACTGAAGGAGCTTATATGTATGCTGTGATGGGCATCGTATTCCTATAGGTAGATGTGATCAGCTGACAGTCAGCTGATGCGGCGAGCTTGACTAACGTGCCCTGCCAGAACTAACACTACGCTGGATATTTACCTGTCTAACAGTCTATTAGGCTACAGAAATTGAATAAAGTTAGAAGACTTAATCTTTATTAAAGCTACAAAAGTTCTTTAGTCAAGAGCAGTGAGTAATTTTCTCTGTTACCTTTGTTCTTTGATTAACATTAATGACAGACATCATTAGTGGCTGCTGTCACTTTAAGATCTGCCGCTGCCGGACATGACGCGGATATGGAATGATATTCTGGACAATATTCAAAAGGAATTGCAAATTGTATTTGCAATTGCATTTTCAATTTGTGCGTGCATACATTGTGACACAATGGAAACACAAATGTGTGATTTGCAATTGCATTTGGATCTTCTTTTCCGTGTATGTAACATGCCTGCCAAATTTCAAATGGAAACTCAAAGTCCGTTTGCAATTGCATTTCCAATGTCTTACGAGTTATGACCTTGCCATTTTGGAATAGCAATAGAAAATCACCCATTTGTTGCCACAACCCTCACAAAATTCAAATGGAATCGCAATCCCTTTGCACTTTGCATTTCTGATGTATAACACAGTCAACTGTCAATCAGTCTTGAGGGCAGGGTTTATTGATGTAGTCGGAAAGTATGCCACGCCCTCAAGTGGTGGAAAACAAATCAAGGTTTTCATCGTTATTCATTCCTATAAGGGAAATGGGGAGAAATATCCAATAAATGTGTCTATTTTTGCATCAAAAAACATGTCGTAAAACTGCTGTGTAGTTTTTTGCACTTCAAACAAAGCCAAAGACCTGGAACTAAGTATTTATCACCTGCCAACCAAACAAAAAGAAGCTAAAAAAAGGCTGCTCTGATTGCAAGCAACTTGTCAAGAAGAAATAAAGATACATCTGTGGAACCCCACAACTAAGCAGCAAGTGTATGTCTGAAAATGTTTTAAATGTCAAAATAAAGATACAAATGAATATGAATGCATTTAAAAAAAGAATGTTGAACAAAATGCTGAAATGGAGCACAATTTAAAGCATCCTCCTACAAAACGAATATGAACTGTGATTTGAATACTAATGTTATTTTCTTTTCTTTTTTTTTTACATTTTTGATAACTTGGATAATGAGCCATATAGACAACACACCACTCACATCATGTCAAGTTTCTACAGATTCTCTGATTTTAACTCAAGATAATTCACTGTGTCAGCTGGAACTATGATGATGATATTCGTCTGATACATGCCGCCTGCAGACACGGCGGTTTTCCTTTTGCCTCTTTTTGTCTGGTTGCCAGGTGAACATAAAATCAATTCTGGTTTTTTGACTTTGAGTTTATTTGGGGAAAAATTGGCCTGTTTTTATTGCAAAAATAGACAAATTCCCCGTTTTCCACCACTTTTCGACTATATCAATAAACCCTGCCCTCAAGACTGATTGACAGTTGAGTTGACTGTGTTAGGCATCAGATTGCGATTCCATTTGAATTTTGTGAGGGTTGTGGCAGTAAATGGGTGATTTTTCTATTGCTATTCCAAAATGTCAGGGTCATAACTTGTAAGACATTGGAAATGCACTTCAAAACGTTGTGTAGTCTCTGTTTTTGTGGCGTAATCCTGTGTTTGCTTCTGTTTTGTATTTACTACTACTTGACATGCGCAAATTGGTGGGCAGGGCTAAAGCGGCAATGGTGTAGAACCTGGTGCTGGTTCGGAGCCTGAGCCTAGTTTCAAATCGGTTCTTTGTCTTTCCACACCCAAAGCACCAGTTCCGAACCAGGAAAGTGGTTCTTAAGTAGCACCAAAACATTGCTGGTCTAGAAGTAAGAACCGCTTGTGTCAGGGGCTGGGGTTACTGTGACCAACAAGACGAACACAAACTTGTGACCGGCATTTTTGAAATAGCAGCTAATCGAGCTAACAGCTGCTCGATTGTAATCTCCGTCTATACAAATTACGGCAAGCTGCATGAATGCGTTGGATTCGCATATGTTTTGATGCCGATGTAGGATCGTAAAGCCATATGCATCAATAGTAACGCAACGTTCGCCATTGTTGATGGAAGGCTTGTTCGAGATGCATCGTCGCTGTGCAGACCGATTGACGTATGACATCAAAGTACAGCGAGATCATACGGATCCTTATGCTTTTTAATCGCTCATGCTGTATTTTGATATAATTCGCGGATCGGTCTGCGCAGTGCCGATGCATCTCGAACAAGCTTGGTGTGTTTGTGTTTCCCGCTGCCTCGCTAGAGTTGCTGAGAAAGATGAGATGTATACAGTAGGGATCGACCGATATGGATTTTTTAGTGCCGATACCGATTTTTTTTTCATCAGCCTTAACTGAAGACCAATACGGGCTGCCGATTTTCTTGAGCCGATATTTGGAACCGATACTGCTTTTGCTCCCTCAATTTACATCATAAAAATGATACAATGATCATGATGATAACAATTTAAAAATTTAAAAAAGGAACATTTATTGAACTAAAAAAAACAATATTTAACAAATAGTAAAAACAGGTGAGGTAGAACAAGAAAAAAAAGAGTTCAGTAGTGAAAATAAATTCTGAAAATAAATATTTAAGCATAAGTAAAATAATTACACCATTGCACACAGTATCAACAAGCAAGCAGCATAATAAAGTCCACACTGACTGTACTATACTTAAAGGCGGCATGAAATCAAATTTTACAAATCTTATTTTTATATTAATATTGTAGTGTTTACTATAAATGATTTATGTGCACTTCATTATTTTTAAAAAATTAATTTACCCTTATAATCTTTAATCAAATATGTTAACTTTCCCTCCCCCATCGAAACGACCTCTCTTCTCTCCCGGTCATGTGCTATGGCGTGAGGGCGGGGTTATCACCCCGTCTCGTTTCTGCACCTCCTCTCAGAAACATGTCACTGATCGTGGTTAGGTGCATTTTTCTCGGTATACACAATACCTTCTTCAAGAAGGACTTGAAGCAAAAAGAGAGAAATATATGAGAAATAAAAACTTTTTTTTAATGTAAAAATTACTCAATATAGTCGGACGAACAGCTTATCGTGACGACTCACACTGAGGAATGCAGCGTGTGAACGCGCTTACGGCGCGCCCCCTTATAAGGGAGCTGAGAAAAAAGCTTTACAGAAATAAAGCCATAAAAGGCTTAAAATAAGTAAAATCTGTAGCATAAACCAGCGAAAAGTGAGGAAATATGCTCAGTAACATTATGTAGAAAAGATTTAGAGAGAAAATACATTTATTTAAGAGATAGATCGAGTTTTTCTCCACAACTGAGTGCAATCTTCAAATCTGCCTCCATTTTGTTAGCAACGCCCAACTTCCAACGATCCAATCAATTCCCGAAGGACGAAATCAAGCCTCGCCCTACATTTTTTCTAATTTCAGAAGCCGTTTCACTCGGATATACGTCACAATAAGGAGAAAAAGACGACCTCAAGTTCCGTTTCATGCCGGCTTTAAAGGTCCCGTTTTTCCTGTTTTTTTTTAAGCTTTGATTGTGTTTACAGTGTGCAATATAACGTGTTCATGTTTCGCGTGTAAAAAAACACAATATTTTTCACACAATTTACTTATCTGTATTCCGCTGTTTTCACTGTCCTAAAAACGCCTCAATGATTTCCTTTCCATTCTATGAAGTCCCTCCTTCAGAAATACGTTACGAGTTCTGATTGTGCCAGCGGTTCCCATGTTGTGATTCGACAGCAGCTTAGCGCACGTTGCCCGGAAAGGTCACGCATCTTACCATAACGGGGAGATGCATGCGCTCAAAGTACAGCGTCCCTGAAGGCCAAACAAAGGTGATTTGACTCCGGGATGAAAATAATAGCGTCTGGATGACATGGCGACAAACACTCTCTACAAACGCAACCGAACGCAACACTTCCTCTTCTCCGCGTGGGAGAGCAACACGACCACGCCCCCTTTTTTGCGTATTCTTGTGGGCGGAGGTTAGTCAACAAACTGTTCTACTGACGTCATTAAAGCAGGGAGTACAGGGATGTAGTCCAAACCTGCCGTTCGCTGTAGGCTTTGAAAGGGAACTTCTGTTAAATAAAATATCTTGCTTGGCATTGAACTTTGAGCTTTATAACTTTACAGGTATTATTTATGCTCTTACAGCAACATTACACGCTAACTAAAGTTTGAAAAATGAGATCACGAAGAACAGGGCCTTTAATTTTAAAACTATTTACAACCTAGTCATTTAATGCTTAGGTGCACTAATCTCTTGTAGAGCAACACCTGCTGTAATTCAGGAAAAAATCTCCCAATGCTCCACGTGAAACTTCAGTCTTTCGACCTTTTACCATCGTGTCAATTCTCAATTGATTTTGATTAATATGCGCCAGGGAGGGAGAGCAAGACAGTTTGAATACAGTGAGAGTGCGCGCGTGCAGCTGGAGGAGGGGCGTGCTCTCTGCTCGTTCTCTCAGCAACAGAAGCGCAACAGTCAGTCTCATCACTCACCG
Organism: Gobio gobio; assembly: GCF_949357685.1. Classification (NCBI taxonomy): domain Eukaryota; kingdom Metazoa; phylum Chordata; class Actinopteri; order Cypriniformes; family Gobionidae; genus Gobio; species Gobio gobio. Next base: position 43,448,560 of record NC_137116.1, on the reverse strand, counting down.
ATCAAAAAAGTCTTTAGCGGGATAAAAATTAGTTTTGGCAGCCACCAAAAAACACAGTATGTGACGGCCAGTGTTGATTCTGTGGCGCACCACCGCGACTTAGTCTATATGTGGAAAACACTGGAGAGACACACTCACACACCACACGCGTCTAAACCTCAGCCAGGTGGTCGCTGAATAAAACTGCCACAAATACCACGGTACAACATCGGCATTACTTAATCCTATGACCAGTAGGGCTGTACGATTAATCGAAAAATAACCGAAACCGACATTCAGAACCTCTAACCGACGTATTTTTCCTTTGTCGGTTATTTCGGTTTTCACGTGACTCCGCCCCGTCAGTCACATCAAGTGCAGTTTTCAGGCACACAGAGATGCAGGAGCAGTTAGCTGTGTTTATAGATGCCCAGAATCACTATAGTAACTGCATGTTTTACACAGTTTATACAGGTCAGTTTATTGCTGTCCTTCATATAGGCTACCGCTGACGCGCACACACACACACACACACACACACACACACACACACACAGACGGCGCGCGCAAGCCCTGAAGCCAGATCGCTTTCACTTTCGTGCTCATAAAGTTTGTCAAGTACATGCGTTTAAAGGCTTGCCAGTTTCAACATTTAAAGCGATTGTGCACTATTCAAAAACAACACCACGGAAAACGTATCCGTACAGTGCTCAGCTTTTTTCTGTGACACAGAGAGCCGAGCCGTGTCGCATCTCTGACAACATGCGCGCGCCCTGAAGGCAGACCTCTTTCACCTGCGTCCTCACAGAGCTTGTCATTTGTATGTGGTTTAAGCCCTGCCAGTTTGAACATTAAAGTTTCGGCCATCAGATGTGTATTATGTTGAACTAATGCCTGATATATTGTGACAAACGAACACTCAGACAGAAGCTCGCACATCACGCGAAGATCGAAGAGTCTCAACGCTGTCCTGTGACTAAAGTAAAGTCACTAAAGGAGCTTAGAAACTCAACCGTTATAGTCATATATTTTAATACCTTTGAAGTACAAACCACAGCTTCATAATGAATACAGACGGAATGAGTAATTCACACACACAATCACTCTCTCATTAATGGATTCAGATAAATGTAATGTAGGCCTACTGTGTTAATTTATCTGTATCTGATGTACAACAAGCAGAAATCTGCCCCATAGACAATAACTGCTGAAAGTGAACCGTTTCCTTCAAGTATTTTAAAATCACAAAGAAATGCACTTTTTCATTAGAAAAAAAAATCCACCTGTTCTATATATAAATATGTAGAACATATTTACAGTACAAACCTTATCATTGAACTTACTCAAAAACCTTTATGAGGGCAAAAAAAAAAAAGAAAAAAGCACAATAATTGTTCATTAATCGTAATCGAGGTAAAATGTTAAATGAATCGAGGTTTTTCTTTTTGGGCAAATCGTTACAGCCCTAATGACCAGTGTTCATAACAGCTACAGTATGCATACGGATAACCTACAACTTCGCTATTTGCAGCTCGCTAAATACAATGGCCAGCAGTTTTATAGACGAGGCATTCAGCATTTGCATTTGCCATTTGGACGCACACACTTGCTTAGCTATAGTTGAAAGCACATATAGAGCAACGTGTTTCCACTTTCAAAGTGTATGGCAATATTTCAACTAAGTCAAACAGTTGCTGTGTTTGAAAGATGCTTTGAAAGTTTAAAACTTATCGTTGTCTTGAAGAGAAGATTCCCCTGCTCTGCTAGTGGGGGAGGGGCAGTGCATGAACTGCAGCATCTCCAGCAGCACAGAGCTGCCTGTGGACGTCTGTCTGTAAATAATGCCGGGGGGAAAATATCGGCGAACGCAGCAGTCTTGTATCGGGCGATACACGTAAAAATATCGCAAATATCGGCCTGATATATCGGCCGGCCGATATATCGGTCTAACTTTAGTATACAGTGACGTAAGACCTGGCTCTGTGGTGGCTCTCGTGGAAAGGCAAACCGGTTCTTAGAAGGCTCGTCAATCGAACCAACTCCGAACACTAGCACTGGCTCTGAACTAGCACCCGGTTCATTCTGGTGGAAAAGGGGTATATGACGTAATATGACAAAATCGGAAACAAGTCTTTTTCTGAGCTTGGTTTCAATAAAAGCATTTTTTTGGACTAACAAGGAAGTTCTGAAACTTACAGGATATTTTTTAAAGATTGAAAGAAAGATTTTTTTTTTCCGCTCCTCGCTCTGAGCACCTTCATCTGCATTTCGGCATTTTCCATGAATATGGTCTACTTTTGTAGACTGACAAGCCAGACCCACATCAAATTCCCTCTGCACGCAATAGGATAGCGCTACAACCAACCAGAGCACTGAAGAAGGTGAAGCGGAGCTAGTTGATAGATTAAACTTTCGCCGTATCCGGTCGGAAAAACTCTGAACACATCTTCCTTTCTTAAGAATGACTTCGGTGCCATTCTTTGTTCTTTTCTCAAAGAAAAGCTTAACTCTAAGTCCCTGTTTGCCAGCTTCTTTGTTTTCAAGTAGCACTCAGAACTGCGTCAACTCTGCCGTCATTATGTTAAGCCCGCCCACCGACTCTATACACAATGTTATTGGCCTGACCAGAGTTTGTTTTTTCCGCCTCGCACGCCAACGGAGAGTTGCTAGACAGCCCTGGCTGCAAATTATATTTGCTGCCGCAAGGGTGTGTCTAGATTTCTAGGCTACTACTTTTGTGGTCTTTCCTGAAAGGAGACTTACTGTTGGGCAAAAGATAACACAAACAAACAAACAAAAAACTTTTATTTAGCAAGGATGCATTAAATTGATTACAAATGACTAAAGACATTTTATAATGTTGCTGAAGGATTTCTACTTCAAATATTTCTATTCAAAAAAGAATCCTGGTAAAAAAAAAAAAAGTATCACGATTTTCACAAAAACAAAAAAACAGCACAATTTTTTTTCAACATTTAATGGTAATATTAAGAAATGTTCCTTCAGCGCAAAATCAGCATATTAGAATGATTTCTGAAGGATCATGTGACACTGAAGACTGGAGTAATGATGCTGAAAATTCAGATTTGCAATCACAGGAATAAAGTACATCTAAAGAAAATATAAAAATAAAATGTACCCTTTTACTGTTTCAAATAAATACATCTTTGGTGAGCATGACTCAGAAAAAGGGTACAAAAGCTGTCACTGGGGCAGTGAACACTTTTGTTCCTTTAGGTTACCAATTTAAATCCTTTAGCTACAAAAGTGTAGCCTACCATTTGAAAAGGTACCACCCCAGTGACAGCTTTTGTGCCTTTTTTTCGGAGAGTGTATAAGAGACTTCTTTCAAAAACAATTTTTTTAAATCCCACTGACCCCAAACTGTTGAATGGTGGTTTCCTCTCTAAAGAAAAATCTATGTAGGAGAATTTTGGGAGAATCATGTAACTTTCCTATTGTTGTGCTATTAATGAGATCTCTTTTCTGATTTTTGTTTCCAATAGGACCACTTCATACCTGCAGCACAGATTGTACTAACAATAACTAACTAACTTGGGTTTTTATTTCCAATTGGAGTCTCTGCATTTTTAAAATCTGAATCTAATGCAGTTTCACCGACATGTGCAGACATTTGTCCACTCAGTCAGACGGCCTAATAAAAGCGTTCAATTGGACTACAGGTGGCGTCTGACCCTGGTGTGTAGAACAAACCTGCTGCTCACACACTGCTGTGTTTGCATGGCCTGCAGCGACAGTGACAGAGCTCCGTCTCGCACACTTTTCGTTTCCCAGCATGCTCTGCGCTCAAGGCCTAACCCTGCCCCACTTATTTAGCACTCATAACACAGTTTTCCTTACTTCCTTTCTTTCAACATCTATTAATCTACCATTTAAAATTTGGGGATGGTACGATACAAAAAGAAGAAATTATTACTTTTATTCAAAGAATGCATTAAATTGGTCCAAACTGACAGTAAATATATTGAAAATGTTACAATAATAAGTGCTGTTCTTTTGAAATTTCAATCAAAGAATTCTGAAAAAAATGAAGTGCAATGAAGTTTCCACAAAATATTGAGCAACTATATTCAGTTTGAGCAGCAAATCAGCATATAAATGCTGTTCAGTGAACTTTCTATTCATCAAAGAATCCTGAAAAAAGTATCATTTCCACAAAAACGTTAAGTTTTTTCAACATTGATAATAATAATAATAATACATGTTTCCTGAGCACCAAATCAACATATGAGAATGATTTCTGAGGAATGATGTGACATTGAGACTGGAGTAGTTTGCCATCACAGGAATAAAATACATTTTAAAATATATTAAAATGGAAAACAGTTATTTTAATTTGTAGTAATATTTCACAATATTACTGTTTTTACTGTATTTTTGATTAAATAAATGCAGCCTTGGTGAGCATAAGATACTTCTTTAAAAAATAAAATAAAAATGTAACTCTTGACAGGTACTGTATTTTAATGTGAAATAATTCACAAGATTACTGTTTTTATTATATTTTAAACAAATAAATACAGAGACAAAAACATTTAAAAATCTCATCAACTCCGGAATTTTGAACGGTAGTGTGGGTTCATGTTAATTAATTCATTGTAGTTTCTAATACATTTAATTAATGTTAATTTATGCAACATGAAATGTTAAAAAATATATGTAGAATTTAATAAATGCTATAAAAGTATTGTTCAATTTAGTTCATGATACCTAATGCATTAATATGTTAACACATTCAACGTTATTGTAAAGTGTTACCATGGCAGATGTAATGTATGTGCCTCTATGGTTATGTATGCGATTTATTTCAAAATGTTGAATTAAAATCGCAACCATAGAGGCATACACATGGTTCCACTGACCAACTTTACACTGAATGTTCTATTTTTTTAAACTGTTTAAAGGGTTACTTCCAGTTTGACTGTTTCTGTATTCAAGCACTAGTAGATCTGAAAAACCTAATAAAGAAAGACAGAAGAATCCTTTACTGCATAAATATTTTAGATGCTCTCTGTGGACAGAAAAGCTCCTCTGAATGTAGATTGTCCATGAACCCACTAATCCGAAATGATGAATCAGTGCATTGGAACAAGAAAATATTACATTCAATAACAGACTTCAAGCTAAAAGGAAGCGACGGACAAGTGAGATTATGTTCTGATCAATAGGGATTATAAAAGTCATTACACAGAATACTGCAGTCAATCTTCCCATGCCTGCTGTTCACTGTTTTCTTGAGCTCAAAAGGGTCAGAGGGTGGGGAGATGGAGGAAGGTCTCCATTAAAACAACCCCCAGCCCGGCCCAGACTCTCTCTGATCCCTATCAAATAATTTATCGCCTCGCTATGATGGATGGAAGGAAAAATAGCGCCCAAATCAATAAATAGGGGGCGGCGATAAGAACAAGAAGTGACTGTTGCTCACTGATGTGACAGGTGATGGCATGGGAATCTAAATGAACTCTGGCATGTGTTTTTTTAAATGAGATTAAAGTCCCATCCTGAGCAAGAAAAGCATTACGTGTATTTAGCTTCCGGTGTAAATACAGGTGCTGTCGGTAATGGTGTGTTGGCAGTTAGTGGTCCCAAGAGGGGCCTTTTTGTTGGGTCAGAGACTGATATCATAAGTGGTATTTCAGTAGCTGAAGTTTTCATGGAGGAAAGCCCTTATACGGAGAAAAAAAAAACAAGTGTTATTTTAATATCAGACTGTGTAATTTGATGGTGTGGTTTATTATTTTTCACATGATGGAAAAGGCAGCTCTCTCAGCCCACTCTCATTGAGCCTTCGCCTTTTATTTTTTATTATTAATCTACCTTATTTCCTGTCTCTGGGGACAGTTTATTTTGTTGTGATTGTGTCCATGTTGATTTCCTGTAAGCATGACTGAAGGAGAAATTTAAATTGTTTCCTGGAAATTTGACTTTAAATAGACATTAAATTATCCAGATACTATTTTCTTATTTTCGTCTTCTCATTTTTTTTTTTTGGACTATGGCTGGCAAATCAAATTTGCTATGGTCTAACGGCCTTCAAACTGACACATTGTGCCTCTTTTTAATTATTTTGTGCAGAGAGAATCTTGTTTGCGCTCTCTCTGAAGGAGTCAAACCTCACCACAGGTCCTCAGGTACACGAATACAAGTGGCAGACATGACAATATGCAGGTCTTTGACTTGGTAATCATGCGAAGACAGAGAAAGAGGCAAATGATGAGAGAAACAGTCCCCTGTGGCAGGAAATGGAAATGAGTTCATGAATCTTAAAAAATGACTTGATGTAGAAGAAGCCAGAAAGTGTTGGAATAACTCAAACAGATAGCGTGCGCTCTGTTGTATGAAAAACTGGACCGTTAAGGGCACTTCCTCCTCCACCTATCACCTGAGTGTGGCTCTGTTCCAAAACTGAGAGCTGTCTCAATGCCAACTGCCTACATAGACCGTGTAAACATATGTGTACATGTATTATGGCTATTATTATTTATTCAATAAATAATATACATTTATTTTATATACAGACCCTATATATTATATAATACAATAAAATATGTATGTATATATGTGTAATCAATTTCACTGAATTACAAAAAAGTATGTATTAAAGGGTTAGTTCACCATAAAAAGAAAATTCTGTCAATGAAGGGTTAGTTTACCCCAAAAATGAAAATGCCCCATGATTTACTTACCCTCAAGCCATCCTAGGTGTATATGACTTTCTTTTTTCAGCCAAACACAATCAGAGTTATATAAAAAAACTATCCTGGCTCTTCCAAGCTTTATAATGGGAGTGACTAGATTTTGAAGCCCAAAAAAATGTGTATCCATCCATCAAAAAAGTAATCCATACGGCTCCAGGGGTTTAATAAAGGCCTTCTGAAGCGCAGAGGACAGAGCAAAACAAAACACTGTTCACGAATTAGAAGTCTAAAACAAGAGGGAGCTTGAGTGTGTTGTCCAGCCCTATTTATTTGAGAGTCGTCTGCTCTCACCTAAGCTTATGCTACTCTTACATCCTACGTCATAGTGTTGGGTCAGAGAGGTCACTCTTCGGCCGGAAATGAAAGCTCTAGTGTAAGTTCTGCCAGGAAGACTCAAATGTTATGTCACTCATTACGGTTTGATCTAGCCAATCATCATCTAACACTTGGACTAGGGATGAAACGGTAAGGAAATTTCACATCACGATTATAGTGACCCAAATTATCACGGTTATCAATATTATCACGGTTTTCTTCAAGAGATGAAAGTGTTCAAAAAGAACAGATGCACACACTTAAAACATTTCAACATGTTTTATATTTGAAAATCAACAAACAACAAATAAATCAAGCAGCTCTGTGCACTTTTTTAAGCTAGATTCTATTCTGTGGGATTTCCTTCCTTATAATGGTCGTCGTCAATAGCAACGCATAATGCATAAATAATAATAATTTGGTGTAAATATAATCTCTAATATTATCTCTGTAAATATATTCTCAAGCAATATTCTCATCAGTGTTCTATCAGACACATTTAAATCTAGCGTATTTTGTGTACGAGCCCAAACAGTATCCTAGTGAAATAATGCATAGCCATATTTTCATATGATTTGACAGTTTATTTTATTAAATACCAAACATCAAAGGTGTGCATATAGGCCTACCTGACACCTAGATGAACACTTTACAGCTGGTTTTATGACTAATTCATTTTCTTTAAATGCTATTGAAGTTAGAAACGTGTATACAAATCTTGTATGTAACTTTAGAGACGGTCCCTAAATTCGCTAGCCTGGCGTGGCCATACTCAATTCTAGTCAGAATATGAGTCTGGTACCGCTCCATTGAGCTTTGATTATGGGGCATGTTTCAACCGAGCCAGGAAAGACCTCAATTGGATAGACCCACAACCAATCAGAGCAACGGAGCGACGCGTAACGTTAGTTGTCAAATGTCAACAGAACTCAACTGCACTGTTACCAAGTTCGTGTTTTTCTCCATGTCCGCGGGTTGAAGCGACCCCAATTATGTGATTATATAAACCCAGGAATGCGAATTTTAGCAGGCAACCTTGCCAAAATAACATATTTTACCAACCAAACGCCATTTTTTTCCGGAGAACCCCCCGGAAAGTTATAGTTTTGGGCTATAGTTTTGAGTAGTAATAAGATCTTTGCCAGTAATAAAATAATTTAAGGATACACAGAGTACTTACCAACACGATCATCGTTTCTGAGAGAAATAGTAAAGGTGAACGCATATACGAACAAGTTCTCCGTTTAGGATAAGAGCAAATTCAACCCAAGAGCCTTCGATGACGTGGATGATTACGTTACTGTTGATCATCTGTCCATCATCGTCTAAAGCCCGCCATGACAATTTCAGTGGTCCGAACAGTTTCTGTTCGGGCATAATTCCTCCTCTATGGAGCGAGTCCAGACCGAATTGCCCGAGCAAAACATTTTGTGGGCGGGGCTAAATTCGGCTGGCATCCAGGCTATAAAATTTGCGAATCTCGAACGTCAAGCCAACTTTATGGCAGTCATATCAGATGCGCTGTAGTTCTGCTGTGTTTGTTTGAAACTATTTTCGCTGCTGAAATAGAACAAAAACAGTCAATCACTGTATGATGAATGAATCTCCTGTGTACATCGCACGTTTTGAGTGCAGATTTCAGTGAGAACGCACTCTGAACAAAACTCCAGCTAATCGGAACGCCTCTAAATATTAGAAACGTTTTAATGATAATTAATTACTAACCGTCAGTACATTTTATCGTGGTTTATCATGAAACCGGTAATCGTTCCATCCCTAACTTGGACTATAAAAGATCGGTAGGCTACTTACACATGTCTGAGTCGCAGATGATGATGCCAACATTCACCCCCATTCTTCCCACCACCACCAGGATGGTCCCTGCCCATACCACCCGGAGGGTCAGAAATGCAGAGTCCATCACCCTCTGAATTTGAGCTATGGACGGGGCCTACACCAAAGAACCTCATCATACTCTATTTTGCTTTCCATTGCTGGTATGTTAATAAATGTCTTTGCTATCTTGCCTCCCGAGTCTTTCTGGTAGAACTAGACTTGCGTACGGCAGTTAACGGAAACCAGTGATGCTAGTTTATAAAGTTATAAATATGGATATTTTTACAAACATTCTTTGCTTCAGAAGGCCTTTATTACACCCCTGAAGCCGTATGGATTACTTTTATGATGGATGAATGCGCTTTTTGGGCTTCAAAATCTCAGTTACTATTCACTGTCATTACAAAGCTTGGAAGAGCCAAGGTATTTTTTTTATATATAATTCCGATTGTGTTTGGCTGAAAGAAGAATGTCATTGGATGGCTTGAGGGTGAGTAAATCATGGGATAATTTTCACTTTTGGGTGAACTAACCCTTCAATTTCTCACCCTCATGTGGTTCCAAGCCCGTAAGACTTTCGTTCATCCTCAGAGCACAAATGAAGATCTTTTTAAGATCTGTCACTCCATTGACAACCTGTGCAACTGCCAATTTTAAGCCCCAGAAAGGTAATAAAGACATCATTAAAGAAATATATGTGACTCCAGTGGTTTTAACTCATTTTTATGAAGCAACGCGAGTACTTTGTTTGCGCAAAAACACAATTTACCACTTTATTTACAAATTATTAATCTCCAACACAAGAGCATCACGATGCATGTGTGTGGGCGCAAGAGCAGACGTTGTTTCGTGAACGCGCGTTGGTGATGGATTACTTTAATGATGTCTTTACTACCTTTCTGGGCCTTGAAAGTGGTAGTTACGTAGTCTATCAATGGAGGGACGGATCTTAATTTGTGTTCTGAAGATGAACAGAAGTTTTACGGGTTTGGAACAACATGAAAGTGAGTAGTTAATGACAGAATTTTCATTTTTAGGGGAACTAACCCTTTAATACAAAATAATAATAAAAAAAAAAACATTATTTTAAAAGTTCAGTGTGATTGTAATGGATTACTTCACAGAATGTTTGTATGCCATGCAATTGTTTGCTTAGATTACATGCTGTGGACAAAATCAATTGTGAGTTGCTGGTTTTTCAAATTGGCATCTTATACATTTCACAGAAAGACCCTTAACATTTAATCTCCATGTTTTTATGTTGTCAATTACTCATTGGCCACAGTCAACCATTCACTTTAATAGAAAATACAAACACCATGGAGGTCTAGTTGTGTTATGCTAAGTAAACATCCATCTGAATTAAAGTGCCTCAATGGTAAATAAGAATGTTGAAGTGTAATTGGATGAACTAAATGCAGTCTTGTGTTCAATGGTTCATTGAATGTAGTGAATCTTGAAATGTAGAATGTTGTGATTTCTCCTGAATCTCATATTAAGAGGATTGGAGCAGCGGTGGACCCCAGTGTTGTGTCTGTTGGTGTGCTGAACAATATTGTGAAGTTTAAAGATGAAGCTTTAAAATAGTATTTTACTGACGTCAATTAGAGGAAAGGTTTTTTAGTGTCTCAGAAAAGGGCTCTCAAATATTGCATTGATGAGATGAAGCTGTGATTGTGTGTGTACATGTTTGTGTGTGTGTTGAGCTGAGGTAGTCTCTTGCAGGTCATGTGCTCTTCAGTTAATTGGACATTAAATCAAACTCCCTGTTGCAGCCTGTCTGTGTGGTCTTTAGTGAATCACCCTGAGCCATTGTGTGCAACCAGCTATAGACATCCATCACTAAACATGGAGTGTATCACTGACTGAGGGAAATGCATAATATGCATATAACTGAGGTCATTTTTTAAAAGAATAACCATTTTGACTGCAATCTAATGCATTTCAAAGTGAACCAGTTTTCAAAATGATTGATTTTGTGCATCAGGATTTGATTGGATCGCTGTTGGGTTGCTTTGCTTTGATATTATTGGTTTAATATTACTTTTCACCATATGTACAGCTTTTATTACCAAGTCATTTCAGTAGAGAAATGTTTAATTGAATTAATATGAAAGATTCTTTTCAAAGAATCACTATGGATATTTATTAAACAGTAAATATAGTGCCAGTTTTGTTTTCATGTTGCCTTTAAATGAATTATTCATATTAAATTCAAGTTTCTGTCATATAGTGTCAAATAAACAAGCCACTTAATATCATTTAAAATTGTGAATAAAGCACAAACTCTAACAAACCTAAGTGAAACCTAAGAATGGCAATAATTGAATTTAAAGGGGTCATGAACTGGCTTTTTAAAAAATGTTATACTGTTGTCTGAGGTCAACTTATGACGTACGTGTGGTTTTTACATTCAAAGACATCATAATGAATAAGTAATAGGCTATTTTCTGCCCTGGTTTTGAGGCTCTCTCAAGAAACGCTCCGTTTGTATGGCCGTGCCGCACTGAAGACTTGGAAGTAAACGCCAATGGCTAGGATTGGATAAGATTTGCATATTTAATTAGCTTCAGCTCCCCTGTGGTCAGTACATGTGGGAATTGTTTTGAAAGCGTGTGGGGGAACGGCAACCGGAATGAATCGCCAACAGGGCTCGCAAAATGTCTTTATCAAACAAACACAATGATTCATCTCTCATCCACCCGCGATTGATTGGAATGTTTTTTTATTTTTTATTAACGTTACTTGACCAGCCCGATCGGTGAATATAAGCGCCATTCAAATATCAAGTCAAGAGAGTGAACAACGCACATCAAGAAAGGAATGTTATTTCACTATTTCACTATCACTATAACACCACAATTAAAGGATTCTTTCAGCCTTTGACAGCGTGCTAAGGTATGTTCAGTTAGACATGTACACATAATCTATACGATCTGTAACAATGCAATACTATCACATATAAAATCATTTTTACTCACATTAGTGTGTTGCTTCATTCATTCATGTGATCTCATCCTGTCTGCAAATCCAGTCTCTTGTTTACAAATGAATTTGTGGTTAAATGAAGGAACGGACACGCAGTGTCTTCCCCACGTGAGCTGGATGTTCATTAAAAATAAAGTTCATCCATGCATTCATAATATTGGAATCCGAATGAAGCTTATGTGGTATGTTTACTGCTTAGAAATTCAATGCGGTTTAGCTCTATGTAGGCCTATGTCATGTTAGAGGCACGAGTCGGTGGGCGTGGTTACAGAATCCGGTGTTGTTCTTCTGTTGAGGCGTCTTTTTGTTTTTGCTTTCGTTTGCTGGGCCTGGTGTCTATAAAAGCTTTTCTTTGACTAACAAGGAAGTTTTGGGCTCTGAAATTCTTATTCTTATATTACTATGACCTTTTATGTTTCAAAAGCTCAAGGGAAAGTTGATTTCTCAATTCATGACCCCTTTAAATTTTCACAGCACATCACTATTTCTTTGTTTAACGTGTGACTAAACTGGGTGGTTAAAGATTAACCCTTTTTATCCTGCTAAAATACTTCACTTAAAAGTGGCGCAAATGTTGAGTGAATTCGCTCTTTAATGAATCTCTTGAAAATCTAGGAGGGCAGCTTTATTAAGGGCATTGTAGCAATAAAGTGAAGTAAGTGCGATTCTGATTAAACTCTCCAGTTAGTTGTGGCACAGTTGGCAAAACTCAATTTCTCAAAAGGGTCAATCAAGCCGAATACCGCTTGCAATAACACTGACAGGCTCCATTGATCCATAAGAGGAAAGCATTAGAACCGCATTAGAGGAATGTTGTTAGAGGAGCATTGTGTTGTGGGAAGGCAGTGTTAGTATTGATATGCTCCTGTGGTGAGAAAGTGCAGCGGATGAGGAACTGGAGATTACAGTATAGATTTACGCTGGAGCTGCATGTCTTCAATTAACACTCCTTCTTAATGAGGCCGATCAGTGCAGGAAAGCACACTGCACTGCAGAACTACCAGAGATGCTTGGAAATTGACATGCAAACCAGACTTTTGCTTTTATGCTCTTGGTCACAGTATGATTTAAGAAGCATAAAAACCTGGTCTCATTCTTGGTGTTTGATCTCAGACAAGACTGAAGTTTGATGATAACGTCGCGCCGCTTCAAATCCGCACAATGTCTTTAGAGGTCAGAGTGATGAATTAATGAATATATGAGACGCTCAAACTGGTGCTTCACCTTCCCTGCTGAAAACACCAGCATCGCTGGTCACCATTATGAATAGGGCTTAAAGGTGCACTATGTCATTTTTTTTGAGTAAAATATCCAAAAACCACTAGGCTAGTGTTATATATTTTGTTAAGTTGAGTACTTACAATATCCCAAATGTTTCCAACTAATTGTAAATCGTGAAAAATTGCTATTTTAACCAAGGAACCGGGACGTGTGAGGGAGTCGCCTGTTGATTGTGTCAAATCTTCCGGTTTTATTTTTGCAGAAACGCTTTACTCTTACTGCATTGTGCAACAAGTGTCATAGCAGCCACCGAGCGAACGCACAGAGTAACCTCATAACTTAATTTTCAACACATTCAGATGTATCTAATATGATAAACAGAGCTGCGTTACCTCATACTCATGACAGGAAAAGCGAAAGTGGTGCCGGTGACTGTGTCATAATAAAAGTCCCGCTGCTCGCGAGGCATGTGTTGCCTTCATCTTATTAACAATCGCTCCAGCGGCCTTGCTCAGCTCCACAACACTCGGCCCTGCTCTGCTTCATACTACAGTAACGTTAATAATCGCATCCATGAACATGATTTCTGCCCGAGTCCCAAGATTCTGCGTTAAAACGTGGCGTCATCAACCTCTAGTGGACGGAAAAGTTACAAAGTGCACCTTTAATCGAAATCGAACCGCAATCGCGATTTGGCTTATGTGCGATTATGAAAGCGCAAAGGCTGCGATTTTAATTAAATAAATATATACCCAACGTGTCAGTGAAGAGCGGCTCTGTGATCAGTATTAAACGCTGCTCCGTCTGAAAGCACTGCGAGTTTGAGTCGCTTATAACGTGCGTTTGAAAAGAAAAAAAAAGACCACATTTAATAACATGTTTTAACTCACTTCAAATCGTCAGTCGAGTGTTTGATATTTCCTTTTTGTGAGCTGATGTGGCTTCTTATCACAGAATGAGGCCAACAATTAATTATTTTTTAGTATTCTATACAATAGGGCTGTAACAATTTGACCAAAAATAAAAACCTTGATTAATTGAACATTTTACCTTGATTACGATTAATGAACGATTATTTGTTTGTTTTTTTGCTTTCCATTTTTTATCCTCATAAGGTTTTTGAGTAAGCTCCTGATAAGGTTTTTACAGTAAATATTTTTTACTATTAAAGGTGCAATTTTTTTTTTTCTAATGAAAAAGTGCATTTCTTTGTGATTTTTAAAATACTTGAAGGAAATGGTTGACTTTCAGCAGTTATTGTCTATAGGGCAGATTTCTGCTGGTTGTACATCAGATACAGATAAATTATCACAGCTGGCCTACATTACATTTATTGGAATGCATTAATGAGAGAGTGATTGTGTGTGTGAATCAGTCATACCGTCTCTATTAATTATGACGCTGTGGTTTGTAATTACTTCAAAGGTATTAAAATCTATGCCTATAACGGTTGAGTTTCTAAGCTACTTTAGTGACTTTACTTTAGTCACAGGACAGCATTGACACTGTGTTTCTGCGCTGCTCTCTGCGCGCGATCTTCACGTGATGTGCGCTCTTCTGTCTGAGTGTTCGTGTGTCACAATATATCAGGCATTAGTTCAACATAATACACATCTGATGGTCTAAAATCGCTCCAATGTTCAAACTGGCAGGCCTTAAAACACATACAAATGACAAAGCTTTGTGAGGACGCAGGTGAAAGAGGATATTTTTACAGGATATTTTTTCCCCCTGCATTATTTACAGACAGGCGTCCACAGGCAGCTCTCACTGTCTTCAAACTGTCTTGCTCTCCTTCCCTCGCGCATATTAATCAAAATCAACTGAGAAGTGACATAATGGTAAAAGGTCGAAAGAATGAAGTTTCACGTGGAGCATTGGGAGATTTTTTCCTGAATTACCGCTGTTGTTGCTCTACAAGAGATTAAGTTAAGTGCACCTACACTCTAAAAAATGCTGGGTTAAAAATAACAATTGGGTTGTTTTAAGCAAACATTTAACCCAACCGCTGGGTCAAAACAACCCAATTGCTGGGTTAGTCCATTTTCAACCCAACTTGGGTTATTTTTAACCCAACATTTTTTAGAGTGTAACCATTAAATGACTAGGTTGTAAATAGTTTTTAAATTAAGTATAGTACAGTCAGCGTACACTTTATTATGCTGTTTGCTTGTTGATAATATGTGCAATAGTGTAATTATTTTATTTATGCTTAAATATTTATTTTCAGAATTTATTTTCACCACTGAACTCTTTTTTTTTTTCTTTTTCTACATCACCTGTTTTTACTATTAGCTAAATATAGTTTTTTTTAGTTCAATAAATGTTCCTTTTTTAAATTGTACATTTTAAATTGTTATCATCATGATCATTGTGTCATTTTTATGATGTAAATTGAGGGAGCAAAAGCAGTATTGGCTCCAAATATCGGCTGAAGAAAATCGGCAGCCCGTATCGGTCATCGGCTAAGGCTGATGAAAAAAAATCGGTATCGGCATCGGTACTAAAAAATCCATATCGGTCGATCCCTAGCCTACAGTATGCATGAAACATGAGTGTGTTTAGTACCCAGCAGTGCTCCCTCCATCCTATTTTGGGTAAAAATAGGAAAAAATAATAGTTCTCTAAATAAATGTATATGGCAATATATATGTTTTTCTCCAGTGTACAGGAGTTTTTTACCCACAGTGGACACACAAGAGGCTCATATTTCATAATAAAGACAGACTCGTTCTTGATTTTGCATACCTCCTGACAAAAATTAAGAAATTGATATCACAGATTTTTATAATATAATACATTTATAATAAATCCTTAGACATTTCTAGTGATTGTTAGCCATAGGCTGGCTGCATGTTAACAGGCAACCCTGCAGGTTTTTGTAAAATAAGTTTTCTGTAAATAATAATAATAATAATTATTATTATTATATTGTTATATACTCTATTATTTTTTTAATAATTAAAATGTTATTGTAATAGCAATATTTCTTATTTTGTTAATAAATAAATAAATACATACACACACACACACTTTTCATTTGTAAATTTTTTTTATCGCATTTTAAATCTTAATTTTAACCAGAATAATCGCAATGAGATATTTTCCCCAAAACGTGCAGCCCTAATTATGAATGGGCTCTTTTGAGTTTGATGTTGGGCTTGCTGAAATCTGGATTTCAGCATCTACATCCGGTATTTGTATCCAGTGCTATCACACACATTACTCAGAGCTTCTGTCTGGATATCACACATAACCCACACATTTCAAATGAGAGGCACAAAACACACTAGCTTTATTTTTTTCACCACCACTTTTCATTTCCTTTTTTTACTTCTCAATGATCTCAAAAATATGAAACCTTGTTTCCACCACAGAATAAAAAATAAAAAAGGTAATTGCGACTTTTTTCTCACAAAAGAGATATAAACTCACAATTCTGACTTTTTCCTCACAATTAACATAAAGTCAGAATTGCGAGTTTAGATCACGCTATTCCGACTTTATAACACGTAATTGCAAATGAATCACGCAATTGTAAACTCGCAATTGTGAGATAAAAAGTCGCACTTATGTTTTTACAATGTTTTATTCTGTGGCAGAGACAAGCTTCCATACTAAAAGACCTTTCCCCTTTCTTTTATACAAATTTTTATCTCTCTCATCTAATTTTTCACTCTTTCAGAAGAAAACATATATCAAGGTGACATAGCTCAGAGAAACAGCTCTGTATCCAAACAGACTCTGAAATAGACATGCCTTCTGGCATTAGTGATCTGTGATGCAGCAGTATCAGGTTTAGAATCTTTCTGAGCATGATCTTTATCACATGATGTTGAATCTTTGTGGAGAAAGATGTATTTTAGCATTCTCATTCATCTACCACCAAACATCTACTAATAAAATATCAGCAATATGTATTGCTGTCCAAAGCTTTCATTTAGTCTGAATACTTTTAAAAGGCAATCAAAGGAGAAAGAGGCTTTCTGTCCTGCATTAAGACTTCATCAAGTCCTGATGAGAACAGTAATGTAATTATGAAACATGTTTATCATTGATTATATTGCTGTTAAGGAGAATGTCATACATGGAGTCAATCAAAATGCTAATGATGTAAGTGGCTGCTTGCTTCACTCCTGCAGTTTTTCTGCCATCACTTCACCTTCCCTTCCCAAGTCCAACTTTATTTCTATTAATTAATTACATCTGGAACTTAATGAGCTCCTTAAATGTGATAAGCAAACTCAAAACACATGTTGATTATAGTACACGTGGACTACATGTAAAATCAGTTATATACCAGTTATATTCAATGATTGCATCTTTTTACTTTAAAAATGGAGCATGCATATAAAGCATTTGAAATAAATGTAAATGTTTATAGATGAATAAACATTTTAACAGTGATTTGATGTATTTATCTTTAAATTGCGTGCAAAACTGACTTTCTATTTATGACAAAACTATTTGGTCTTTGGTCTATATTTGGCGGAATGGATCTGCTATGCTGCTGCTGCTGTTGGTTATTGCTGCTGCTGCTGCTGAGCAAGTACGGGACATTCTACTGCAAGTACATAGACGACACACTGCTGAACAGTATAGTGTACATGCATTACCCATAGCAGATCTACAGCTGTAGCTGAGTTTGGAGGTAGGGTGACCACCCGTCCCGCTTTGCATTGTACCGCTCAGCATTTTCACCCCTTGTCCCGCACGTCGCATATTGAGAAAATGTCCCGCATTTTCATCAGTCTGTTGGTTTTTAATTATCATATTAAGAAAACATGCATGCATTCTTTTGCCTTTTTAAGAAAGCATTTTATTTATTCTTTTTGTGGCATCGTTTTTCACTTATATTTAACAGCGCTTCGTCAGAAGTAACATCCCGCCTAACACAAATATAACAGCCGTTTTTTAAATCCTATCCAATTGTTGAAAAGAAAAGAGTAAACACTGTCACTAGTAGGTTGTGATGGCTGTCAATCAAAATGTGGAGCGGTGATTCGTTCCATGTGTTCCTTGTCAGTAAACGAATGGATAATTCGCTAAATTGGTTATATTAATATATAATATAATATATAAGACTGTCAATGAACTAATTTCATGTTGTTTTATATTTTATTTGTTCATTATTTATTTAGTTGGATCTTAGTTGGCTCAGTGATGTTGAATTTAAATGACATGTAAAATATTACATTGTGATGTACTGGTGTTTTCCGCAAGGGACTAAAGAACAAAGTATTTTTATCAGCTGAAAGGCAGAATACAAATGTTTTTATTAAGTTAGATACACATTATGTAACAGTTTCAGGTTATGTTTTAGTGTCGGTAACATGTCCCACATTGTCCCACACAAACTTGGTAATCGTCTCACATTTGGTTTGTTTGATGGTGGTCACCCTATGTGGAGGGTTTCTGAAAGCGCTCTGTACTTTTGCTGCTATAATAATAATTTTTTTTCCAGTAAAGCATAATGATTAAGGGGGGCCTTACACAAAGAGCAGCCTAGGGGCCCCTGACCACCTTAACCCTCTGGTGCTCTTGGTTTAGGGGTTGCATTGGTTGTCTTCCCGGTCATAAGTGACCGGACACCTAAAAATGTATCTTCCTCCACCCCAGTAAAACCAATGCAATTTATTTTTCTTCAATAATATTTTTCTTTTTAATTTTGTATTTTGAGATGATTTGATGGCATTTTTTCAATATTTATGCAATAATTATGGTCTATTTTTGCCATTGAAAATTATACTTTTTTTTGTTGTTATTTTTATTATTATTATTACAGTATTTCAGGTTAAAATAGAGACAGATTAGCGCCCTCTTTTGGAATTATTTAAGAAATCATGCAACCATGGGTGTAATCACTAGAGGTCTCTTTGGAGAATTCCCTAGTTCTGTTTTGAACACATTTAATGATTTTTTTGTTGTTGATGGATTTGAATATATGTTTAAAAAATCTAAAAAACTATTTATTATAAAGTTTTATATATTTTTTTTTTTTGTTAGAAATATAGATTTTTTTCTGTGAATTTGTGTTTTTGCAAATTTCCCATTCATTTCCTATGGTGTCATTTTTGACCGAAGAGCACAAGTGGGAGTATTTTTTTTTACGTCCACTTAGCATGCTCGAATCATGCCCTCAATCATGCCTTTTTATGTGTTCACATACCTAATGCTAGAAAAGTCACCAAGTTTCATATCATTCTGATGAAGCTGTGATTTTTAAAAATTCCAAATGTGGTTCATAGGTTCAGTTTTTCATAGGTGTGTGTGTGTGTGTGTGTGTGTATAAGTGTGCGTGTGTGTGTGAGTCGATGTGTCAATATCACACTCTTGATGTTTTAGAGTGTCACCCCTTCACTGATGTGTACTTTTTTTCAGAATTGTGGCCGATTTGTAGATTGTACACACAAATATTCGGTGAATTTGTGTTTTTGCCGATTTCCCATTCATTTCCTATGGTCGGTCATTTATGACAGAAGACAATGAACGCTACTTTTTTTTTTTACGACCAATTAGCATGCTCGAATCATGACCCCAATTGTTTTGTGTGTTTACAAGTTTCATATAATTCCGATGAGGCTGTGATTTTTAACATTTCAAAACAGAAAATTTTCCGGTCAGAAATGACCGAAGAGCACCAGAGGGTTAATCCGCCTCTGAGCAAACCCCACAGGTTTTTATGGAGTTTGGGTCAGATGACTGCTATGTTCAAGGCAAAATCTTCATCGTGTGGTCAGTGCTGTTGTTTATTTTGAGCAGAGGTGGGTAGAGTATCCAAAAACTGTACTCCAAGTATAAGTACTTATAGAAATATTTACTCAAAGTAAAGCCAGTCAAAGTGTACTAGTACTAAGTACTAATACTAATCTGTACAAATCTGAATAGTTACTTTAGAGTAAAAAGGTATCCAATAAAAAACTACTCAAGTAGCTTGTAACTTTGTATCAAATATAGCCTATATAACAATACAATAATATGTTCGTATTTAGATATTTTAAACTGTTATTATAATCATAATTAGATATCTTTGCACAGAATATACTAGCATTATTTCTGGCATCTGTAGCCCACAAATCATTGCACATCTTTTGCTTTGTATAATATTATCATTTTGGATTATTAGACAATGTTGAAATATATTGCAGAGTTCTGCGTTCAAAGGCGCGTAAAGGGAACTAGTGTTTTGGGTTGTATGTAAACTCAGGAATAAGCACTGTTTGGCCACTCTAAAGATGAACTCTGTGTTAGTTTTTGGTTGGCCAGTTTATTATCCAAAAGACCTGTGTTCACAGAGGGGGTGTCTCAATCAGGGCACTGATCAGGGAATAAATCAATGGGCTGACTCCCTGATCAGTGCCCTGACTACTGAACTAGGGAGCTGATTGAGACGCACCCAGAGTTTGGTCATTCATATTGCGGAGTAAACCAAAAGAAGAACATTGTTGTCCCGACTCTTATTTGTGTTATTTGAACAGTATTAAAACAATTTTTTCGTAAGTTAAATATGGAAGGCAGTATGCTAGATATTTTAAAGTGTAATGCCTCTCGCAGTTCAAAATACATATGCTACGTCTGACGACATTGCACACCAGTTATGCTCGTAAGACGTAGCGTAAGCAATTTGAACTGCGAGAGGCACTACACCTTTTTCCGTAAGTTGAATACGGAAGGCGATCGTCTAGATCTTTTATTTACTTTATAAAGTTTTAAAGGGTTAGTTCACCCAAAAATGAAAATTCTGTCATTAATTACTTACCCTCATGTCGTTCGACACCCGTAAGACCTCTGTTCATCTTCGGAACAGAAATGAAGATATTTTAGTTGAAATAACGACTTACATAGTGATGACGATTTCAAAACAAGGCATCATGAAGCTTCGAAGCGTTATAATTCAGCGAGCCGAATCATGATTCGTATAGCGTGTCAAACCGCCAAACTGCTGAAATTTGGCGATTCAAACCGCTGATTCATAACGCTTCGAAGCTTCATGATGCCTTGTTTTGAAATCGTCATCACTATGTAAGTCGTTATTTAGGGTTTTTTTGCGCACAAAAACTATTCTCGCCGATTCATAAAGTTATTTTAGAACCACTGTAGTGAGATGGACTTTGTAACGACGTCTTTAGTACCTTTTAAGGGTCTTGAGAGTGTAAAGTGCATTGTGCCAATGGAGGCCTTTCAGAGCCATCAGATTTCAACTAAAATATCTTCATTTCTGTTCCGAAGATGAACGGAGGTCTTACGGGTGTCGAACGACATGAGGGTAAGTAATTAATGACAGAATTTTCATTTTTGGGTGAACTAACCCTTTAAATATGGATATTTTTCAGAAGGCCTTTATTAATGCAGCCAACATAAATGACTTGTTGGCCCCAAACTATATGGATATGTGGTTTATTACCATATAGTCCCTAGCAATGTATTTTGAAAGTAAGTTAATTATTGTTTGTATTTTGAAAGAATTATTCCAGTGTGAAGGGCTCCTCACTGGGGCTGCCATTTTAAGCGTAGCTTGAATTTCCTTGAAGGTATAAAAATGTCTAATTATAGACTTCACGTACAGTTCAGGGGGCATGATTAATTTCGATGATCAGTTTTAAAATAATTAATCACACGAAGTTAAACCATTAAATTGACAGCCATAGGAAGATGCCTCTGAAGTCTTTTCTGTGAGCAGGTGATCTAGCAGAGGAGATGAAGGAGCTGTAAAGCCATCTGATATAGTCTCCGAGTGAGGATTCTGGGCCCTGGGCCACTGTGCTGTGTGTGTGAAGCTACGGTCTGTGAGGACAAATTTTGATTGCCTTGGGAAGAGATAGAGTGATGGGTCTTATACAGTGCCTGTGTAAAACACCACTACACTTCAGTTTATAGCATTTTGCTCTTTCTGTCATAAGCTTTATCTGTTTTTTAGAATGCCCCCCTCCCCAAAAAAATATTTTCCTTTCTTCTGCTTATCCCCATCTCGCTCTGACACCCGTGTGATTAATGTTTTTCATTTGATGTCCTCCTCTTGCCTCCACCAAGAACCAACAAATAAAACTCCCAGCCAGAGCGTGCAAATGATCTCTCAAAAGAGCTGTAAAAGAGGAGAGATAAACAGAGAAGGTGGGAGAAACAGCAAGAGAGAGGATGAGTGAGTATGTGTTGGGCAACATAGGACAATTCAGTAGTTGAAATCTGGCCTTTGGAAAGGAAAACATTTGCGGAGGAATGTGACGGAGGTGTTTCTCTGTGTATAGCTCTCTTCCCTAGAGAAATTCCCTCATTGCTAATCTGCAGTTATTGCGATTGCCAGAGGCACTTTCCAAATTAAAGCAGGAACTCTGGGAGCACTTTAAACCCCCCCCCCCAAATCCCACAAAATCGTCATTTCCACTCAGCTGTAACTCTCTCCAGCCTGTTGTTACGGATAAATTATCAGTTGTATGCTCCTTGGTCTGATTTTTTTATAGACACGTATGTTCCTCAGGATAAACAAAGATAATGAAGTGTTACTGATATAGACTCGTGGGAGATGTTGATGATATTGTTGCATTTTAAAGGGATAGTTCACCCAAAAAATTATATTCTGCCATCATTTACTCATGCTATTCGAAACTGGCATGACTTTCTTTCTTCTGTGGAGCACAAGATATTTTGAAAAAAATATGGTAGCAACACATTGTTTTATGGATTAAACGAAAAAAAAAAAAACCTTATACATCAATAACTGATATAATGTTAATACTGAATTAATAAAGTCTGTTTTGTACCTTTATGATACACTGACAACCACCATAAAAACTAATTAGAAATTAGAAAAACACGTCAAATCTCATCTCATCACAAGTATCAATACTATAATTTAGATGTTGCACATGGTGTCATACACACAAATACAAAACACCATCATGGTAACACTCATGACAGGATAATGATGCAATAAACATTCATTTAATAATATAGAGAATGTGAAGCTGCCGTCACACAGTAATGAGTTCTAGTCTGGTTTGTTTATTTCCCGCTGCATTTCGGCTAGTGAGTTTAAGGCAGTATTTTGATTTTCTGTCGTGGTTGTGAAAAATGTTGCCATTGTAGGTCATTCATGCTGCATTGAGGATTTCTATAGGAACTCACATCATCGTTCAGGGAGAAAATTAGACAGTGTAATGCGCTTCTTTTCTACGCGCAAGGGAAGCAGGTTTAGGACGTGACGGAAAGAAGCCGGATAGCAAATCAAGTAATAATGTCACTGATTAAACCCACTGCCTATCACTCAATAAAATAATCACATTGCTGAGTGCATTTGAAGGTTTTGTATTTTGTTTGGGTTTAATAATTAACATTACATTTGCGAGTATGGCTCATACTGGCTTTGTGAATTAGCATAACTTGCACACAGCCACTTCAAAATTGTTCAAAAGATTCTCTGGGTTTGATTTTGGTTGTCATTTGCTGAAATAAATACAAAACAAATACAGTTTCTCAGTGTCTGTCCGCTGAATGTGACACACTCCGATTCTCCTCCAAGGGAATATGGGAAAGTGACAACAATAAAGCTTCAGTTACATTTCACCTGGTCCTTTCCAAAAAATGAATGGATTGACTTCTGTCAGCATGTTAAAAACATTTTATTTGGACATTTCAAGTGGTTCCTATCCTTTCAACTGATAGCGATTCCTATGTAGAAAATTGCTTCCAGCCCTTCCAACATTTCGTGCCACAGCACCCCTCTCTTCATTGCTCCGCCCCCTAAATGCACAAACCCTCAATGTAAGAGTGGATGTCTCTTTATCATAGCTGAAGTGAAGCAAAATGCTTCACAAAAATGATGAACGAGCAACAAGGAAGAACAAAAAATGTACACAGTTCGCCAGCAGCACACATGCTCCAGACAAACAATGACTCTTAAAACTGTCCTGTTACTATAGCTAGCATTACAACAACAGCATATGATTCTGTGAAACAAAGCAAAACCAATGTTTCTCACGTATGGAGCAGAAACAATGCGACATTAGTGTCTGTTTCTCTCCAGCACTAGATTAACTAGATTTCTAATATTAACTCGAGTCTAGAGCTCTTGCCTGATCGTAACCCTTCTTTTAGTCATATTCCTCTGACCTTTTCTCTTTTGTAATGTCTCTCATCCATCTCTCTTTCTACTGTTTTTCTTCAAATCTCCCTCTTGCTCACTCTCCTCCCCCGTCATGAGTGTTCCCGCCCCTTGCTGCTGATAGGCTACAAGTGTGTTGTGGTGCAATGTCCGATCCACATTCAACAGTTTTTATCAGAAATTGTTTACTACACCTTTAAATGTAAAGTGCCACATAGGGAATTCTTGGAATGTCAAATTAAGTTTTTTTATTCTATTTAATGAGGTATTTATATAGCGCTTTACTATGTACTAATGTGCACCCAAAGCGTTTTACATTCTTGTCAGAGTTCTCTTCTCAACCTCCATCAATGTACAGCTTAGTTTGGATGATGTGACGGCAGCCACAGAACAACGGCGCCAGTGCTCTCACCACACACCAGCTCTAGGTGGAGAGGAGAGAGAGTGATCGAGCCAATTCAGTGGATGGGGATTATTAGGAGGCCATGATTGATAAGGGCCAATGGAGGGAATGTGGCCAGGACAGCAGGGTTTCCAGAAGTGCCATGGGATTTTTAATGAACACAGAGAGTCAGGACCTCGGTTTAAGGTCTCTTCCGATGGACGGTGCTTGTTACAGTATAGTGTCTCCGTCACTACACTGGGGCATTAGGACCCGCGCAGGGTGAGCACCCCCTGCTGGCCTCACTAACACCTCTTCCAGCAGTAACCTAAGCCCTGTTTCCACCGAAATTACCCGGAACAATTTGTCCAAGGAACTCTTTTTCCCCCAAACCTGCTGCTGTCTGCGTTTCCATCGCGGTTTAAAGAACCGTCACGATTAGTCCGGTGACATAGGACTTTACAGTTCCAACTGCAAATATATTTAATAAAGCCTGAACCTCGTCGTCAGCCCATCGGTCGTATTTTTTAAACTTCATTGTTGATTCGAAAAGGAATCAACTTTTACTGCACACACCGCAACAGACTTTTAAAAAACAGTGGTTGAAATAAAATGCTCCGTCGAGTCGACCAATCAAAATGCTGTGTGAGCTCAACCAATCAACATGTTCAGTGCCCAAGTCCCAACCCCGAAAGTTCCTGAACTTTGAAAAAGTACTACCTCGCGAGCAGGGCCGTTTTGAGGGGGACATTTTTACCCGGAACCTCATTTAGACCCTGGTCCCGGTGGTCGAAACACACTGAGTACCACCCCACATCTATTGTTTTCACTGTAAATTATAACATGGGTGTCACTAGGCCCTTTTTAGGGGGGCTTCAGCCCCCTAAAAAATGTGTGATTAACCTTTCAAACATATGAAACTGGCGGGAGGCTTTGGCTTCGTCCTGTTTTTTAATCAGCGTTAATCAGCGTGTTCTTCAATCCGCTGTGGCGGCGAATAGAGCGCATGTCAGAAGCAGAGGTATGTCTGTCACAGCTCGTCAATGTCAAAATATTTAAAAGAAAAACAAATCAAATCAGAGTAGGCGGGCTTTATGCTCACACAGAAGCTGCTGAGGCTGAGCACGAATTTTAGCAGCAGGACTCGACGTCAAGTGCGAGATATGTAGCTAAACTAAACGTTTCATTTGACAGCTGCTTCTTTAAGTCAGAAATGTTAAAGGGTAACTAAACCCCTGCTCAGAGCTTAACTCCACCCACTGGCAATTTTCAGAAAATGCTGGAAAAGTGGGCAGAGCCCAGCGGAGACAGAGGGGATGAACCGAGGGCGGGGCTGAGTGGAGGGTGTGCACCTGAGACCTGCAGTGACGGATTGATTGACAGCTGTCTGACTCGCGAGTCGCAAAGATGGAGAATGACTGGAGTGACGCCAGCTTTGCAACAGAGCGGTCATTCTCCTACCTTCACCTGAAGTGGAGGAGGGTGGATTGTCTGTAACAGACACAAACCCGGAGCCTTATCAATGCGAGCCGCTGCTCAAACTGCGTTAACTCCCGATGCCGACGATGCTAGTGAAGCAGCCGCGCAAGAGAACTGACCTAATCTATCTGCGTCCGTGGCAACCACTTGCGTGTCTCATGTATGAAAATTATCTGTACACATGACGGGCGGCAATAATATCGCAAGAAAAGCCTGACGTGTACTGACAACTGCATTATTTAACCGTATTTTCTTCAATACAATGTTAAAGCAAGTGTCAAGTGAGTTTCATTCATAATGTTTCCACTTCATGTAATATGACAGTTCATACTGGAGTGAAGCCGTTCTCATCGTGTGATTGGGGGAAACATTTCTGAGGGCGTGGTGAGCTCGTGCTAGGGGCGCGGATAGTGAGCCGTTGGAGGTACCATCCTACGTCACGATGTGCCACAACGTCCAATAGGAAAATTCAACTGCAGTAGCCACCGTTCAACCCTAAGAGGGCAGCACTTTGGCGGTTTTACACCATATTTTATAGAATTAAAACACTTTATACTCAAATGTCAAAACATTTACTCGAATCAATGAACAGCATTAATAAAGCCCCAGTATTACAGATCATTAACTAAAAAAAGTTGGTTTAGGGTTTAGTTACCCTTTAAACAAATGACAAAAAAATTCAGCCAAATTAATAAACATTTGTCTAATTTCGCCATTTTGATTTGAAATAGGCTTATGTAATGTAATCTATAATATAATTAACAAACAATAACTATTAACAAAGCCGTTTCCCTCAGATTAGGCATTAGATTAATAGTAATGAATGTGTGCACATTGTAAATTAATAATTCCATTTGTAGCTCTCAGTAAATGAGAGCGCTTGTATTGGGCATAAGATTAGTAATGAATGTGTGCATATTGTGAATTAATTTTAATGAATTGAGTTACCTAGCTTTCCTGTTAGCCTTCGAAAATGATTCATAAAACATATAAATATCAGTTAAACATATGTTTACTTTCTTAACTGAGAAAAATGGAAAAAATGTATCAGTCATACCTGCCCACTGACATCAAGCTATTGTTATCTAATTTTTTGGCGTTCAGAACATATTAAAATGCACATACAGTATATAGATCATAGACATCAACATTTTCTCGAGGGGCCATGCCCCCGAAACAAAATAATAAACAGCCAATATCCCAATATGCATACTAATAAGCTACTAATTAATAGTGAAAATTGGACCCTAAACTAAAGTCTTACCAATTTATTTTATCCATACCCTCACTGGGGGCTGAGCCCCCCTAAAATGAAAATCCTCGAATCGTCCCTGAATTATAAGATGACTTCCAAAAAAACGGTAAATGTGTATGTTACTGTTATATAAAATGCCACGTTAGATTTATACGTTTTTTTTTTTAACCATATATAAGGAAACTTGCTGTTAAACAATTAACAGGTTTTACCATAGCATATTTTATCATTACATTTACATTTAATGATTTTGGCAGACGCTTTTAATCCAAAGCGACTTACAAATGAGGAGGGCAATAGAAGCAATCAGACCAACCAGGGGCAACATCATGCAAGTGCTGTAACAAGCCTCAGTTAGTCTAGCACAGTACACATAGGTTTTTTTATGTAAAAAGAAAACGAATAGAATAGGTAAGTGCTCGTCTTAATCGGTCAGGAGCTGCTGGAAAAGACGTGTCTTTAGACGTTTTTTAAAAATGGCTTCAGACTTGGCTGCTCGAAATGAGATAGGTGGGAACAGTCCAGGAAAAGGTCAGTGAGAGTGATTTGGTGCCTCGTTAAATGTTCAATCACTATTTACAGTGATAAGACTTAAAAAGAGGGGCAGCATTCTTTATCATTATTGTCAATTGGTGCCTGTTTTCCACAATTGTACCTGCTTATAAGTGAGAACATTACAAGCGCATAATTGTTTACTGTATATTAAAACGGGGACTGAAAGATCTACACCCTTCACATTCACAACGAATGTGAATAAAACTCTGCAGGGCCTGTTTTATTGATGTTGATGATCTCATAATATGAACACTCATTATGAGGGTAGTTGAAAGGCTAATAAAAAGCGAAGTACAAAGACTATTTAGACAATGCAACATAAAGGTGACAAGGAGTAAAAGGCAGTAGATACGGACTGAATTCTTGTTCCCTTTCAGGCGGTTACGTTCAACGATCAGGGAATGAGGGTTACACATGTAACCGAGACGTTTTGTGGAATGACCCATGCAAAACAAGTTTTATTTTGTATTTCTATCAGAATATTAAACTGCAGTTTTGTAGGATGTCAAGTGCTGTTTGCTGTACAAATGATGAGGCATTTGCTATTCAGTGCCCCATAGAGGTGCTTATAAACAAAAAGCCATTTGTAAGTCAAGTATTTGAGATGTGCATCCGAGCATCAGAAGAAACACACCGAGAACCACTATATAAACAATTTCGAGCAGATGTTCATATGCATCTTCTCTTGCACATCAATGCGCAACTTTTGAGCATCTGTTTACAGTCAGCCTTTTCTTTCCAGCAGGTTGTTACCAAACTATAATTTCTCTATCATGCTGGTGCATATACCATACTTATAGTTTGTCGCCATAAAGTTTTGTTTTAACTCCTCTCTAACAATTTATTTTGCTTAAATTGTGATTTGTTTATACCTTGGAACTCTTACTAGAGTGATATTCTTTTCTTAAGGTGACTCTAAACTTCTGATTCATCATATAATCATAAAAAAAGTATTTTCGTGTTGGCTATTTTTATAAGAGCCTCTGACTCATTATTTTGCACAGTGATTTGGTTTATCAGGATAGAACCGTATTATTATGCCTACAGCAAATCTTATGATTCCCTTTAAAAAAGTAATTGAAGAAAAAAAACGTATTCCCTTATCAATCATACAAAATCAGTTAAATCACTTTAAATAGATGAAGTCGTGTTAATTATATGGAGACTCATTAAACTTTGTATGGAGTCAGGTTAATCCGTTCTAACACTTTATCCTTTTACTTGGAACCAGCCGGTTTCGGAACGCTCCCATTCGGTTACATCAAAGAATGTTGATAGAAAAGGTGTGTTTCTGTATTTCGGTATTCACTAGAAACTCTCTGGTTCAGACAGATTAAAATCAGTAATAATCTATTTTTCCACAGATCCTAAAGGAAAAGAGTCTCTTTTTGAATCTGTAGCGCTAGCAGTATATATTTCCACTCATATCAGGAAGTTGAGGTGA
The DNA here is from genome assembly GCF_949357685.1 of Gobio gobio. NCBI lineage: Eukaryota > Metazoa > Chordata > Actinopteri > Cypriniformes > Gobionidae > Gobio > Gobio gobio. The sequence continues at coordinate 43,419,289 of NC_137116.1, read as the reverse complement.
TCATCCGGCAGTTCAAAGTCTTCTGTTCAGGTTTTAGATGTTTTCCAAGTGGATTCATTCTGTTCTCGCTCTGTGTGGATAAAAAATGCTGTGCTCATGCACACAAACTGCACTCAGCAGCACATCAGCCTGTCATCCCTCCATGGCAACAGCAGTGAAAGAGAGCTTAGAGTATGTGATTAAACACTGCTTCTCGTGTGGATGTTTCAAACAGCACTCTACAAAACCACCGCTGCCCCTGACTTCTGCATAAAGTCTGGCCCATTTAAGCTCATTACAGCCAAGAACTACAGCCCACTTAGACAAGAAATGACTGTCTGGTGTGCAAAATGAGAAATGACCAGCTATAGTTTGCTTTTTTTACATGACGTTTAGGGGTCAAAACGAACTATTTTTTAAAATGCACATTAAGACACCACTGCGAGGTTCACAAATAAAGAAGCAAATATTTTTTTTTGTTTTCTTGGTGGCACAGCAAGTAAGAAGTGCAGCCTATTGAAGTAATGATGCATAAACATTGAACTTGCAGTTCACAGTAAGCTAGTCATATTTCATGTTGATGCAGTAGCTGCTCTTTAAAATAAATGAATTCAGTGGAGGATTCATCAGAATGAGATCAGATTGATTCTTTTTAAACTATTAATTCATGTTGCCTCAACAACCCAAAAAATTGCAGTATATTTTTTATGACGACAACTTTGAATGAAATTTTCAACCAACATTACATTACCAACACAACTATATTGAGTTAGAGGAACCTAAAGGTGCAGTAGATGATTCTCTACAGAAACATTTTTGTTATGCTGATTGAAAGTCATAGGGTGACCAGATGTCCCGTTTTTCCCGGGACAGTCACATATTTCAGCTCTATTTTTAGTGTCCCGACTTATTAAGAAAAAAATCATGTTTTGTCCCATATTTTATCTTTCCTAAAATTTCTTAACGATTGGGTAATCATAGTCATAGAACGAGTAGTACACTCAAAAAAATAACTCTTTGAATGAACATAAAAAAATCACGGAAAGTATTTCCACATGATTAACTTGCTTTATTTCAGCATTATGCAATTCTGTTTTTCCAATTTAATGTACTTACGTTGGGTCAACTTAATGTATTAAGATTGATTCAACTTATTTACTATGGTTAGGCACAGCTTAATTTAATAGTGTCAACCCAACTAATTTGCAATGTTTTGGACCAACTCATATATTTAAGTTAGCCTAACAAAAGTGCTTACTGCTGAAAGAAAGCCATTTAATCACATGGAAATCCTTTCCATGATTTAATTACATTAATTCAAAGATGTGCACAGTTGGGTGAAAACCAGATATATGTCAGTATATTACTTGCATGAATTTGGTCTTAAAGGGGCAGTAGCCTAATTAAATATTTGTCATTAATGTTAATCAAACAACAAAATATTTTAAATAAATGTATACATGGTAAATAAACTGTATCTGTTTAAAAAAAAGTTAAATAAAAGTTATTTATATATATATATATATATATTTATTTATTTATTTATTTATTTTTGATCAGTTTAATGCATCCTTGCTTAATTTTCTTTTTACTTTCCCCAAACTTTTTAATAGTTGTGTATCATGATTTCAAACAAAAAGATAAATATTTATTAGCAGCAACAACTATTTTCAAGATTGATAATAATATGAAAGATTTCTGATCACCAAATCAGCCTAGTAATGGCTGAAGACTAGAGTAATGGCTGTTGAATCTCAACTCTGCCATGACAGGAATATATATATTTTTTTATTTGAGTAATATTTCTCAATATTACTTTTTTTTTTTTAAACTAAATGCAGCCTTGGTGCGCATAAGAGACTCTCAAAAGCATTTTTTTTTTTAATCTTAATTTTTCCATTTGGCCGGTGTTTGTGTGATACTCTTGTGGTGCATCATTTACATCAAGTTCTGCCCACCAAGGAACTTGTTTATTGAATTTAAGAACTCATATTTTTCACACTTCTGACATGGCATGAGCGCACCACCATTTTCACAATTTGCACGACCCACTTATTCCCACAGTAGGAAAATGGCTGTATTAGACGGTCTGTGAACAGCCCATTGGCAGTCCGTGGGTGGTCTGTGGGCATGCTGAGACTACAACCTACAAGACGCTTCCTAAATATATTACCACACAATGACCAGAACGCACATTTCCCAAACACATCACCACACTTAAAGGGATAGTTCACCCAAAAATGAAAATTCTGTCATTAATTACTCTCTCACACACACACACACACACACACACACACACACACACACACACACACACACACACACACACACACACACACACACACACACACACACACACACACACACACACACACACACACACACACACACACACACACACACACACACACACACACACACACACACACACATTGTTACAAAACCGTAAGACTTTTGTTCATCTTGGGAACACAAATGAAGATGTTTTTGATCAAATCGTAGAGCTTTCTGTCCCTCCATTGCCAATGGAGGGACATAAATCTCTCAGATTTCATTAAAAACATCTTCATTTGTGTTCTGAAGATGAATGAAAGTCTTAGGGGTTTGCAATGACATGAGGGTGAGTCACAAAAAATAAGTCACTAAAATGAGTCACAAACACAATTTAAACTAACGTAATTTTATGTTTACTTGTGCAAACATTACAACATTAAACACTCATTCATAACATTTAGGAACTGTTATAACGGTGCAGTTATTGATGAGTTTGTTGCGTTTTGGTTTAGAAGACCATGGGGAATTTAGCAAAAGTAGATCCTTAATCAGGGAAGTGCTGGCAAGAGAAGCCGGTTTTATTTGAACAAGATGTGAACCAATACATAGAGCACATTATAAATCAGCGCCATCAGTCAGCGTGCACTCTAAGGCCAATCCATCACCTCAGTGACACTTGAACCCATAAGTATAACATTGGTATCCAAGGGCGCTGTTCACTTTGTTCATTAGAATGTGAAAATGAGCTGATCTCACATCAGCCAGGTTACTGAAAGAAAATTCAAACAAATGACTGGCATATAGACCCAAACGCAGTCAACTATTCACTTCATGCCAGTATTTTATGAAGCCTTGGTGCCTCTCAGGAACTGAGGATTCTGACTTAATCAGCTATTATGTATCATGTTTTGCTTGAGCTCGGTGGAGAATATTTGAAGGCGAGTACAAAGAAACTCGTATGAGTCAAAGAAAATCTTTTTCTTAGCTCGCTCTCAGTAAGCACAGTCGAAACAGCTTTATGACCAGCAGGAGTACGCAGTGTAGTTTCTAATAAATACAGCCCTTAGGAGTTTTGTGCATATTTAACATTCAACTAATTAAAGCCCTTCAAAGATGTATGAAACGGCATGATGCAAACCGAGTTTTAGAATTTAAAGTCACAGTTTTAGAAGAAAAACACCTTTAGGTCTTTTTAAGCTTGGTTAGAAATTTAGATAATGTAGTGCACGATTCATACGAGGCAGGATTTTGCAAATATAACTTGACTAAATGTCAGTGTTTTGCCTCAACAAACTTCAGTTACATTAAAAGGCAGTTTGTTAATTGAGTCAGGCACTCACAGAAAACAGATGATGTAGAAAAAAATTGACATTTCCATTGCAGGACCTCCTCAGGGATCTCTCCCTCTTTCTTTGGCCATGTAATTGGGTTGTGTCGAAGTGTATTGCTAAGACAGACACAAGCTTTGTTAGACAATTTAATGAAGGTAAAGCTTTTTGTATGTGGAGCTAATCTGTCCTGATTTATTGGAGAGCCAACAGAAAACACACATAGCCTACATTAAATCCAAATGATGTGGTTGATTGGTGGCCGTCACTACTGAAAAGGCCACCTTAGTAGGTTTATTACTGGCACAAAGTACTTGGTAAAGCTGGTGGTAGTTATATCAGTCTTTGTGGTGAAGCTATACTGTAGTTGACATAGATGTCAAGAAACATAAAGGGACAGTTTACACCACAATTCTGTCATTTACTCAACCTCATGTCATTTCAAACCCGTATGAACCCATTTCTCTCTTTGTAATTACAGTGAACCGGGAATTATGCTTTCAGACTTCAAAATAGGTCTGAATGAATCAATTATTTATGAGTCGAGTCGGTTGATCCAGTTCCCAGTACTTGAATGCAATTGTTCACATCATACTGATCTGGTTCATTGATTCAATGGGTTCATGGTTCAAGAAGTTATTAAAAATTCATCTTTTTCAAAAGTGTTTATAATGTTTAATCCATTTGGTTTATTCCTGTGTATTCTTCTGGATGTTTAATTGTTTTGATTTCAGCATTTTTGAGTGTGAGAATAGCACTTTTTAAATTATTTTTTTTTGACAATACATTTTGATTAAAAGTTTGTTTCTCACACAAAACTATACACCAATCAGTGACCAATATTGTGTTGGTCCCCCTTTTGCTGACAAAACAGCCCTGACCCATCATGGCATGGACTAGACCCCTGAAGGTGTGCTGTGATATCTGGCCCCAAGATGTCAGCAGCAGATCCTTTAAGTCCGGGAAGTTGCAAGGTGGGGTCTCTATGGATCGGACTTGTTTGTTCTGCACATCCCACAGATGCTTTGGAGACTAAGTCAACACCTCAAACTCGTGCTCCTCAAACAATTCCTGAACCATTTTTGCTTTGTGGCAGGGTGCATTATCCTGCTGAAAGAGGCCACAGCCACCAGGGAATACCGTTTCTATGAAAGGGTGTACATGGTCTGCAACAATGCTTAGGTAGGTGGTACGTGTCAAAGTAACTTCCACATGGATGGCAGGACCCAAGGTTTCCCAGCAGAACATTGCCCAAAGCATTACGCTGCTCTGACCCAGTCGTCTAGCCATCACAATTTGGCCCTTGTCAAACTTACTCAAATCCTAATGCTTGCCCATTTTTCCAGCTTGTAACACATCAACTTTAAGGACAAAATGTTCACTTGTTGCCTAATATATCCCAACCACTAACAGGTGCCATGATGGAGAGATAATCAGTGCTATGTACTTCACCTGTCAGTGGTCATAATGTTATTCCTGATCGGTGTATGTGAGACTATCATATGACTTCAGAAGACTTAGTATAGTGCCTAAATTGTATGATATTTTTACTTTCGTGTCCTTTTTGAAGTTTAAAATCTCTAGTCCCCATTCATTGTAGTTTTGGGTGAGCGATTCCTTTTAAGAATCCAGGACACCAACACACCATGTTGAGGATCAGCATCCAAAATAAAACACGAATGTCTTTTTAGCATGTTTTTAACAACTTGCCTTCTTTTCTAAATATCACATATTCAGTATCAGATCTACAGCCCATAGCATATCCAAACTAAACTTGATCCGTTTTGGTAAACACTAAAGGTGGGAAGAGGTGTGGGGACAGTCATGGATACGGAATTAGTTTGAATTCATTGCTGTATAGTCCACAGGTCATAGGCTCGACTAAATCATTCCCGAAAAGCTATAAAAAAAATGTCACAGCACAGATTTAAGGCATTCTTAGCATGAACGTTCCCTTTAATTCTCTCTCTAGCACTTCGTCTTCTCATTCTTTTTCCATACCACCACGCCCGACTCATTTTCACTCTTTCTCTAACCCCATCCTTTCTGAGGCTGACATTTAGAAAGGAGCCTGTCCGTGTGTGCGTGTGAGTGTAGGGAAAGAGAGTGATCATCTCTGCTTTATAACTTTAGCCATACACCTTATTCACCCAGCTTCTGTCAGAGAGAGAGAGAGAGAGAGAGAGAGAAGTGTGGACCGCTCACAGTTAAACATCAGCTGCTTTAAACAGCATTTATTCGGAGATTCTGAGGGATTTTCATCTGAACAATCTCTCTGGCATTTTTGCATTCATCCCGTCTCCTTTGACACTTCTTTCATGCTTTCAAAACAATGCCAATCACTGCGTGTGTGGTGTACTCACTGAGCTATATTTAATAAATTGCTGTTTTGACAATTCTGCGCCACGTTTCCTCTTCTTATATGACGTGTGTGCAATGGCCTTTCATAGTGAGCCTAAAGGAACTTCATTTAGAATTGTGTGTTTAAAAGATTATCCAGTCAACCTTGATCCTACTTCATCCTTATTATCTCACAGTAGCTGAGTGTGCCAAGATTGTGAACACTGAATAATGTTTTGGGTCTCTGACATAGAAAGAATTTGAAATGGTCTCTCTCTGCCTGGAGAATATATTTATATATATATTTTTTTTTATTTAACATTTGAATGATTAAATATAGCCTGATTTGAAGTCTATTTTTAACAAGGGTTTGCAGTAGTTTACATGATTCATCATCATCAAAAAAAAAAAATCTTTCTCAAATTACACTATTGTAACATGTCTCTTTTAGTAACGAGGGAGTGTTGGATCCAAATACACTAGACACATTTATTTAGACAAAACAGCTAAAGAAAATCCAGGCAGACAACAGGATATTCCAGACATGGGAGAACAAAAACTAAACAGAACTAAAACAAATGTGCACTAACTTCCATTAAGGACAACACCAGACAAAGGATAAGCGAAACACTGGAGTATTGTGACGTAGCTGCTTTTATAACGTGGGAAGGTTGGATCCTTGTGCAAACAAAACATTTATTTCAACAAAACAATGAAAGTGAATCCAGGCAGAAACAGAATAGTCATGACACAGGTAAAAACAGAACTGAAAAGTGCACATGTAACATCCAGGGTTTTTCCTGGGTCAAAAATGGTCTTCGGTGGTGGTTGACACACACACACACACACACACACACACACACACACACACACACACACACACACACACACACACACACACACACACACACACACACACACACACACACACACACACACACACACACACACACACACACACACACACACACACACACACACACACACACACACGTGATCTGCGAGCGCAATACTGACAATAAATTTAAAAAATGCTAGTAATTTTGATCATCTTATTTTGATATCTCATATGTATGATCTCTTACATCGATGTTTATTTCTTTTGTTCCTCATTTTTTACACTATTTACAGATAATTGTTTTAATATTGATATAATCATATCAATATTAAAAAGTAGCATTAAAAATGAACAAACAGTCAAATTTTCTGCCATATGCAATGTAATAAAATGATCAGCTAGCTAATAACAACTTTGTTCTGGTTTTACCTCACTCCAGTCTAAATGATTGTAGGCTATTTATTTTACTACACATTGTCAACAGAAATAAGCTGAAATACTGTTGATAATTAAAAATTATTCTTACTATCCACTCTTGCTAAATTGGGTGAGCACACTTGTGTTCTCATTTCAGATGTGTTCTGAGAAAATTCATAAACTGATTCGTTAGTTCAGTGTTGGACAGATCAGTTGTTCTAACCAGTCGTTAAAATTATTTGTTTCAAAGGAGTCATTAGGTCACGAATCGGACAATTAGCAGACACATTGTGTGCGAATCCCGTCTGTTAGAACATCGCGAAAGATGTCAACACAGAAAACACTTCATAACTGAATATAATTTGTTTCCCGTTTATTGAAAGTATGCTTTATATCAGCTGGTCAGAGAAGAGTCAACGTTTTTTGAGCACAATTCACACCCAGCGGCAATTGCCCGAATGCGCCACGTGTCACTCAGTGAATGACTCTGTCACTCAGTCACAAGCACAGCATCTATTCTACATCACTCATAAATCACAATAACTCATCAAATTAGGCTTTGGCGGGACAAAAATTTTTTTGGCAGCTGCCAAAAAAAAGATATTAAACACTGGCAGTGCGTCCGAAATTGCGCGATGTCTGAGTAGGTACTACATTTGAATTTGAACTTACTTCACAACCGTAAAAAAAATTATGTTCTATATGTGTGTATCATGAAATTCGGATGTACTACATTCCCCATGTTGTCATTATCATGTGACCTACCAGCGTCAGTTACATCGCTTCACCTCCATTTATAAATCCTCTGCCGTGGCCTCATGGGATAGTAAAGTGTCCATCGAATGCGCACTTCAGAATCTCGCCGGAAGTAGTAGGTCATACAGAGACTTTCCGCCTATTGTTTTTTCGCAATACTATGTATTTGGAGATACTACTCTGTTTGCGTACTGTTTTTCGCAAACTATATAGTTGGGAAGTATCCAATTTCGGATGCAGAATGAGGTTTAAATACACAAGTTAACAAGGGCTGGAACAAGGAACTGGTGCGGGAAAAGAGAAGCTATGGTAACTAACAAGGGTATAACAAGCCATAAAAACAAATGCGGTGACTGAATATGTGTCCATGTGAGCGGACAATGTCCGAATTCATATATTTCATAAAACAGTAGGTGAAAAGTACCCAAGATTCTGAAGTGCGTGTTCGATGGACACTTTACTATCCCATAAGGCCACGGGAGAGGATTTGCGACTGAAAGTGAAGTGACGCAACTGACACCGTAAGTCATGACAATGACAACATGGTGGATGTAGTACGTCTGAATTTTATTCATTTACACACATTTCATATCGCAAAGTAAGTTTCAAACCACATGTAGTAACTACTTTAAATGATGTAGTTTCAATAAGCACATCAGCAAAATAAAACAAGAACTAATCACAGGAAGAGCAGAAACAATAGGAATAAGAATATGCTTCAGAATAAAAGTCCTTAAACATAAGACGGGAATCATAACAACTGTACTGTTACATCTCCATCTTAGTAAATATTGACTATAGGCCTTAGATATGGCCGTAGCCAGCTATGAGGTCACCGAGGTCTGGACCTCTGTATTTTCCTGAGGTGTATACAATAAATGTTGTGAAATAATTGCCTAATAAAGTATTAACACTACTTTAGTGCTGCAAGGATATTGCACAGCACCAAGATCGTTTCATCTGAGCTGCCTCTGCGGTCTGTTACCACTCGTCAATGTCAAATATTTGAGATGACCAATCAAATCAAAGTAGGCGAGCTTTATGTTCACAGAATCTGCTAAGCACGAATTCCAGCATGACGCTTCAGTCATAAAGGACGAGATAAAAAGTAGCTAAACCAAACATTTTATATTTGACTGCTGTTAAACGACCAACAAAAATAATTTGAAAATAGGCCTATATAATTTGCGTGATTCATGTAATGTAATAATTAGTCAATGTGAGGGGACATTTAATGAAGTCGTTTTCATCATATTAGGCACAAGGTTAATAATGAATGTGTACATATTGTGAATTAATTTAATAAACATATTTACTGAGCGTTCGTAGCCTTCAGTAAATTAACTAAAAGTAAAATAATTAATAAAACATATAGGCTAAATATCAGTTTCCTACCTATGTTGACCCTATGTTTCCTTTCTTCACTGACACAGACGAAAAGGAAAGACTTTAGTCAAAACTCAGCTTTAGGAGGGGAAGAGACAGGGCAAGTTAAGGAGACCGAGAGAGAAATAGAGATGAGGAGAGAGCAGGTATTGACAAATCATTTTCTTGAGGGAGCCCCGAACCCCCCTATATAACTCAAATTTAGGACCTCGCTGAGGACTGTAAAACCCTGCCTAAGGCCCTAGCCTTAGGATACTGGTGGATGTGGTCACATAAAGTTTAATGGAGGCGATTTTAATATGATTTTTTTCAAAACTTACTCAAAACTACTCAGACTTTAAATAAATAAAACATTAGCATATTGGTTGGCAAATGCTTAAATCATATCAGATTCTTTACTGCCCAGAAATCTTCTATATGTATGAGTGTAGTGTCAGGATACATTGAAAATGTAGCTGATTTTGCTGCTTTGAACCTTCAGGAGGTTTTTGCATTAAACTTCTCTCTATTGAGAGATACAGCTTGATAAGCTTCAAGATAGTGTACATGCCCGAAGCATCAGCAATTTATTATATATGAAGGAAACACAGTTAAAGCGGCATGAATTATTGTGATTCGATTCTCTGTTCATGCTAGTTAAAAGTAATTTATTCAGGGTTAAACTTTATTTCGATCGTCCACTTTAGACATTCGACAAGTACACTCACCTAAAGGATTATTAGGAACACCATACTAATACTGTGTTTGACCCCCTTTCGCCTTCAGAACTGCCTTAATTCTACGTGGCATTGATTCAATAAGGTGCTGAAAGCATTCTTTAGAAATGTTGGCCCATATTGATAGGATAGCATCTTGTAGTTGATGGAGATTTGTGGGATGCACATCCAGGGCACGAAGCTCCCGTTCCACCACATCCCAAAGATGCTCTATTGGGTTGAGATCTGGTGACTGTGGGGGCCATTTTAGTACAGTGAACTCATTGTCATGGTCAAGAAACTCATTTGAAATGATTCGAGCTTTGTGACATGGTGCATTATCCTGCTGGAAGTAGCCATCAGAGGATGGGTACATGGTGGTCATAAAGGGATGGACATGGTCAAAAACAATGCTCAGGCAGGCCGTGGCATTTAAACGATGCCCAATTGGCACTAAGGGGCCTAAAGTGTGCCAAGAAAACATCCCCCACACCATTACACCACCACCACCAGCCTGCACAGTGGTAACAAGGCATGATGGATCCATGTTCTCATTCTGTTTACGCCAAATTCTGACTCTACCATCTGAATGTCTCAACAGAAATCGAGACTCATCAGACCAGGCAACATTTTTCCAGTCTTCAACTGTCCAATTTTGGTGAGCTTGTGCAAATTGTAGTCTCTTTTTCCTATTTGTAGTGGAGATGAGTGGTACCCGGTGGGGTCTTCTGCTGTTGTAGCCCATCCGCCTCAAGGTTGTGCGTGTTGTGGTTTCACAAATGCTTTGCTGCATACCTCGGTTGTAACGAGTGGTTATTTCAGTCAAAGTTGCTCTTCTATCAGCTTGAATCAGTCGGCCCATTCTCCTCTGACCTCTAGCATCAACAAGGCATTTTCGTCCACAGGACTGCCGCATACTGGATGTTTTTCCCTTTTCACACCATTCTTTGTAAACCCTAGAAATGGTTGTGCGTGAAAATCCCAGTAACGGAGCAGATTGTGAAATACTCAGACCGGCCCGTCTGGCACCAACAACCATGCCACGCTCAAAATTGCTTAAATCACCTTTCTTTCCCATTCTGACATTCAGTTTGGAGTTCAGGAGATTGTCTTGACCAGGACCACACCCCTAAATGGATTGAAGCAACTGCCATGTGATTGGTTGATTAGATAATTGCATTAATGAGAAATTGAACAGGTGTTCCTAATAATCCTTTAGGTGAGTGTATAAGTAATATACACCAATCAAGCATAACATTATGAATATCCTAGGGTGTACATGGTCTGCAACAATGCTTAGATAGGTGGTACGTGTCAAACATCCACATGGAAAATGGCAAAACCCAAGGTTTCCCAGCAGAACATTGGTTCTTTCGGTGGTGGACAGGGGTCAGCATTGGGCACCCTGACTGGTCTGTGGCTATGCAGCCCCACACGGGCCAGCCTTCGCTCCCCACGTGCATCAATGAGCCTTGGCCGCCCATGACCCTGTCGCCGGTTTACCACTGTCCCTTCCTTGGACCACTTTTGATAGATACTGACCAGGAACACCTCACAAGAGCTGCAGTTTTGGAGATGCTCTGACCCAGTTGTCTAGCCATCACAATTTGGCCCTTGTCAAACTCGCTCAAATCCTTACGCTTGAAGAGATGAAGAGATAATCAGGTTTTTTTTATTCACTTCACCTGTCAGTGGTTATCCCTGATCATTGTAAACTATAATATACAGTTATATTATAACTATACTTCAACAACAGACCGTCTACTCATTCTCTAATGAGAGTTAGTTGACTTAGTTGCAAAGTTACTTTTTAGTTTGTAAAATGTCTGAAGTGGGCCATTGAAGTAAAGTGATACCTTTTCAGCTTTGGGAAAAAATATGAAAACCGAACGCGTCCACAAATCTCTCGCTTCCAACACCTTCTATAACAAAACACATGTTAAGGTGCAAACCTGCAAGGGCTGAAAGGGACAGAGGTAGATTTGGGGTCATTTGAAAAAGGGCTAGTGTTTTCACACTCAGATCTCATAAAGTGTCAGGACAGGAAAAAGACTTGGGTCTCACAGGTGACCAAAGAAAGAGCAACCGCTGCCGACATGTTGAACCTGACCACGGGGGTCATCGAAGGGGTAAGAAGTACTACTATACAACCCATTAACCACACTGATGTGAGTACATGCTGAAAACATGAGCTCAGGGAAAACGCATATATCAATGATTGCCTCTCTCTTTTAATTTAATGCATCCATTCTCTCTTTGTCTTTCCCTTCAAATGGATAAAAAGGTCACCAATGATTTATTTAAATACACCTAATAAACGAGTGTGATCGCCGATCCCACCGAAGGCACTCAAATAAACATTTTTATTGCTTATATACATCAGGGATCCTCTTGTTGTCGCTGTCAGTGTATTTTGAGCTCTTCAGCACACACTTCGGTTTCATTTTTGAGGTGATAAAGGACAAGTGAGCTGTCAGATGGAAGAGAAGAACAGAGGATGTGACAAGACACAGGGTTAATGGGTGTTTCCCCTGTAGCTGAATTAAAATAGATGCACAGATTTCTTCCTTCCCTGTTTGCATGCTATAGACACTGGCTTGAGTCCATGAAACTCGCATACACAGGCTGGTATATCAGCTCCTGTCGATCATTTGCAGTGACGCATAGTGAGTTTTGAATGTAAACATCAAATTTCACCTTCGCATTGAATATGCAAGTTAATAAAATATTTGTCCCTGATAAATTAAAGTATGATGTTTAATTGCAGTAATTTGTGGCCCATTACAGACATCAAGCCCCTAAACCCTCCTATTTGCTGTTGCTTTGTCACAGCAAGTATCTAAGAATAAAATTCAATTGTTACAAGAAATATCAGAAAACAGTTGTTCATACCTTGTCATTTTTATGCTTCTGTAAATGTATCTTGTTTTGATGTGTCGTGTCATGTCGCAGAGCAGTGCAAGATGAGCAATTTAGGTTCAAAAGTATACAAATTTACTTTGCAAGCAAATGTTTTTGCTGTGTTAGTCAAGCTTTGGGCCGTGCGTAAGAACTAGGGCTGTAACGATTTGACCAAAAATAAAAACCTCGATTAATTGAACATTTGACCTCGATTACGATTAATGAATCATTATTTTGCTTTTTTTTTTTTTTTGCCCTCATAAGGTTTTTGAGTAAGTTCACTGATAAGGTTTGTACTGTAAATATTTTCTACTACTAAAGGTGGATTTTTTTTATCTAATGCAAACGTGCATTTCTTTGTGATTTTAAAGTACTTGAAGGAAACGGTTGACTTTCTGCAGTTATTGTCTATGGGGCAGATTTCTTCTTGTTGTACATCATATACAGATACATTAGCACATAGGCCTACATTACATTTATTTGAATGCATTAATGAGAGAGTGATTGTGTGTGTGAATTACTCATATACCGTCTCCATTCATTATGAAGCTGTGGTTTGTACTTACTTCAAAGGTATTAAAATGTATGCCTATAACAGTTGAGTTTCTAAGCTCCTTTAGTGACTTTACTTTAGTCACAGGACAGCGTTGACACTGCGTTTCTGCGCTGCTCTCTACGCGAGCTTCTGTCTGAGTGTTCGTTTGTCACAATATATCAGGCATTAGTTCAACATAATACACATCTGATGGTCGAAACTTGCTTTAATGTTCAAACTGGCAGGGCTTAAACCACCGACAAATGACAAACTTTGTGAGGACGCACTTGATAGAGGTCTGCCTTCAGGGCGCGCGCGTTTTCAGAGACGCGACACGGCTCGGCTCTCTGTGTCACAGAAAAAAGCTGACCACTGAACGGAGAAGTTTTCCGTATTGTTGTTTTTGAATAGTGCACAATCGCGTTAAATGTTGAAACTGGCAAGCCTTTAAAAGCATTTACTTGACAAACTTTATGAGCACGAAAGTGAAAGCGATCTGGCTTCGGGGCTTGCACGCGCTGTCTCTGTGTGTGTGTGTGTCAGCGCATAGGCTATAAGAACAGCAATTAACTGACCTGTATAAATGGTGTAAAACATGCAGTTACTATAGTGATTCTGGGCATTTATACACACACTGCTCCTGCATCTCTCTGTGTGCCTGCAAACTGCACTTGATGTGACTGACGGGCCGGAGTCACGTGAAAACCGAAATAACCGACATGGGAAAAATACGTTGGTTAGAGGTTCTGAATGTCGGTTTCGGTTATTTTTCGATTAATCGTACAGCCCTAGTAAGAACTGTCTTACAAAAAGACAAAACAACCGTAGCTGTTCACGTACACTTGCATTATTTCTCTAACAATTCAACGGCCCGTCGTCAGTTCATTGTTACATTTCCATAACCATGCCAAACTCTGAGACCTGTCATGACTGAAGTTTGTTTTTGTTATACATTTCATTTTATTTCAGTTAAAGGGATAGTTCACCCAAAAATGAAAATTAGCCCATGATTTACTCACCCTCAAGTCATCCGAGGTGTATATGACATTCTTCTTTCAGACGAACATAATCAGAGTTTTTAAAAAAGTCCTGGCTCTTCCAAGCTTTATAATGGCAGTTGCAATTGTTGCTCTGTTTGTGAAGTCCATAAAAAATGCATCTATCCATCATAAAAGCGATCCACACGGCTATGGGGGGTTAATAAAGGCCTTCTGAAACGAATCGATGCGTTTGTGTAAGAAAAATATGCATATTTAAAACTTTATAAAGTAAAGTTCCGGAACTGCAGAGGCACTTTCAACACTTTTTCCATAAATTGAATATGGAAGGCGATCGGCCGAAACTTTACTTTATATATTTATGGGAAAAGTGTTGAAAGTGCCTCTGCTGCAGACGTAGCGTAAGCATTTTGAACGGCGAGAGGCACTTTCAACACTTTTTCCACGAAAGGCCGGAACTTTACTTTATAAAGTTTTAAATATGCATATTTTTCTTACACAAACGCATCGTTCGCTTCAGAAGGCATTTATTATCCCCCCGGAGCCGTGTGGAGCAGGTTATTTGACGGACAGATGAATTTTTATGGACTTCAAAATCAAAGCAACAACTGCTGCCATTATAAAGCTTGGATTAGCCTGGACTTTTTTAATATAACTTTTTTATTTAAAAATAAAATTTTAATATAAATTTTATTCATCTGAAAGAAGAATGTCATATACACCTAGGATGACTTGAGGGCGAGTAAATCATGGGCTAATTTTCATTTTTGTGTGACCTAACCCTTTAAGCACTGGAAATTTGTATGGTTAACTAAAATAAACATGCAGGCATAGTGTATCAAAGTGTCACCTATTCACATTTATCACAGACAGTTAGTGATACCATGCAGGTCAGGCAGAATGGCTCTTTGAGACTTTGCTGACCCGAACGCACCCTGTAATCTGCGTCCTTCTGTTTTTTTTTCAAGTGTATTTCTTCGCTTTCAGTATTATGCCTGTTTCCATAGCAATGACTTTTTCTACACTTCAGCATTTAGACCTTTCCCAGGTGAGAACTGTGCTACACTCCAGACTCCAGAGGCCTTGTCGGGAATCTTAATCAAAGACAACATCAGATGTCGGGCAAATCTGAGGTCCGCCTCCACAGCCTGGAGATGAGATTATTGAAATTGCCTGGGCGAAGATCCCCACTTAAAAACGGCCGAAGGTGTTCCGTAATATGTGTCCATCTCTCCGTCTGCATGTTTATGAGTCCTCAGATCCGCTTGTACATCAAACATACACCCAACCTGATGTGTGCAGATAGAAATGCAAATATTTCAAAGTCAATATTCAGCTGCACTGTGTATGTGCGTGCCAAAGTGGTCATCTCTAGATGGCGGTGTGTGTTGGTGGGAGTGGTAATACGTCATGTCTTGCCCTTCAGAGTATATATGAGCAGAGAATTAATGCACAAGGCCAGGGCTCACACCTCCTCATTTGGCTCCTCTTTCTCGCTCACTCTGTCCCTGTCGTTCTGTTTTATTCTGTGTCCCTCTCATGCACTGTCTATCACCTGTGATTCTTCCCATCATCCTCTTATGGAAGTCTTCAACTGCCTGAACGAGAGCTCTGTGCATCAAATAACAGTTGAACGCTCTGTGTGTTTTTGTCTGGAGGGTATAAGGCCCAACTTGGGGCTTATTGTTGGCCTGTTACTCTTAAGAGGTTTGTAAGATAAGTGGCTGTTGAACTGAAAGCCTCACTAGTCGCAGAATGAGTGATGTAAAATGAGCTTTCTAAAGCAGCTGAGACTCTCAAACATTTCATACAAATCTAATTTTCACTCTGTATACTTCACCATAAACACCTGAAATGGAAAATAGATTCTCTGATGTGTACTAAATAATACCATCTGTTGCTCAAGTACCTATCCATGACTGCTCTACTGGTGTGCATACTGATATTTTTTTTTCATATTTTAGTCACATTTTATAAATTAAAGGAATTGTGGCTGTTGAAAAAAAGGTGTTTCTTAAAGGCTATAGACCTATTAAAGGGATAGTTCACTAAAAATGAAAATTTTACAATTATTTACTCTCATGTAAATTATTTAGTCTCGTGTTGTTGACTTTCTTTTTTTAGTGGAACACAAAATATATGTTTAAAAATGTCTCAAATTAGTATTCTTTTTCAGTTGGATCCAGTGTTGTATTGGACCCCATTGACTTTCATTGTACAGACAAAAAAGTTGAATGACGCTTCTACAGAAGAAAGAAAGCCATACAGGTTTTGGAATGATGTAAGGGTGAGTAAATAATGATTTTTGTGTAAATTCTCGATTTTTTATTTTATTTCAGTATATAATATTAATGAAATATAAAGCCACTTATAGAGAGTAAACTTTCAGGACTACTTCTTAACACGCTTAAAATGAAAAGTTTTAATTTTAAGTGCATTTTAAAGCATTGCTTTAATAATCTTTTGACATGCTTTAAAGAGACACTTATTTTGATATCTTGAATATCATACTAAAGCGCATGTAAAGTACTTGATTATGATTTTAGCTGTAGTTTGATATTTAAAAATACATGTAAAGTTAATCATTATTACAAATGTGTTATTACAGATATTTAATTACATGACATACAAGTTTCAATTTAAATTACATACATTTTTAATATAATCTATCATAAATTCTTTACAGTACATTCAACAGGACACTTTAACCATATTTCAAAGGCAATAGAAGTAATTATGAAATTACATATATTTAAAGGAACACTCCACTGTTTTTGAAAATAGGCTCATTTTCCAACTCCCCTCGAGTTGATTAGGATCGAGTTTTACTGTTTTCAAATCCATTCAGCCGATCTCCGGGTCTGGTGGTAGCACTTTTACCATAGCTTAGCATAGATCATTGAATCTGATTAGACCGTTAGTGTCACAGATGCATCAGCGTCAGACCTCTACACTCCGCCCATCCGCTCCGCTTCACCCGAGTTCTGATTCATCGCACCTGTGTTCATCACCTGTCCCTAATTCCCCATCACTGCACTTCCTGTTATAAGCACCTTCAGTTCCTACAGTCATTGTCAGGTCTCGTCGATACTACATCGCCATACTGACTCACTCACTCGATCCTTACCTTCAGAAGACTTACCTGTGTTCCTTCATCCGACGATCCTTCCTCAACCAGCCTGCCTTCTTCAGATCACCAGCCTTGAACTTTCACCATCCCGACTTCCATCCTGCATCAGATAAGAGACTCATTCAGAACACTTCATCAGTTACCGCTCCAGTTTATCTCATCACTTCTTCCTGTCTGCCGTGACCATTATATGTTTGTGTTAAATAAATATCCTTTCAACTTACCTGTTTGTGTCATTCAGCAACCCTGACAGTTAGCATCTCACTTAAAAAAAAAAACAGGCGCAATGATATGACGCAGTGCCTGAAAATAGTCCCCAGCCCGCTCCCTGTGCAAGCAGGTTGTCACGTTGGTTATGTTGATGGAAGTTAGCCTATTTTCAGGCGCTATGTAATATCATTGCGCCGCTGCACCCATGGTACAGCAGCAAAGTTCCTTAATTGATTTTATCGCAGGAATTAGAGTATAGTTCCTAGCCATATCAGCCTAGAAAATCGCAACTTTTTAATTTGCGTCTGTCTTAGTACACAATGTAAAGTTTTAAATAGGAAAAATATTGAAACTCTTTGGTAATTGTTTTGAGCGAGATGCTAACGGTCTAATCAGATTCAATGATCTATGCTAAGCTATGCTAAAAGTGCTACCGCCAGACCCGGAGATCGGCTGAATGGATTCGAAAACGGTAAAACTCAACTGTTTAACTCTAGGGGAGTTGGAAAATGAGCCTATTTTCAAAAAAAGTGGAGCGTTCCTTTAAGTGGATCAAAAAAGCACTCTGAACTAATTGCTTTTGATGTAAATTGAAACTATAATACATTTCCATTTAATTGTAAAAAAGATGCAGTTAAGTGTATGAAAACATTACATTCAGTTTCACTTATATAATAATATTTAAAAGTGTTTTTCACAAGGGATCTCTTTGAGTCTGCGTCTAGTATCTCCAGCATCATCATTTCGAACATTCTGCAACTTTCTGGTGACCAATCTATCAAACCTAAACTTCAAAGAGCTACAACTAGCAAAAAAGCCCTTTTGGGTACCCATTGTCCTGTTAACTATCTTGGTCTCACTGCTCATTGTGCTCAAATAGGCCCTTTTTGTTTCTCTCATCTCCAACGTTTCACTAGATAGAGGAGATGTCCTCTCTTCAGTCCGGTTGTCATGGTCACTGTCTTATTGTTGTGGCAGCTATTTGTGTCTCATGTTGTGTTCAAAGTGATTTGCAATTATTCCACCTTTCAAGGGGTTATTACAGCTCTGAATATTGAGAATATTGAGCATGTAATGCAGAGCATTCCTTGAAATATACAAGGCTGCTGTTCTTTTGTATGAGTGAAACAACAGTTAGTCATAAAAAAGTTAGTCGCAAAAAACAGATCTTGTCTTAACTGATTGTTGATTTGACCCTGGCCAAATATTATATTGGTTTTTCAAAGTGTTCCACTAATATTTACTGTGTTACGGGTTCAGCAGAAAGATCAATAAATCATTATGTAGTTTTACAGTTCTAAATATATAGCATTGATTAACCCCTCAAAATGTAAACATGGCTTGATGTATTGAGTTTTAGTGAGTATCTCATTAATGAAGTGACATTTGGGGATCAGAGGTCTGACATATGCTAAATAGACACTGCTAGTCAAAACTGAAGCTTAAACCCCTATGTATGGTTCAGGGTGACTGGATAGTAGAAATGTTCAGTGAAGCCATTATGTATATTTGTATCTGATGTGCCGGACACGTCCTGAAAAGGGAAGCCAAAGCCTATACCAGGTCCCAGTATAGCTCATAAACCCCACCCCCTCCATGTATTCTAATGGGTCGCAAGAAAAACTGAACAATCAAATTACACTTCAAATAATTTTTTTTCCAAAGATGGTTTCTGTTATTTTAGGTAGTCATAACGCTGATGTAATTTCAAGTGTTCGTTTTTCAAAAGAAGTTTGGGTTTAGTTAGTTATTTGATGCTTTAAAAAAGGAATGTTTGACATCATGATTGACAGCTTCTTTGAGCGAAGTAGTCACTGAGGCACAAAACAGACTTTTTTGGGGGATTTTCGGGAGGAGATGGGAGCTTTAGCTTTCATTTCTACATTTCCATAACTGTTTATTTCACACCGACATTGCACACAGACGCCGAGTTTTGATATCGCGGCTCTACTGCGCAGACTCAGGTCCCAAGGTCACTACTGTGCAGACGCAGGTCCCAAATCACGCAAGATATCAGTCCATATTTATAGTCCATATATATAGTCCATATTTGGACATTGGCGGCTTCACTTTTCTACAAAGGAAGATAGTGAAGGAGTGTCGTTCAACTTTTTTTTACAGCCTATGGTCTGTATCTATCAAATCTATTAACTAACTATTCAATTTATAGTTTCCATGTGATAAATACTGTATGCCTTGTATAATTTATAAAATGATTAGTCTTTTTATTATAAACATACACTACCGTTTAAAAGTTTGGGGTCAGTAAGATAAAAAAAAAGTTTAGGGCCTTGATTAAATTACAGTACTTTACATGTCGAGTAACCTGCAAAATACCAGAAGTGGCGCATTCCGCAGACAAGAATCTGTTTTCTAAGGGTGCAGGCTTGATATATTTACCCCATTTAAAAACTTATAGCATATATGCTATTGTGAAGGCTGTGATTCAATTGAAAAAAAAGATATGCCCTGTGGGGTTATATAGGCCTATGCGCTTTAATTATTTACATGCGTGTAGGTTACGTGCGTCTCAGAGCGGTTCCATATATAGTAAATGCTGCTCCACATGAACTGTTATCATATACATCCATGGAGCACGTCTCAAACTCCATCTCTGCTTATGTTGTGCGTTTGGGTCATCTGGGAACGTAATGTGCGCACATTTATCAGATAAATCAGGTAAATCATTTATAAACCTACGTCAATACGTGAGAATACATCAATAGCTTTCTAAATATGCGAACTGTTCATCAAGATTTCAAAATAAAAGTTTAAACCTCTGAGTTTGCATGTTTAGATGTCCACATATTCATGTTCAAGAAATGACAGTGGCTGTATCTTTTATATCGTAAAGAATTTGCGAAATATAAAAAATTAAGGTAACATTTGAATTAAATGTTGTTTGGCCAATACTCCAAATGGCGCTCACTGCAGCCAAATGATATCCAGCTCTACTAAATGGATGTAGGGATAGAGTTATGGGTAGGGTTAGGTTCTAGCTCTTCCTAGCCTGACAAGCCAGACCCACATCAAGATGTTGGGTCTGGGAACTCACCATTGGCAGGGCTCAATCTGAGGGGCGGGATAAATGGTTGTCTTTCAAATTCCCTCTGCACACAATAGGATAGCGCTACAACTAACCAGAGTAAAGAAGAAGGTGAAGCGGAGCTAGTTGATAGATTAAACTTTCGCCGTATCCGGTCTGAAAAACTGCTCGGGTTATGTATATAACCCATGTTCCCTGAGAAGGGCGCACCTGGTAGGCAATGGTAATTGCCTGGACAATCCAATTGCTGATTGTCTGAGTAGACGCAGGCAATCCCTTCCTGGGTGAGCCAAAACACACCAAAAGTTGTTGAGATCTCCTCCACTGTGCAGACTTCGCCAAATAAACTCAGAGAGCCCTAACTGGGCAGAGTAGGTAAAGTCTCCCCTCTTCCGCCGTCACGTGAGGCGGAGGATGGAATGCCTGCAGAACCAACGACCTGACCACCCTTGATGGCACCTTAGGCACGTAGCCCGGCCTAGGGTGTAAGATGGCTTTTACTCCGCCCGGGGCAAACTCCAGGCAGGTTGGTGTTACCGCCAAGGCCTGGAGATCTCCCACTCTCCTAAGAGAGGTAATGGCGAGGAGAAAAGCCACCTTAAGGGTCAGGTTCTTTGGTTCAGCTGACTCCAATGGCTCAAAGGGGGCCTCAGCCAAGACTTCTAGAACCACTGCCAGATCCCAAGTTGGAACTCTGGAACGAGCCGCAGGCCTCATCCTCCGAGCCCCACGGAGGAACTGTACAACCAGCTGGTGCCTACCCAAAGGCCCATCACTCATAGGAGCGTGGAAAGCCGCAATGGCAGCCACGTACACCTTGAGAGTGGATGGGGTTAGACCCGCAGAGAAGCGATCTTGGAGGAACTCCAGCACTGAAGCCACTAGGCAGTTAACTGGGTCCACCTCACCTCCCTGCACCAAGTGGAAAATACATTCCACTTGAGGCTGTACAGTCTCCTCGTAGACGGAGCCCTGGAACTGAGTAAGGTCTCTATCAGCTCTGCCGATAGGCCAGCCTCTAGGTACCTGGTCCCCTCAGGGGCCAGACCCACAGGTTCCAAATCTCTGGGAAGGGGTAAAATATCGTACCCGCCGCCTGAGATAGGAGATCCCTCCTCAGAGGAATCTCCCACGGCTGACCTGCTAGCAGAGCTATGATATCCGAGAACCAAACTCGAGTCGGCCAACGGGGTGCTACCAGAAGTAGGCTGACCCCCTGTCGCCGGACCCTCTCCAGGACTCCCGGGAGCAGAGCAATCGGGGGAAATGCGTACAGACGCAGCCTCGGCCACGTCTGAACCATGGCATCCAACCCCAGCAGGGCTGGATGCGTGAGGGAAAACCACAGATTTTCCAGACGTGAGTGACAGCCCTAAAAAAGTTAATACTTTTAATTATAATGTTTCAAAGAAATGCTGCTCTTTTGAATTTATTCTAGTCATCAAAGAAAAAAGTTATGATTTCACACAAAAAAACATTAAGCAGCACAACAACATCAACATTGATAATAGTAAGAAATGTTTCTTGAGCACTAAATCGGCATATTGAAATTGATTTCTAATGGATCATGCAACACTACAGACTGGAGTAATGGCTGCTGAAAATGCATCTATTAAATCTTCTATTTTATAAAATATTTTCAAATAGATAATATTCGTAATAATATTTTACAATGTTATTGTTTTACTGTACTTTTAATTCAATAAATTTAGCCTTGGCAAGCATAGGAGACTTTGTCCAAAAACAGATTTTTTTGGAGGGGGTGAATTTGAAAGTATACAGTATATGATATTGGTTCTGAAGTAGTGGATTTATGGTTCTGATTGAAGCATTGGGTTTATGGTCACAGTGAATGGTCGATTATTAGGATTATGGGCCACAGAGTCAGAGTTGGTGGTACTGAGGTGCATGCTGTTGAATAGCATTTTTGGTTTTTAATATGCTTTACACAGTATACAACAAACATCCCTGCAGATTATTCTGGTTTAGAAACGCCTGCAGGCTAGGTCTCTCTAGCCCACATGAACAACAAAGCGAAGCACTCATTGAATCAACCCTGTGCCTTCTAAACACAACTTTATTTCCAGATGGACTAGTGCACTCCAACTGTTGGAAATTGAATAGAAGCATAAAATCAGATTGACTTGCCTGTTTTGCGATTATGCATCAGGCGGTCAGTGGATGTACTGTGGGCGGTCCGACTAAGGTTGGGGATTTGATTGATAGGATGTTGATCCCATCAACATGTCTGTCTTGTGTAAATCACATTGGGCTCCTATGGACAGTGTTGTGAACAGTGATTCAATATCTGCAATCTCTTTCTAGGCCTGTTCCGAAAAATCTAATCATCATAAAACATCTAAAGCTGAAAAAATCCTGCAGCTGCTTCAATACAGACTGTATAAGCTTAAAATGAAAGTTTTAAGAACGCAATAAACTTTCACTCATTAGCATAACCTCTGCTTCAGATTCATGACAAAGAATTCTCATGTCCACGCCTTCACCTTTGGCCTCATTGACAATATACACTAACCCTTCGTCTTGACCTCTCAGCCTTTGAAATTAGAAGCAGCTAAATGAATGCAGCATGATTGGGCTAATTACCAAAGACAATACTCTGTGAACTCCTCTTTATTTGCATATGATAATACAATTGTCTGAAGCTGAAGTAATAGCTCAACTGACACAAGACAGATAAGACCCCCGTTTCTTGACAAGTTTAACTAATCACAGTTACCTAATTATTGCAGGTTAGCAACGTGCCCAAATTGTTATTGAACCTTGAAATTGCTGCGGTCTATGTCGTTGTTAAAATGCTATTTTGAGTCAGCATTTAGTGGTCTTTACATTGGAGGCTTAAATCATCAGTGTAAGGATTACACAGTAATCCTGTGTGAGTAAATACCCAGCCTGATACATACAGAACGTTATGAATAACTCACTCAGCAAAACTGCTCAACTGTTTTCTAAGAACTGTGGACTCTGCTAGGATTTCGTATTTTACAGGAAGTGAAATGAAGCTCTAGCGTAAGTTCTGCCAGGAAGATTCAATGTTACGTCACTTATCACAATCAGACCTAACCAATCATGTCCTAATACTCGGAGTATAAAAGATCGGTACTTACACATGTCTCAGATGCTGACGCTAACAATTACCTCCATCCTCCCCACCACCAGTGTTGGGTGTAACTCACTAAGTAATTAGTTACTGTAATTTAATTACTTTTCCCTTGATAAAGTAATTTAAAGTGTAATTTAATTACAGTTACGTTTTGATGTAATTGAACTAAATACTGTGTATAGACTGTAGAACAATTATATATAATACAATAGTGGAATTAACATTTAAAATGTGTGTTTTTATGTATCCTTTTCACATTTTACATTGGTAGTACTTTGGTCAGTTAACCCTTAAATGCATGACTGTTTCGCCAAACATTCTTACATATTCGGGTCTTTAGCGACCCGGATCTATATCTAACACTGATCGATCTCTACCTGTTGCGGTAATATATAAAACTCCTGATATTAGAGCAACATTACAGAAGAATAAAAAAAAAAAACATATTTCGTTACCTTTTGAAGCTTGGAAGGGTTCAGTTCAGACATGGGGACTTGTGACTTGGTGACTTGGACTCGAGTCGCTATTTTTATGACTTGTGACTTGACTTGACAAAAAATTAAATACTTGAGACTTGACTCGGAAGTTAAAGACTCGGGACTTGACTTGACTTGAGACACGATGACTTGAATGACTTGAATGTTAATCACATCATGTTTTCAGTTTGAATATAAAATATATAAATTATTTTTAAAAATAAAGTTGCCCCAGCTGGAGCGCAGGCTGAGAATAGCGTTGTCATGACTGGATCACGACACTATCATCAGTCATGCCCTCTCGTACGCACACCACGCCCACTTAGATCAGATATCACATCAACATGTCAGCCGGAGGGGTACCGAGGGTCATCGCTTTCGGCTTCAACAATTATTAGAAAGATGGCAAAAGACGAACATGCAACATTAAAATCACAGACAGCCAGATGACAACCTCCAATTTCGTCCGTCATTTGAAGAGCCATTCTGCCCAGTAAGTGCTTGTCAATTTGTTAATGTTATCTGGTTAGTTGGTAGTTAGCAAATGTAATAATAGCTAAAGTAGCCACTAGCCCAGGGGTCACCAACATGGTGCCCGCTGGCACCAGGTCGCCCGCAAGGAGTTGACCGCGGGTCTGTTCTAAAAATAGCTCACTGTAGCAGATGCGTTCAGACGCTTCCGTGTTTATTTAAACGCAGGGCTCCAGAATGAAGCAGAGTATATACTAGTGTCTGTAAATATTAAACTACAAAATACTCCTGCATGTTCTGCGTCTGTGTGGATGACGGGCGCCGCGCGCGCGCACTCGCTCTTGTAGTCTCTGCTGTGTGTAGTCTCTGCCTATACGAACGCATAAACCGTCACTTCATGAGAATTTACTGTTTCATTTGAGAAAACTGGGTGCGTCTCATTCAGCTCCTGGTTCAGTAGTCAGGGCACTGATCAGGACACAAGTCAATGGGACTGAACTAGGGAGCTGATTGAGACGCGCACCCACTGTCATATCATGAACACAGACACTCAAAGGTATTCAATTCACGGCAACTCGTCAAAATAAAAGTTCGGTGTAACGTGAAGAAATTGACTACAGATTGTAGCCTACAGTAAATTTAGCTACGTCTCTATGTAATAACAATACATCTCTACTAATAATAATAATTATGAAATAAATAATACTAATTATATAATTATTAATGGTTGCTTGTTTTTCACTTGATCTTTCATTTATAAACAATGTTTACTTTTAAACAGCATACAGCCTTTACATGTTTATATATTATTTACTTATGATTATCATCATAAATAATAAACATTAATTTTTAAAAAATAGTTAAATAAAATAATTTGCTGTGGTACCAAAATTGGTACAGAGTACCGTCAAATTTGTATGGTATTGGTACCGACTACTGGAACTACTACTACACTCTTTCAGGTGTAAAACAGTTTGGATAGTTGTTAATATGAGAATTATGATGCATTATTTAAGAGTTTTAAGTATTATATAACATGAGTAGCTCTCGGTGACTTTCATTTTTAAAAAGTAGCTCTCAACTGAAAAAAAGTTGGAGACCCTTGCTGTTATTTGTTTTATGGACTTAATGTTGAAAATTTAAAACATTTTACATTTAAATTTAAAACACTGTTGGCAGAAGGGAAAAATAAATATTTTTATGAAGTTACAATTTAGTTTAATTCCATGATGTATGAACATGAGTATTTACAATGCAAATCCAAATTATTGTAATTTACTGACAGTTACTTATATCTTGTCTTTTCACTTTATTAAGATCAGATTCTGCAGGTAAAATTACAATAATAAGCTGACTTGACTTGGACTTGACTTGACCTACTACAGGACTTGACTTGACTTGACTTGACTTGCCCAAGAAAAAAATACTTGGGACTTACTTGAGACTTGAAGGTTCAGACTTGAGACTTACTTGAGACTTGCACATGTGTGACTTGGTCCCATCTCTGGTTCAGTTTGACCAGATGTTTTATACCATCACCACTGTCCTCGTCAGAACTCATTTCACATTCTGCATCTGGCTCATATTCGCGATCTCACACATATTCTCAAAACTCATTTTCAACATCTTGAAAATCAATATTTTGATCACTGACAGCTTCCTTCACCAGATCCGTCATCAAGTGACAGTGACCGTAATATTTGAATGTGCTCTGCAGTAAATCGCTGAGCCATTTCAAGTTTTGCAGATTATAATTATTATTGTTTTGTTTTCAGTCTGCAGTAAGTATGAGTGAAACGTCACTTCATCATTGTGTATCAGACATTTCATCATTATAGATTCATTTATTATTGTGCAGGAAAAAAAATACGTACAATCTTATACACACTTCGGGTCGTTACAATTTTGACAAAAAACTAGTGGAAAAACAGGCATTCAATTATAATTTTATTATTTTTTTCTTGTTATATTATTTAAAATGGATTGATTGAGGAATACTAAGAAGGTTGATGTCTAACTTTAAAAAATGAATGAGGAGGAGGGTAGTGAATGACGTCTCGGGTCGCTAAAGACCCGAGGTATGCATTTAAGGGTTAATAAGAATAATGGATGTAGTTTTATATTATTTATTTGAATGAATTAAAAGAGCCGTCTCATATAATTAGTAATAAGTAATTAAATACTTTTTGGAGAGAGTAATTTGTACAGTAATCTAATTACACTATTGAAGATGCAATTAGTAACTAGAAATTAATAACTTTTTTAGAGTAACTTACCCAACACTGCCCACCACCACCAGGATGGTCCCTGCCTATACCTCCCAGGGGATCGGCTGCGCCCCTGCCTTCATCTCCAGGCAGGAAATGCAGAGTCCGTTACCCTCGAGACGGGAGCTACGGACGGGGCCTACGCCAAAGACACTCTAAATATAATACTTGCTGGTCTGTTAATAAATTTGTTACTTCATTGTACTTCATCTGGCCTCCCGAGTCTTTCTGGTAGAAATGACTGTAGTTCTGCTATACCACACCACACACAGAATCGTTTCTGCACGAATTCAACACATGGTTAAATACATTGATTTTACAGATTATACAATAGATTATAGTTTTTGTCTCCCATTATATCAGGTTTAAGGTAGTGTAAAGGATCTCTTTACAGATGCTAAAAACGTAGTTTCTCCAAAAATGCAAGGTTGAAATGGCGATAAAATGCAGAGCTGCTGGAATCTGCTGAACATTTGCAGTTAAGGCTGGATTTGATATGCCGTACTGCTCTTTAATGCTGCTTATTTATCTCTTCATTTTCTATTTCCACAAACACCCGATTTATACTGGCACAATTTAAAACAGCTTTCCTAGATGATCACAGATGCTGTAAACCTTCTATGCCTCGCATTTAGAAAATACATCTTTTAAACTCTGCTTATCTGCTGTAGAAAGTGATATACATACGCCTGCTATTATGTTGATGTCTTTCCATTGTTTTTATAGTGCGCTAATGATATTTTCTTTCCCTTACCCCTAGACATAACCCTTGAGCCAACCTTTTTGTATTTTTAGATTTTTATTAAGGCATTATTTACTGTGTTTATTAAGCCGTTTTCTCGTGGGGACCATTAGCTGGTCACCGCAATATGTGTGATAACTATCCTTGTGGGGAATGTTTTGGTCCCCAAAATGAAGGCAAAACGTGACATTTCATAACACACACTAGCGTTTTTTCAGGAATATCAGGGTTGTTTTCACAAAGCCACTCTTTCAAACGCACCGGCTTAATGAGCTTTCCTGCTGTTGCCTGACAGTCTACAGAGTTTTTATTCATTTTCAGCCGGCTAAAGCCATTCCTGTGAAATAAACAGGAATCCAAGATTATTCAACGCCACCGCTGTCTCTTTCTTCTTCTTCTTATATGGTAAATTGGAGTGGAAGATCAATCATCTTAACAACAAAAAAGAGTTTCTGTGTTTCACAAAGAAGAAAAATGTGACATTAGACTCTAATGTAATTTGCAGGATAGGGCTCTGTTGCTTCAGTAAACCCACCAGACAGTGTATTAACCTTGGGATGAGAAACTGATCTCCCCCTTAGTGGAAAGTACTGTACACTGGTCGAGCTTTTCATAGCCCATATGCAGACTGATTTATCTCTGCGAGCAAAGATTAGGATAGAATTGGGTTCGGATGAACTCCTCTGAGGGAAACGGGGGGAAGGATGTCTAAAATATTACATATTTTACTTTAAATGACGTCACGGGTTTGTCAGCTAAAGCAGGACTGGCAGGTTGTTAGTCAGACGGAGGAGGAAAGGAGAGAGAGAGTATGTGAGAGAGAGAGAGAGGGTGGATAGCGCGCGCAGTGGTGATAACACTATCTGTCTATCTATCTACCAAATGACGAGCGTTGCTTTCACGCGCTCCACTCATCACGCGCGTCTGTGAAGTGGTGTTTCATTCCTCACGCTTGTTTTTCCCCCCACATCACCAGTTTATTTGGGCTCTTAAAAGATTGAGCGAACTATCGAAGAGCTTCTGCTGCCGATGTAGGACATGCTTTTGCGCCACGGAAATCTCGATGTTTTATCTTGCGTTTTTGCCTGCGCTCGGTCTCGTAATGACAATGTAGAGAAAGTGCTCGGTGACCGCGAGCGCAGCGCACGGGCGATGTTGACGCCGTCACCTTGCCGCCTGGTTCCCATCGCTTCTTGACTTTTTTTTTTCTTCCAGTGGAGTATAATCTAGATGAACTTGTGAATGTAAAAGAAGGCGGCTGTTGAGAAGCAACTGAACCGTCCAGCTGCCCACGCTGCCGCTGGGTCGCTCTGCACGTCTGTGCGCACTTCTGAGGAGAAAACAGCGAGCAACTAAAAAAGGGGACAAGACGCGTCCTTGTTTTGTTTTTTTGTGTGAATATTTCGCCCAGTCCTCGTTTGGTGGGCTCTGGAGAGACGTGGAGCTATTTCAAGCTTTCTGTTTCTCGGGATATATAACATTAGAATGCTAGCATCCATAACATTTGGAGTAAGGTGTCTAACTTAAGGTGACCATTACGCTCGAGCGTCGACGTTTGCTGGAACGCATAAATGGACGAATACCAGGAGGATTGACTCGGAATTGTTGTCTGGAAAAATGTGGCTGAAACGGTGTGTCACACGCAGGTAATAAATATCCCTTTTGAGATCTCTCAGCTAAGGGCTGAATGCATTAAACGCCCATTGCCAAAATCCTGTCATCTGTGAAGAGTTTTGTGGCAAGTTGATGCGCGTCCTTGCTGGTTCCACTTAACTTGTTTTTTAACGTGATGTCTTACTTAAACCTCACATTTTTGTGTTGTTAATATTCCCGAGGAAACGTTTTAAGTGAAGCTGTTTTTTGTGAAGAACTAGAGGGCTCGTAATTAACAAGATTGCGAATCGAGTTGAAGTTATTCACGCAGCTCTCGCTAGGGGCCGCCAAATAACCGCGATTCAATACCACAGACTTGTCGCGCGCAAATTAGGTCGAGTATCAGCTAAACACACCCTCACATGCCACAGTCTACCATGCCAGAACAACATTTTATGTGCGGTCAAGACATTTATGCCATTTTATGAATCACGTCTCTCACTCTTTGAGTGACATTTTGATAATAGGGTTTAAATGGTGTGCAATCTGCCTGTGGAAAGTCAGGTTGAGTCAGAATCAGAAGAGCTGTAATGACCAGGGATTTATTTATGGTTTACAGCAGCTCTTAGAACTTACTGTATGTGGCAAGAGTAGGATTAAATCAGACATGCATGCAACAAACCTTAATTATACATTCTGCATGGACAAAAAGTCAGCCAAATGTTAAGCAATACACCATGCTCATGAATTACAGCAACCCATGAGTAAGAGCCACAAAAAGGAAGCACTTTTCGTTGAAATGTTCATTAGCTACTCCAGTCGAAATAGTTTCCTAGCCCTTAGGAACCCCATTCCAAAGATGATGAACAACTAAAAGTTGGATTATTCAAAGTGGCAGAATTTGACAGCTGTCCTCGCCATTACATCTGTTTAGCAGCTGTTCCAGAGGCTTAATATGGAGAGCATGTTTAAGGTGGGAATGATAATGGAGCCATGTGAGCATCATTGTTCATTCTCTACCTGATGTAGGATTCTGCAACATATTGCATTCACTGGTTCTCCAGAAGGCGCACTCTTATACAGTGGCATACAATAAAGCGTATACACGTTTAGATGAGTTCTTACTTCGTAGAGCATATTGTCCAGACTGGTCATCCAACACAATACAACCTGATTAGTTGAGCTTACTCAAAAATGTGTGCAAAATCCTTGTTGTTTTATGTTCGGAGGTTTTAGTATGAGGACAATCTTAAGGATCTGGGACAAAGAGCTCATATCTAAGTTTGAGACATTGCTATTGGAGTGTTACACATGGAGAAAATTAGGTATGAAATTGAAGAATTCTGGTATGATTTTTTTTTTATCTGGGTGCAATACCCAACGCAATACTACACATTTAGCCTCCCCCCATTTTTATTAGTTTTACAATACACAGTGGCAATAAGGCGCATGCTTTGTTGCACACCAGCAAGGTCTGAGGTGGATCAGCTGCCAAGTTACGAGACAGCTGGGAATCTCCCTTTAGCAGTTATAAAATTTCTCACTATCCCGGGTAAGCTAAACAGCCTTGATAAAGATTATTAGCCGCATCTCTTAATTGCTTCATCAACTACTTTAATATCTTCACATCAAGGTTATGCATCCTCTCACGGCTCTGGCTGTCTCTTGAGAGCCTTGATTCTCCAGTGCACCTTGAAAGATTATGCTGATGTTCTCATATTAAGATGACCTAGCGAATGGGTCCTCATGTGCAACAGACTGGGCATGTATCTCAGAGTCCAGTTTACTGACCTGGAAGCTGTTAGGGGAGTAAACAGTGATATGGGAATGTGGGGAATATCAGCCTGTGTACTGACCTGAGCAGCAGCTGGTCCATTACGGGCTCTGTCACTGGAAAGAATTTGCTTGGTTTTTTTGTGTGTTTTTTTTTGCTTTGATTCAAGCCGGCTGGATACATTTTGACTTAATTTGATCATATTTTTTACATTTTCTTCTTCTCCCTGTCAGACGGTACAGCCGTCAATGTCTTAAATGGCAGCACACAACTATCCCATTACCATGTACACTGTAGCGTGTAATAGCATGAGACTTCTGTAATTTTTATCCCACTTTTTTTCTTCCCGGATGTAAGCTCACTCACTCGCTCGCTCTCTCACAGCAACGCATGCATGGTTAGTGCGAGGAGTGCTTCTGCTCTTCATTTGACACTCTTGATGGTCCGATATAATGGCAGGACGATTTGATTGCGCCCACCCCCGCTTAAACTGTTATGTAACAACGTCTTCAAGGGTTCAATAAGCCAGAAACAACTCTCCATACCACGGCTAATGGCGCAAATGTCAGTAAAGCCGAAGTTATCTTAATCAGGAGAGCTTTTAAAGGCCAGAAAAAATTGAGTCTGAACAAAAATTCTACGTTTACACTCAAGAGTCACGACTATTTAAAAGGCATGGATAAAATTGAGACACTGTGTTTATAAAGTAGAGCTTGACACATTCTGGTTATGTAACTTTTGCTATTTCACAAGGGAAATGCATTGGCATTAGCATATGCACATACGGAGAGTTTCTTCAAAGCCTTGATCGGAGTCGAGCTAAGTATTATATAGCATCCTGTCAGATTGAAGACCTAAGTTATAGCAGAGAGGTATTTAACATACAGACTCTTGAGATGCATGCACTTGTAAAAATAAAGGTTATTTATTGACGTCTATAATTCCATGAAGAAACTTTAACATCTATGGGTCCTTTCCATTGCACAAAAAGGTTCTTCGGGTTCTTAAATAGTTCTTTAAACGAAGAAAAATATGGTTCTTTCCAGCTGCGGCTCGTCGGTATGGGAATAATCCAAACATAGACCTCTATATACACTGAATTAATAATAAATGATGTGTTCAGCATTCTACAATAAATATTTTAAGTTGTAAAGGGAGCAGGATATATTCAAATGTAACGCATGGATTCGACAGGCATGTCCAGATACTAATGCTGCCTTCACGTGCTATCGGAAATGTTCTAATTCCATCAATTTGACTTGAGAGGGCGTTCATGTCCAATTTTTTACCCAGGAAACTAGTATTTACGATTATTCCGATAGCACGTGAAGGCAGCACAAGTGGGGCAGCCGGTGTCTTAGGCCTCCCTAGCTCTACAGCGCCCCACAAATTTCCAATGTAAATCTGTGGTGACAAATGGAACTGCAGCGCTCTCCCATAGAGAACCATTGGGGCAGATTTTTTTCGCGTTAGGTAATTACGCCTTATGTACACCTTGCTCCAGGCAGAGACGATATCAGTCCGCTTCAGATATGTGTCTGCATCAGGTCTATAGCTAGTTGGCATGTCTCTTCTTCCTATGTGGAGTAGCGTATTAAATGGGTCATGTAATGCGTTTTCTTGTTTTTCTTTTTTTGTGTTTGTTATGTAGCTGTTTGTGCATGTATAAGATCTGCAGATCAAAGTCTCAAAGCCAAAGATATATTCTTTGTAAATGTTAAGGCTCAGGCACACCTTCCTAAAACGCTTCATTCAAACACATGTCCCCACAAATCTACTTCAGTCTGTGGGGGCAGAGTTTCATAACACCGCCCAAATGTAAACGCAATAGGGGTTCAACGACTTCAGAATTTTTTAAAGTCGACATTTATGTGATGAAAGTCGAGTCTATGTCGACTAGTCGCTGATGACGTTATGAACAAATTAATGAACAAATAAGTCTGGACCTCAAGCTGAGACGCAAAGGTTTTTTTTTTTTTTTTGTGTGCACAGGACAGCTATGGCATATGACACAGCACTGCCCAAAAGGTTATTGCTCCTACATAACAGCTTTTGTTTATCACTTTTGTCTGTGGGTCGTTTGAATCAGATAGAGATAAGGTAGCCTAGTAAAGATTACATTTATATGAATGCATTAGTGAGAGACCGATTGCGTGTGAATTATTTCTGTCTGCCAGTGTCTCTCTACTAATAGTGAAACTGTGAGTTCTCTTTTCAGTTTCTAAGCTATTTTATTGATAAATCACAGAACAATGTTGACAATGCATTTCTGCGCTACTGAATGATTCTGTGTATAGTGCGCTTGATCTCCACGTCATGTGCGAGCTATGTGTGTGCCTTACAATGCAGCGCCGCATTAGTTTAGAACGGCGATTAACTTACGTGTACAATAAGCTGTTTAAAACGAGCATTCTCCCGATCAATTTTGAGCATCAAGGTGGCATAATCAAACATGTCTTGTGGAGAGCTCTCTGAGTATGCTTTTATTTGTCGATTTAACTGTTGGAAACGGAGTGTGCGTGCCCGGAAATGGCTTATCCTCTTGCGCCCTCTATAGGCCAGTCACTAGTTGACGTCAAGCTTAAAGCGCCATGGTAGAGCATTAAAGTCAACTAGTCGATTAGTCGACTAGTCTGTCAAACCCGAATATGCACAGAAAGAAGGCGTAACTTTTATTCTCGTTGTAGTATTGTTGCCATTTCGTGGAGACGCTGTTTTTCGTTGCGAAAGCTAAACTACGCAATAAATACTACAAGGCAATTCAAAGATGGCATTCTATGTGTTTGTTGTGTATACTAAAGTCTCTCATCCATCATTAGAGTGCCACCCCCAGGCTCTAAGAACATTAGAATTCTGCCAAAAGTGTGTCTGATATGTTCAGCCATTAGAATATAAAGCTTACAAAATGTTTATCATAAACTAGCGCTAAGACCCAGAATCTGCCCTACCTAAATGTATGGCCAGGCGCCACTATTGGTTCTTTCTGTTCATTGAAAGGTTTTCCAGGAAATCAAAAATGGTTCTTCTATGGAATCGCTGCAAAAGCCCCTTTTTTGGAACCTTTATTTCACAGTGTGCACAGTCAGTGTTAGTTGTCTAAGTTGAGTCACCATGGCAGCGGAGTGCCCTGTACCCTTCAGCACGGCCTGTCTAACAGGGCAGAGGGGGCACACCTGAACCGCACACACACACACACACACACACACACACACACACACACACACACACACACACACACACACACACACACACACACACACACACACACACACACACACACACACGTTTCATGTAGTGCCTTTGTTCAATCAATACCACCTCTATAAAGCCTCACATTTATCCGTCATGGCACAAGACCAGCAGTGCCTGCTAGCTCTCCAGGGCCACGTCCCTCTCCCTCTCCTTCTTTTTCCAAACACATCTTGAAAATGAACAGTAAACATTTTTATATGAGGTTAAAAGGACTCTGAGGATTTCTCCAAACATCCAGGACGTCTAGGTTCGGCCTGAAAGCAAGTCAACGGCGCTAACAAATAAAACTACACATTTAGTGTATGGTTTCTCATGTTTTATTGAGCCTGTGGGCCGTGTACATAGTTATGCTGGAGGATTTTAGTAATGGCTCTGTAAATGCCTCTGGCTGTTCAGGCTCTTTTATCTGCAAACTTTTAGTATACGGAAGATCCCTGCAGTACAAATGCAATGCAGATCTTTTCATCCATAATAACAGCTGATCCTCTCCTCCAAGCCATGTTCTGTATTAGACACAGATAGAGAGTTGGCTTGTGTGTGTGTGCCAGTGCATTTCTGTTGTTGTTTACTGTGTTAAAGAGCCACTTGACTGTACTTACTTGACCTACTATAACACACACACCATTACGAAACGGATTGCAAGCAAACGGTTCCTATTTACTTTCAAGGCAGTTTAAACCAGTTAACGTTGGCTCAACTTAACCTTGATGAGGAATAGAATGTCTTTACTGGATTATTTGTGCATACATGACTAAGTGGGGGCACCAACGTTCATTTTGACCGGAACATCTGTTTGACAATCCGTAAAATTACATCTGAAAAAATTTATTCTTAATCATTAAATAATAAAATGTGTGTAGATGCTGAACAGATTCTCATATCTTTCACAAATCAATGTAAAATGCCTAGATCATTTTTTTTTTTTTTTGCACAGTTCCACTTATTTTTCACATTTATTTGAGAGGCGATCTCCATTTCAACCAATTTAATCCGCTCAGTGGTTTCATTCTGCCAATCAGCCTAATTATTGGATTAAAATTTGGATCATTCCTCAGGTTGCAGTTTGGCGTTCACTGTAGTATTTGTTGGATCTGATCAGAGCATTGTCTTGGCATTTTGGATTTAATAGGAGTAAACAGAATGTAGAAATATGACATTTCACGATCCAGCCAAACAGTTGTCCTGGGGGAGA
The DNA here is from genome assembly GCF_949357685.1 of Gobio gobio. Lineage (NCBI taxonomy): Eukaryota > Metazoa > Chordata > Actinopteri > Cypriniformes > Gobionidae > Gobio > Gobio gobio. The sequence continues at coordinate 43,383,568 of NC_137116.1, read as the reverse complement.
TGTTTGTGGCATCAGTCCATTATTCATCCACTCAAGAGAAAAGAAACCCATTACATTTATTACGATCAAATTATGTCATCATTTTTCCACTAATCTGTTCTTGTGAATCTGCTAGAAGCAGAGGTGGCAGCTAATGGCTCACAGACTAATATTCATTCATTATCCATCACTGGCCCTTTTTTAAAAATAATATTTACACACTGAGTTTCAGTTTCATTTTTGACGGGTTGTAAATGTGAATTAGGGCTGGGCGGTACAGCTAGAAAAATGATATCTCAATATTTTTCAGGTTTTTGACCATATTTGATAAATGTATCTCAGTATTTATTTATTAGGTCTGAAAATGCTGGGTGATATATTTATATTTACACTAGGAAGAGTGATGTTTAATCCTCATATTAACTATATCCAGGACTTGACATGAACTTTTTTGCTCACCGGCCACTGTGGCTAGTGGTTTACCAAAATTACTAGCCACTCAGCATTTTCACTGGCCTCAATTTTGACATGGATACCATGGGGGATAACTGCCATATAGATATTTTTAATATTATCTCATAATTTGGCAGCATGTATATTAAGCTGCTGTCACTTTAAGACCTGACGCACATATCCATTATACTGTTACACATGCGTTTTATTTCTCAGCTAAGTTCACTTAAAACATAACTAACTGTGTTTAAGTGAATATTCATCAAGACAGAACTTGTGAATTTGAATTTGACTGTTTTAGCGCAATTAGCAGTGAAAAAGAACTTGTTACTACTGAGAGGCGGCTTTATGTGCGCACACTTTGGGTGTGAGCCATAGACTCATATCGTCATATGGACGTAGTGTCCGTGACGTCACCCATAGGATTCTGAAAAGCAGTTTTGAAGCGTTTAGTAGGGACGAGCTGGCCGTTGCTATGTTGGCAGCGCGTCATCGTGTGTCACTCCCGGATAACAGAAAATGGGCAAAGAGGCGGGACGTGGTCGGAGCTGTGGTGACGCAATGACTAACAGACAGCAGATAAATGGCTATCTCCCTGTTACTCAAAGTGGCCACACTCTTAATTATGCAGAACATTAATGCTTTATAAAATGTAAACGAATGAGTTATAAAAAAATTCACCCCCTCACAGTTGTCATGAAGGGCAAAATTAGCCGTATAGACCAAAACCACAATTTGTTCCAGGCTGTAAACATGTTTTTTTCTGCTGTTAAGTTGGGTATTTTAACATGGGGCTCAATGAGATTCTGTTCCCTTCTAGAGATTTTGTTCCCTTCTGACCAGTCGTTGAATTGCAGTTTAAGTAACTTGCGTATTGGCTTCAAGAGAAACTGTGGGAGGTTGCTGCTTGGTGTGAGCAAAACATTTGTGGGAATGAGTAAAATGAGCGCAATCCCACACCGAAATTCAAGCCTGGTAACATAATAGGCTTTTCATCCAGAGCGAATGAAACGAGCGAGTGAGGGGAGGCGGGTTTGTGTGTTAAGCGCAGTTGGTATCGTGTATCTATTCTGCGGAAAATGAGTATTGGAAGCATTTCAGGTATTTCAGTATCAATATGTATCGACACTACATTGCACTTAGTTTATTATTTCAAATGCCTTTTTAGAAGACTATTGAAAAATGAAAATACACAATTAAAAAACGTATAGGCTATTATCTATAAAATTCAACCCGCTAAAGTGTCTAGTAGTAATGTCCGTTACACCACTGCTGAAATCCACCCGCATTTGGCAGGTCGACGGGTGTTAACCCTGACTTGATCAATATTTAACTTCTTCAGAACATTTTTTTTTATTATTATTGATGATGCAAACGATAAAGAAATTTAACAATGAAAATGAGTTTGAAGAGATTCAGGGAAATAAAATAAACGTACCGTCTAACATTATTTTTGTTGCTAAAGTTTATCTTTACTCTTTTCTAAGCCAAGGTAGCAGTCTATAATTTTTTTCCTTCTACGTCAACCAGCCCTAGTTGTATAAGTAGTGAATAAGGGAAAACTCAGAACCTCAAGTTTCTTTCAGGTCTATGGTTTATGCCTGTGAGAATGACTTGTGCTCGAGTTCCCCATAACACCACATCAGAGCAAGCAGACAGGGGAACCTTAGCTTACATGCTAATTACAAGTCTCAGATAGTTTAGAAATGTAATTGGACAGTGTAATTGCTAACTATGCGTGACAGCAATATGGACACCAGGGACACATAAACTGCCACAGAGAGTTCTGGAAGCTAACTGGATGTTTTACATACACTGTGACTTATTGAGGTCAAACAGGGATGGGTTATTTAGCGTGACGAGGCATTAATTTGTGCTGAAATGCCATATATCATGTTAGTCCAAACATGAGCTTCTGTTGGTATAGGAACTAACAGAAGAGATATAAATTACAGCGTGCTGTGCACCAATGAATCCTATGAGTCCATATCAGCTGGTGCGCAAAGAGTTGTTTGCGTAGCCATCCACTCTAAAGACTTTGCACACAGAGGGTATGGATATACCAATAAAGCCATTCTTTCACATTCAATACAAAGCAAACAGAGGTAAATCTGGTAGGATCAATGCACTCCATTGCTTGAATTGTGTATGTGTATATATAGATTATCTGTAAAAAGCTTGGAATCATTAAGATTATGTAATGTATCTTATGCTCACCAAGGCTGCGTTATTTGATTTAAATACTGTAAAACAACTGTTTTCTATTTTAATATATTTTAAAATGTCATTTATTCATGTGATGGCTAAAGCTGAATTGTCAGCATCAGCTTCAGTGTCACATTCTCCTTCAGAAATCATAATTTGCTGATTTGTTTCTTAATTATTATCAGTTATTATTAGTGTTCAATTATTAATAATGGTTCTCATCAGTGATGAAAATCAATGTTTTGCAGCTTAATACAGTATGTTTGTGGAAACATTTTGTTCAGGATTCTTTGATGAATAGAAAGTTTAAATTAATAGAATAGAATCTTTTGTAACATAAATGTCTTAACTGTCACTTTTGATCAATTTAATGCATCCTTACTAAACGTCTTAATATTTTTGTGGAAACTGATACAGTATGTACGTACGTACATGCATACCGTTTAGTACGGATGCATTAAATTGATCAAAAGTGACAGTTAAGAATCATGCATGCATGCATGCATACATGTATGTATGTATGCATGCATGCATGCATGATTTATGTATGTATGTATGTATGTACCCCAAACTTTTGCATGGTACTGTATCATTGTTTCCACAAAAATATTAAGACATTATTTTCAACATTGATAATAATAATAAATGTTTCCTGAGCAGCAAATCAGCATATTAGAATGCTTTTATGAAGGATCATGTGACATTTAAGATTGGAGTATTGGCTGCTGAAAATGTAGTTTTTGGAATAAATTATTTATACTGTTAAAATGATTTTAAACACAATATTATAGTTTTTACTGTATTTTTATTAAATAATTGCATCCTTAATGAGCACAAGAGAATTCTTACTTGCTTTGGAATTTTTCCAACACCAGCATATTCAACATTTTACTTATGAACCTCAATCAATAAAAAAATCAAGGATTTATAGGATTTTCTTTTGTTCATTTGTTAACATTGTGAACAGTAGTACTTTTCCAATACACTGAAACTAAACACTAGGCTGAAACTCAATCAGAATTGGCAAATCAAAATGAATTCAGTGAACTTGTTGAAGTCTCTATGGAGATTTGATTGACATCTCATTGGATTGGACATGACCAGTAATGACAAAGTAGTATAACGTTTGGCAGATAGCTGCAGAGGAGTATGATGGAGAGAAAATAGATATGTCTGCCCCAGATGCTGTCCAAGGAGCGTGCCGAGTCAACTGATGGTCACTTTTGAGGTAAAAATATCCAGCTTTGGGGTCAGTAGGAGTTTGACTTGCTTTGATCCAGCGGTTCCATATCAGATCCGTTAAAAGGTCCTAAATGTTGTAATGAATCTCGCTTCTTTGAAACTTGATGCCTAGTTTTAGATTTAAGTCATGACCTTGAAACCTGACAGCATTTTTGACAAAATGCGGCTTCAGTGGCGGTTTCAGACCCCCACGGACCACTCCACACTTTTCCATAATTGCCTTCAATGGGGAACTTTCTGCTGACATATGATTCCATCAAACTGGCTGTATGCTTGGTTAACCAATAAATTTTCTACTGAAGACTTCAATATGAGGAAGATTTGAACTTCCTCACAAGTTTCCGCAAAACTAAATCTTTTCTCTCTAAGAAAAGACGACGGTGGTGTTCCTTGACAGAGCTCGGTGTTTTGTTCCTGATCAGTAGTTGGCTGTGAGTGGGTATAAGCTTGTCGCATTGACCACATTCCTGAGAGCTTGCCCGTTGAATGCTTTGGTATTTTTGAGGCATGCTTCTGCAGTATGCAAGTATGTAATATGACGTTGCATTGTGCATTGGGGTTCCTGTTGTTTTTGGAATGTAAGTTATGCAATACAGCATACTCAACATGAATCATTTATCTATCACAGGACTGATTCTGGTATGCTACACAAAAACTGCTTTAGTTTAGATGCACTAGCAGGAATTTAGTATGTTTAAACCCAACAGTAATTTTAACTATATTCATATTTGATACTAGGACTGCACAATATATCGAAATTATCGAAATATGCATATTGTGATATGTACATTTGCGATATCGCAAGGGCACGCAATATCTGAATGATTTTAATAGGCTACTTCAACATTGTGAAAAATGTATAGCAGAGAATAGATTGGGCACACGACTGTTACTTATGTGACTTGCTTTACATTAAAAAGAGTTATTAAACGCAATAACTTGCGAAAAACAACTCTTTGCAGTCTCGTGCTGTCTGCTGACACACACCGAAACGTGCGCACAAGCCGTTCTTTTTTTTTGTGTCGTGTTACACACTCGAACTGTCAAATACACAGTAATCATGTAAACATAGTCGGTTATGCTTTAAGTGAAATATATCAATTGGGGAAAGAAATAGATTTTACATACTTAAAGCAATATCGTATCGCATATCGAATATCGCATTATTTAACAAGGATATCGCATAACGCATTTTCTTCAATATCACACAGCCCAATATGATACCCTATTATACTGTACGCTAATTTACTTATTTTTACTGAAATAATTTAACAATAAATATTAGGGCTGGGTATTGACAAATTTCACGATTCGATTTCGATTCACAAGCTTTCGATTCAATTCCAATTATTTTAGATATGTATCAGGTACAGCACATAAAAATAATATATACATGGGAGTCAGTTGGTATTACATTACTATAATATTGATGGTTAAAATTAACTAATTTGTATAAAAACACTTAAATTACACTCAAGGAAGTTTTTTTTATAATAAAGTTTAGGGCTGTACGATTAATCGAAAAATAACTGAAACCGACATTCAGAACCTCTAACCGACGTATTTTTCCCATGTCGGTTATTTCGGTTTTCACGTGACTCCGCCCCGTCAGTCACATCAAGTGCAGTTTGCAGGTACATAGACAGATGCAGGAGCGGTTATCTGTGTTTATAGATGCCCAGAATCACTATAGTAACTGCATGTTCCCTTTCAGTCGGTCACGTTCGACGTACGTCGGAACTGACCGACGAATTGGGATCTGTTTCAGAGACCAATCTACTTCGAGTGTATTAAAAACGAGCCAATGGACATTGGCATGCGGTGCACACATTCCACGCACCGCCCCGCATTGCGGGTATAAATACGGAAGTGGAAGTACCGCATATTGCTTTCAACTTCGGAGCCGAGCTTTCATGCTTCCTGCGAAGAGTGTGTTCTACGAACGAGTTTCAAGACATTATGAGAGAAGATCAGCTTACCTGTTCCTGTGTCGGTGTGACGGTGCTGTACAGCGGTGGTCGCGACCAGAAGTGAAACTGTTGGTTCGCTGGGCGTTTCCCTCTGAGTGCTTACAGCGGGCTTGCACCTTTAAACCGCTGTAAGCCGCGGCTATTCCCCTGTGTGCCTCGGCACGTTCGGAGCGGTTTTCTCTTCTCTCTGTCACTAAAAGAGCAACACGGTTTGACCCTGCGTCTTTTTCAAGATGTCATTCAAACCGTGTGTTTCTGGATGCGGTTGTTTCCTGTCCTCATTTGACGGCCACGATCTCTCTCGCATATAAACATGTGAGATTGCTTTCGTGGGTGATCCATGCTCTCTCAGGAGAGCATGGTCACGTCGGCGCGTTGTTCGTCTCACCTTTCTCGTAAAGGCTGAGCGTTCAGCGCGCCGTGTGCCGTCTCGCGCCGGCTGATAGCGGGGGTTGTCACGGCAACCCAGCGCGTCACTCGGCGCTCTGATGCGCGGTCGAGACTATGAAACCTCAAACGGGGTTGAGTCCCTTCACTTATTCCCCGATCTAATTCCTTTTCTGGGGCTCCAGAAAAGGATTACTTTGGCTAATAAGCGCTGGTGACCTGAGGATTACAGTGGGGCTTCCCCGCCGAGTACATCTCTTCGGGCCCCCACTCCTCTATCGCATCACGAGCGTGCTGAGACTTTGTTTGTGGGTGGTTCATGTTCTCTCACGAGAACATGACCACGTCGGCGCGTTGTTCACCTTGCTCTTTCATAGGGGCCGGATTGTTCAGCGCGCCGTGTGCCGTCAAGTCTGACGGCCACGCTCATTGTCTCACATGCCTGCTGGTAGCTTACAGATGGGATTGCTGGTCCTTTAAAAAAAAAAAAAAAAAGGGGATCTAGCGTTTCATTTGGCGCTCTGGCGGAGGACAGATGTCAATTGCTGCATCGGAGAGAGGGCTGTTATGCGCTGGAAATGATAATGCTGAGTTTCCCACTATAATGGTGTGTGCTCATGCTGAATCAGATTCAGAGTTGTCAGCAATGCTTTCCGGGGTGGCTTCCCGGATGTGCATTGGAAAAATTTAACAGCATGGAACTATTTGGTGTCAAAATATGGAACACCAAAAGGGCCATAACCTGTATAAGTTTTTCCCTCTCTCACTGCCCTCTGTCCTGCATGCATGAGGGTAGTCCCGACCCAGGGGTTATGCAGGAACTGCGTGCGGTGATGGACCTCGCTCTCCGGAGTGACGAAAGTCACTGCACGCTCCCTGGGTCAGGCGATGTCCACACCAGTGGTCCAGGAAGCTGGGGCTAAACCTGACAGATATGCGTGAGCCCGACGAAGTTCGGTTCCTCATCGCCCCTGTCTGTCAGGCTGGCCTCTTCGGCGACGCCAACGAGAACTTCGCCCAGCAGTTCTTGGTGGCCCAGAAGCAGACGGAGGTGGCTAAAAAATAAAAAATAAAAAATAATAATAAATTAAAAAAAAAAAAAACCTGCCCCGACGACCAGCTGCTGCCTACACCCAGTCGTCGGCCGCAGCACCTCCATCTGCTTGTCGCCGAGGGCGCCACCCTGCGTCCGCCTCCATCCAGGCAGCAGGTGGCCGGGCGCAAGGGAGGTGCCCAACCCGTCCAGGGTCCCGCGAGCCTGCTAGCAAGCACAAGGGCAAGCAACCCTGAAACGGGCAGCCCAGCGAGAGAGGAATTGCTCGGGGAGACGGTGTCCGCACCCCTCCCTCCCCCGGAGGAGGACCGGGGGGAGAATATTTTTTTGGTTTCGGTCCTGCCGCTGGCTCCCCGGAGTCCAGCGGTACCCACATTCTCAGAGCAGTTCTTCCCTCCCTGAGCCCAGAGAGGGACAGGTTGGCAGTGTGCGACGCCCCCGGGCCTTGCCACTCCTTTCCTCCCCTCTCACCCCTCGCCAGGGGGCAGCAGATTGGGCACAAAGGACGCCCCCGGGCCTTCTCACCCACTCTCTGCCCCACCTGGAGTATTCAGGCAACACTCCGGGCCGCCTCCGGGCCTCCCGAGTCGGGTCTGAATACTCCACCTCGCTGCCTCACCCCGGGTACGTCTGTGGTGCCGTTGATCCCGCTAGTTCGGTCTCTGGGGGCCTGGCTAGGTCTCCCCAGGCCGTCTCGCTGGCTCATCCGTACCATCAGACTCGGCTATGCGATTCAATTCGCACGCCGGCCTCCCAAGTACAGGGGCATCCTCTTCACCTCCGTGCGGAGCAGCGATGCCCATGTCTTGCGGTCCGAGATCGATGTCCTGCTGGCGAAGGGCGCGGTCGAGCCGGTTCCTCCTGCCGATATGAGGTCGGGGTTCTACAGCCCCTACTTCATTGTACCCAAGAAAGGGGGTGGGTTAAGGCCAATCTTGGACCTGCGCATTCTGAATCGGGCCCTGCACAAGCTTCCGTTCAAAATGTTAACGCAGAAACGCATTTTCCAATGCATCCGTCCCCAAGATTGGTTCGCAGCGATCGACCTGAAGGACGCGTACTTTCATGTCTCTATCCTTCCTCGACACAGACCGTTCCTGCGCTTTGCGTTCGAGGGGAGGGCATATCAGTACAAAGTCTTGCCCTTCGGGCTGTCCCCGTCGCCTCGCGTCTTCACGAAGGTCGTCGAGGCAGCCATTGTTCCGCTCAGAGAACGCGGCGTTCGCTTACTCAACTATCTCGACGACTGGCTCATACTCGCCCAGTCTCGGGAGCAGTTGTGCGAACACAGGGACATGGTGCTCAGTCACCTCAGCCTGTTGGGACTTCGGGTCAACCGGGAGAAGAGCAAACTCTGCCCCGCGCAGAGGATCTCTTATCTCGGTATGGAGCTGGATTCGGTCAGCCGGACAGCGCGCCTCACTCCAGAGCGCATCCAGTCAGTGTTGAACTGCTTGAATACGTTCAAAGGCAGGACAGCGGTCCCACTGAAATTATTTCAGAGGCTCCTGGGGCATATGGCATCTGCAGCCGCGGTAACGCCGCTCGGATTGCTTCATATGAGACCGCTTCAACGCTGGTTGCACGACCGAGTCCCGAGATGGGCGTGGCAGAGCGGTCAGTACCGGGTCCTAGTTACTCCTTACTGTCGCCAAACCTTCAGTCCGTGGTCAGACCCCTCGTTTCTCCGGGCCGGAGTGTCCCTAGAACAGGTGTCGAGGCATGCTGTGGTCTTCACGGATGCCTCATCCACGTGCTGGGGGGCCACGTACAACGGGCACGCAGTTTCGGGTCTGTGGACGGGGCCCCAACTGCGTTGGCATATCAATTGCCTAGAGTTACTGGCGGTACGTCTTGCCCTGGCCCGGTTCAAGAAACCGCTTCGGGGCAAGCTCGTACTGGTCCGTTCGGACAGTACTGCGGCCGTTGCGTACATCAACCGTCAGGGTGGTCTACGCTCCCGTTGCATGCTCCGGCTCGCCCGCCATCTCCTCCTGTGGAGTCAGAAGTTTGTGAGGTCACTTCGTGCTATTCACATCCCAGGTGCGCTGAACCAGACAGCCGACGAGCTCTCTCGTCAGTCGACACCTCCGGGCGAATGGCGACTCCACCCCCGGAGCGTCCAGCTGATATGGGACCACTTCGGGGTTGCACAGGTAGACCTGTTCGCTTCCCCGGAGTCGACCCATTGCCAGTGGTACTACTCCCTGACCGGAGGTACCTTAGGCATAGATGCACTGGCGCACAGCTGGCCCCGGGACCTACGCAAATATGCGTTTCCCCCAGTGAGCCTTCTTGCACAGACTCTGTGCAAGGTCAGGGAGGACGAGGAGCAGGTCTTGTTAGTTGCGCCCTATTGGCCCAACCGGACCTGGTTCCCCGAACTTACACTCCTCGCGACAGCCCCTCCCTGGCCGATTCCCCTGAGGAAGGACCTTCTTTCTCAGGGACGGGGCACTCTATGGCACCCGCGTCCAGACCTCTGGAAACTCCATGTCTGGTCCCTGGACGGGACGCGGAGGTTCTAGATGGCCTACCACAAGCTGTGGTAGATACCATCGCTTCAGCTAGAGCCCCCTCTACGAGGCGCCTCTATGCTCTGAAGTGGAATCTGTTCGTCGTTTGGTGCTCTTCCCGCCAGGAAGACCCCCGGAAGTGTTCGATTAATGTTGTGCTTTCCTTCCTGCAGGATGGGTTGGAGCGGCGGCTGTCACCCTCCACCCTCAAAGTGTACGTCGCTGCAATAGCGGCGTATCACGATGCAGTAGACGGTAAATCCGTTGGTAAGCACGACTTAATCGTCAGGTTCCTCAGAGGTGCGAGGAGACTAAATCCTCCTCGTTCTACCTCGTTACCCTCTTGGGACTTAGCCCTGGTGCTTAGAGCACTCCAGGGTTCTCCATTTGAGCCTTTGCAGTCAGTCGAGCTAAAAATCCTGTCCATGAAGACAGTCCTCCTGACCGCATTGGCCTCAATCAAGAGGGTGGGGGACCTGCATGCGCTTTCGGTCGACGAATCGTGCCTAGAATTCGGGCCGGCCAACTCTCACGTTGTCCTGAGACCCCGGCCTGGATAAGTGCCCAAGGTTCCTACCACTCCCTTCCGGGACCAGGTAGTGAACCTGCAAGCGCTGCCTTCGGAGGAGGCAGACCCAGCCCTAGCTTTATGTCCCGTCCGCGCTCTTCGCGCTTACGTTGACCGGACTCAAAGCTTCAGATCCTCACAGCAGCTCTTCGTCTGTTACGGAGGTCAGCAGAAGGGAAAGGCTGTCTCCAAGCAGAGGTTGGCCCACTGGATAGTGGATGCCATTGTCTTGGCTTACCAGTCCCAAGACGTACCTTGCCCGTTCGGGGTGCGAGCACACTCAACAAGGAGTGTTGCTTCATCCTGGGCGCTGGCTCAAGGTGCCTCGCTGACAGACATTTGTAGAGCTGCGGGCTGGGCGACACCTAACACGTTCGCTAGATTTTATAGCCTCCGTGTAGAGCCGGTATCTTCCCGCATCCTCGCCCCCCAGGGCCAGTAGCGCTAAGTACCCGTTCTAGTGTCGGCTTGCAACGCCACTCCCGCCTCCGGGCCGGATACGTGCGTCTATTCTTGCTCCAGTTGTGTTCCCCGGAAACGGCTAACCCTGTGAGTTCCTCCGTCACCCCTGCGGTGCCAGACGTTGCGGCCGTCTGGCGCCAGGCCTGCACCCGTATGCTTGTGGAACGTGTGTGTAGGCTGGGTTCCATATGTTGCGGTCCCCTCACGGCTACCCCATATGTGTATTCTCCACGGTATCTGCTACCCTGCTCGGTTAGCCCCGTGTCTTTCCCTCGACAGAGCCCGCTCTGTCATCTCTGGGATGTGTTCTTCCCCCCCTGGGATCAGGTTGGGTCCACCCCAGAGATTTTCCATAGTTGCACTACCCTAGGAGGTTAGTCCTGATGCGTATTTCCACCTCTCCTTCCATTGAAGGATGTGGCTCCGCAGCGTACCATCTCCCGAGATGGGCACGCTTTCCCAGCGTTATCCAATAGTCACGCTGAGTGGGTCTTGCAGGAACAGCAGTGACTGTCCTTCCCTGCCGGGAGCCCTGACTCCCACTCCAACTTAGGAGTGGTCCAGCGAGCTCAGGCAGGGCGCTGGAAGGGCCAGCATCCCTGGCGTTTTGGTAGGGATCCCAATTCGTCGGTCAGTTCCGACGTACGTCGAACGTGACCGACTGAAAGGGAACGTCTCGGTTACGTATGTAACCCTCGTTCCCTGAAGGAGGGAACGGAGACGTACGTCCCGTCGCCAGGTGCTGTGCTTCAGCTGAAGGCCCGAGCCACTCTTCTCGGCTCCTCAGTTGAAAACAATATGCGGTACTTCCACTTCCGTATTTATACCCGCAATGCGGGGCGGTGCGTGGAATGTGTGCACCGCATGCCAATGTCCATTGGCTCGTTTTTAATACACTCGAAGTAGATTGGTCTCTGAAACAGATCCCAATTCGTCGGTCAGTTCCGACGTACGTCTCCGTTCCCTCCTTCAGGGAACGAGGGTTACATACGTAACCGAGACGTTTTACACAGTTTATCTACAGGTCAGTTAATCGCCGTTCTTATAGCCTATACGCGCTGACACCGACACACACAGACGGCGTGCTCAAGCCCCGAAGCCAGATCGCTTTCACTTTCATGCTCATAAAGTTTGTCAAGTAAATGCGTTTAAAGGCTTGCCAGTTTCACCATTTAAAGCGATTGTGCACTATTCAAAAACAACAATACGGAAAACTTCTCCGTTCCGTGCTCAGCTTTTTTCTGTGACACAGAGAGCCGAGCAGTGTCGCACAACGCGCGCGCACGCGCTCTGAAGGCAGACCTCTTTCACCTGCGTCCTCACAAAGCTTTGTCATTGTATGTGTTTTAAGCCCTGCCAGTTTGAACATTAAAGCGAGTTTAGACCATCAGATGTGTATTATGTTGAACTAATGCCTGATATATTGTGACAAACACTTTTTAATTAGAAAAAAAATGTCCACCTTTAATAGTAGAAAATATTTACAGTAGGCCTACAAACCTTATCAGGAACTTGCTTAAAAACCTTATGAGGGCAAAAAAAAAAAAAGCACAATAATCGTTCATTAATCGTAATCGAGGTAAAATGTTCAATTAATCGAGGTTTTTATTTTTGGTCAAATCGTTACAGCCCTAATAAAGTTATAATACTAACTTTACAATTACATAATTAGATTTCTACTCCAATTCGTTTTTGAAATGCAAACATTTAAATGGCGTTTGTCATAAAAACTTGAAGGATTTATTAAAACATGCATTAAATATTTAAGAACATTAAAAATGATAATGAATATGGTGCACATCTTTAGCAAAATGCTCTCATTCATGAGTTTATGGACACTGGATATGGTTTTACTGAGGTAAATGTGACGTTACGTGGCATTGTTCACAAGCTGTTTTATTGATGTCTTTCCATGGTTGAAACACTGATTGAGCGATTAAATGAGACATGATACATTGTACCGTAGCTTTCAACATACCATCAGATGTTCATTCATGTTTATTTCGCGCTGTAACTGGTATTAAAGCGGAGGAGATGGTCAGTTCATGTGAGCTGCGAGATGCCGCTTCTCTAGAACTGAGGCTACAGCGATCTGTCACACCACATTAAACTGCGCCAAAACAAAACTTTTTGAATTTCGTCATAAAATGGACATCATTTGAAATCTGAGACTTTGTTTTATATCAAAAGGACCACAAAGCACAAAGCTTATTGCGGTTTAATGGATGGGAGGGGCGCTATAATGTACCGTTAATTCATCAACTGAAAATTAGATGACTAATCGATTCTTGGGATTTAAGAATCGATATCGGTTCATAAAAATGAGAATCGATTAAAATCGATACATTTTATTTTTACCCAGCCCTAGTAATGTTTCACCTTTTCACTTGGCTAACAAAATAAAACCAGTTGATCTATTTCAAATTCTTCATTATTCCATTATTAGATTTGTATTAAAAAAAAAAAAAAAAAACTTTTACATTTTTTTCTGAGCTCACTGAAACCGGCTTTAAATGACAGCTAATGTTAAAGAGGACCTGTTATGTCCTTTTACAAAGTCTTGATTTTGTTTTTGGAATAGGTTTTCATGCTTGAATGCTCAAAAACACCACCTGATTTTTCCATATATTTTACGCTGTTGCAGCACCTCTCTTCCCAGTCTGTCAGCAACACTTCTTTTTAGTTCCGGTCTCTATGAAGCCCCTCCTTTCGAAAAGCGCAATGTGCGCTGATTGTTCAGCTAGATCAGTGTGTTGTGATTGGTCAACCGCTTCAAGCGTGTTTTGGTGTCCCGCCCCTTATCATAACCACGTTAGATCCTTTGCAGATCTTTGTCATACATAAAGAAAGTTATGCAAAAGCATAATAGGTCCTCTTTAAAGATAAAGGCCGGTCAGAGCCGGAGAGTATTTTAGGTAACATAGGAGCATGAGATGAATATTGTTCAGAATTACTTTCTGAGTTGCATGCTCTCTCATCTGTGTGTAATTTATGTATTAATGAATTTTCTGGTGTGCAGAGTCATAAATTGCTTTGACCATCAAATCACGTTGTGGCATAAGGGCAAATTATACACACACTCTCACACACACACACACACACACACACACACACACAGCACACACACACACACATGTATCATCTCAGCAGCGCTCTGGCTCCTTCATATACACTGATCTTCCTTTATGGTCATTAAGGTCAACAATCTCATCTCACAGATCTGCTTAGGGAAACTCTCTCTCTCTTTCTCCTTCTCTCTCTCACTGTCTCTTAATTAGTGTCTTGTCTTTACTGCTCCATATGTGTGTGGTGCGAGACTCGTGAAGAATAATGGCAGGATTAATCTTGGCTTGAGCGTGCACAGGCGGTGCAGAAGAAAATGGAGTCCAGCCCTGCTCATAATTTGCTGTTTGCTCTCCTCCGGACAGGCGTTTTGCTCAGACGATTGAGCCAGAACCGACCTGAAGGCTTTAAAGTGCAGAAGTGTTGACCTCTCTCCTCTCTCCTCTCTCCAACCGTTATTATTCCGGTCCACTATGCCTTAAAGGTACAAACTTTTATTAAAGGCAGTAAAAAGAACAAGCCATTGTTTCTTATCTATAGTGAATCCTTCTTCTCGGCTATCTCTCTCACTTTCTTTTTCTCTAGAGCGGCATTTGGGAGATTTTTGGAGTCCTGACCAGCATTTGATACCAAGAACCAAAAGAATAGTTTCTATAGTACAAAAAAGACAAAAAAGAAACAGACTGGAAAAAGTGACAAAGGCCTTAAATGCACAGTTGCTATTGAGATATGCTGATCTTTGTAAAATACACTAAAATTTGGAGTTGGTACGTTTTTTTTCATTTTGCTTTTGAAATAAGTCTTTTTAATGCCCGTTCACACCAAGGACGATAACTATAACACCACAGTTATAGCGATAATGATACAGAGAAACTATATTGTTGGAATCACTTTCAGAACGATTTTATCCAGCTGCTGAACGATAAAAACATTGACAGCCAATCAGAATCTATCCTGCTGTAACGAGCTCAGCGGACAAGCACGCGCTTAGAATAAACAGAACAATATCGTCCGCTGGTGTGGACGCTAATATAGTTATCTTTTAAGCAGCAGTCCGTAACTTTCTTGGGGTTAAAAATGATCCAAAATTAATTTTTGAGCAAATATATAACCAGCCAGTGTTCAAAACTATCTCCTTACCTTAGCCTGATTCACAACGGTAAGCTTGTAATAATGTGCTATAATTTGAGTGGTACTGGTGGATTTCTGCGGGAAATTCGAGCATGCCTTTGCGTCATTACGTCATATCTGTATACATTAAGAAGGAGTCCATTGTCAAAAGCAAAACATTAGACTTTACGTAAATTGAAATCTACAGTTAACGCTAATACACACTAAATACAAGTAGTCACGCAATGCTGTTGTTGTTAACATTAACAATTTAAGAACAAAGTATAACAATACTAATAATTTTCACGGTTTGGTGTGATATGAGCTAAGCGATTTAATGCAATGCTTCATTTTTCAGATGGTCAGAACAAAAGTGGCAGACATGTTACTTGTTGAGATGACATTTTGCGGGGAAAACTTCTTATTTTGGTCATACTTCCAAGATGTAGAATCTGTGATTCTGAAGTACAGTATCCACACCGGTGCGGTGACTGACAGCCACACATACTCCTCAAAACATTAGAGACATTAGATGCTGAGGAGCTATACAACCCACGTAAAGATGATAATTCTGCAAATAACTGTAATTGCAGGTTTCAAACAGAGATGGCGACAAAGCGGCAAAACTTACGGACTGCAGCTTTAAAGCTATTGTTCTCGGTGTGAACGGGCCTTTATGCTTACCAAGGCCATTCATTTCAGGGCTCCAGACTGCGCCTAAAACGGTCGCATTTGCGACTAAAAATATTCATTTGCGAGTGATATTTTTGCAGAGATCGCCACTGGCGACCATACAAATTTACATATCATGATTATAAAATTTGCATGTTATGTGCGTGTTCTGTGAAGAGTAGCCTATCACATCATTTGTTGTGTTGACATAGTAAAATGAGACACTACACGTGAAAGTTTCACTGTGATAGAGCGCCAAATGTGATTGTGAACGGGTAAAGCGAGACTCCTCTTTCCGCGCTATAAAAAAAATGTCAAAACGAAAAATATCAGACTTTTTCAAACAACGGTGATGACACACCTGCTTCTAAAAAAGCAGGCTCCAGCAGCTGTGCCAGCACACCCGTGAGAGAGGACAGAGACACAGAGGATCTTTCCATGTCAGTCAATGCACACCGTGTTGATGGCGAAAGACATTTCAAAACTTCTTGGATTCAAGAATTTTCATGGCTAAGGTATGATCGCAAGTCACAGAAAATGTTTTGTGACTTTTGTTCAATAGTGGGTAAAGAAATAGCGGGGGAAACGGACTTCATTGCAGGAACCAACCATTTCAAAAAAAGAGACTGTGAGAAAACACGCCGATAGTAACTAGCATAAAAATGCTCGTGATCACGTTATCGCGAAGAGTGCTCCACAGACTACACCATTAGCACGTGCAGTTTCTCGTGCATGCGAACTGCGTGACGAAAAAGAATGGACGGAGCTAAAAATGAAGTTTAACGCAGCCTATATGATAGCATGTGAAGAGCTGCCATTCACTAAATTCACCTCTCAGATTTTGCTTATTGAAGAAAAACCCTTTCTGCAAAAAAGAAGAGGCGGCGGCCAAACTACACTCAGTGGCTTACGTCAACCATTTACAGTATCATTGTATTATGGAGAGTGATGGAGATGCAACATTGTTCCCATTAATGTTAATGTTATTCTTGTATTTAGCCCTCAGGTTTTCAATACTCATTGGTGGTCAAATGTGACCGTACACCTTAACTATTTTTAAATTAACTAAATGTTCTATATTTTAGTTTAATAATATTTATTGAATAGTTTGAGGAGATCTTTTGGTACTAAATAGGCCTATTATTTGTGCAATAATTATGGTCCATTAATGACCATTTAATGAATTAAAATATTTTTCTTCTAATATTTTTCTTATTTATATTACAATTAGTGTAGTAATTAAGGTTAAAATAGAGAATTCCAATGCAAAGAGGCAAATTAGAGTCATTTTGTGGCTGGAAAAATAATACATTTCATTTGAAATGCCATGGTTTAGCCACTATAAGTGCCTGTATGGCTCTTTAATAAATATACATGTATCTAGTGGCTCAAAAAAGTATTGCAGATCATAACTGCTTACTTATTTTTAAGTTTTGCATTTGAATACATATTTAGTCATGATCAAACACTAGATTTCTTTAAATGTGAAATTTTAAAACGTTAATAACTTACATCCTAATATTTTTTAATGATACTTATAAGCACACACAAGTGAATATTAATGAATGCGAGCAAATATAATTTAGCTCAAGAAAAGTTTAAGATAGTGCTGAAAAGGCAAACTTATTTTTCCCTATATGTACAGTAGACTATATGAATTGATACTGAATCAAGATCGAAATCGATATTTGTGCCAATCACCAACCCCCAAATTCCAAGCCCGCCCCCGCCACCACAAATTGGTTTCTAATCTGTGGGAAACACTGTATATAGTTCATAAGTTGGAAAAGACATTCAGTTCCCAAGTGAACTTCAGTTCCAACATTGACAAGATGAAAATGCTGAAACTGTAAAAAGAGGGGAGACAACAGGATGATTAAAAGCAAGTGATTTAAAAAATTTATGTTCATTGTAATGTGGCTCTTTAAAAAATTATTTGCCGCCTGGTTTTTTACCCTATAGGAGCCAATGGCTCCCTAATACATTTTTTTGTCTGGAGCCCTGCATTTGATCAAAATACAGTAAAAACAGCAATATTGTGAATGTTATTATCATTTAAAATAGCTTTTTTTCTATTTTAATATATTTTGAAATATAATGTATTCCTGTGATGTGATGGTTTTCATCAGCCATTACTCCAGTCTTTAGTGTCACATGACTTTTCATAAATCCTTCTAATATCCTGATTTAGTGTTCAAGAAACGTTTCTCATTATTACCATTATGTTCAGGATTCTTAAACGTTATTATATATACATTTCTTCACTTTTGATCAATTTAATATCCTTTCTGGATATTTTTTTTTCTCAGTAGGAAATCGTACTGACCCCAAACTTTTGCACAGTAGTGTAGTTTAAACTGGCAAGGGTGTTTCCCCGCACTTTCCGTTGCATTTCATGCTCCCTCACTGCTGGCCACCCTTAGAAAAGCCTGCGGGCAGGTTACAGGTGAGGCCATGTGCAGGTGAGACAGCGCATTTCCTGTCTTGCTCTTATGCCCCGTGCCGGCGTGCATAAGACGACCCGTTGGTGCAGCCGAGCTGAAAGCATAGATTATTAATAGAGCAAATATAGCCTGTGGTTTCAGGACCAGAATAAAACAACGTTGATGCTTGTCATTTAGAATTACACTGAGCCACTGAGCATTAAAGAGGCCAGTTTTATAGACAGGTACTCAGTGATCTGGGGTAAGCGATGACGTGTGGGCTGTCCATTCCGTTTTGCTTTTGAATCCACCACATTTATTTCATTATTATTATAGGTCTTTTCGCATCAATTTTGTATGAAGAAGCGATTGTCAGTATTTTTCCTGTCAGGCACTACAAAATCTGTCCTTTTTCTCTGTCCGAGTGCAGGGGAGATGCCAAAAGCAAACTTTAAAGTCTCCTTCTATAATGAAAGAAGAGAGGGATAAAGCGAATGCATTGGAGGTCATCAGTTATCTGTTTTCCATCAGACTGCCTTTGGAAAAGACAAATATCAGTGTCAGATAAAAAGAAGAATGGTTGATGCTGTTGTCTCTCTGTTTCTTCCTTTCTCTCTATCTATCTTTCCGGCTTTGCATTTAGGCAGTTCCATCCAGTCAGATGAATAGGCATGTTTGATCACCAAGAGTTGCCCCTGGAGCAAGAAATGCATGAAGGAGAGAAAGAGAGGGAGAGAGAGCAAAAGGACCCTCACGGAGCTATTCATGAGCTTCTTCTAACGCAATGCAAATGAAAGGTTTCTTGTATCTGCTGAGTTCTATTTTAGGTGTGTGAAAAGCAGCATGGAGATTTTCTCAGGGAGATACTCGCTATACAACCCAGGAAAGACAGGCTAAATGGACAGGAAGTGTGTGTGTGTGTGTGTGTGTGTGTGTGTGTGTGTGTGTGTGTGTTCTGGCACACATTTACTGTATGCATGTGCTGAGTGTTTGGAGGATCTCATCATTTCAGGGCTGCTCGACCCACTCTGCTCACTAACACTTATGCTCTCTTGAGCCACAAGCCACGATGCTTATCAGAAATCCCCCAACATGATGGATTATGCCACTCCGTTTTTCAAAATTACCTCCATCTTCAGTTCCGTTTTCTTCTCTGCATCTTCAGCATAGTAGCATATTCGATAGCGACTGCCCTGAGAAGATGAATGCTATTTTTTGTCAAATAAATCAACATCTTTTGCTCGCCCTGGATAGTATTACCATCATTAAAATGAAGAAAAGTATTTTTTACTACTGAAAGGCATTTATTTCTTTTATTCAGCAAGGACACTTTACATTGATCAAAAGTGTCTGTAAATAAATGCTATTCTTTTGCACTTTCTATTCATCAAAGAATCCTGAAAAAAATGTTTCATGGTTTCCACAAGAAATATTAAGCTACACAACTGTTTTCACATTGATAATTATTTGACTGGGTGTTGACATAAATTGCACGATTCGATTCGATTCACAAGCTTGCGATTTGATTAAATCCAATTCGATATTGATTAATTAGGGCCTGTCAGGTACAGTACATGGGAAATTTCCTCAAGGAAATATAATATAGGCCTGTCATCACTATAATATTAAAGGTTGAAATGAACTGATTTGTGGGCTACTTAGATTTAAATTACAAATAAGTATGTTTTTATAATAACGTTATAATACATTTTTAATGACAATTATGTTTCTACTTTTTTATATATAAAAACATTTAAACGTGGGCTGTCATAAAAACACGATGGATTTATTGAAACATAGGCTACATTAAATATTGAAGTAAAGGTTGAGTAAAAAAATTATGAAAATGCAATATAATATATAGGCTATATTTGGCAAAATCCTCCTCTCTAGCGAAGAAGAACCGCGCAGTGGTTAGGCAAAGCTAGCAGTCATAATAACTAGGTCTTGTTTAAGAAAATGGTATCGGATCAGTACATGGGTTCAAGTACTCGCCGATGCCAGAATTTGTTGTGGTATTGGTTACGTTTCCGATACTAATATCGGAATCGGAACAACCCTATTAATTTGTGTTTTTTGTGCTATAACAAGTAGTAAAGAGGACAAGAATGATCGGCTCATATGCTGTCTGTGCTGCTGCTTTGCAACGCTCAACTGAAAATAGCATAGACCTTTGGATTTAGGTTTTTTTTACCCCAGTTCTAAATAAGAAATGTTTATTGAGCAGCAAATCAGCATATTACAATGATTTCTGAATGATCATGTGACACTGAAGAAATTAAGCTTTGCCATCACAGGAATACATGAGATTATACAATATATTAAAATAGAAAACAGTTATTTTAAATTGGAATAATATTTCACAGCATTACAGTTGTTTTTGATCAAACGCACCCTTGGTGAGCATAAGAGACAATTTTTTCCCCCAAAACAAACTGACCATGGTACAGTGTATTATATTATATTACATTACTTTATTAGTTTAGCTGATGCTTTTATCTAAATATAAAGGACTGCCGCAAGCAAGTTATCATGAGCCAACAATATTTGCAATACACAGTGGCAAGATTGAAGTGTAAGGTCAGATAAGTAGCCTACGCAAGCTGAAGTGAAAAGCAGAAAAGAAGAGAAACTTGTTTTTTCTTTATTAGTATGAGTTATTATAGGAAGTTATATGAAGTGTCTTCAGCTGTTTTTTTTTATAGGTTGTGATTATCTCAGCAGAGGAACAGAGAGGGTGAGGCTTCTAGAAAAGAGTCTCCACTCTTTTACTGACAGCAAGCAAACAAAAGACAACAAAAGTCTCTTTCTAGGGTGAGATCAGGTAGAAATAGCTCTTAGTCTTTGTCTTTTTAAATGTGTATGTCGTAGGTTGGATGGACTGAGAACAACTGGATCTAAATGAATTCAATTGGAAGTTGAGGCTGGTTTGTGTCTTGTCTTTGAGTATGGTGTTTTGAAAGTTACACTCGATGGTTTACAGGTCCCTCAGACTCAATCCCTGGACAAAAAAGAGCCTCAAAATGAGCTTTCTCTCTACTCTTGCCCACCCATGCCTTGCCCTGACATTTTTTCCCAATGTCGTGCTGTTGTGACTGGCAGCCAGAAGCCACGGCGCTGTCCAAGGTGCTGAAGACAGAACTGCTGCTCATTTGATTTGAGTCTCAGCTCCAGACAGCATCAGCTGTGCTTCTCTGAAACAACTCAAGGAAATGTTGTTCAGTGTAATCCTAGTGCACTTTTGGGACTTTTATGTCTTACTTCTGCAGTTATGGCACCTTTTTTCGCTGATTCATAAATCTGTGATTGGAGAAATAACATCTTTACACTGAAGTGCTCAGGCGTGTCTTTGAAAAACTGGGAAGATAATCTCACTGATTTGCTGTACTACCTAAGTCCTGTCAGCAGATTAATGTGTGAAATCTTTCCTATAGCGAGTAAATGGCAGGGCTTTGCAATGACGTCACACCTCCCCAATGAGAGAGCTGGGATTTGTCCTTTTCCTTGGCTAAGCCTCATTACACACACTTACATACTCAGACACCCCTGTCATGTCTTTCCAGTCTGCTTCTGATGCTTCTATAGCTGTATAATTACTAAGAGATACTTTCTGAACAGCTTCACTGGCCGCCAGACAAATAAGCACTACAGTCCAGGTAATACATTATTTTATTTATACATACATACAGTGGGGCAAAAAAGTATTTAGTCAGCCACCAATTGTGCAAGTTCTCCCACTTAAAAAGATGTGAGAGGCCTGTAATTTTCATCATAGGTACACTTCAACTATTAGAGACAGAATGAGAAAAAAAAATCCAGAAAATCACATTGTCTTTTTTATAAAGAATTTATTTGCAAATTATGGTGGAATATAAGTATTTGGTCAATAACAAAAGTTAATCTCAATACTTTGTTATATACCCTTTGTTGGCAATGACAGAGGTCAAACGTTTTCTGTAAGTCTCCACAAGGTTTTTACACACTGTTGCTGGTAGTTTGGCCCATTCCTCCATGCAGATCTCCTCTAGAACAGTGATGTTTTAGGGCTGTCGCTGGGCAACACGGATTTTCAACTCCCTCCAAAAATGTTTTATGGGGTTGAGATCTGGAGACTCCAGGCCCTTGAAATGCTTCTTACGAATCCACTCGGGCGGTGTGTTTGGGTCATTGTCATGCTGAAAGACCCAGCCAAGTTTTATCTTCAATGCCCTTGCTAATGGAAGGAGATTTTTACTTAAAATCTCTCGATACATGGCCCCATTCATTCTTTCCTTTACATGGATCAGTCGCCCTGGTCCCTTTGCAGAAAAACAGCCCCAAAGCATGATGTTTCCACCCCCATGCTTCACAGTAGGTATGGCGTTCTTTGGATGCAACTCAGCATTCTTTCTCCTCCACACACGACAAGTTTAGTTTTTACCAAAAAGTTCTATTTTGGTTTCATCTGACCATATGACATTCTCCCAATCCTCTTCTGGATCATCCAAATTCTCTCTTCAGACGGGCCCGGACATGTACTGGCTTAAGCAGGGGGACACGTCTGGCACTGCAGGATTTAAGTCCCTGGCAGCGTAGTGTGTTACTGATGGTAGCCTTTGTTACTTTGGTCCCAGCTTTCTCCAGGTCATTCACTAGGTCCCCCCGTGTGGTTCTGGGATTTTTGCTCACGGTTCTTGTGATCATTTTAACCCCACGGGGTGAGATCTTGTGTGGAGCCCCAGATAGAGGGAGATTATCAGTGGTCTTGTATGTCTTCCATTTTCTAATAATTGCTCCCACAGTTGATTTCTTCACACCAAGCTGCTTACCTATTGCAGATTCAGTCTTCCCAGCCTGGTGCAGGTCTACAATTTTGTTTCTGGTGTCCTTTGACAGCTCTTTGGTCTTGGCCATAGTGGAGTTTGGAGTCTGACTGTTTGAGGTTGTGGACAGGTGTCTTTTATACTGATCAAACAGGTGACATTAATACAGGTAATGAGTGGAGGACAGAGGAGCCTCTTAAAGAAGTTGTTACAGGTCTGTGAGAGCCAGAAATCGTGCTTTTTTGTAGGTGACCAAATACTTATTTTCTACCATAATTAGCAAATAAATTCTTAAAAAAATCAGAGACTGTGATTTTTCTGGATTTTTCTCATTCTGTCTCTCATAGTTGAAGTGTACCTATGATGAAAACTACAGGCCTCTCTCATCTTTTTAAGTGGGAGAACTTGCACAATTGGTGGCTGACTAAATACTTTTTTGCCCCACTGTACATACATGCATACAATGTGGTAGGGCTGCAAAATTAATCGAATTTGTAATCGTGATTACAATTACGGCACAATTACGTAATCGTTTAATAAAATGTAATCGCAATTACAAAAATATTCTGTGTACTTAATATGTGTTTTGTTTTCTTTCCACAGGTTATCTTAAGTTTTTTCCCCATTGATTTTATTTTTAGTATAACATAATACATTGCATATTTTTACTTTTTTATTTAAAGAAACCAAACCAACGTATATTTGACTTTTGAGGCTTAATGCTATAGAATAATTGTAATTAATAATCGCAATTACAATTTCAAGGGAATGATCAACAATTATGATTTTTGTCATAATCGTGCAGCCCTACAATGTGCCTTTTTATTTTATTATTATTATTTTATTTTATTATTTTTATGCATTTACAACTTAGCATTAATTGCCTGCCATATTTAACATAGTTTGTGTACATGTTCTGTTGACCATGGCAACAGTAATTCATCAAATAATGGAGGCATGGAAACATTGTTTGTTAATATTATAATAATAATAATACCTGCTTTAATATTATTAAGAATAAATTTTTTCATATTTAAAATAAACTTTTAATATACAGTGGCAGGAAAAAGTATGTGAACCGCTTGTAGAATCTGTGAAAATGGGAATAATTTTAACTAAATAAGAGGGATCATACAAAATGCATGTTATTGTTTATTTAGTACTGTCCTGAATAAGATATTTTACATAAAAATTTTTTACATATAGTCCACAAGACAAAAAAATAGCTGAATTTATTAAAATAACCCTGATAAAAAGTTTATGAACCATTGATTCTCAGTGCTGTGTGTCGTTCCCTGGATGACCCACGGCTGTTTTTTTGTTTTGTGATGGTTGTTCACGAGTCCCTTGTTTGTCCTGAGCAGTTAAACTGCCCAATGTTCTTCAGAAAAATCCTCCAGGTCCTGCACATTCTTCAGTTTTCCAGCCTCTTTTTCATATTTGAACCCCCTCCAGCAATGACTGTATGATTTTAAGATCCATATTTTCAGACTGTGGACAATTGAGGGACTCAAACACAACTGCTAAAAAAGGTTGAAACATTCACTGATGCTCCAGAAGGAAACGCGATGCATTAAGAGCCGGGGGGTGAAAACTTTTGAACAGGATGAAGATGTCCAAATTTTTCTTATTTTGTTTAAATATAATTTTTGTTCATTTAGTACTGCCCTTCAGAAGCAACAGAAGATACTTGCATGTTTCCCGGAAGACAAATTCAGTACAATTCACCTTGATTTTCAAATTCAATACGTTTTCACCCCCCAACTCTTAATGCACCGTGTTTCCTTCTGGAGCATCAGTGAATGTTTCAACCTTTTTTAGTAGTTGTGTTTGAGTCCCTCAATTGTCCTATGTGTGAAAAGATGGATCTTAAAATCATACAGTCATTGCTGGAGAGGGTTCAAATATGAAAAAAAGGCTGGAAAACTGAAGAATGTGCAGGACCTGGAGGATTTTTCTGAAGAACATTGGGCAGTTTAACTGCTCAGGACAAACAAGGGACTCGTGAACAACCATCACAAAACAAAAAAACAGCCGTGGGTCATCCAGGGAACGACACACAGCACTGAGAATCAATGGTTCATAAACTTTTTATCAGGGTTATTTTAATACATTCAGCTATTTTTTTGTCTTGTGGACTATATGTAAACATTTTTCATTTAAAATATCTTATTCAGGACAGTACTAAATAAAAAAATAACATGCATTTTGTATGATCCCTCTTATTTAGTTAAAATTATTCCCATTTTCACAGATTCTGCAAGCGGTTCACATACTTTTTCATGCCACTGTATAAAGGTAGCATTTAGCTTTTGGAGTAGCATTTAGTTTTTCCTGGGGTATCAAAATAAGATATAGATTATCTGTAACGTTTCATTTACATCGATTGGCATACTGAAATGTTATTATCATTACAAGCCTTAAGTCTTTTAGTTCTCTCTCTCTCTCTCTCTCTCTCTCTCTGAGGTACTGTATGTCTATGTGTATGTCTGTGTCTGTATGTGTGTTGAGAGGGCGTATGTGCGAAGCGGGAGTCATGTTCTGTCATCATTGTGGCAGGGATATGAAATGTCAGTGCAAGGCTGTTGGAGATATCTCCCCCACAGTCACAACACACACAAACACTCACACAGCTGAGCTCTCCAGTGGTACACACACACACACACACACACACTTGTTCTTTAGCACACAGATCAGAGCATGTGAAACAGCCATTTACATCCCAGTGATCCAGCAGGAAACATATTCTGATGCTCTTATATGCTCATGTGTTAATGGGCCAGTGCGCGGACAACAGCTGCCTGTTCATTACTGCCAGTCTCTAAATATGTAACATGAAATCCTTCCAGTTCATTTATGAACCATATATGAAAGACAAGTGCAGTTGTGTCCAATGAAGGTATGTTTTGCAGTGAGGTCTAATTAGTATTCGAATGAGCTTTTTTTGTACACTTGGATTGAGCAACATTCCCAGCTTATGTTTCCTGCTTGTCGAGATTTGATTATAATTGAAGTCAACATGAAATTACTTGTGATAGTCTTTTCTTCCCTAATGTGACATCTGAGTTAAAAGGCTTTTCGAACAAGAAAGAAATGTATTGCAGGACTTGATTTTATCCGTCGGGAATTGATTGGATCGTAGGATTGTTGTTGTGCTATTGCTGTGATCTCATGTGAGTGACGGGATGTCCCACCCTCATGTCATCAGAGATGTTATTTTGATTAAAGATTACACAAGCATATGAATTAAAAATAAAATCAGTCCATCAAAGGGTGCATATGGCTTTCATACAAAAATGCATGTGTACACTTTACAATGGCAATGAATACTAATCTGATCTATATTCGTGCATTTCATACATTTTTATGAATACAGACTTTAAGAACTGAATTAGATGGGATATCTTCATTATTATGTGTCATTGGATGTAAATATTAGCCCATTTGATGCTTTCATAGTAGCACAGGTTATCTTATAAAAATAGATTCATATGTAATATTTGTAAATAGAGATATTTCTACCTGTTCAATTACATTTCCTTTATTTTCACTCTGCTTAGTATAAACCAACTGACTGATCCAAGGATTCAGTCGGCTGTATGAGGATCAGACTGACTCACATTTAAGCTGCCCGCTTATCCAAAATACAGGCATGGAATCCATATTTATTTGCAACACTTCTCTGAAGTGTAATTCAGCTGAAAAATCGGACCATGAGTCATATGTCAGTGAGCATTTGGCTTGCCATCAGAAACCATTCTGGTCTGGTTTCTCAAGTTGTGTATCTTGTGTCTGGAGAGAGTATGTGTGATGATTTGTAATGGAACGAATGAGTTCACAGCACTTGATTATCTTGTGTGAAGACATTCACTCATCGGATGTGAACATAGCTGAGTAACTCGTACTGGATGTTCCTGTATTTTCCACCGGCCATATGCTCATCTACCAAAACCTCAGATCTCATTAATTGTAACCCGGGACAGTGCTTACTATAATCCCTCTGGACACATAGGGCTTGCATGTGTATTTTTTTATATTCCTTCAGTGTAAAAAGTGATCAGTTGACTTGACATTAAAAAAGTGAGGAAACCTGTTGCCTTAAAAAATTTTATTAAATAAACAATGCGTAACTGAAAAAGTCAAATGATTGAAAAATAGAAAAAGACCTTAGAAAAAAGTACGTTTGAGGACTTTTTAGCATTTGTTTTGGTAACATACCTGTTACACATCTTACATGTATTTACTCTAGTAATAACAATAAATTATGCATAATTACAAGCAGAGCTGGGTAGATTACTTACAAATTGTAATCGGTTACTGATTACAAATTACATGACACAAATTGTAGTTGTAACGTAATCCATTACACTGCATATTTAAGGTAATATAATCGGACTACTTTTGGATTACTTTTAGATTGCTTTTGACCTAAATTGTTTATTACATTGATTTGAGTAGATTAATATTGTATCATATTGATATAAAAGAGAAAGAAAATATATTCCATTCTTTATCAACAACATCAAGTGCTTTAAATATTACATTACGTCAGGGTTTCCCAGACTGGGGTTCGTGATGGAACTGCAGGGGTTTGTGAGTTTAATGAAGAAGCTAAAAAATAAAATAATTCTAAACATTTAGATTTAAATTAAAATAATTTTAAAATAAAAACAATCAAAATAAAACACTACTAAAAATATTTTTTTTATATTTTATGTCATGTGACCATTAACCGACATCAGAGAACCATTTATTTTTTATTAATGACAATTTTATTATTGACCTAACTTGCAAATTAAAATCACAGGGGGTGCTTCAAGTAAATATATTATATCAAAAAAGTTTTAATAACAACTACATTGCATGTAAATATGAATTTGAATGTGTTTGAAAGACAAAAGCCTTCCAAAGACGTGGTTTAATAACTGAAAGAGTGATAATTCAAACAATAATTAATGTGTTAATCAGGAGTAGATTAGATGCAATGTTGTAATGCTGAAAAACCCTTCAAAGATTTATGTAAATCCAGTGATCAAATGCTGTGTCTCATGGTCTGTGTGTCCAAAATGTATACAAGCAGTGGGCATTTTTAGAAAGGAACTTTTTAAATATAAAAAGTAGTAGTAGGGAGAATCAATGAATTATGAATATTTGACTGCCATTGTGAGAATAACATATAATCAATAAAAATGTACTGTAGTCTGAATACGAGTATTTTAAAACAAGTACTTAATTTTTGGAATCTGATCACGTAATCCAGATTACATGTAATCTGTAAACTCTGATTACAAGCAAATAAACCTAAACTAAACCCTAACCATAAATATATAGTTAGTATATTAACAACATATACTAACTATCCTCATGGAGGAATGAAGGAATGAAGGACTGGAATGGAGGATTTCTGAAAGATTCTGCACAATTTCTTGGTCACTAGTCAAATTTGCGAAATTGATCATGTGACCTACTGACGGTCAGATGTTCTTGATTCCATTACAGACCAAGATGTTCTTTGAATCGTTTCAAATCATGCTGGAGAACATTAGATTTTACACAAACTTCATGCAGCTTGAGTGCTGCTGTTGTTACAGCAAACGTAATAAAATGTGTGTATTACAGAAGGAATCGGCATACCCTGTGGTATTATTTATTACTTAAAAAGCTGTCAGTATTATTTGCTGGTTGTCCAGCAAAAGTACTGTGCAATGTTTTAGTCATGGCTGGATTTTGACATCTAGTCCTGAGAGGGGCAGTAAATGACTGTCTATAAGAGGGAATCATATAAGACCTGTTCCACCCTGCAACATTAATCAGAACTGACTGAGCAACACAATGAATCAAAATATTATTGTAGAATAGAACAGAGAAACGTGGGAGAGGAACAGAAAAAGAGAGGGAAAGTTCAAGTGGTCAAAAGAGTGTTCTCTCTTCTCTGTGTAATGGTTAATAACCCCTTTTTATTGTATCATTCCCCATCATTTGTTGCATCATCAAACAAGAAGTATCTGTAAGAAGCTCTAGGAACAAGTGCTTCTGTAGTTCCTGATTCTGCCATTTATTCAACAAATGCTAGATGTATTCACTACAATAGCAGATATTTGACATAGAAAGACCAAATGGAAATAACAAATAAATCAATTGAAACTGGGTTAAACTTTTTTTGGATCAGTATTTTTTTATTAGACATTCTAAAAACGTATCTTGAATTACGTTTCTAGGTTATTCCACCACTGATTAAAAAATAAGATAATTGCAACTTTTTATCTCACAATTCAGACTTTTATCTCGCAACTGACCTTTCGGTAAACCCCGCCCCCCTTAGTTACTGTTGCTAACACGGACAGACAAACGAGTGGCTAACTGTGTTACAATGACAGCTGTTAGTTTGAAAACCTTATCCCAGGTTGTTTTTGGACACTGAATGTAGCAGGCTCCGTCCTATTGATGGCCAAACTTTACTGATGGGTTATGAAGTTTATTGCGTCCTTTTTCACTCCAAAAAAATCACTGTAAGAGCTGAACAAACAAAGCATAAGAAGTGCGCATTAAGGTCTCATTTACAAACTCTCTCTCTCTCCGTTTGCATTATTAACATACACAGCAAATTACACAAACTCATTCAACTAGCAGTAAACAAACATTTAGAGACCTTATGCAAAACTGCTAAAATGCGAGCTCTCCCTTTCACCACCCGTATCGCTCTGTAGACTATAATACCCATCAAAGTCAGTGCGACTGATACTCAACTGCCATTGGCTTATCTGCGTTCAAGGGGAGGGGCTTGCCGATAGGCAGGCACGTGCAGAGGGGGGGGGCTTTGGGTGCTCGAGCCCCTGCCCTTTTTCAAAATGAATCAAAAGTGCCCCTCTCAGACAAATATCAATGATAATATCGTGGTCAATAAAACTAAATAAATGTGATTATTATAACATGACAATGTATACAATAGTAACGGACGGCTCAAAAGTCGGACAATTTCTGTTGAGGCGTTGCCATAACGCGTTGCTATGGGTCGCGTGCGTTTTGATTGACTGCTGATTTTCCACTGTTCGGAAACGGCTCTCGAGCCAAATATGGTCCTTTCAGAGAGTGTGTGGCCTGTAGGGTGACCACCCGTCCCGCTTTGCATTGTACCGCACAGCATTTTCACCCCTTGTCCCGCACGTCGCATATTGAGAAAATGTCCCGCATTTTCATCAGTCTGTTGGTTTTTAATTATCATAAGAAGACATGCATGCGTTCTTTTGCCTTTTTAAGAAAGCATTTCATTTATTCTTTTTGCGGCATCGTTTTTCACCTAGACATATTTAACAGCGCTTCGTCAGAAGTACATCCCGCCTTTCACAAATACAACAACAGCCGTTTTTAAAATCCTATCCAATGGTTGAAAAGAAAGGAGTAAATACAGTCACTAGTAGGTTCTGACGGCTGTCAATCAAAATGTGGAGCGGATTTGTTCCATGTAGAAAACGAATGGATAATTCGGTAAATTGGTTATATTCTTAATATATAATATAATATAATATAATATATATTACTGTCAATGAACTAGTTTCATGTTGCTTTATATTTTATTTGTTCATTATTGGACTTGGTCAGATCTGATGCCTGCTGCCTTTGGGCTCAGTGATGTTGAATATAAATGACATGTACAATGTTACATTGATGTAATGGTGTTTTCTGGAAGGGACTAAAGAACAAAGTATTTTTATCATCTGAAAGGCAGAATACATATGTTTTTATTAAGTTAGATAGACATTGTGTAACAGTTTCAGGTTATGTTTTAGTGTCGGTAACATGTCCCACATTGTCCCATGCAAACTTAGTAATTGTCCCACATTTGGTTTGTTTGATGGTGGTCACCCTAGTGGCCTGACGAGAAAAAAGTAAACCAATATTTTTTTTTCATCCATAATCAGAGCTAATGTGTTGATTTAATTACACATCTATATATTATATATTTTAAAGTATTACACAATTCACCAATGCCCGTTTGTTAGTGTATAATACACCAACCAATCGTGATCTGGCAAAGCAAGTTCAAATTCCATTGGGCGATGTGATGTGAAGCGGTAATTTTCTGTTCTTATTCATAAATCGGTTGAAAATGACATGGACAGACGGAACGTGGAACGATTTCCTGCTGTTTGTCTCATTTTATTAAATGCATCACTGACAAAATGGATTTTAACTGACAACAAACAAATCACTGTACAAGACCATGCAGCAACAAAAGTCGCATTAATGGTAAGTAGTGTTAAATTCACTTGTATTTATGTATATTGATACACCGTTTACTATTTCATGAAACTAAACCCAGGTGCCACCGGCACCTAACGTTACAGGCCTATTATGTGAAGTGTAGGCTGGCGAAATGGTTACGTGAAAGGACTTTATTATATTAACGTTAACATTTTTTAATATTATACAGCATTATGAAAGAAGTCTCTTATGTTCTTCAAGCCTGCATTTATTTGATAAAAAACAGCAATATTGTGTAATATATTAAAATAATGGTTTTCTATTTTAAAATAATTTAAAATATAATTTATTCCTGTGATCACAGCTGGATTTTCAGCATAGTGTCACATGATCATTCAGAAATCATTCTAATATGAGGATTTAATGTCAATGATGGAAACTGTGATACTCTTTTCAAGATTGTTGGATTAATACAAAGTTAAAAAGAACATAATGTAATAATATTTCACAATATTAGGCTACTGTTTTTTCTGTATTTTTGATTAAATAAATGCAGGCTTGATGAGCATAAGGATATATATATATATATATATATATATATATATATATATATATATATATATATATATATATATATATATATATATATATATATATATATATATATATAACAATTCTTACAAAGGATCTATAGTTTTTTGTACACTTAGTCAAAAGTCCAAGCGGCAACTAGAGTTGCCGGTGGGCAAATGACTTGTAAGTACATATAATGGGGAAATGGGGTAGACTGTGTTAACAGGTTAATAAATCAAGATTTTTGGTCTTGTTTAGTGCTTTTTGCTTTCATAATATCCCACCTAAATCATAACTTAACCCTTTAACTGAAATCTCTACTGTACAGTAGACCTTAATTCGATAGGGGAAAATATAATATTTTATGATATTATGTCTTGTAAGGGCCCAAATATTGAGGACCCTTCATCCAGTTTGGAATGGATGCATTTCATTCTAATCGGTCAAGAACCCCAATTCTCTTTATGACTAGTAGCTTACAATTCCATTATAATGTGGAAATTCAGACAAGTAATGAGTTTACATTCAGAATGAGTTTACATTTATATTATTATATGAAATCACCTACTACAGTCAGCCATTGAATATGGGACTATTTATTTATTTTTGTTATATGGATGTCATTTTTTCATCTAATATTTCATTTAACTTTTTGATACAAAATGACCTGTTAGGGCAACTAAATGGCTGCACTTTGTTCTGCACTATGTTCCACCACTTTAAGACAAATGTATTTGTTGTTTGTTGTATTTTCATATTCAACAGATTATAAGATAGATGCAGCTTTTGCATCGAATGTTCTTCGACTTTTATACATAATAAATTTGTTTGTGAATAAAGATTGATCTGTTGAAAGCAGTTATTTTGAGTTAGATGCCAAATGTTCTCATCCTAGTCAAATTTGAAATTGAAGGGGTGCATACAACATATTAATAACTATAGTTGCCGCACATTCAAATACGATTTTTAAGAAAAAAAACTAAAACCTGGGCAAAATAAATGCAGAACATGTTCACATAGGACACTATTAACATGACTATATGCATGAAACCATTCAGAAAAATTTGGGCACAAATGGGATAAGAGACTACGTACAACCCTTTTGAACCATGGGCCTGTCGCGGCGATCGTTTTTTACGTCGTTAAACTTGCAAAAGTGGATTCGGACATGCCCTAAGTGCACCGTGCGCTCAGATTGTTCAAATAGGGCCCATAAACTCACAATTCAGAATTTCTTTTCAGAATTGCATGACATAAACTCACAATTCTGAGAAAAGTCAGCCTTTTTTTCCCTCAGAATTGGAATTTATATCTCACAATTCCGAGAAAAGAAGTCAGTATTACGAGACATGCGTAAACTTGCAATTGCAAGGAAAAAAAGTCTGAATTATCTTTTACATTTTGTTATTCCTTTGCGGAAACAAGCTTCCATTGTTTTTCAAATTATTTTAGAAACCACTAAATTACCTTTGATCTATGCATAAAAAATCTCTGAAAATCTTTATATCTCAAATCTTAAATTTGTCTTGTTTTTACGATGTTTAGATAATGTTACTAGAAAAGAAGACTTTTTTTTGCCAGTGAATACTTTTTTCAGCTTGATTAAGTCTAATGATACATTTCTCATATCATTTTGGCAGGTTTTATTGGTGATTTGTTTTATGCTATTAAAATATAAGCTTGGCATTAGTTTTGGAGATTTGACAGGAAGTAGCTATCTGGGGGTGGTACAAAGTTGACTTAAAAGGACTTTGGTGAAACTCATAATCAGTTCAGTTTCAAATGTTATTCCCTTTAACAGTGCGAGATGGAAAAGGAGATGGTCTTATCGTTATCTTTCAGGCTTTTTCAGATCACATATTTTCCATTTAACTTTTTAGGAACTCCCAAGCCTCTTCTTTTAACTTGCTTGTGTCAGGAAATGTGTTCCTTTAGCACTTTCATTTTATTAAGTAAAATATATATTTCCCCTCATTATCATGAATATGGATGAGAAAAGAAATTACATATTCCCACTGAGTCTATATTTGTGTTGCCGTTAAATCTGAGCAACTAAGCACAAATCTTATGCAAGCTTGCAAGCATAGTGAACATTAGCCTAATGAATATTCAAAAGGGGAAAATCTTCTTTATTCATCTACTTTATTCATCTTTGTCCCTTGTAGTTTTAATTTATTGTACTGCCTTCTTTGCTTTATTTATTTCATTTATTTTCTTATGTTATCAGTTCAATGTATCACATAGTCACGGAAAACTGCACAGAATGCAAGTTTGGTGAGTAAATAAAACAATACTGGAATTCACTAGTTGGCTGGTAATTTTATCAAGAACATTACTTGGGTTCAATTGTGAGGTAGGATATGCTTACATATGCATAATGCAATTAAATCAGTTGTTCGGGAAAAATTTGTGGCTAAAAACAACCACAGATCTTCATATTAATATTCATATGAATGGCAAGTAATGGGAAGAGGTCGTCTTAATGGGTCAGTTTGGCAAAAAAGCTATTTTTGGATCCTGAATGTGTCTGTTGTCTGTGAATTCAAATTGGGTACTAAAAATTACAATGAATTACAATGCAGAATCTAACTGACCCGAATCGTAGCTGATGCGTTATAAGTAAAAGCTGGGAGGGCTTGTTCATGAAAAAATGTCCTCAATGTTTCTCACTCGAATTCACACCCTGTTTTGTGTGACCCTTAATTTAGCCCTCATTAATACCACATCAGCCTTGAATTCACAATGTAGCCACCTAATTTCATCAAAAACCAGCAGACGGGTGATCATTAATAGCACAACATCGGTTCCGATTTGTCTCCTTAAGTAAATACAATGATGTTCCTGACAGGAATTACATTCTAATGGAAAACATAAGCACGGGGAGTGTGAGTCAGGCCCCTCGGGGCCCAGCCCAATGGGATTGAAGGACCTTATTAGTGAGGTAAGATCTCTCAGTTGAGTGGCCAAAGGTTCTGACCCAGTTCAGTCAGTCCAGATACCACAAGTGCGCTTTTTTTCCGATTAGCAATGAGAGAAATGTAAAGAGAGGCTAGAAGAGGGGAAAATGGAGAGCAAGGGCCCTCTCCTAGTTTGCTTGAAGAATCCATCTTATTCATGAACAGATGAAGCAGCAAGCCAAACACACTCTTAAGTACAGGTAAATGAAAGTGCTCTTTAGATAAAGGGGAATTGATTCCCCTTTGGTATGGTGGTTTTATAAACTCTTAGTGTTTTTCAGATATATGATTTTCAAATATTACACTTTATGCATTGGACTTGTTGGTTCAGACATGCTGGTTCACCAATGGGTCAGATAGCTCAATAAAAATCCATCACCTCTTAACTCAAAGCAACAGCAAAGGCCATTCATGTGTGGGCTCTTTAATCCCTCTAAATTAGCCTTTGACCGTGACCAATATTGTGGAAGGACAGGAAAGATTACAGATGTCCCTTGATGAAGTCTCTTTCTGTTTGGATCAATAGAGACTCTTGGCTTCTTGACATGTTTTTTTTATATGAGGGTATGGCAGCTCACTCCAATGTGTTTTATGTTCTGGAATTAAAAAACAAGCAAACAGCACCCATCAAGTAGAAGGCCAGCTAAAGCAAAGCATAGAGGTGAAAATCGCAGTGGAAATGGGACGTTTTGTGGTTTGATACTTTACCAGTGGTTTTCAAACTGGTTTCAAGGATCCTCAGGGGACCACAAGGGGGTGCTAGTGTGTCCAGGAAAATGTGAAGAGAAAATGTACAAAATGCTTTTTTAGGGCTGTCATAATAACAGTGGAATGTGATATTATTTATTAATTTATATAACCACCACATTTGATTATATTACTGTTAATTCTGCTTTCAAAAGATTTTTTATTTTATTTAATTTTTTACAACCGTCATTTGATTATATTACATTATATTATATTACAATATTACATTTCATTCTGCTTTTAAAAGACTAGTTAGAAATCATGAGATGAATTGCTATTATTTTATTTTATTGACGGCATTAAGGAACAAAATATTTGGATATCGTTTGTTGGGAAATGTATATAAATATATAATATAATTTGTATGATTTGTACTTCATTTTGGAACATTTTCTCAATGTAATATAAATGGTTTTTATACATACGTTTTCTATTTTTATAAATTTTATAGCTGTTTATTTTTAATAAATCTGTGGCTCATTTTTAGATCACTGACAGACACTAATTGTAGGAGATTCCAAAACATATAAGACATTACCAAACATGTATCTAAAGCAACATGCAGTGCATTCAAGCAATACATTTTTTCAATACATAAACCCATGACCTTGATGTTGCTAGTGCCATGAGACCAATTCAGCTGCAAGAACATTTGTTTACGAAGCAAAGTAATTGAAGAGTGTGAGGGCTACGTCTTTGAAAGTAAATGTCTTTCAAAACAACATTGAAGTCTACTTTTAGCATCTAGCTGTTAAAGGAGAATCACACATCTAATTAATATTGGAGTTCAATTTATGAGAACTTAGTGAGTCACAGAGCAGAACGAAGCCTAGAGCAAAAATCGCTAGACTGGAAAATGGTGTTGGAAATAAGGACATTACAAAGAGTGCCGTAAAGACCAATCTACTGTAGTGAGTCCTTGAAAGACGTAATAAGAGAGTCTTTATGCTAAAGAAGTTGTGTAAATGTTGCGCATGCATCCTCTTTCTGTGATTGTAGAAATCATGCGCTTTGATTAAGATTCTCCAATGTGGCTGATTTCTGTCTCCTTTTTTCTGCTCTCCAGTTCCACGGTTGCTTGGAGACCTGGAGGAATGCTGGGATGTAGAATGTGGATCCTCTTCATCCTTGTACATTTCACAATGGATCTGTCTCTGTGTGCACCAGCAGGCCAGGGGCTCACCCTCAAACTACTGCCCAGATCAGTGCCCCGCCGGCAGCCGCACCCTCTGCCCACCCGGGACACGCTCAACGGCCAACACTTGAGGACTCTGGGTGTCTTGCATCGTGGTGTTCCCCCTCCCTTGCCATCACTAGGTAACCGCGGGGCGCTCTGGGGCGTCAAACTGTGGGGGCGGAAAAACCGCCAGTCACTCCAGAAACGACAACTTTGTGTGGAGTGTAAATTGACCCCCTCCGACAAAGGGGAATTGGTTGCGTTACCGGAGGGGAGTAAATCTGATTTAAATCTGCATTTATCTCGCTCACGGAGGCAGGTGAAAGGGGGCGGCTATGACTCCCTGGAGGGGAGGACCACCACAGTGGCAGGATTTATTGACTGGGGCCCTACAGGGGCCGACGAGGGGCTTGAGGAGGAGGCGAAGGTGACCCCGAACACCACCGTTACCTCTTTAGCCCCCTCCACTCCCACAGTTACCGTAACTATCCCTACCACACGCAGCCCCCAAAGGACGTATGCGGTGATTACAACCGTGCATCCTAAGAGGCACAGCACCACACAGCCAAGCAACTCCAGAGTGACTGCCAAACCACCGAAACCTTTTGGGGAGACACCAGGTAGGACATAAATAATCTGTGTACGAAACTTAATCAGCTTTTGTTTCATCACGTATTTGAGGCGGTGAAACACGCAGGGCCGTCAGGCAGTTTAAGGTTATTCATGAGCATGGCACAGGTTATTGGGTCACAGACCACAATGCAGTGCATCAAAAACACTGTGTGGGTTTTTTGAAATCGGAGGGTGGAAGATACTCACGAAGCTGTAATTGGCACACAACTGCCCGGCAATTTACAGCAAAGAAGGTGGTTGAATTGTCAAAGGGCCAAGAGCGTGCATCTTGCTAGCTTTTTTTGTGAAAATAATGGCTCACTCAAAATTTTGTGCGACGAGCCTCAGCTGCTGTATAATTGTGGAAAACAAGCAAATAGGGAAAAATAACTAGGTACCGGTGTTGAAAGATTGTCAATTTGGTTAGGCTAATGGGAATGTGGTGTCAAAGTGGACATGCGTCATCATGTTTGTGACTGAAAGTTTCTTAAGCCGGACAAATATAGGGAAAAGATGGCAATCCAGTGTTGGCTCTTTTTCAGTTTTTCCATAAATGTATAGTAAAATGGCCACTCTCACTCTCAAGAATTGGAATGACAGGAAAAGGAACTGGTAATGACATTCTGGGAAATCTAGTGTTCTTCCATGTTGGTCGATAAGATGAAGGTTGTGTTCTGTCGTTTTTATTTTTTACATTTTATATAAATCAAATATGTTTTTAAATTATATATTTGGACCCACTTTATATTAGGTGGCCTTAACTACTATGTACTTACATTTAAATTAATAATTTGATACAATGCACTTATTGTGTAAATACATGTTTTTACATTATACTTACATTTAAAAAAATTCATCTGTAATTCATTACAATTACACTGTTGACACTTTCCTTACACCTAACCCTACCCTTAAAGTTACCCACACCACCACACCTGTCCCTAACTTTACCCGTATCCCACCGCAATATCAGCAAAAGTTGCAATACAATATGAAAACATAATAAGTACATTGTACTTATATTTTGATGTTAGTACATAGTAGTTAAGGCCACATAATATAAAGTTGGACCATATAGGCCTATTTTATATAAACACTAAAGTTTTTTTATGTCTAAGGTCTATTATGCTCATCTAGGCTGCATTTATTTAATTAAAATAATAGAAAGCTGGATTTTTAGCAGCCATTACTCCAGTCTTCAGTGTTACATGATCCTTCAGAAATCATTCTAATACGCTGATCTGCTGCTCAATAAACATTTCTGATTACGATCAATGTTGAAACAGTTGTGTCCCTTTTTATACTTCAGGTTTCTTTGATGAATACTAAAAAGACAGCATTTATTCCTTATCTTATTCTTCATCTAATCTTTACTGGCATTTTTGATCAATTTAACGCATTCTTGCTTAATAAAAGTAATCGTTTGAACAGTAATATATACATTTTTTTTTTTTTTTTAAACGTTGCCTGTTTAGTCATTGACTGGGCACAGAGGCACGCTTTTAATGCACGTCTACTGTTACATTTATAATCTTTGGCTCCATTGCATAATCTAGACTAGATATCATGTCCGTGGCATGGCAGAGTAGCCTACATATGGCAAACTCAGTATCTGTCAGCTGTATTTGTGTATCCTGGGGAGATTATTCTAGTCTCAGTCCTAGAAGGATGAAGATTGGCATTAGCTCTCATGTATGCCATTAGCCGGTAATTTGTACTGTCTGTTTGGTATTGCGCAGTATTAGGCTAGTCATCCATTCAATGCAAAGTCCTCTGGGTAGATCATCTATTGTATTCCATAAATCTGTGCAAAAGGGGGGAATGTCTTGGCACATTCTACAAATTGGCTTGACTCTAGCTGTGTATGCTGTTTTGAGATCTGTTATTGCCTGCGAAGTGGCCAAAAGTTTAACGCACAATTAAGTTTACACAAGAGCGTGGATCAGCGGCAGACATAATAAAAGACAGATAGCATGACCCCAAAAAAGACACGTTGATGATTTGCAGAAAAAGATGTTTTAATCCACTAATTCTACACTACAGATCTGCAGTACTGCAAAGTTATTAATCTTCACAGGTTTTGCACATTAGCATGCCATAGATTATATTAGCTGCAAAGGGTATTAACAATAAAGACTCCCGTAAAATTAGATTCATAGCGGGTAATATACAAGCGAGAATAATTTTACGACTCCCCTGAATGGAAACTTACATACATCCATGCATGTCGAATTATATTTCAGCACAAAGGTCAAACTCCAATCAAATGTCACGGCCTCATTAACCATAGGAATGATTAGCAAAATGAAGTCAATCTGGAGTGACGACAGCAGTGTCATTACATCTAAAGGCCAGCGCAAGGTTTCCCTTAATCTCAAAAGTGCTGTTTCAATAATCCTCCTCTTCTTCATTTCGTCTGATCTTTATAAAGGCTAGGTAAAATATCAATCGCACCTGACAGTTCACAACTCCCCAGTCTAACAGTAATAGAGGACATTGTAGGATAGGATAATTTCAAATATATCTCATATACACCTCTATGTGCAGTTTAAAACAATCTTTTATCCCACTATGATACAAGTTTTTTTTTATTTTTCTTAAAGGTAAAGTGTGTAATTTCTGTGCCATTAGTGACATAAAATGGAATTGCAATGTATTTATGTGAAAGGCCTGACTGGACTGGACTAGGGGTGGGCGATATACCGGTAGAGATTTTGGACTATCGTCTCTATCGTGGTTACGCTCACGTGACGTTGCTGTGCTGTCATAAAACATGTTAGAACTGAACTGGACCACCTAAATGGGCTTTAACGGTTAAATATACATACCTATGTGTCAAAAGTGACCATGTATTTGCAAGTAAACACAGTCATTAATGTCTTAAGCAGCAGCCATATCATCTTGTAGTCCAAGACTGGTTTCCCACTGAAGCTAAGCAGGGCTGAGCCTGGTCAGTACCCGGATGGGAGACCTCTTGGAAAAACTAGGTTGCGGCTGGTAGAGGTGTTAGTGAGGCCAGCAGGGGGTGCTCACCCTGTGGTCTGTGTGGGTCCTAACACCCAGTATAGTGATGGGGACACTATACTGTCAATAAGCATTGTCCCTCTGATGAGACGTTAAACCGAGGTCCTGACTCTCTGTGGTCATTAAAAATCCCAGGATGTCCTTCGGAAAAAGAGTAGGGGTGTAACCCCGGCATTCCTGGCCAAATTTGCCCATTGGCCTCCTAATAATCCCCATATACTGATTGACTTCATCATTTGGTCTCCTCTCCACCAATAAGCTGGTGTGTAGTGGTCGTTCTGGCACAATATGGCTGCCGTTGCATCATCCAGGTGGATGCTGCACATTAGTGGTGGTTGAGGAGACTCGTCACTTGGCATTGGAAGCTCCTTGGAGCAGCCTACGTTCCTGCAGCCTATCTGGCAACCTCGAGTCAGGGGGGAGGGGAGAGAGGGGATACACCTCTACAGTCATTTGAAAGTGATTGCAGTACCAGTTTTGGCCACAATCTTACATACATTTCCTTTAATTATTATTATTTATTAAGTGAGCTAAACTCTTGAGAGAAAACGCACGAGTATAACGGATCCGTGCAGTCAATTCTGTCATTACCTGCTATCATTATTAATGCTAATCAAACAACAAAAAAAAGAGAGAAAATCTCTCTGACTAAATCACTTTTGTAACTTTAATAAGAATAAATGTATATTTAATTTTCACAGTAAAGACAATGCTGCAGTGTTTTTACATAACATTTGATTTACTTTATACATTTTATGTAGTATTTCTTATTTCGAGTGCTAGAAGTTTTTCAGGTAGGTCTATTTCATTTGTGTCTTTGTTCAATTGTAGTTTGTTTTCTTTGCCATTTCATCACAGTTTACTTGTCTGCAATAAGTTTGAAATTTTTATTTAGGCTAGAATTATTTTTAAATGATATTGAAAATTAAATAATGAAATTTCAAAGGTATCAATTTTTTTTATATATAGATCAACAGACCTGATTTAAAGCAAAAATAACTATATTGTGATATATATATATTGTTATGGTGAAATAAAATGACTCATATTGTGATTTTGGTCATATCGCCCAATCCCTAGGCTGGACATAAAAACTTTCACCAAAGGGAGCGTATTTGAAACGTGATTACTATTTGTTATTTTTGCATTATTTATTTATTATTTTTGGATGGCTGGTACCCTATCTGGCCAGTTCTGTATGACTTTATCATCTTGTTTGTTGACCATGTTTTGCAGACCTAAAACATTTTGGTTTTCTGGAGTACATTAAATATTGGTGTTGCAAATTCTGCTGACTTAAATATTAGGCTGGATAACATAGTTGAGGTTTTTGAAATGGCTAAAATAGTATTCAGTTTGCATCAATAAAAATATATAATAAATATAATACATTTTGTTTTGTTTTTTGGTAAAACTTAATATTAAATAAAAACATAAATATGTATAGATTTAAATGTAAAAAAATTGACACACAAAAACATGGCTGAAAATACAAATTCTGAAAATATTAACATATATTA
The DNA here is from genome assembly GCF_949357685.1 of Gobio gobio. Classification (NCBI taxonomy): domain Eukaryota; kingdom Metazoa; phylum Chordata; class Actinopteri; order Cypriniformes; family Gobionidae; genus Gobio; species Gobio gobio. Next base: position 43,341,850 of record NC_137116.1, on the reverse strand, counting down.
GCAAGTTAAAATCTCAACTTCTGGGCAGACCAGCAGAAAAAAGAGCTGTTGTACCAGTGTTACCTTATATAAATAGTTTGCCTGATATAAATCATTTATATAAAAAGTGAATGTAAATATGCTGGTTATTTTGTGCTTTGCGGGAACACAGAGATAATGGCTCACGTTCGTTGGGAACTGTCACAATTTGTGCAGTAAGCAGTTTAATCAAATATTTGCCGCTAAATTAAGTTGACTGGTTTGTGTTTTATTTTTATTTATTTTTTGCTCCTGTGTGTGGAAGCAAGTGTAATGGGTTCCTACAGACAATGCTGCAGTGTTTTTGCATATTTTAATTATCTGGTGAATAGAAGGAATACTGGTGTTAATTGCAGTTTTAATACAACTGAGGCGTGAAAATTGAATAATTTGTTTGCTGCACACAGTCCGTATCGCTCTTTTTTTTAAGTGCTGTTATGCCATTAGGGGGAAAAAAATATGGTAAGTCACTCGTCAGTGACTCCAATAAATAACAAGCAACCTGAGAATATTAAAACTTGATGGAACTGAAGATAGGAAAAAAAGCAGCTTGTTGATAAGTAAATCCCTGAACACAATCATTCACTTTGTTCTACACTGTCCACATGGAAAGACTAGTAAAAAATTCTGCATGGTGTCTCTTGAAGGTCTTGTATCTGTCTCAAAAGTCAAATGCATTATGTGGTATGCTGCTGCCTTGGCATGTCTTTCATATAGTATGAAAGTGAGTTCTATGTAGTGCCCTTAAGGCATGCCATAATTATCCATCTCTGTTCAGCTACAGTCAAACTGTCTGATGAAACGAAATACCTATCAAGGTGAAATCCGTCCGCTTCCTCATTCCGCGAGCATCCCGGGTAATTTTAGCCCTTCGCAAACACCTGCACCAGTACTAAACTGCTTCTGACATGCAGAGTAATGGGGGGAAAATAAGCAATGGGCTGTGAATACAAAACTGGAGCATTAGACATGCATACGAGCGGGGGGTTCAGCTGAGTTTATGTCAGAGCATGGAGGTCAGTGTAACTGTTCACATGCCTGATTAAAATCCAGGACACCAACAGCATTAACTCCTTTCAGTATGGTACTATAGATGTTTTACCATTGCTGAAAATCAAAGTAATTCATTATGTTCCAAAACTGTTTGACTTTCTGTAGAACACAAAAGAAAATATTCAGAAAAATGTTTTTAACCGTTTTTGTCACATTTTTTCCGCCCTCTTTAGTTACTGTTGCTATGTCCGACAAGCCATGGCACTGTCACCCCACACATCATGAACACATCCCAGAGCAAAGAGGATACTGACAATGTGTGGACAGACAGGACAGGGCAGATAAAACAAAGTCTGAACTCTTACATTTTGCTGTTTAAAGAAAAAAAGAAAGAAATTAAAACAATTCATAGGGTTTTATGGCTCTTTAATGTGTCATGACAGATCGCTGTAAGACCTCGTTTAAAGCTGCTCGGGAACCAATCATCTCTTCCTTCTAGTTAATTTATAGTATCAAATAAACATGAATGAACTTCAGAAAGAATGTTGTTTCAAACTCGGAAAGACGTCAGTACACCGTTTTTCAAGTTCAAGTCTACCGATGTTCATTTACAAACTCTCCTGACTGCTTTGTCTGACAAAATGGCTGATGCCGGATTATGATTGGTCAGATAGCCGGTCAATCAAACTCCAGGCGAAGGGTGAATTAGCATGGATACTACTAGGATATTGGTTGTTTATTAGTGCTTATAAAGCACATATTAATGACTTATTCTTCATGACTATATCTCTACATCCCATGACTCTACATCCCTTAATCCTAACCAATACTTAAATTTAACAACTACCTTACTAACTATTAATAAGCAGTAATTAGGAGTTTATTGAGGCAAACGTCATAGTTAATATTGTTAATAGTGAGAGTTGTACCCTAATCTAAAGTATGACCCAAAGTTTGACAAGCATTCACTATATATATATTATATATATATATATATATATATATATATATATATATATATATATATATATATATATATATATATATATATATATATATATATATATATATATATTTTATATATATTTTATATTTTATACATATAGTGAATGTACTTTGTATGTAACCAGGGAAAACTGTTTCTATCCATTTTCATTATATCAAAAAGAGCAGCTTGGACATTCTGCAAAATACCTTGTTTGTATTTGTAACAAGTATATAACAGCAATTATTTCTTGGATTAAATATCTCTTTATTTTTTCTTTATTGGTGGTCATCCAAGACCACTAGAAACCCTTCACTTTCAGTTTAATGATGAACTATATCAAGCTTTTCCCCAAGGACCATTGCATCTTAACTGTGTGCAATGCATCAAATACGAGCTTCTCTCCATCAGCTCAGTGCTGACTAGACTATATTTTAGAGTCACGTACTATTCCTGCTGGTGACAGCCTTGACTTTGCGGGGCTGTTGATACAGCACAAGTAAGAATTAACGCTGCAGACCAAACATGATTCAGATGTTTACCCATCAGTTTGTGCATGTGTATGTGCACTCAGAGGGGTCCAGGTTTGGCTGGTTAGCTTGGTTCAGTTATCCCCTGCTGGTAGGGACGGTAACTACACCATCTGGTTCTAGAAAAAGCATATTTTTCCATTGAATGCCAACCCAAAGTAGACATGTAGTTTTTGCAAGCAACATTTACATCACAATTAATTATTTAGCTGATTATATGGAAAATGGGAAAGTAGGTGAATTAGGAGTCAGCACCAATGAGTATAGATGTCATTTCAAATGGCATACTTCCGGGGGTCATGTGCCTGCTGAATGAAAATTTTAACGGATTGCTTTCTCCTGGTTTTATAAACGTCCTCAGTGCATACCTGTGTGATTGTGTGTGTGTCCTTTTTCTCCATCTAAGATGCCAGCATTAACATGAAGATCGCAGATGGAGCCATCAGGTTAACGACGTGCGTGAGCTGATTAAAATGCCTTACAGTCCTGCTGCTCAGCACTGTTAGCTCATTATTACCTCCACATGCGCAAACGTTAACTGAACATTTAATAAGGAAAAGTCAAAATTATGCATTTATCCAAGCCGGACTGTGCTTAAAGACCCCCTGTGGTGAAAGTCCAGTTTTTTTATGTTGTTTATTAGGGGTGGAGAAAAAAATCGATTATCGATTAATCGCGAGTATGTTATGGACGAGCATGAATCGATCATTAAATTTTCAAAAATCGATTTTTTTATTTATCTAAACCTGACACTACCACCGTGTGTGTGTGTGTGTGTGTTCATTAGATGTATGTAAATCTGTCGTTAATGCTGAGATGATTCTGAGGGAACACTCTAGAAATCCTCCCGCCTCGCCTCCTCTGGAGCTCAGGCACATTAGCATTAGCGCGTTAGCACGGCTCAGATTCGCGCACAAACACCGAATAAACGCCATCAATCCGCAGATTTATGAGCGCTTCAGATGAGCGAGCGCGACACACATCGACGCGCACATTCGCGGGAATAAAGGCGATCCTGAGGACGCGATGAGCGGATCACACACACACACACAGCCGGACTGATGCTGGAAACACACCGCCGCTCCGCTGCACCGACCCGCGGCTCCCGCTCACGGAACCGAACGGGCCTCGACACTCCTCCGACACGAACCCGTTTTTCTTCTGTCGTTTTTTCCCCTTTTGTCTTTCTCACGTCAGGAAACGAACGAGAGGAGCTTGAGCGGTCCACGCGCTCCCGCCCCCCTCACGCGCGCACCGCATCCATCACTCTTGACATTTTGTCACTGTGTTCTACAGTACAGTATATAAGCTGAAGCTACAGTAAGTTGTTCAAAAATGTTCATTTTGTCTTCTTAATGATTAAATTGGACAATTTTCTTCTAGAAAGACAAGGTGTTTAGGTGGAGAAAAAACTTCTTCTTTACCTTGACATGTTTCGACTGCAACCTGCAGTCTTCCTCCACCTGAACATGTTGTCTTTCTAGAAGAAAATTGTCCAATTTCTACAGTAGAAAATTGTCCAATTTCTACAGTATGTTGGTTCTGATCTACTTCCTAAAGGAAATAAGCCTTTCATTTATTTGTTATTGTTTAGTTCAACTTGATGAGTCACAACACAATGTGATGTATTCATTTCTGTGTAACTACACGACACTACACGACAAGTGCTTTGAGTTGTTGTTACTCAATAAAAGAGTTAAGTAATTCAGTAGCTGACTTTTATTTTATACTGCAATCACTTTGTAGTGTATTTTCGTGTACTGTTGTGAAATGGAAAATCAATAATCGCTAATCGAGAATCGTTAATAATCGAAAATCGACTGTAATCGAATCGGGACTTCAATAATCGTAATCGAATCGAATCGGGAAATCAGACAGACTAACCACCCCTATTGTTTATATGTCGATGTGGTTTTTTTTTTGCTTTCAGACAAACAGTGTGCAAAGTCAACACCATTGCTGAGTGAAAAAAGGCTCGGTTTGAAATCGCTGTTGTTTCTTACGTCACAAACTACCTTGTATCCAATCACGTCATCGTGCCGGCAGGCTTTTGCCGATCATCCTTACTTAATAGAAGTCATACCAGCATTTTTTTCTTTTTTGTTGATCAAAGATGAGTTTTAAGGGATAAAAGTATCGACTACAGGGGGACTATAAAATTGAATGGTTGGATTTTTTTAAATAGATATTTTAGTGAAATTATGTTGCGATATCCAAATAACTCATATAACACTATGCTCAATGAAAGAGTTTACAATATTAAATTAAGAATTATAATTACTGGGAGCTGGAAATGCACTATATTGCCAAACGTTTTGGGACATCTGCTTTTACATACAAATTAACTTTAATGACATCCCATTCTTAATCTGTAGGGTTAAATATGGAGTTGGCCCACCCTTTGCAGCTATAACAGCTTCAACTCTTCTGGGAAGGCTTTCCACAAGGTTTAGGAGTGTGTGTGTGTGTGTGTGGGAAATTTTGCGAAGCGCATTTGTGAGGTCAGGCACGGATGTTGGACGAGAAGGCCTGGCTCGCAGTCTCTGCTCTAATTCATCCCAAAAGTGTTCTATCGGGTTGAGGTCAGGACTCTGTGCAGGCCAGTAAAGTTCCTCCACACCAAACTCGCTCTTCCATGTCTTTATGGACCTTGCCTGAAGCATTAAGAGTTCATTTCACTGGAACTAAGGGGCCAAACCCTGGAAACCCCACACCATAATCCCCCCTCCACCAAACCTTACACTTGGCACAATGCAGTCAGGCATGTACCGTTCTTCTGGCAACCGCCAAACCCAGACTCATCCATTGTATTGCTAGACAGAGAAGTGTGATTTATCACTGCAGAGAACATGTCTTCACTGCTCTAGAGTCCAGTGTCAGTGTGCTTTACACCACTGCATCCGATGCTTTGCATTGCACTTTGTGATGTAAGGCTTGGATGCAGCTGCTCGGCCATGGAAACCCATTCCATGATGCTCTACGCACTGTTCTTGAGCTAATCTGAAGGCCACACGAAGTTTGGAGGTCTGTAGCTATTGACTCTGCAGAAAGTTGGCGACTTCTGTCGACTGTGCACCTCAGCATGCGCTGACCCCGCTCTGTGATTTTACGTGGCCTACCACTTCATGGCTGAGTTGCTGTTGTTCTCAATTGCTTCCACTTTATCTTAATACCACTAACAGTTGACCGTAGAATATTTAGTAGTGAGGAAATTTCATGAATGGACTTGCACAGGTGGCAACCTATCACGGTACCACACTTGAATTCACTGAGCTTCTATAAGAGCGACCCATTTTTTCACAAATTTTTGTAGAAGCAGATGCCTAGGTGCTTGATTTTATACACGTCTGGCCACGGAAGTGAATGGAACACCTGAATTCCATGATATGGAGGGGTGTCTCAATACTTTTGGCAATATAGTGCATCATTTCCACGTTCCACTCAAATGCATTTTCTCATCTAATTCACACCTAGTTTTTTTTTCTTGTGATAGAAAAACAGTAAATTCTACTAACTAAGGGAAAATACTGTATGTGACCTGGGTCGTACATGTGAATTGAAACTTTTATTGCTAAACCACAGCTAGTTGTAATCGTTTCATCTTTTTTTTGTGGTGTTTTTCACCTCGACATAAGCATTATTAGAACGAGGTTTTCCAGGGGGCTGGTAGAGAAATTCATGTTTCACAGATGTACTTTGCGATTTTAATCCTGTTCAAATCTGCTAAGTCTGTGTTTTTCTCACACAACCGCTGTAAAAAAATTCAAGAGCAAATGACCTACTGTTTTTCGGCAAACTCGACAGTCCCCTGAGAAAACTAATCCCGCCCAAATGCAAATGTATGTGATTGCTGATGTTGTATTATCCTACGCTTTTCCTCAGGTGTTTTTTTTTTTTTTTACCTTCCTGAGCTACGTTTGCACTCAAATCACTGACATGTTTTCATTTAGTTTCATGGTATCAGGGGAAAAAAATAACATGTAAAATTAATAAATATGGCCGAATTTCAGAAACTGCAAAGACTACCCATATACTTGCAATGTCTTTCCTACTTTATTTAATGACTGCTTACAGTTAACTGTAGGCTAAGTTAGATACCCGCAGATGCTTCCTCCGGTTCCTGTAAGGTTAACTTTGGTTTGAAAACGAGTAACAGTTGAAAACATTACAACGTTAGAAATATAGAAAAGTTACTGTTACATTACTTTAATAAATTAATTGAAACGGTTACTCTACTTATTACATTTTAAATGGGGTAACTTGTCATCTTTAAGCTATTGCATTTCCAAAGTAACCTTCCCAAAACTGATGCTCACATACTACAACACATACACACACTACACATACTTCACATAAACATACTTCAGATCCTTAATACCTCAGTTTCTCTCACCATGGGGCATGCGGATGTTTGTAATTGATTGAAAAAGACACGGTGTAAATGTAACACAAAAGTAACATTACTTATTAGGTTTTATAATGACAAAACTTAAAATTAAATAATTAAAGATCTACACTATGACTAGAAGACAACAAAATAAACATTCGATTCGAAATTTGAATGTGTTAAATGCACTTCCATTCACTTGTAATATATAACCTCCAAATCTGCCTATAATGATCTTTCATTGTGCTACTCCTGGACTTAATTTTTCTGGCTACCGAAAGAAAGAAGTCATTTTTGAGCCAACCAGATGACCTTGTATTGTAGAAGCAGTACAGGGTTGGTGATATTTTTTAAGGCGCACTGACTTTAGGTAAATTGCTTTAGTCATTGCTTTCAGTTTGATGTGTTCCAGTTTTATTAAAAGGCAACATTTTCCTTGTCAAAGGTGTGCTAAATTCACTCACAAGCCCTTAGGGATGTGTCTTACCCGCATTGTAATGCATGAACTATATTATGTTAGAAGTGCTGTCTTCCTCAAAATAGTTCATCCAATAGGACCGTTCAGTTTCACCGAGGTAAACCTTTTAAAGATGTGATAAGCTCACAGGGCTGCTCTGACAGACAGCCGTGAAGTAGTTCCATCCAGGACAACTTCATTATCTGTTAAGTAATACAATCATAGAGTCTACTTTGACCACCTCCTCCTCCCGCACTGTACAGAGCGATTGAATTATGCAGGGGAGCCTTTGACACTGGGAAAAGGCATTTAGAATAATTGCCTTTGATCCTCTTTGTCTTTTTCTTTTTCCTCTCTTTTCCTCTCAGTCTCCTTGCAGTAAGGGTTTGGGAACGCTGTAGCTCAGTGGAAGTCAAGTGAGATTGACATCTTGACATCTACGTTAATTGGCAATCGTGAACCATCAGCAGATGCGATGAGAGTTTTCCCGCAATCAGGTGGGGCGTGTGGGAGGACAACAAACGGAGCCAGGGGGAGAAGGTTAACACTCCGAGGAGGAAAGACTTCAAACCCTTTGTCCAGCCCTACAGCTCTAATGCATTTAAAATCAGAGCTGGATATTTGCAGTTTGTGGGTGTCGGTTGGTTGGCAAAGTTTTTCATCCAGCCCGTTTCCATAAATGAATGAGAAAAGGACACTCAGCAGGAGTCAACAGCTCTGCAAAAAGAAACTGATGCAATCAAACGTAAGTGTAGCTAGATTTACAAAGAGCTCAAAGATGTAACTGATGGAGATTTAGTCATTCTCACTGGTCTGCGAAAGGGGAACTGGTGCAGAAATAAAAGTTTTTCAAATTATGTACTGTGCAAATAGGGTTTACACATGAGCGAGCTTGTACTTGTATTGCTATTCCTATTATCGCCCATGGATGAGTTACGATTCCATTCATAAGTGGAGCCCTCTCATTCACATCCATTTACACACTTTTAAAACTTTTGAAGAAGTAAAATTCAGTGGCCATGAAGCACACTCTGTTCCTCTGCTGAAGTATAAAGCATCATTTTAGAACTGTTTTGGAACATACTATAAAAGCATAGTCGCGGAAACGTACTTTGAGCGGGAAAAAAAGAGGGGAAGTCACATGACTAGCATGAGGAGCGATGACTGGATGGTGAGATGACGATGGCGGGGGCAATAGCGCAAGAGAACTTTCGTCAATAAAAGTTTAATATAAGTGAGTTTGTCTTTGTTTTATTGTTGTTGTGATTTTATTAAGACTAATATTGAATCATATTAAATTAAATATTGAACATTTAAGCATTCGTTTTGTTCCGAGAAAAGGAAAGATCTAATGTTAAAGATCAAAGCTACAGATCCTGTGCGTCATTGACAAATATCTTTTCTTGTAAAATATGCAGTGTAATCATTAACACCGGTGTTTATTTAATGTTGGGAAAGTTGGCACATCCCTATAGCGCTTTAGTAAAATGTTGATAAATAACTAGAATGTGAGATTAGTTGCTGCTGAGTTGCTACTCTCTTTCTCTTTGCAATTGACTACACAAATAGACTTTAATTCCCCGCCAAACACAGAATTTTCCGTTATTTGTGAGAAAACGCTTCCCTGCCAAACACAGGCTTCCATGTTTTCACTGTTATATGCTAGGGACGCTATTACGCATCTTCTGAATGAGTACAGTATCTCCTGATCAAAACACAGACAAAGAAGACACACAAAAACAAGTGATCAAATGTAAGCAGATGCATATGTAAAATAACGTGATCATCAACATTAAATATCATATAAATCAAAACCCGGAACGAGCTCTAGGACTGTGCAAGCATTAGGGGTGTTGATGGACTCGATCTACTCCATCTGTGTTTGATCATCACTCTGAATCTGATCTGGATGTAGTCTTTGACAAAAACGTGATTTTCTCAGCTTTTTGTTCAAAATGTTGCTTTTTTATATGAAACTTACCCTAGTGATGATAAAAAAGGAATACATTAAGTACTTTTTTTTTCAAGCAGAGGATCTGCTCTTTCTTTTGATATATTGCATGCTCAGATATTCATAAATATTCTATGGGCCATTACATTTTTGTGAAAATGATCAAAAACCCTGGTGGTGGCTGGCAACTTTTTTTTTTTTTTTTACGCGGGGAAAGAGTTATTGTTGGCTATAGACATGCTACAGGCTGACGTTTTACAGTCAAGTCAATAATGTTTCAAATGAATTTTAACGAATAGACAAATTAGTACAATTATTATTTTATTTTTTTATGTTAAAACATTTTTATTTATATTTAACACCCCAACTTTATTACATTTTTCTTGGGCTCCATGCCAGGGAGCCACCCCTACTTCCTGTGGTACTGCATAAAAGAAGAAATGTCAGTGGCTTCATAACAACATACTGACTTCCATTGTGTGGACCCCCCCAAAAAAAGACATTTTCCAAAATATGTTCTTTTATGTTCCACAGAAGAAATAAACTTCTAGAGGTTTAGAAAAACATGTGTGTGTGTGAGTAAATGATGAATGAAAGTTTCATTTTCTCATGTTTGAATTCATAACATATACAATCAGGGCCGGCCCTGACCAATTTGCTGCCCTAGGCAAGATTTTACTTGGTGCCCCTTGTATCAAGGTTTAGCACCACATGTTTTCATTTTAAGTTGCGGAAACACTGGTACTGTTTTATTTTTTTAATGCATTGATGTTTTTTAATTTTTATTGTTGTTGTTTTATATGATGTCCAGTCCATTCTACCCCGTCATTATGTTCATGATATTATTATTATTTAATTTCTTTAAAAGGCTGATGATAGTTAAACTATACAAAAATAGCACCTACGCCACATTACAGCCTAAACACAAATAACAAGTAATTGCATCTAGCATTCATGCACAGACTATTGAGAACTAGCAAAAGTGTTTGTTTTCCAGTAGATGGCAGCAAACTTCCACTTATATGCACATTCATGTTTTCACCATGAATTAAACTGAGAAATTTAGATATTTAATGTGAAATTTACATAAAATGTTGCTATTTTAAATACACCTGTATATAAATATCATTACTAATTTCGGCAAATACATTTTAAAATGTCCATATGTCCCCTTAAAACTGCAGAACTGTAGAGTATAAAAATTAAAGAAACAAAAATTATATTATATTCATAGTACATATCCACCTGTAAATTCTGTTTATAGTAATAACCATCTGTATATTATTCACTGTACATATTCACCTGTAAATTCTGTTTATAGTAATAACCATCTTTCTATTTATAGATATATTTATATATATTCAGTACATATCCATGTCCTGCACTTATGCAAACGTTGTATATCCTGCACTTGCTGCTATTGCACTTCTGGTTAGACCTAAACTGCATTTCGTTGCCTTCTACTTGTACTTGTGTAAGGACAATAAAGTTGAATCTAATCGAATCTAATCTAAAAACATTATGTTATTAAAAAAGTGATATTACATGCGTTTAAAAAAAACAGATATGATTGATTTTTTGACAAAATACACTATCTGTGGCCACTGGAGAACCCAGAACAGCTGCTTGCATATAGTTTAAGGTAAAACTGGAATTAATTAGCGTACATTCGTATTTCACTACTATGCAGTTAAATAAACTCATTCATTACATCACTTTACCTCTGTCTTAACACTGCAAAAAATGCTCTTCTTATTTACTAATTTTTTCTTGTGTCCAGTCCAAACATCAAAAAATTCTTAAATCAAGATGTATTTACTAGTAAAATGATATTAGATAATTTTTTTTCTTGTTTTCTGGGGGAAAAAATCTAAATTAAGTGAGTTTTAGCTTAAAACTAGCACAATTATCTGCCAAATGGGGTGAGAAAAATGATCTTATTTCTGTTTGGGACAGAAACAATTAACAAGATTTCAATCAGAAACAAGATTATTTTTCTCACCCCATTGGCAGATAATTTAGCTTGTTTTAAGCATATATTCACTTAAGAAAAAATATAATTTTACTTATCTAGTAAATGCATCTTGTTTTAAGAATTTTTAGATATTTAGACTAGAAAGACAAAAATACTAAATAAGAAGAGCATTTCTGCAGTGTTTCCCTTATCTTGCCTGCATCAGAGGGCTTCTGTTTTTTATGACACTACAATTCGGCCATCCGTCATAAATTATCAGGCAACTTTCACCGTGTCTACACCTGGAGCGAGCCAAGCACCCTAAAAAATGAAAGCAATCCTGTCTACATTAGATGCGGCGAGAGGCGACGCGACACAGCAAATTCCATAACTGATCAGAAATATAAACTGATCGCGCGTTATATTTCTGACGCACTTCAAGTAGCTCGGCGGGGGAGATTGATGAGGCGGACCGGGAAGATGCGGGGGACTTGGTTAAGTTTGTTTGCGCTTTATTTGGTAATATTTCAAATTAATATGAATAAAATAGTATCAGTTATAGATTTTTGCGCCCCTATGGATGAGTGGCGCCCCTAGCATTTGCCTATTCCGCCTATGCCACGGGCCGGCCCTGTATACAATATATATGAAAGTATAATATGATATATATATGATATTGACTAACTATTAACTACGACTTTAGCCTCAATAAACTCCTAATTACTGCTTATTAATATTTAGTAAGGTAGTTGTTATGTTTAGGTATTTGGGATGAAGGGATGCAGAATAAGGCATTAATATGTGCTTTATAAGTACTAATAAACAGCCAATATCCTTGTAATATGCATGCTAATAAGCAACTAGTTAATAGTGAGAAGTGGACCCAAAACTAAAGAAATTACTTTTATTTTTTTATTGATCAAAAGAGTCAGTAAATAATTTCACACTGTTACAAAAATCTTCTATTTGAAATAAATGCTGTTCTTTTAAAAATGTCTACTTATCAAATAATCCTAAAAAAAATGTATCACAGTTTCCACAAAAACATTAAACAGCACAATTGTTTTCATCATTGATCATAGTAAGAAATGTCTCGTATATTAGAATGATTTCTGAAGGATCATGTGACACTGAAGACTGGAGTAATGGCTGTAGAAATTACTTTGGAATACTGTATTATTATGTCCCAAAACAATACTTATTTTAAACAACTTGAATGGTAGTGTGCACTCACTTAAATTCTTATATAGAAGATAAAAGTGTCAAAAAGAAAGAAATCATATGTGACCCTGGACCACAAAACCAGTCATAAGTCGCACGGGTATATTTGTGGCAATAGCCAACAATACATTGTATGGGTCAAAATTATCGATTTTTCTTTTATGCTAAAAATCATTAGGATATTAAGTCAAGATCATGTTCCATGAAGATATTTTGTAAATGTCCTACCGTAAATATATCAAAAATGTATTATTATTAGTAATATGCATTGCTAAGGACTTCATTAAGACAACTTTAAAGGCGATTTTCTCAATATTTCCACTATTTCTCAGATTCCAGATTTGCATATAGTTATTCAGGTTTCAGATAATGTATAAATCTCAATCTCAAAAAATTACCATTATGACTGGTTTTGTGGTCCCGGGTCACATATATCAAATATCAAAGAAGCTAAAAAAAAAATAAAATAAAAACCCAGCCTGTGGGTTAAAGGTCCTCAATGGCAACTACTGTATATTCCTATATCTGTCATTAGAAAGAGGGGTGCAAGAGGGACTTAGATTCTGAATTTGGCTTTCCACTGCAAATCCCCATATTACAGAAAATTCATAATTGCTTTTAGAAAATGATTTAAAAATAGATTCCTAAACCCCAGAGATTCTGCGTGCACAGAGAATATATGCATAGACTAATCATTTTTAACACGCAGTGAAAAAGGACATTTTTAATAGCGCACAGTCATCTTGGATGAATGATTGCTCTTGCTGTCTGTCTCTCTTTCTCTCTGAGATTTCACTTATAATGAAATTACAACATTCCCATTAAAACTAAATCCACTTTTTAGATTACTGTGAAAAATCACCGGCGTTAGCGCTGGGATTTGCACCGAACAAATTCCAAGGTGTTATTTTGGTGAGATTGGTGCTCCTGTGAAGTCAATTTAAACTTGGCGTCTGCACAGCAGTTCATTTGAAGTATGATGGATCTGGGTACTCCTGCATGCAAATTGTGAAGTTTCTTTTTTGGTTTTCATGTTCTTGCCTTTTGAATGTGAACTCAAAGCTGTTGCTTTGCCATGAGCACTCCTCCAGCCAAACCGCAACATGATTGAAAGCACTCAGTGAAGGCATTTCCTTTCCACTCCATCTCACTAGCCCTTTACAACCATCTGTAGCTGCAGATGCCAGGCCTGGGCTGAACTAATAGAGCATTTAGCCGACAGATCCACACGATGTCCCGCTCCAAACCTCTAAATGTCCTTTAGGTGGATAGTGGAGTGTCTGTCTCTGTGGTCTCTGCTCAATGGGGCCCCGGCCCAGCAGCACAAACTCATAACCTTCAGTTAAAATACTGCCCCCTGTGTATGTGTCTCCTTTGCATATATTTTTCAAGGTCCTGTCTGCTAAATCTGTGCTATTTGGGTTTTATTTTTGTCCTAGATTTTTAAAAACTCTTTTCTTGCGACTACTGTCCCATTTTAATGTCAGTCTCTTGACATTTCACTTTGTTAGGCCTAATTTGGTCTGGACCAGTTTACTCTGTAACACTTTAGTATGGGGAACACATATTCACTATTAACAATAAACTCCTAATTTACTGCTTATTAATAGTTAGTAAGGCAGTTAAGATCAGGTATTTAGCAGGATTAAGGGATGTAGAATAAGGTTGTGTAGAATAAGGCATTAATATGTGCTTTATAAGTACTAATAAACAGCCAATGTCTTAGTAATATGCATGCAAAAATAAGCAACAAGTTAATAGCGAGAATTGAACCCTAAAATAAACAAGGCAATGGCACAATTCAATGTATTTCTAGGTTAATTACAATATTCAGCAGAACAAGACTTGATGATACAGTATCTTTTAAGATTTGATTGGATTGTGAAAAATGGTATTATTGATTGCAGGGATGTGGTGGGGGTTAAACAGATTTACATTTCTTTTGTTATACAAAATAGTATTTGCTAGCCTTTTTTATCATAGTTTATAAATTTGTATTTTTTCAAACATAAAAAAACATGTAGTTAACTAACATTGTGTATTAATTCAGGCAGAAACAATGAGCTCATTAAAGCAATTATTACAAGTTGTGATCATAATGATTACATTATATAGAAAATTTGGCAGTTGTGTATGTTGATTTAGAGTTGGCGTCATCTGAAGTCCTTGCAGGGGTTGGCGTTATCTCTTCACAGGTGTTGGGTTATCCGAAATCCAGACTGGAGCTGGCGTAATCTCTAGTTCTCTAGAAACAGAGAGCAAATGGAAAATACTTATCATAGCTGCTTCTCATAACATTTAGCTATAGATAGTCATACACATTTGATCTGTTATAACTGGAGTGCAAGGTTATGAGATGTATTATGTGAATGCTTGGCTAAAGAGATGTGTCTATAGTCCAGACTTAAACTGGGAGAGTGTCTCTGAGCCCCGAACATCATCAGGAAGGCTATTCCAGAGTTTAGAAGCCAAATGTGAAAACGCTCCCCCTCCTTTAGTGGATATCCTAGACACTACCAAAAGTCCAGAGTTGTGTGACCATGCATGCATTATGGAAAACATTATCTAGATTTTTTTTTAATTCTTTTTATTACTGTAATATGATGCTAAAATTGAAATCCATTTTAATTTTTACAAAATTCAGTTTTATTTAAAGGTCCCATGGCATGAAATTTTCATTTTATGAGGTATTTCAACATTAATATGAGTTCCCCTAGCCTGAATATTGTCCCCAAGTGGATAGAAATGTTGATTGGTGTAAAACCGAGTTCTGGCTGTCTTTCTCTGCCTTTGAGAAAATGACAGGCCAGACCAGCCAATCCTGAAGTCGCCTGGTTTGACGTCCAAGCAGGAGCGGTTTCCTCCCTTTCCTCCGCCCAGAGAATCTGGCACGCCCATGCAAACACTCGAGAGATCATTGCATCATTGCTTGTGAACGAGTGAACGCTGGCAGTTTCTCAGTGTTTGGATGTACAAATGAAAACAGAAGTCTTTTTTCAGTTCCTTCTGATCTGTGATTTCTGATGTGTAGCTAATTATTTATTAGTCGTGCACACTCAGCGGCTTCTCTCTCTCCCGACAGAACGGTGTTTTCGTGTTTTATATCTTGTGAGTCAGTGTTTTTGTACGTCCTCGTCGCGTCTATCGGTTCTAAAATGTGCATACAGTCATGAGTTTCTGCTCAACATCAGCAGAGATAAACCTCACACACGCCGAAGCTCGGCCTTCAACATCCCCGACCCACAGTACTGCATCTGGCCCACAGCGGAGGCACCAAACGCGGCGTGAGATTAAGCAGAAGGGGGGTAAGGGTGAGCATATCCGGGCTAGCCAGCCTAGCCCCACAATAAACTGGATTACATTCGATTACTGCTGTTGTGTCTTTGTTTGCGCTGTGTACTCAACGCGCGTCACTGACGCTTTTATTTTATTTTAAAAATAATGCTATTATCAACACTTACTTTTAACTCGTTCATCTCGACAGCTGTAATGGTACTTTGCATGTGTTACAAAGTTGGTAGAATAATGATGAAGAGACGGACTCGGTGTGACTGTTTATTCAGAACTCTCAGATACAAACACAATAAACTCGCGCTGACTGACAGCGCTCTCATAACTCAGTAGTTACTATAAATAACTTTGTTAGCAATCGCTGAGCTCAGTCTCTGATACATTAGTGATGTCCGGTTCGCGAACGATCTTTCTTTTGAACCAGTTCTTTTTAGTGAACCGAATCAGTTCACCAAATCGGACTGAATCGTTCTAAACGGTTCGCGTCTCCAGTCAGCGCTGATCCATAATTTACTAAAGTTACTAACTTTCTGACATGAGTGACAGTCCCTCCGACTAGAAATAGACTAATAACCTAAAGTATATGCTGTAACTAAAACAGTTCAGACATGCTGAGAACTGATGTGAAGTGAACTCAGGTCCATCCGTCTCCCTGGCAGACTCGTGCCTGCTCGTGCCTCGTTAAACCACGCCCCCTCCACTCATATAAAATGCAAAGATGTCAGCCAATCACAACAGTGGGTGTTTTTACTGAAGTCTCACAGCAGACACGCCTCTTGAAGCAGGGCATTCAAGCCACAGGGCAAACAGCAGTAGAGAAAAAATGCCTTTTATTTCTAAATTATGACATTTTATGATGTAAAAGTCATACTAACAATATAAGTACAGCTCAGGAAACATTATAAAATAATAGAAAAATGCCATGCCATGGGACCTTTAAAAAATTATTTAACTGTCCACGTACGTGGACACCATGCAACAAAGGTGTAAAATGGGACAAAAAGCCACAGATGACAATATGGAATATTGTGCTTTTATTATGTAATTTATGCTATGCAAAACAGCTCAGATATTTAAAACATTAATATTACAATATAACAACGATAAAACACAGAGTGTAGGAACTATAATGCTAGTTACATATATGTGGAAACCTAATAGCAATATGGGCTGGGCTTTGCTGGCACACACTCCTCATCAGTGCGGTCACTGTCACAAACACTGTCCTCTGGGATATTCTCTGTTATTCTGAACTGAGTGCTTGACCTGTGCTGTCCCTGTTTGGTAGGCAAAATGCAAATTTGTCTAGGTATGTATGTGTAAAGTTGCCATTTAATGCCATAATATGTCACTTTTAATGGTTATTTATGTTGATATATTTGTTAAATGTCTGTTTTATTACAATATAAGACAATTCAAAACATATTTGCAAAAACAGAACACATATACTAGCAGGTTACAGAAATCAGACTTTATGCAATCTGACTCCACTGTTGCATGACGTCCACATACGTGGACAGTTAGTTTTTGGTGTATAAAAACGTCATTTTACTCTAAATTTTAGTTTTTTAAAATACTAACATATTCATCATACTTTACTTTACATACTAATATTTTTTTTTAGCTCAATTGACCTCCTTATGTAAAAGTTTTTCACAGATATGCCTGGGGCATTTGGCACATGGCTATCGCTGTCAGCCATCTTGGATTAATGATGTCATCAAGCAATGAATATTTGGGTTACAAGACAGTAGCCATTGTTAAAATATTGCTGTCAATCTACTGACACTGCCCTTAAGTGGTTTGGAGAGAATTACCAAGATAAATGAACCCTAAATGGAGTTAAATTAACTGTCCCCAAATGTGGACACCATGCATGAAAGAGGGTTGTGGATTGTAGGGCGATAGTAGTTAAATACATAGGCCTATAGGTCAGTAGCAATGCTTTGTAATTGATACAGAAATGAAGGTAACCATTGTAGAGATGATAAAATTGGGGGTTATATTAGGGCTGTTAAACGATTAATCGTGATTAATCGTATCCAAAGCAAAAGTTTTTGTTTACATAATATATATTAGTGCTGGGCGGTATGACCGAAAATGTATATCAAGGTATTTTTCTAAATTATATCGGTTTCACGGTATATGACGGTATTTTTTTCCCCTATGCATGACCGGGTGTTAACCACATTTTCTACTGATTGAGAGAGTAAATACTGCAGTAGATTGACTGGAATGCCCTATTTTACTGTCATGACGGGTGAATATTGTAGAAAAACTCCACACTAGAGTTAATACAGGTTTGCAAAGCCCCACAAAATTATGCTATGGAGAGACAATAAAACATAGACCTACAACACACTCATTACAGGCACATGAATATTAAAATATGACCACGGATAGAAAAAAAAACAGAGTTGAGGGCACCTTAAGCATTTTAAAAATCTAACCCTATATAACAACAAACTGACAAAACGAGGGAGAAACGCGGATATTTGCAATACATTTAAGAGCACTCTCTGAACAAATGACACACATCAGTTTAACAGAAAGAATAAAGCAGTTACTTTTTTGCCCATTCTTCTTTGAATTGTCAGTTTATTTATTAACTTGCATCATTCATTGTCTTTTGTATAGCAGAATAATCGATCGTGTCATAGTGGTCGTGATCATATGGTTCAGTGTAGCCAAATCAGTGCACATTTAATTTGAAGAAGATGTGATGAAATATGTGCGCATACACGCTTCTTGTACTTGTTCAGAGCACTAGAGTATATGAAATATGTCCATTAAAAACTTAAACGCGCTCGCAACGGTCTATATATGTGCAATATGATCCATGAGGAGAACGCTGTTAATCTCATCACGGCGCTCCGCGCAGAAACTGCTCTCTCGCGCGCGCCGCGTGTAGTTTCTCCGCTATAATCAAGGGCTGAATCAGAAATAGCCCCCTATAACTTCAAATAGGGCATTATTTGGAGGGGACAGCGCTTTGTAGTGGTGTCCGAAACCATTGGACGTTATTGAGTGCACTCTGTCTATCCCACATCACACCGCAATAACGAGTGTACAGCCGATGTACACACAACGGTTGTCCGACTTCACGCACTCGTTTTCATTCACTCCTTCAAATAATGTGATAACGTAGGGAATAGTGAACGAGGGTATATAGGGGTTTCATAGGCTTTAGATGCGATCTCAGCTGTGTTCTGACTGCTCTCACCAGTACAGTGCAACAGTGAAATCGGTCCCCTCTCAAACAATGACGCGCTGCGCCGCGTTCCGAACGTTGTTTAGCGACATATACCGGTATTGCGGTATCATCAAAATTCATATCATAACAAAAATAAATACCGGTATTCGGTATGAACCGGTATACCGCCCAGCACTAATATATATGTGTGCTGTGTATAATTTTTATGTATATTTGAATACACACGCATACATGTATATGTTTAAGAAATAGTATATACTGTATATATATATATTTATATAATTGATATTATATATAAATATTTTAAATATTTATATATAATATATAATATAATATTGGAGTCCAATAATATATATTGGAGTTGGTGGTCCAGTTAAACCATGGAACTGATGCGCAGAAGGTTGCTGGTTCGATCCCAGCGGTCACCACCAGTGTGTCCTTGAGCAAGGCACTTTACTCCAGTTGCTCCAGGGGGATTGTCCCTGTAATAAGGGCACTGTAAGTCACTTTGGATAAAAGCGTCTGCCAAATGCATAAATGTAAATGTAAATATCAATATAAAAATAATTCTTAAATATACACATGCATGTGTGTATATTTATATATACATAATAATTATACACAGCACACACACACATATATTATGTAAACACAAATTTTGGATGTGATTAATCACGATTAATCGTTTAACAGCCCTAGGTTGTATTATCATATTTAATGAATTGTACTAAAAAGTAACAAACCTAAACTGTCTTGATGATTGATTAAATAAGCTTCTCGTCATTTCAGTTCGAGGGGTGAAATCTTTTACACTCAACCATAAAAGCCCCCCCCACACACACACACTCACACACACACAACATCCCTGATTTGTTAATTTTTTTTTTTTTAAATTTTCTCTATCCATGCAAATTTCAGCATAAAAGATTATGAGAACTTTCAGCAGATGGAAGATTATGAAAACAAACATTTTCCTTTAGAATAACATTGTTATTCTTGCATTGATCGGACATGCACAATAATTAAGAAAGCATATACAGTCAGTTTTGCATTTTATGTCGCATTTAAATCGACACCACCACAAAACACTAGCTCATGCTAATCAGCCAAACCTTGAACTCTTCGATATAACTAGCAAACAGCACTCCATGAAAGTTTAATTGTCCAGCTTGCTTTTGTTGCTCTATGTGTAAGAGCTGCACGTCTCTGTGATAGTTGGGGAGTTTGGGAAGTACAGTGCCTCTGAGAGTTTGGCTCTTTTGTCCTGTATATTGGCAAGGCGCCCAGGGAGACAAAGGCTCACCCCGAGCACCTGAAGCAAGGTGACTCCATCACTGGCAGAGTTAGGAAGGAGGGTGTCTGGTACCACAGCACCAGCCTGTGTTCCTCTTTTGACACTTTCCCTGATTGGAATTGGTGTGCCTATCTCGCTCATTGCAGGGCCAGGTGAGACAAGGTGATATACGTCCTGTTCTCTCAGCCTGGGCCGGAGTAATAAGAATATAATGGGGATACATTTGCATTCATCTACTCTGATATTATAAAGCTCTATATTACACAAATGTGATGGGTTCGGTGTGACAGAACGGGGGGGAATGAATCTTTCGAACTGAAATCAATACATAAAACAACAGGCCAAGAAGCCAACGAGAGTTTTGACTCAGAGCAAGGTCGAGGACGGAGAGCTCGTCTCATAAAATTTCACAGATGCATAAACACCTGAATATATTACCCGACACACTCTCTCAATTCAATCTGCTGCCTTCCATTTCAGAGCAAGAGGCACTGAGGGAGGGAGGGAGGGAGAGAGAGAGAGAGAGAGAGAGAGAGAGAGAGAGAGAGAGAGAGAGAGAGAGAGAGAGAGAGAGAGAGAGAGAGAGAGAGAGAGAGAGAGAGAGAGAGAGAGAGAGAGAGAGAGAGAGAGAGATGAGAGAGAGAGAGAGAAGAGAGAGAGAGAGAGAGAGAGAGAGAGAGAGAGAGAGAGAGAGAGAGAGAGAGAGAGAGAGAGAGAGAAATTTAAATAGCTGTCCGATATGTTTATGTGTTGGTGTAGCTGGGGGACTCCATGCCAAGGAGCAGTGTTCAGGCTAGGGACTGAGATAAAATTAATCCAGCTCTGACCCGGACACAGGACACGGGGAGGGAAAGTGAGCCGAGCATTTCCCAGGCGCATATGCATGCTTCCATCAGTCATAGTGCCAGCTAAGCAATCAGAAAGGGTCAGAACATCAATATGAAGTAAACGAGTGCCTGAACTCCTCTGAACCGTGACAAATTCTCCTTTTGGTCAAACAAGAAAACTGTAAGGTGTTACCTAAAACTTTATATATAGGAAGACTGTGCACTCATGTTGAAAGAATGGGAGAAAGTGCAACGCGTAATATGGCGGAATAAGAGCCTATCGCTGATTGATAAAGTCATTGTGTCACTGCAGCTGGTGTTAGAAGCTTCAATTCAAGTCAAGTCAAGTCAACTTTATTTATATAGCGCTTTTAGTTTTAACAATGCAGATTGTTTCAAAGCAGCTTCACAGTGTTAAACAGGAAAATAATGCTACAATTTTATTCAGCCGTACATTCCGGAGAAAACGGTAATGTCATCAGTTCATTTTAATTATCATACAGTGACAGTGTGGGCTTTAGATCAGTAATTTAGTTTATATGGTTAATTTAGTTTAATAATTAGATTTATATGGATATTTAGTTGAAAAGAATAGTGAAAAATTTAGTGCTATATTTAATTGTTATAGAAACTGTCATTGTTCTGAGACGCACGCTTAGGACAGCATGCACTTTGGCTGGTCCAGCCTAAAAAAAAAAAAAATATATATATATATATATATATATATATATATATATATATATATATATATATATATATATACTCTATTTTAACTCTATTTAAGCATAAGATACAACATTTATGAGTTGTTGTCAGATCTCATTGGTGATTTCAAATATGAAATTTAATCATAAGCTTGGTGAACAGCTTTAGAGAATCTGATGTTTCCCTATTCAAAGAGACAGGAGCTGTCCTTGCATGACTGAAATAGCTACCCGAGAGACGTTTCAAAGATGGCCGCTGAATTAAATGACTTGTCTTAAAGGGGGGGGGGGTGAAATGCTGTTTCATGCATAGTTTTTTACACTGTTAAAGACTTGGATTCCCATGCTAAACATGGATAAAGTTTCAAAAAAGGACGTTTGATGGAGTATTTCTCTGCATAAAATACTCATTCCGGTTTATCACAAATTTTGGAAAGTTTTTTTCAAGGATGGGTCTGCGTGACGTCAAGCAGAGGGGAATATCCTTGTACGGGCTTTTCTCCCGGAAGGGAGCGCGCGCGCACGACCGGATCGAGAGCGCAAATGCACGCCCATTAACGTGCTTTGCTCGGCTTTAGGGAAGCCGGCTGCGCTGCAGTCACAGGACTTCACAAAACAACGTCACCAAAGAAGTGTGTTTTGGTTGTCCTGGCAAGACAACCCTGTACAGCTTCCCAAAGAACCCAGCGTTAATGGGACAGTGGATGGAGTTTGTTTTTCCGGAGCAGCAATGGAGTTGTGAAAGTGCTTTGTTTGTTCCCTGCATTTCGGCGACAATTGTTTTTATTAACAAGGCCCAGTTCGACGCCGGATTTGTAGCTCGTCTAATGCTGAAAGATGGAGCGGCCCCATCGATTAAAGTTCACGGTCATACGTTGGAAGCAGGCTGTGAGTAAAACTGCTTCAAATGTCTTTGTGTTCTTGGCTATCGTCGAGTAAGGGCACCTCAAGTAAACAACATGATCACGTATAGTTAATTTATCAATGTTTTTCTATGTAAACACGCACTCAACGTTAAATCGCATACAATAGTCCATAAACCAAACCATGTCCTCATAAACGATGACAAGCCGCTAAGCAAATACAGTTCCAGTACATACCACATAGAGATGTCCTGCTGTAGTCGTTGCTGCTGCTGCTGCTCCTGTTCAATTTCAGCTTCCGGATCATATTCTGGATCATATATGTTTGGCCAAATCTGACTGATAGCCATGGTTTATTTAGGATAACGTTTTTTCCACATTTAAGGATGTCACAGCTTTCAGACGCTCTCAACAAAATAGCTGCGCACCCTCGTGATTCTTTAGCTCCGCCTACACGATACGCCTCCAGCCGCTCGGTTTTATTCGGAAAGACTCGGTACAGCATATATTTATTTTATAATATAATAAAACTAAAGACTTTTCTGAGATATGAAGGATACAATACTACTCTATAGGTACTCAAGATTGACATGATATTAACTGGAACTGAGTGTGACCCCCCCCCAAATGGACAATTGGTGCTACATAGTGAATCAAAAGCTGCAAACTGGTTGCGAAAATAAACATATTTACAGAATAACCTGTATAAAGCCTCCGCCAGAAACGTCATTTTACATTTGTGAAAATTACATTTCTATAGACAAAATGCATGGGATGTAAAAGAATGCTTTACACATGCAAGTCTGTTTGAAGTGCTTCATTTAAAGTTCAACGTGGCTTGCCATTTCAGGTGCTTTGTTCACTTACAGCTATATTATTGTACGTAAATGTTTTCTATTTCTATTTTTCATAAAGGTTCGTCCTGGCAGCAAACTTCACAGACTTCACCGAACAAGCGCAAATGCAGTGCAACAAAAAGGAGCACAATATTTCTGACTGAAATATAGTGTTGATGTATTTTTGTAGGCCAGCCCAGAATTTAGCATTACCTTGGTTCCCTCGACAAAAAAAAACCCAATATGATTTTTCTATTGACTTATGGATTATTCTTGCAGAAAATAATTGGCTTTGTGAAAAACTAAAGTTTATGATTCTTACATGTTTTGTTCATCATGATAATCTTCACATATGAACCCAACATCTATGAATTTTGAAGCATAAATACAATCAGGAGAAGTAAAAAGCTAAACTTAGGATATAAATGAACTACACCATGGTTGCATGACTTCAACGCCACTTCCATTAATATTCCGACAACTCTTTCAGTCTTCATTTAAAAAATATTTTGCCTAAAAGTTAGAAACATTTGCAAGAGCTAATGTCCCCGACAACGTCTATTCAACCCCCATTTAGCCATTTGTAAGCAACCACCTTTTTCAAGACAAGTAAAAGCTAAAATCACAAGGGGATATTACTGATGTATTTTGACGTAGAATAAAACATGAAAAAATGTTTAGCTTCTGTTAACCACAGACCTTATTTTTGGCATTTAAACAAAAACTGCTTCAGAAATGCTATTGATTTCAGGGCGATGGAACCGGAATGCAAACTTGTTTTCAGGTTTTGGTCTACAAAAGTATGTCAACCCTGCAGCACTCTATTAATACGCAATGTGAAACAGAAGTTGAAACTTGAATGAAGCCTGACAGAAATCTAGTTTCCATTAAACTTCACTGAACTTCATCTTTCTTTCTACAAAGCCCCTCCTTCCAAAAAGCATAGTGTGTTCTGATTGGCCAGCTGACCCAGTGTGTTGTGATTTGGCTGAACAGCATGTGTTGGAAATGTAACGCCCCTTACTATCATTGCAGGTTTCAGCTTCCAAAGCAATTATAAAGAGTTAAATAAAGTTAATAATGTTGTCAGTCTTACCATATCAGTTCAAGCCCGGATTCTGAAAAGGCAGATGGCCAAGCCGATCTATCGATCAATCGATCAAACCTGATACTTGTCTGTATTTTCAATACACAAGCCACGGTTCAGCTGAACGCGATAAACGCCACAGTGTAAAAAGCCCAATGGACGCGTGCTGCTTCAGCTCTGCTTTAGCGGCCAGTGTGAAACAGAACACGTGATCTATGTTTGTCATCTTTTCACCACAAGTTATAAGCGGAAAAAACTGCAGATACTAATCAAAACATTTTCATCTGCATTTTTGATCGTAAGAACGACAAACAATATGCATTACTCTGCACTGCCCAAAACTCAGCATTTGAACAGTCAATAGCAAATACTTTAACAAATAATAAAACATACTTACAGAAGCACCCCATTTTTTAGAAATAGCCTTTGTGCACAGCCAGCCTTGTACTCTTACAGGTTCAGGAAACTGTCCTCCTTAAAATGCGCTGAACACACACAAACATTTGGTTTGTACTGTTGTACTGGAACAGTGTTGTAAATAAATCTTAACCACTGATTCCTAATTGCGTCCACTTTTGGAAGGCCAACTAAAGTGCTGTTTTCACATACAACCCCAAATCAGAAAAAGTTGGGACAGTATGGAAAACGAAAAAAAAAAAAAAAGAAGTGATTTCTAAATTTACTTTGACTTGTATTTCATTGCAGACAATATGAACACAAAATATTTCATGTTTTGTCTGGTCAACTTCATGTCATTTGTAAATATGCATCCTTTCCTGTCATTCAGACCTGCAACACATTTAAAAAAAAGTTGGGACAGTAAAGCTTTGTAATGTTGCCATTCCTTTTCACAACACTTAAAAGACGTTTAGGGACTGAAGACACCAAGTGATGAAGTGTTTCAGGTGTAATTTTGTCCCATTCTTCCTGCAAACAAGTCTTAAGGTGGGCAACAGTACGGGGTCTTCGTTGTCGCATTTTGCACTTCAAAATGCGCCACACATTCTCTATTGGAGACAGGTCGGGACTGCAGGCAGGCCAGTCAAGTACCCGTACCCTCTTCCTCCGCAGCCAGGACTTTGTAACTTGTGCAGAATGTGGTTTTGCATTGTCTTGTTGAAATATGCATGGACGTCCCTAGAAAAGATGTCTTCTTGAAGGCAGCATATTATGCTCCAAAATCTCTATGTACTTTTCAGCATTAATGGTGCCTTCACAGAAGTGCAAGTTACCTTTGCCAAGGGCACTGACACAACCCCATACCATGACAGACCCTGGCTTTTGGACTTGTTGCTGGTAACAGTCTGGATGATCCTTTTCTTCTTTGGTCCGGAGCACACGGCGTCCATTCCTCCCAAAAAATACCTGAAATACTGATTCATCTGACCACAGTACACATTTCCACTGTGTGATGGTCCATCCCAGATGCCTCCGAGCCCAGAGAAGTCGACGGCGCTTCTGGACACTGTTAACATAGGGCTTCCTTTTGGCACAGTACAGTTTTAACTGGCATTTGTGGATGTAACTACGTATTGTGGTACTTGACAAAGGTTTGCCAAAGTAGTCCTGAGCCCATGTGGTGATATCGCTTATAGATGAATGACGATTCTTGATGCAGTGCCGCCTGAGGGATCGGAGATCACGGTTGTTCAGCTTAGGCTTGCTCCCTTGTCCTTTACGCACTGAAATTCCTCCAGATTCCTTTAATCTTTTAATTATGTTATGCACTGTTGAATGTGAAATATCCAAATCTCTTCCTATCTTTCTTTGAGGAACATTGTTTTTAAACATTTCAATAATTTTCTCACGTATTTGTTGGCAAACTGGCGATCCTCGGCCCATCTTTGCTCCTAAAGGATTAGACCTTTCTTGGATGCTGCTTTTGTACCAAATCATAATTACAATCACCTGTTGACATCACCTGTTTCAAATCACATCATTATTTAACCATTTTACCTCATTACTAGCCATAAATTGCTCCTGTCCCAACTTTTTTTTAAATGTGTTGCAGGTCTGAATGACAGGAAAGGATGCATATTTACAAATGACATGAAGTTGACCAGACAAAACAGGAAATATTTTATGTTCATATTGTCTGCAATGAAATACAAGTCAAAGTAAATTTAGAAATCACTTCTTTTTTTTTTTTTTGCGTTTTCCATACTGTCCCAACTTTTTCTGATTTGGGGTTGTAGAAACACAGTGTCTCCACAACATGGCGGTGACAACACAACTACGATAACTGAAGCCATGGCATTAAGCAAATATTTCCACCTAGTGACGCAGCTCGGCGAGGGAGAATCGGCCTTCTCTTTTAGAACACAAGCTAATAACACAAGAAAAAGGAAACCATGAAAACGACCCCATTAAAACTAAAAGCTAGGTTGTAAATATGCTGTTCAAACCTTTCCCAGATTTTAAAAGCCATATTATTTGCTTTTCTTGTTCAGTTACAGAAACATAATCGAAGCACCTTGATTGTAAGTCTAAGCGTTTTGTTACACTACAGTTTATTCTCCTAGACATAAATATTTATTCAACTCATTTAGTATGCTTGCTGAAGTAAGACTAGTTAATATGAAGAGTTTGCTTGGAATGAATTCTCATACATTCTCAATGTGCCATTAAGAGCACAGCTCAGCAGAGCTTGTTGGCCTTCAGGGCTGATGTAATCTGTCAGAACTGGACCAGATGCTTAACGTCACATTCGCACATACATGTACAGGTTGGTAAATGTGCACACGTGTGCACAAAAGGCATTTAACTCTCTTTCTCTCTCTCTCTCTCTACTGTTTATATCCCTCTATCTTTCTTTAGTCTCCCTCTCTCTTCTGGTATTGATTATTCAGCCAGAACTTGAGGGACTCAGCACCTCACAGGTCAGTAGGGTTAAGTAAACCAGTCTTTTTTCTTTTTTTTTGTACAGCAATTCAGTATAGCATTCCATTCCTGCCAGAACTAAGACATGCCTGTAATTGACTCTAAAATGAGACACATCTAATACAAGGGCACTAGAAAGGGAAATTGTGTGTAAACTGACAAACGCACAATGTATTGCACAAACACTTATATTTGCTGCCCTGTTAGCTAAATAAAAAAAAAATGCATTAGGAAGACGCTATTTGTGAGATGATGTATCACTTGTATTACTATATACTGAATAATGCAAACAGTCAGACAGCATAGTCGTTGCAAACTGAGAACTGTTATTTTGTAACAAAATAACAATTATTTTGTACATCTCAAAAAAATTATTTTGTATATCTCAAAAAAAAAAAAAAAAAAATGTTTTTATTTACTGCTAAACTCTATTTTCACTTTTTTTTCCCTTTTTTCTGGCAACCTCAAATATACCCTAAATCAAATCAAGGAATACAACGTTTTGTTCAGATTCCTTCTCGGTTATGATGCGCCTGATGAAAGCAAATATTCCACACAGCACGATCCAGTCAACATGTGCTACTGTAAATCTCGTTTCAGCCTCAGATATTCTTGGCAGCAAGCAACGGAAGCAAAGTATATGGGTAGTTGATGCGTAAAATGTCAATTTAACCTAAAATCAAGATGCGCAAGTTATGTTTTTCACGTTTTTACCTTCATTAATTCATTTAGAGGGTCCTGTGGTGTGATAAATATATTATACGATTGGATAAATTTTGCGCTTAGCCTGTCAACTAATATGAGATCATAAAAATGGCATGCATAAAATAATTTTAATTATCAATGTCCCGAAAGTATTTCATGTCAACTACCCAAATATCACACTAAGCAGTATTTTCATAGACTACAGAGGTGGCATAAATGTATTTGCAGTATCAAAAACGTGAAATATAGTAGACAAATGTAACCAGGATAACATTATGAAATAATTTACATAGCAAATTAGTGCACACTCATATGCACCATCCTATATTCAGGTTGACGCATAGTCCCATGTGAAGCTTCCGTGCCAGGTGAGGTAAGGTTAACTAGTGTTATAACTGTGAATAAATGAATGTTGGAGCTGTGAAACTCCTTTAGGTTCTGCAAACTAACCACTTAAATAAATGCACCAAGCTGTAATGCATTCTCATATCCCAGATACTTTAATATGGATGCTGCTGTTCCTCGCAGACCCACACACAAACACTTTAATATTGATGGGGAGAGCCATAAAATTGCTTCCTTCACTCTTATCAGCTCCAGCAAGAAATGGAAGTCGTGGCACTCTTTATATCTAAAAGTCTGTAACTGCGGCTCCCCGCGGGGTCTCATTTCTATCCATTCAGGAGTGACGGAGTGAGAAAGACAGTGTAGCTCATAGTTCTTGTGACACTATTTATTCTGGAACAGAGAGTTCTTGTTCTGCATTAATTGTTGTTTGCTGACCTTTAGCCAGCTGGTGTGATTGCCATCTTCTCCCTGTTGCTTTCAGTCAAGCTGTTTCATGGTCCAGGCTTTGTGAAATGGTCAAATAAATGGAACAACTGAATTACTGTCATAGTGGCAGACAGGGCTTACAGAGAGAGCAGGGCTTACAGATGTTAAGATGCAGTATCAGTGTTATTACAATCAAATACCTTACAAAAGGCACTGGCGCGCGCTCATGTTAGTTGCTATGGAGACTTTGATAACTATGCTCTCTTTGTTTTTCTCTTCTTAGGTCTGGCTGTTCACCAGATCATCACCATCACTGTGTCCCTCATCATGATCGTCGCAGCCTTGATCACTACTCTAGTCCTTAAAAACTGGTAGGAAACATTCTTTTCTTTCAGCTGTGTGCCGATGACTTTTCTGTCTGTCTGTCTGTCTCTCTCTATTCCTGTCCCTCTGTCTGTCTATCATAATTTTCAATCTGTCCTTCTCTATCCCTCTTGTCTGTCAATGGGGACTGTGACCCCTTATTGCAGTGAGCTATCCGGACACAATTGCTTTTTCCCAAACCCAGTGAGCTTCCTCCGTAGGCAGCATTTTGAGACACCTAAGATTTTATGTATCTTCTGCAGAGAGGTCAATCCCAGAGTGCATTGCAATGTTTAGTGAAAAAAAAATCTCTTGAAACTGTAATGTCATTACCAAGATTAAATTAATTAAAGGGTTATTTCACCCCAAAATGTCGTTAATTACTCACCCTCATGTCGTTCCAAACCCATAAGACCTTTCCGTTCATCTTCGGAACACAAACTAGATATTTTTGATGAAATCAGAGAGGTTTCTGAACCACTCATTGGCAGCAACGTCATTGCAACTCTCAAGGCCCAGAAGGGTCCTTGTGACTACAGTGGTTCAACCTTAATGTTAAAGGGTTAGTTCACCCAAAAATGAAAATTCTCTCATTAATTACTCACCCTCATGTCGTTCGACACCCGTAAGACCTCCGTTCATATTCGGAACACAAATGAAGATATTTTTGTTGAAAGCTGATGGCTGAGAAAGGCTTCAGATAGGCCTCCATTGGCATTCAGTACATTCACACTTCCAAGACCCATAAAAGGCACTTAAAACGTCGTTACAAAGTCCATCTCACCATAGTGACTCTACAATCATTTTACGATGCGACGACAATAGTTTTTGTGCGCAAAACAAAATCAAAATAACACCTTTATCCAACTTGTTCTTGTCTTCCGTGTGTGCCTCCACAACCATTGCACGAGAATATGACGCAGATCCGGCGTTCGGACACATGACCCAGAAGCGATTTGTTTACAAGCAGAGGAAGACGCACGTGTCTAAGCTGTTGGATTCTACATTGATCGTGCTTTAGGTCTCGGCGTAGTTCTCAAAATCGGGCTAAAGTGTGCATTTCATGGATTCCCGAACCCCGGCGCTACGTCATATTCTCGCGCATGCGTCGTGGAGGCACACACGGAAGACAAGAACAAGTTGGATAAAGGTGTTATTTAGATTTTTTTTTTGCACAAAAACTATTTTCGTCGCATCGTAAAATTATTGTAGAGTCACTGTGGTGAGATGGACTTTGTAACGACGTTTTAAGTGCCTTTTATGGGTCTTGTGAGTGTAAATGTACTGAATGCCAATGGAGGCCTATCTGAAGCCTTTCTCAGCCATCAGCTTTCAACAAAAATATCTTCATTTGTGTTCCGAAGATGAACGGAGGTCTTACGGGTGTCGAACGACATGAGGGTGAGTAATTAATGACGTAATTTTCATTTTTGGGTGAACTAACCCTTTAACTTTACAGCAGAAAAAAAACATGTTTACAGCCTGATACAAATTGTGGTTTTGGTCTATCCGGCTAATTTTGCCCTTCATGACAACTGTGAGGGGGGTACATTTTTTTATAACTCAATAGTTTACATTATATAAAGCCTTAAAGTTCTGCATAATTAAGGGTGTGGGCACTTTGAGTGACAGGTGGATAGCCATTTATCTGCTGTCTAATCGCGTCACCACAGCTCCGCCTACATCCCGCCTCTTTGCTCATTTTCTATTATCCGGGAGTGGCACCGGCCAGCTCGTCCCTACTTTACGCTACAAAACTGCTCTTCAGAATCCTATGGGTGACGTCGCGGACACTAATTCCATTTTTTTTATAGTCTATGGTGAGATCATGCTTTTTGGGACACTTGGTATTTAAAAAAAATTGCTTGTTATTTAGAAACTAGAAAGCAGTGTTAGAAAGTGACCGTGATCTTCATAAATATATCTATCTAAATTTTGGGCGTAAACCAGTAACCAGTAAACTCCTTAGCGCTGAGCCCTGTGTGTTTATATCCCTTTTAAGACCTGCGCCTTTTTTTATAATATAAAGTTACAAAATCTGTTACAGGGAAAAAAATTAAATAATGTTAAAACTCCTGCACACCAGGAATGTCATTGGCCCACCTTACATCTCAAAGCTGGAGCTGGGCCTACCGTTAAAGGGATAGTTCACCCAAAAATGAAAATTCTGTCATCATTTACTCACCCTCAAGTTCTTCCGAACCTGTATGAATTTCTTTCTTCTGCTGAACACAAATAAAGATATTTGGAAGAAGGTTTGTAACCAAGCAGATCTCGGAAGCTATTGACTACCATAGGTTTTTTTCCCCCACCATGGTAGTCAATGGCTGTCGAGATCTTCCAAATATCTTCCTTTGTGTTCAGCAGAACAAAGAAATGTGTACAGGTTTGGAACAACTTGAGCGTGACTATCCTTTTAAGAGATCATGTGTGAACAGGACCTTTTCAAAAGTACAGTTTAATCAGTTCACGCTAACATAAGTTTGCTTTGGGCCAATCATAAAGCTCTGTCGGAGCTGTTTGCGGTAAGTTCCTATGCTTTTAATTGTGTTTCTATGTAAACATGCGCTAGACGAACATCTGACCGCTGTGCCGCGTCACGCAACCCAAAAGACCCTGCCTTCTTTTCCATTCATCAGCGATATGACTCACACCCAGAAGTAAAAAAAAAAAAAAAGTAACTAAAATGAAACTGAAGTGCTTCTCCTCTTCCAGTTTGATGAAGAAAACAGCTCAGCGTTTAAAGGTCATTTCCAATGACTGAAATCAGAGTTTACCAGCATTTTGGTCCTGACGTGTGAATGGCATCTTACCAGTAAAAAGACGAAACGCCGTCGCTTGTGTGAAACGCATTTGTGTTTTTACCAGAAACGTAATTCTGGTAATTTTACAGTACTTTAGCGGGATTGCTGTGTGAAAGTAGCTTATGAGGTTGCATTTCAATTAGGATGCCTATTTATGAAATTCACAGCGAGGCAGCTCACTAGGTTTTTGGAACAGAGTTAATATGTCTGTGTCTGTCTCCCCAGTTCATGTTAAATGTAGGACAGACACAGCGGTTCAAGGTATGATTTTATGTTGGCTTTGTGATTTTGGTGCGTGTTTTTGTAGTTGTGCGCAGTCCGGGAATGGCCGACACAGCAGCCATCAGAGAAAGATCAATCAGCAAGAGGAGAGCTGTCAGAATCTAACCGACTTCACGCCTGCCCGCGTGCCCAGTAAGGTGGACATCTTCACCGCCTACAACGACAGTTTACAGTGCTCACACGAGTGTGTGCGGTCCGGCATACCGGTGTACACGGACGAGATGATCCAGCACACGCCCATTTACAAGACCTCCTACAATGGAAACAGGCAAGAGGCCATGATTAATACATATTCAGTAGTTGGTGCTGCTGACCAAGTAGTTTGGACAGCGAGTCGACAGCCCTGTCCGTACTTTCTGGCTTCCTCATAACTTAGAGTAGGTTTAGTGCTGTCAGAATAAATGTTCATTCCAGAAAGTTTGAACACTGGACCATATTATGCTCAAATGTATACATTGCTGTTTAAAGTGCACATCACATTTGTTAGTTTGCCATTTTTAAACTACATTTCACAATGTTCAACTAGTTGCTCACCTAATTTATTTATTTTCTTTTCAATATATTTTTTTAACAGCGGGGCTTTAATTGTCAAGCTGTGCTTTAGCTGATAGACAGTTTGCATGTTAAAACCTTCTCAGAAAAGTTAAAATCATCCTCTTTAATGTACCAGCACTGCAGTCATTCACACACAGACAGACTCTTTGGCATTGCATCTTGTCTCATGTTGTTTTTTTTTAAGTATTCATGAGCTATTTTTGAGCTATTTATGACAGCTTGTCAAGTTCAATAATAGTCCAACTTTAAAATGCAGTGGTCTCAAAAGCTTTGCATTCTGTACCATTCAAAATGTTTTTGAATGTGTCTTTGTTTGAAAATACATAGTTTCATATTTTTCTCTGCTACAATCTTAAATAATAGAACAATTTAGCCTTTAATGTGCATTTTGGAAATAACCAGTTTAATCTGCCAGGGAGACATTATTTTTCTGATAAGCATATTGCAACTGTGTGTTTTTTGTCCTTCCATTGCCCTCGTCTTTAAAGAAGACTGAGTATGAGCTTAAATTGTATGAATAATTTCAGTGCTGCTTCATTTAATACTGTATGCTTCGGAATACAAAACCTAGATGAGAGGGTTTAGAGGAAATGTAACTGTGGGCGCTTTTGTTTGTGGTAATGCCATTTTTTTTAAAAAGAGTCTTGAATCGGGGAGTGGGACAGAAGTGCTTATATCTGCAGGATTGAAGAGCTGATCTGTCTGTTTATTTCAGACCGTCGCCCACTGAAAGGCAGCTAATCCCTGTGGCCTTTGTGTCTGAGAAATGGTTCGAGATCTCCTGTTGAGGCCCTTTTACTACCTTTGGGTTGAGCCCACGTCTTCAGTTTGTGCCCTGGTACGTACTATATTTCGCATGGCTTTGAAGTTCACATGGTTAAATTCTGGCTTGGTTTTCCCGTGCTTGTGTATAGGGCTGAACGATTTTGGGAAAAAATCGAATTGCGATTTTTTTAACCAATATTGCGATTGCGATTTAATATGCGATTATTTTTTAAACTCTTTATCTTCTGTATTATTCAACAATACATCATTGTATAGTAATGGTGGAAATCTTTAATTGGTACCTCACGATCCGATTCCGATTCTGGGAGTCACGATCCGATTCCAAAACAATTCTTGAACTTTTTCCTTATTAATTAATCTTATTAATTTATTAAAAACTTAAAATGTTTTTTATTATGATATATGTAATTATAAGCTTTTTAAAATAACTAGGGCATTATAACATTTTAATTAAAACAATTGCATGTTAATAATTTTAAATATATAAACTAATATAGCTGCAAAACATAAGCTAGTAAATCATAAAGAGGAACAAGAAAACATATTACAAGCAATGAACAAAGAGTGCTTTCAGTATTTAAGAGTGTCTGAACTGTGAGTGATTTTTCTCTTTCTCAGCTTTACTGTTGTTTGATTATTAATCATGACATCATTATAGACAGCGGGAGAACTGCATTCACACTAATGCACAGATCTCTTTTGAAATATAAAATGTTTTTGCCCTGTCTGTTTAATTCATTAAGACATTACTGACGGTGTTTACATTAATTTTGCGTCATAAAAGCATTTTGAGACTCACACAGACGCGTGCTCGCGAGCACTCTTCACAAAGCGCTGCGTGAGCATTTGAAATGGAAAGCCTTCTGTCAGTGAGTTACTTATTTTTTAATATACAAGCACACTGCATTCCTAACGACATGAATGAAGCCTTCGTTGAGCGTTTGTAAGGAAAATACCGGCGGGCGAGAACACACTCTGTAAGCGTGACATCAAGCAAAGTTTCTCACAGCGCTTATCCTGTGCAAAGAAGCCCGCGAATGTCTTTGCGATTCGCGCCGTCAACCTTTCCGGCCGTTATGAAATATTATTTTATGGTTCGTGTGTGATTGTGTGTGTGTGTGTAATGGAAGCAATCAGAATACGGGTGTTTCTAAAACACGCAGCGCGACCGCGCACCTGCTGTTAAAATCTAAGCTTAGAATCGATCCAGAATCATTGGAGATAGAATATTTTCTCCCACCTCTATTGTAGCCTAGTATGAACAACACAATATTAGATAGATCAAACACAAACAGTTTTTTTCCCCTTTTAGGCCAGGCATATATGTGTAACGTGCCAAGTTGCTTCTTCTGCAGACTTTACTCTCGCGTGTCACGTGACGAGACTGTAATCGCAGCCTTTGCGGTTAGGAAATCGCGTTTTATCATATCGCGATATTATCGCAAATGCAATTAATCGTTCAGCCCTACTTGTGTACTTTCTAGAAAATCACAGTTCCTCAGGGTTCAAAAGGAATAGTTTACTAGTCATCGAATTGAATTGAGTTGCACACTTGTAGCTCATATACTTTCAAAAATTGTGTTGAAACAGGACTTAAACCAACAGCAGAAATATTGTGATGTGACACTACTAATACAATGGTAACACTTTTATTACATTAGGTAACATGAACAATGAAGCTCAATATATATATTTTTTACATAATTCATTGGTAACAATAACAATATCCCATTTAATGTGTTAACAAACATCAACAGTGAACAATACATACATTACTGTATTTATCAATCTTTGTTAAAGAGATAGTTCATCCAAAAATGAAAATTCTGTCTTTATTTACCCTCAAGTTGTTCCAAACCTGTATACATTTCTGTGTTCTGCTTTACACAAAGGAAGATATTTGGGAGAATGTTTGTAACCAAGCAGATCTCGCCCCCCAATTGACTACCGTAGTAGGAAAAGAAAATACTATGGTAGGCAATGGGGCAGAGATCTGCTTGGTTACAAACATTCTTCCAAATATCTTCCTTTGTGCAAAGAAATGTATACAGGTTAAACATTTTTGGGTGAACTATCCCTTTAACATTAGTTATACAAATACAACTGTTGACTGTTAGTTACATCAGGTTCAATAATAATATTAACTAGTAGTTGACTAATAATAACAAATAAAACCTTATTGCAACATGTTACCAATTAATGAATCTAGGTTAATGTTAATTTCTACATGTACATATATATTTTTAACAGTTCAAGCTGTAACATGAAGGTTAAAGAGATAGTTCACCCAAAAATGAAAATCAGCCCATGATTTACTCACCCTCAAGTCATCCTAGGTGTATATGACATTCCTCTTTCAGACGAATACAATCGGAGTTATAATAAAAAATGTCCTGG
Source organism: Gobio gobio (assembly GCF_949357685.1). Classification (NCBI taxonomy): domain Eukaryota; kingdom Metazoa; phylum Chordata; class Actinopteri; order Cypriniformes; family Gobionidae; genus Gobio; species Gobio gobio. Next base: position 43,305,692 of record NC_137116.1, on the reverse strand, counting down.
CTCTTCCAAACTTTATAATGGCAGTGAATGGCTGTTTCTGTTTATAAGTCCATAAAAGTGCATCTATCCATCATAAAACTGCTCCACATGGATCCGGGGGGTTAATAAAGGTTTGTGAAAAAAAAAAAAAAGTGCACGTTCACGAGAGACTAGCATTCCAGCGTCTGACGTAGGACGCTCCGGTGAGAATATACTAGTTCTCGCGAGAACCAAGTTTTGTTTTGCTCTATCCTCTGCGCTTCCATGTTCATCACCAGAACTTACGCTACACCTGCGTCCTACGCTGGAACGCCAGGACGACAGTTAGCCATAGTTAGAGATTACAAAGTTTGTAAAGTTTTAAATATGGATATTTTTCTTACACAAACGCATTACTTCTCTTCAGATGGTCTTTATTAACCCCCCAGAGCCGTGTGGAGCAGTTTTATGATGGATAGATGCACTTTTATGGACTTCAAAACAAAAACCGCCATTCATTGCCATTATAAAGCTTGGAAGAGCCAGGACATTGTTTTTAATATAACTCCGATTGTATTTGTCTGAAAGAAGAAAGTCATATACATCTAGGATGGCTTGAGAGTGAGTAAATCATGGGCTAATTAAAATTTTTGGTGAACTATCCCTTAAACGCATTATATTTTTGGAGTAGTTTATTTACAAAGTTAAAACATCAATTCTTGTTCTATTTAAAAAGTGTTATCAGTTTAATATTCAAACTCAACTAAAATGTAATCTTCTGTGCTTTCAGGATCTCATTGGAAAACCTGTGAATCAAACACAAAAAGACTAAAACACAATAAGAGCAAAACAAAACAAGAACAACAACGACAAGCAATCACAGAGATGGGAACCGAGGCGAACAGGCAGTTTTGTACAAATGTTGGATCTCTCTAGAAATGGACTGAAGATGTTTATTTTTCTAGACTGATGCAGTGCTATGGAACCACTCCCAAATTATTTTCCATAGACATGTGATCATTTTAGAGATGATATAGAGCTGATATATTATATACGTGTATTACTGCACATGTGGGTGTGCTGGAGCGGAGTTCGGCTGCGGAGAGGCCGCGGGGACGCTCTCTGACACGACACGTCTGCTTGTGTGGAGAAACGACTCTCCTGAACTTTGTGCCAATAATGCCATTATGTGCCACTACATATATAGATGGGACGCGTTCAGTTTCGTGGAAAATTACTGACACAACATCAAGTAATTTCAGTGACTGTCTCCCAATATCAATCTGTCATCCGTTTTTGTATAAAAAGTATGAATATGTATTTGAAATATGTTTTGAAATAGCTGAGGAAACGTGTTACAAATGTCCAAAAAATATTTATATGGAGCACTATTCATTTAGATGAAGAAAAAAAGATGAACCCATTGAGGAATAGTACAATACCCAGGTTTTAATTTAACTACATTGTTACTAGACCCCGTTTTAAAGGAATAGTCTCTATTTTTATACAAACGAGGTTATTAATGAGTCAGACAGACCTAATTTAACTGGACTGTTGGGACTGTTTATCTGCGAGTGGAGGTTCATTGAAATGTTTTGAAGTGGGTTTTTTGTTTTTTTTTAAAGCTACCAAACAATGTGGATGCCAGATTCAGTATTCGTTCAAAGCTTTTTTGATTTGCCAAAGCCATGCTTCAGACGCTTATTGAGTTTCCGTTTCTTATCACTGATGAGGAATTTCATGTACGGGTTAATCATGTTTACGGACTCACAGACCCTCAGAGAGCCGTTAGTTTGAGGGTCGATCCTAAATAACACAATCAGTTATCTAATAAAACATGACAAAATTGCTAATAAACCTTACGATAACTGTTATCAGCCACGTGCATAGACTCAAAACGAACACAGTATTGTATGTTGACTTGTTTTTTTGTGCCTAGTAACTTGATTTAATTTGCTTACTTCTGTATTTGAAGCTGAAACAAAACCACGAATGTCATTTTCTTTGTGTGCTACATTCTACTTTTTAATTTAAGCTAATAGTTTATTATTTATTGTTTTTCACAGTTTGATATACTTCAGCAGAACTGACTGAAAGGCAAATTTTCCATCAGCAGAAACGGTAACGTCTAATGCCAATCATTTTAATAGCAATCAGAAATGCAGTACAAACAGCTCGAAACTTGCCAATCAATTTCAATTATTGATAAAGCCAGTGGGCATAAATGACACTTTGGATTAGCGTGTGTGTGTTTGTGTGTGTGTGTGTGTGTGTGTGTGTCTGAGATCACAACACTCTACTCGAGCATCACTAGACCAAAGAGCTCCGTTGTGGGTAGCAGTATGTGAACAGACCAGGACAGTTATTCTGTACATGATAAGTATAGAAAATAATATGATTTTATCCCAAAAACAGATGTTTAATGGTTACAATTACATATTGTACAAAGGCAAACACTGTGAAAGAGGAAAATAGTCGTTTGCAATAGTCTGTCACTGAAAGTGAAATGTCTTGGAGTAAATTGAATCATAGGTTTTCAGATGTTACTCGAAATGTTTATAACCAGTAGAGAGTTGTGATTCCTGTTTTCATATTCAGAAGACAGCAATACATATAAAGTTATGTCAACTCCCCCACCCCCACCCTAATTGTCTAAAGAATTGGCCAGTTCATGTGAACCACACTGGCCAGTCAGGTTAGATATTTAGAAAGATCTACTAATCATATATCAAATGGAACACTAAAGCTCTGTATTATGTACATGTGTAAATGTGTTTTCTATATATTTACCTCTATTCTATCTTGTGTGGGTTTTTTAAGCTTTCTTTTTTCACAGGATCAGTGGAAAAAGGTTTTTGTTTACATTGCATACGTCGCTGCAGACGTTACGGACGTCGTGCCAAGCCTCAAAAACACTGTCGTTTCTGCTGTAGCTGTAGTTCTCCTAATAATTAGGAAATTCCAGATCATTTGCATCACATTTTAATACTAGGAAAGATGCGTTTTGCAGGTTTCTGTAGTAAGATTATTTTTTACGTTATTTTCTGGCTGATAGGCAGCTCGAAATCCATCAGGAGAAGAGTCCAAGTATGTGCTAAATGGTACACTTTGAGAAAACAACATTTATTTCGGTTCAATTAAAAACACTTAGGGTGTTTGTCATCCTCTTTCTCCCAGAGAAGCAAAATGGCTCCAAACCATCTCAGTCGACAGCTCAACTAAACTGAACGTCAATTAAAAAAAAGAAAAACAATAAAACTGAACAGACGACTAGTCGGCACAGGAGGAGAAGATTTGTGCTGTGAGTCTGATAAACATGTCTGGAGTTTGACTGAGTGGCTCTTCAGTCTTGACACAGAGCTCAGAATCGGTTGAATTCAAAAGGTTAATTGACTTTGTGCTAAGCCCCGCCTTAAAACACTACTGACCTATCCTACCTTAGCAACTGTTGCCATTTGCCATATAATAAGAGAAACTTTTGCTATATTGTAAGTTTAAGGAAGTGTGTTTGGATGGTTTTAAATGCAATTTTTAATTATAATAATATAACAATGTCTATACGTTATATTATGTTTAAAAGAGAAGCCTCGACCTTGCCTAGATTTCATAACGTTATTACATAATTAAATATATCCTTAAAGACAAAAAATGAAGGATAACTATAATTTGCAATTTTCATTCCATCCCATGTAAATTGCTTTAAATGTAAATCTCCAATCACTTCCTATGGTAGATTACAAGGCTTGTCTGAGTAAGCAACAGTAACAAAGGGGGTGGAGCTTATCGAAATCGTCAATTGATCTGTGCGTTACACCTGAATGTGCTTTCTCATTCATTTAGAGTCTACCGGAACGTTCTCTGAATGAAACTTGCTGAATCCAGTGCAATATAATGTTTTTTTTTAAATATATATATATATATATGCTTCTAAATAAGAGCCCTCCTCATTGTTGAATCACACACTACTTATTGTAAAGGCTTATTTTGTCATGTGTTGTAATTATTTTTTTGTTTTCATGTGGTACTATACTCAGGCATCATCTATCTATGAACATGTTATTTTATAAAAGAAAAGTATCTAATGTTTACGGACAGAAATCTGGCTTCGGATTATTATTATTATTTTATTTTTAGAAACATACATTTGCAGAGTCACGTTTCACAATGACAGGTTTCATATGGTGCAGAACGTACTCCGAAATGTCACCCTCGCCCCAAAAAACCCCCAGGGCTGTCAAGAGAGATTATGCCAAATTCCTCCTTGTGTGACAGAGATCCGTAAAAAAAGCGGTTAAACTTATAGAAACCGGAAACTCTTTGCTGAGGCTTAGTCAGGGAGTATCTGAGATGGTCTTTGGCTTTTGATTTGCTGCAGGTACAATTTATTACACTGCTCCATATTCCATTCGAAAAACAACCTGACACATGTCCCGTTGTTGCCATAGAAACAAAAAACTTTGTACTTTGTGTACCTTAACTTTTTATATTTGTGTCTAATATATCGATGAGTACCTCTTTTTTTCTTTTATATAAGATCTATGAATATAGTACACAACACAATGTACGAGAAAACACACATGAAAACACATACACGGATGCTGTATGGACTAACAGTCTCTGTGTCTAAATAGTGCTGTGTACTTTTATTTTGTGTCTTTGAGTCTCTCTCTCTTTCTCTTTTTGTAGGTATTGGTAAAGTTACATTTCCAGGTGACATTGATTTTGATTCTTGTTCTAAAGCTCTCTGTGTTTTGGCCACTGTAAATGCAGCTGTCATCAGAATGAATCTGTACATTTAGTACTCTCTCAAGTTGCTATTAATAAGATGTTAAAATGAAATGGGCTGTCTTTCTATAAACACCATCAAATGTTTGTAAAATGATTATGGGGTGTTATTTGGACTGGGAAAATGATATTGAAAATAAAAGTCATTCAAAAAAGAATCGACGTATGCTGGCACATTACTGCTGATTGTTTAGTGAAAATGTTTATTTCACGTTCCACACATCCAGCGCTATTTGCGAAAATTGCATTGCGTGAGCAAGATTGTTGGAAGCTTCGAACATTTAATCTTTTTTGACTGAGCCAGATGAGATTGTTTTCCAGACGTCTTTGTGTTTTTTTGCTAAACCATCAGGACTAGTCCTACAGCAGCACAAGACATCAAAAGTCTAACCAGGTTTTAACCAGATGGACCGCTGTATGATTTCCCACAAAATATGATATTGTCTTGCCATTTATCAAAAGACTAGGCCTAATGAGCAGCATTTCTCTGATGATGATCATGATGGAAATGAAAACACTCCATCATGCTCCAAGGAACAACAGGAGGCTGAGAGACAGAGAGAGATTGTGAAAAGGATTGTGCCATGAAATCAACACGGAGGAAGAAGGAAAAAAGCCAAAATATTGTCCATATTGATGGATACCCCAATAAGCTAGTGTTATATGAAAAGTAGCTCATTAAAGTCCTTCGATTCAATGAACGTGCCAGATGATAAGTTCAAGGCAGCCCAGATTTTATGATTCAATTTGACTCATCTGAATCAAAATAATTTAATTTGTTCCATTATTCCATACTGTAAAAACAAACCTAATCTACTCAAAGTTTAGGTCATTTGTACTCAACTTGTTTGGGTTTCATTCCATGTGTTGAGTAAAGACTAAATTAAATGGCTAAGACACACTAAAAGAAATGAGGTGAAGGCTTACACTAGGCATGTGCCGGTATCACATTTTCATGTTGCGATTATTGCTGAAGCTTTTATCACGATATTGAAATAAGTTGCAAAAAAAAAGTGTTGTCATATTATAACAGGTTTAATAACTTTCTAATAACAAAAAGAACCAAACATTTAAATACAATAGAGCAATACACAATTAAATATTAAAACAGATTAAAGTGCAAAAGAATGATAAAGTACAATAGGTAACACTTTACAACAAGTTAATACATTAAAGGGATAGTTCGACCAAAAATGAAAATTCTGTCATCATTTATTCACCCTCAAGTTGTTCCAAACCTGTATGAGTTTCTTTGTTCTGCTGAACACAAAAGAAGATATTTAGAAGAATGTTTGTGACCAAGCAAATAGAGCAACCATTGACTACCATAGTAGGGAAAAAAATACTATGGCAGTCAATGGTTGCTCTATCTGCTTTTTCATTTTCAGAATTTTCATTTTTTGGGGAACTATCCCTTTAACATTAACAAATAGCTACATATTTACAGAAGTTATTCTTCTTCTAAAAAGCAACTGTTAATTAGTGTTAGCTCAGGTCCATTAAATAATATAGTTACAACTTTTGATTTTAATAATGTGTTATTAAATGCTGAAATTTACATTTAACTAAGATTAATACATGCTTTAGAAGTATTTTTCATTGTCAGTTTGTTAATGGTTAATGAATAAACTAATGTTAAATAATGGAGCCTTATTCTAAAGTGTGTGACTGAACAAAAAAGAATGAGAACATATTCAAACAATATCTAGCCTTAAGTCTTTAAGTATGAAGTATTATGTGATGAGCACGGTAGCGAATACTGAAATCTGAATGGCTGTGTGTTTAGTAGCTCGAGTGTTTTGTTTACAAGGATTACCGGGGAAACGGCTGCATTTCTGCTGTTCCATCAGCGGCCTCTGCTGTTAGAGAGTGAATGTGCATTTTCATTCAGCGTGTCTCCTTCCCTCATTGTGCTGCTCATGAATGTTCGGTCTGTTTACATCAGTGTGCGTTCCTCTTTGACGTGTTGTTCATTTTAAACGGTTGATGGGTAAAGCATTCTTAAAATGCATTCTAAAAATCGGAATAATTCGTAATAAATAATTATTCACTGTATTTTGAAGTGCCCACGATAACAGTATTGTGCATGTTCATTATTGTGATATATCGTATTACCGTATACCGGCACATGTCTAGCTTACACCATTAATTACTTAAAGTGAGTAACATGAAATCTTGTTTAAAAAAAGTATGTTTAAAACAGCATCTGTAGCTCGCCATTAATTCGTTTTCCATTAATAAATAGTTACTTGGTACTGAACTAACATTAGTACAGCTATTACTCATTGAGCGGAACAACATACTCAAACTTTCTGAAACCACCCACAAATGGTAACCACAAAAACTAACATGGTAACCAGATAATCGTTTAAATATCAAAAATAACTGAACATTAAACATTAAAAGGTCTTCCCTTTAATTGAAAACATAAAATAAGACTTACTGTGTCCGAATATGCCTAATTCCATACTACATAGCCAAGTAGTATGTCTGAATTTATAGTATTCATAAAACAGTGGGGGAAAAGTATCAGGCGAGATTCTGAAGTGTGCATCCAATGGACACTTTACTATCCCATGAAGCCACAGCAGGAGAAGATTAGTAATGGGAGTGAAGTGATTCATGGACCAGTTACAGTTAATGGAGCCCGATCTCACGAAAATGCGTATAAATAATACGTGTGTGCAATGTTGTGGAATGTATACGCCAAAATGAGTGATACGCACGTATTATACGTACGAACCCCCCACCCCCATCCTACCCAAGAGCGTGTCATATACACGCCATAAAGTGCCTATCATATGCACGTGAAAAACTGCGTAGCATATGCATGCCAAAACTCCTTTTGGCGTATACGTTCCACGACATTGCACACTCGTACTATTGATACGCATTGTCATGAGATCGTGTTGGTAATGCTACAAAAATGATTCAGGTACACCCAACTAAAAAAACAACAACTTCCGTTTAACATATTTCACTCTTTCCCCGCCAAACACAGAATTTTGCGTATTTCCATGTTTTCACCTTATGCTAGGGGGCGCTATTACACATCTTCTGAAAGAGTACTGAATCTCCTGATCAAAACACATGTGAAGAAACAAACAATCTCATATGCAATCATATGCAAAATAACAGGATCATCAACATTAAACAGCATATAAATCAAGACTGCCCAATGTTACTAAATGAAATGCCAACCCAGGATGAGCTACAGGACTGTGCAAGCATTAGGAGTGTTGATGGACTCTGATCTGGATGTAGTCTTTGACGAAAACGTGATTTTCTGAGCTTTTTGCTCAAAATGCTGCTCTTTTATGAAACTTACCCATAGTGTTGATATAAAAAAATGCATGAAGCTAGAATAAACTTTTTTTTTTTAAGCAGAGGGTCAGATATTCAAAAGTGTGAAAACCTTATCCCAAGATGTTTTTGGACACAGAATGTAACGTATACCCCATCCGAATGATGGCCAAACTTTACTGATGGTTTATGAACTTTATTACATTGTTTTTCACTCAAAAAAAAAACATCGTAAGAGCTGAACAAACAAACAAGGCATAAGTGCGCATTAACGTCTCATTCACAAACTCTCTCTCTCTCTAGCCCTCCGTGGCATTACCATTAACATACACAGCAAATTACACAAAAACACTCACAGTAAACAAACAAATACACTGACCTTATGCTTTTCAGGGGTGCAGTTAATAACTGGTGAACTTTGTATCTGCAAAACAACTCCGATAAACTGCGTGCAATCTCTCCCTTTCACTACCCGTAGACTATAACACCCATCAAAATAGGAGTCCTCCTTATAAGACAGATAATGCAGACCTTTAAACATATCTAAACTCACAGAAATAAAATAAATATGGTGAGAGATTAATTTGGAAGCGATGGTTTACAGATCTCAATTCAAACGGGAGAAGCCTCTTGTTACGATCGCAGATGATAACATCCAGGATCAACACTGTTCATGCACCGTTTTGGGAGTTCATTTTTAGTCAATCTCTGCAAAACGGACTTCAGGATGGACTAAAATGAACTCCCAAAACATACTGCCAGATTCTGGAAGATGAATTCTTCAAACAGTGGTACTAGAGGATGTGGTGCTGGTCCTTCAAGAGTCACTCTCAATCTGTCCATAAAGCCTATAAAAAAACCTTCTTCATGTATTTTACAACACTTCAGCTTGTGATTCTTATCTAGTGGGGGTCATTTTTTAGGATTATTTACCTAACTGAAGTGTCTGAGATCCTGACACCTTGCACTTCTGGAGACTCCAGGTAGGTTGCAGCTTTGGAAAATGGTGGCGCTGGAGACTAAAGGGTTCCTGATGGTTTCACCCTTAATTCTTCACCTTAATTCTTAATTCTTTTGCAGTTAACAGGTGTCTTTACTTCACCACATGTTTTTGTCAGATCCTGCTGACCCAACGAGCATTTCACTGTCCAATGGTCACGCCTTAACTGCAATGTCTATTGCATTAGTATTGCATCCTTCTCATGGGCATTTAATACTTTTTGACTTTTCAGTCTGAGTTAAATCTCTTTTTTGGCTCAATTTATCTGTAAAAGAAAACATGCCTAATAATTCTGCACACCTGAATATAAGGTGATTTTCATTTCCAGCCTTCATGAACAATTATATATCACTTATACATTATTAAATACTAAATCAATAGTAGTTATTAGGATTACTGTGGTTTGGAATTGGTCAAATGTGCCTGGAAAAAAAATATGATCAGAAAATCAACGTGCCTAATAATTCTGCACTCCCTGTATAATAAATGGACTAATATTTGAATCTCTTACGTACATGAGCGCTCAGTCGTGCGGCCAGGACACTGCACATATTCATCACTTTCCATACAATCAGAAATCAGACGGCCGCCTTCTATCGCACCATACATTGGTTTGTCTTTTGCAGTTTATTTTTTAATAGCCTAACTAAAAAGTCTGTATCTGATATATAAAATAATAAATATACTTATAGCTTGATCTCAGCCAGTGGATCAGTTATTCAATCAACATAGCCTATATCATATCGCCCTTATTCCTTACCGTTAAACCATTAAAGGATAACAGATTATGGCTCGTAATGCAGCTTTGAAATGATTTGTATTTGAAAGCGCTTTAGCCAACAGTACTAAAAAGTTTTACTGGACTTAAATGGAACAAGTACAATATTCCTTCTACTGAGAGAATCTGAACAATGAAGCATTTCAAGACGCGTTTCATGCATTATTTATGGTGTGAGCACATACAAGTGGTTCAGAAAATATTAATCTGTAATATATCTGTTATAAATAATAAATATATAAATACAAATTATAAAGACACATTTTGGCTAAGTTGTTTATTTCTGAGTGTTACTTTCACTTGGTCTTGTTATTTCCAAGCTGGTGAACTGAAAAATTGCGCGTGATTTGAGATATGTTTTCCACGCAGGTCGTAAGAGCGGCTATGGCAGTTCATAACACAGCAAGCGTTCACCATTCTAATGTGTTTTTAACTGTATAATACAAGTTTTAAAGTCTACCTCCACTACTTCTCATTCTCTAATGTAGTGTCTGTGTCCTAAAGTCCACGAATGCATTGCGTTGCTGACGTCACGTTCCCATTCTCTATTGACAGAAATGCAATATAATATACATAACTATGTTTTCAGTGGAGTATAAAGACCTTACATTATCGACCATTATGTTTTTATTACCTTAGAATGAGCCATTTCTATCAAACACCACGGGTCCCCTTACAGTGAAATCTCCATTTTGCGCTGTCATGTTTCTACAGTAGCCCTAAACGGACAAACTTCTCTACAGAGCGCTCTGCTCTCTCCGACGACGACATATTTGTCCTGTGTCGGCCAACGTAACTTCGAAAGGGAGGGGTGAGCAGTGGGTGATTGCAATTCACAACCTCACCACTAGATGTTTAAGTAGAAACAAAATATTCAGCAATTGTGTTGCTTTGACTCACTTTAATTAAGTACATTTGACAAGCAAAAATATTTCATGTGACATTCCATTTATCTCCCATCATTTTTAGTTCATTTAGTTCCAACCATTTGATAAATGTTTGTCAGGCAGAATGCTTTCGTTGCCTCTCTTATCCGGTGCCCCCATCGAATCGGACGCTTTAATCTGATTGGTTCTCTTGACGGGGCGCTTCCTCACTGGGGTGTTGAGAGCGAGAACAGGAGAGGAACACCTGTTGTCAGACCCGCTTACATTTCCGCTTGGAGCTTCAGACAGCAGACGGTTCCACAGCCCCTCTACAATCCTCGCTTATTTATTGATCAGTTTTTGCTGCAAACAACTAATGGGGTGTACGTGCAGGTGAACGCCACACAAGGCAACTGATGATAGGATCCAAATTGCATAAATTGCCCCTTTATTGCCAACATTCCCATCAGTCGGCTGCTCAGATCTTTATTAGCGCTGCAGCGGTGTTTCGGCGGTCTCTCTAGTGGGACCCCAGCCGCTCCTGTGACCAGGGTACTCACACGCCTACATTTGCATTAGCTTCAGCACGCCGTTTCTCTCCGTCATACTCGCCCAAAAAAATATCGAAAGGCTTTGTAATCATGACAAGTGTATTTGTGTTGCTAAAGCAATTACGTGCGATAAAATCAAGGTAAATATTACAAAACATAAAAGCAAATTGCATTTCTCTCTCACACTGCCTCCTGTTGCTCCCATGGAAGCCTCACTGCATTCATATGAGGCTGTTCTGATGCCTAGGCTGCCTGACACACACACACACACACACACACACACATGCACATTCCGGATTCTCTATTCACACTCACACACACTAACACACAAAAATACATGGATTCCGACTGACAGCCACACTTGCATCTTTTCCACCCCTTGACAGCTGCATACACACTCCAGACTAGCTGACAAAAGGCCATCATCTCACACACACACACTCACAGAAGATATGACAGACATCCGTAGAAATGTGCACTTCACACACTTCTGTGCTCAGTGACTTCATCGCACACACTCTGTTCCAGCTGTTAGTCTATTAATTGTGATTATGCAGGCAGTGCCCACGTCCTCATCACAGTGGAGGACAGCAGCTGTAAGATGGAGCTGAAATACCTTCAGCCCACTGGAGCTGCTGTCACTCTCGCTGTCTTCCTGACAGTCACGCCCTGCCGCTTCAGAGACCGTCCTTCACACGCACATCCTCTAGCATCAACTCTTCCATATTTATCTCCATCATTCTCCAAGTTTTAAAATGTATTGTTGCTGTGTTCTAGAAATTGTGTTTTATTAACGAAGCTCGGGAGGAGCACGTTCAAATGATCTATCCAAACAACTCGTCATCAGCAATTACCACATCTATCCTATCAGCATGAGAGGAAATGCACAGTCGACTCACCGACATTCCTTGACAGTTTTCAGCATCCCTCCACCACCCGACTCCTCACTCTTGGCTTGTTCTTACCACAGCCAGAATACAGGAGGAATACTCAGGGTACGGGCCATATACCGAGCTCCGAGCCCTCTCCTCGGACAGCACTCTAAATACGCATACCAGTATTCTATCAGACATATTTGAAAGTGTGAATCTCCATTTTACTGATATCGAATATCCCTCCATCCCCATACACTGTTTTTGAATTTATAGTTCTGATATAAAATCTACTACAATATCTACAATATCAGTGTAAACCCAAATATGTTGGCAAAACTCGAAAAAATTTAGGTAATCAGTTATATATATTTTTTAAGTTAAGGAATTGGACTGGCAGTTTTAAATGTTGTACTCTTATTTTTTTAATTTAAAAAAAAAATTTTTTTTGAATTGCCCTTTTAATTGCTTAAAATATTTGAGTAAGCTAATTCATACATTTAACTTAAAATTGTTATCTCAACTTAAATATTTCAATATTTGAATTATAGCTAATTCAATAAATGTACCTTGCTGATTGGTTACACGATGCTTTGATAGCATTAGCATAGCACTTGCTGAATGAGTACAGCAATATAAAACATTTAACATATCTGTTCTCAAACTAAGCTAATTCTCCACTCGCATATACAGAAAATATTACAGAAAACACAATTTTGGCATTTACTCACCCTTTTGTGTGTCTTGGCACAGCATGTTGGGAAATTTAAACCTCAGCCCAGTTTCAGCTAAATTTGAGTTTGTCTAAATTAAAAGAAACAAGTTCATAAAACTTCATAAAGTTATAAAAATAATTCAGATTACTTAAAATGCGTCAGTTTTGTGAACTCAAAAGAAAAAGAAAGTTCTAAATACTAGGGCTGGGTAAAAAAAAAATATATTTCTTGATTTGAATTGATTCTCATTTTTACGAAACAATATCGATTCTTAAATCCCAAGAATCGATTAGTCAGCCTCAGTTGATGAATGAAATAAACATTGTAGCGCACCTCCAATAAATCACAATAATCTTTGTGCTTTATTACTATTAATATGAAACAAAGTCTCAGATTTCAAATTACGTCAATTTTATTACGAAATTGAAAAACATAAATAATTTTTTTGCCGGGAGATCGCTCTGGCGCATCTCAGCTCAAGAGAAGCGGCACATGAACTGATCTTCTCTTCCGCCTTAATACCAGTTACAGCGCGAAATAAACATGATTAAGCATCTGAAAGTGTGTTAAAAGATACAGGACAACTTAAAGGGATAGTTCACCCAAAAATGAAAATTAGCCCATAATTTACTCACCCTCAAGTCATCCTAGGTGTATATGACATTCTTCTTTCAGACAAATAAAATCTGAGGTATATTACAAAAAGTCCGGTGGGCCAAAAGTTTACTTGATAAAGTTTTAAATATGAATATTTTTCTTACACAAACGTGTCGATTCGCTTCAGAAGACCTTTATTAACACCCCAGAGCCGCGTGGAGCACATTATTTGACGGACAGATGCACTTTTTATGGACTTCAAAAACAGAGCAACTATGAATCAAATTCTAATGCTTGGATTAGCCTGGACTTTTGTAATATAACTCAGATTTTATTCGTCTGAAAGAAGAATGTCATATACACCTAGGATGACTTGAGGGTGAGTAAATTATGGGCTAATTTTCATTTTTGGGTGAACTATCCCTTTAAATCCATACCATGTCACATAGAATAGCTCAGTCAGTGTTTCAGCCACAGAAAGACGTAAGTAAAACGGCTTGTAAAAAATGTCATATTTATCTCAGAAAAACCATATCCAGTGTCTATAAACTCGCCAGTCAGCTAGAAAAATTAACTTTAGAGAGGAGCATTTTGCTAATTATATGCACCATATTACATAGGCTATTCATTATCATTTTTAATGTTCTTCAATATTTAATGCATGTATGTATGAATAAATCTGGCAAGTTTTTATGACAGCCACCATTTAAATGTTTATATTTAAAAAAAACTAATTGGAGTAGAAATAGGATTATGTAATTGTAAAATTACTATAATAACATTATTATTATTATTAAAAAATTTAAGTGTTTGTGTACAGATCAGTACATTTTTTGCCTTCAATATTAGTAGGCTAATGCAGTACCAACTGACTCTCATAGTTTACAACATGAGTTCAGAGATTTGTTTTCCTTGAGAAAATTTGCCATGTATTGTACCTGATATATATATCCAAAATAATCGATATTGAATCGAATCGAAACGCAAGCTTGTGAATCGAAATCGAATCGAATTGTGAAATTTGTGCCAATACCCAGCCCTATACTAAATACTCATAAAAGCTAATTTTTTTCATTTGAGTTGGCTCTACTCAAACCAATTAATTATTTTGAGCATTAGGGTTTACTGATATAAAATCTACTATAAACTGTATTATTTGGATAATATTGAAATTTGACACCCTATATTTTCATGTATAAGACAGGCAGAAAAATCATGTCATTACATTTTTGTGTAATATTAAGGGATTTTAATATTTTAATTTGAATTCAGGTGTTCCAATCACTTCCTTGGCCAAAGGTGTATAAAATCAAGCACCTAGGCATGCAGACAAACATTTGTGAAAGAATGGGACCGACGTCGCTGGACCAGGCCATCTAAATTAATCAACACATAAATTAATCTGCAGCGGTCACATGGTACAAGTAGGAGCTCTCAGAAAACTTTTATCTCACAAGCTGTAATTTCGAGCTCTACAAGGACAATGATTTTTAAAAGTTGAAATCCCGTAATTGTGGTAATTACATGCCGTGATGAATGCACCTATGTTGCAAGGATTGAGACAAAACAAAGATTTGCTTTTCATTTCTGGTAATTGAACTACTGTCAATAACAGTTGGGATTCATCAAATGATTTCTGAGCAGTCTTTAGAAAGCAGAATGATAAATAAAATTAACAGATAATATTTTAAATGAACTTTTGCCAGCCCATCCATCCTCTTTACTATCTAGAATGTTCTGCACTACTGTTTTAAAGGATCGTTACTTTAGAACCCATTTCATTACACTACAATCATTTTATTATAATTTTATCATATTGCAGATTCCTTGTTGGATCTGTACCACCTTGAAAATATAAAACTCAGGGTTGTGTCCATTATTTATTTTAAAGTTTGTTCCATGTACATATCCATTGAAAAAAGCATTTTGTAAATCAAAACAAACAACTGTGAATTAGAGGTTGGACTTACAAACATTGTGCTGACACAATCTGACAGGACAGAGGTCACACCACTAACAAAATATTTGTCCACAATTGGCACGTTAACTCTGATATTCATCTTTTCCCTACAGAGCAAATGATTCTGGCTACATGGTCTGACCTAAATACATCAGCCTGTGGCAAACTTCATCAAATTGCTAAACAAAAGATCCGCTTTCTCTGCGGCAGGCTTTGTGCATGCTTGGTAAACAAGCGCTGATCTGCAGCTCTGCATGACAGTAAAGCGGCTGAGATCCTGTTTCCACCAACAGTTGTTTGGTTAGAGTTGCTGGTTTACACCCACTGCCTGGAAAGGACTCTCCAAGACAATAAATATTCACGCATATCCCACCAATCGGCATCTCGCATTCATACAGAACACAATGAAGCCTGATGGGGGGCTCTCATTTCTTCATTAGGTCTGGATTTGTAATCAGGCATGTTGTGATTGCCTCCTCCTGTCGTGACACCTCTCCTTAGAGGAAAAGGAGGAATGTTGTGTGATTGCAATTCCGAATGAGAGATTTTCATATTTCCCAGACATGACTCCGCCAGCGTGACCTTTCGCCGGTTTTCCTAGGACTGGATGGACCTGTGAGCAGCACCCGGATGGACGTGTGGGGACACGGCGTCTTCCGTGCATGTATTAGACTAATAAATGTAATACAAGGCTCCTCCACAACTAATTCAAGCACTTTGGGGAAGCAAGACCCTCTCATGTAACAGAAATGTTTGCGTTGACTGCTTGCTATTATACTGTCTGTCAAAAATAGTTTTTATGCCATTTCTTTCGCAAGGCTTGTTCAAGATATCAGTAATCATTTCAGCCAGTAGAATTCAATATTTTCTGAAGACAACATGAGTGATGCCTGTTCAGGCAAAACCTGCTGCCACAATGCTAAGTTGTTCTGGCCGGTTGCTAAGAGGTTTTGAGTGGCCACTCCAAAGTCTCATTCAGGTATCATATATCTCTATCATACGTCTATGGGGTTTTCTTTCACCAGGTTCATCCACCAGGAAAAATAGCTCACCTCTACTCACAAAGCCGTCATTCAGGACTCAACAGTAAGTATTTATTTTAGCACTATTATTATTATTTAATATTATTATTATTGGATAGGTAAAAATCGATAAATTAAATTTGTTATTAATTTAACCCATTTGTGCCCAAATTTTTCTGAATGGTTTCATGCATATAGTCATGTTAATAGTGTCCTATGTGAACATGTTCTGCATTTATTTTCCCCAGGTTTTAGTTTTTTTTTCTTGAAATTCGCATTTGAAGTTGTCGGTGGGCAAATATGTTGTATGTAGCACGTCAAAGTCAATTTTGACTAGGATGAGAACATTTGGCATCTAACTCAAAATAACAGCTTTCAACAGATCAATCTTTATTCATAAACAATTTTGTTGTGTATAAAAGTCGAAGAACATTCGGTGCAAAAGCTGCATCTATCTTATAATCTGTTGAATATGAAAATACAACAAACAACAAATACATTTTTTCTTAAAGTGGTGGAACATAGTGCAGAACAAAGTGGAGCCATTAAGTTGGGCATTTTGTATCAAAAAGTTAAATGAAAATAAATTAATATAATGACGAAAAAATTACATCTATATAACAAAAATAAATAAATAAATAGTCCCATATTCAATGGCTGACTGTAGTAGGTGATTTAATATAATAATGTAAATGTAAACTCATTCTGAATGTAAACTCATTACATATGTAGCCTAATCCAAAGGCTCTTTTCAAACCATCTCCTTCATCAGCTAACAGAATATTAATCTTGATCCACACCAAATTCCCAGAGCGTGATTCATTTCAGTGTGGGCACATGCTGATGAAGACTATCACATGCACCACGCTGTGTTTACTAATGTCTGAATAACTGTGAGTATCAGCTCTCTCCATCTCTGACCTGATAAACAGCACCATTCCACCCCCTTTCACTAGCTTAATCTTTCTAAAATGTTTCGTTTGGGAGTGTTAAGAGGAAGAGGGCTTGCCAAATGCAAGGACCAGTTCCTGGGGTGTAAAAGTCACTTCCTGCGTCTGGCTCTCTGTGAATGACAGCCGGATGAGTTGCATCTCGGAGCTGCCGTGGGTTTGATTGGTGTGGATGAATGATCATAGCCTGTGTAGCGTGTTGAAATGCGTCTGCTTGAATCTGTCGCCGCGATTAAACCATGCACAACGGCACGCTTCAGTCACAGATGGATGTTAGAGAGCGTGTGTATGCGTGCACCACTGTACCAGACATTTATCCGTGTTTCGCAGGCTTCACCTCGACCAAATATAAATGGAATTCTGTCTTGGTGGAAATGCCTGTCGTGAACAGCAAGCAGACATCAAATATAAAAATGGAATTCTTAGGAGGTGTCAACGATGAGAAAGAAAACGTTTGGAAGGCATGTCAGTCATGGATTGCATCTGTCATTGTACAACTTAAAGGTATAGTTCACCCCCAAAAAATAAAGCTGCTGTTAATTTACTCACTGTCTCACCCTCAGGCCATCCAAGATGTAGGTGACTTTTTATTCAGTAGATCAGGGATGGCCAAACATTACATCCAGAAAAGGATTCATAATAGGGGAGAGAGGGGACGTTTGCCACACTTTTTGCATTTTCTTCAGTTTCTCAAAGGCTGTTTTTATTGGAAAGGCAAAATGTGAATACATTAAACCCAAATCTGTCAGCTACCCACCCACACTGCTGTAACATGCGTATGATAATATACACACAATTTATACTTGAATAGACAAAGTCAAATGTTGCAACTGACCCCATAAGAGGGGAATGTTGCAACATTCATTAAAATGTAATACAAAAAAATATTTCCTTTAATATCATATTGCAATTCCTTTATTTTATTTGAACACAGACAGGGTATGTTAAATTAACTGTATAAAGACTAAAAGGGGGAAAAAAATATTTCCAAGAAAATTACCAACAATTGTGGCCTAGTCTTACAGTAAAAAAGGGGATATACCTGCTGGCTATTGAAAAATGTAATTAGTAGCTAGTAATTAAGTAACTTACACAATACTGGTTATATAGCTTTTACATTAATGTTGTCATAGAGGACAGCAACTGTCCCTACACTGACAGCCATGATAAAACTTGCTATGCTAGCTTGACACAATAGCTTTGACACATGGTAGCTATGTCTTTACTAAGAAAAGAAAACACTGATTAAAATTATATAACTTTATAATTCACACAAACAGTTAAGACAGCATGACAAAAACTTTTTTACTTAAAGTATTTTTTGCAGAAGGAATGATTTTCATGTAGATGCTTTCTTCCAGAAAGGTAGATGGGCTATATGAGCGGATTTAGTATGAGTATCATCACTCTAGCTCATTCCTGATTGAGGGAATAAGCAATGTTTAAACTGACCCATGTCTCTCCTACTTCATAACACTTGCATTTAACAACTAGAACGTACATTTCCCGGAGAAAATGTGAGTGGTGCTTGCAGTGGCAAAACTTGCCACTCGGTTGCTAGGGTATGTTGAGGCGGTTGCTAAGGTGTTCTGGGCGGTTGCTAGGGTATTCTGGGTGGTTCCTAGAGCGTTGCTAGGCAGTTGCTAGGGTGTTCTGGGTGGTTGCTATGGTGTTGCTAGGCCGTTGGTAGTTGTCACAGATAGTTACTATGGAGTTTTTATAGAGTTTTTAGCATGTTCTTAGCCTGATTTAGCACTTAGCGAATCACTATTAGCATGTAGCTATTCACTGCTAGCATATGTGGCATGTAGAAAGTCCAGTTTGCTAGCATGAGTCAAAAGAGCCAACCCTAAACGGTTGCTAGGGTGTGGCTTGGCAGCTGCCAATGGTGATACTCCAAAGGCTGCTTGTCAGTATGAATGAGATAAAAACCAATAAACCAACCCCCATGCCTCTATGATATTCAGATATGAAGATATCCCTCTGTGGATTTGGGTTGCTAGGGTGCTTGACAGTGGTTGCTAGGGCGTGGCTAGGAAGAGCTGAAGGTAATTTGTGATTGGATTTTGTTGTCCTGAGTCACAAAAGCCCACCCTTATGTTTATGACACTTCTATCCAAATATATCCCTTTGATCTCTTTCAATGGAAGTCTATGGGATCAGTTGCTAGGGAGCTCTAAATGGTTGCTAGGGCGAGGCTTGATAGCTTCATGATGATCCTGGATAGTGATTGGTTGCCTGAGTAAATTGAGGCCACCCCCTTGACTCTGTGACACTGTGATCCAGAGCTATGGTCAATACAAAATCCCTATGCAAGTTCCCATAGTAGGAAAAACACATGCGTTTAATGGGACGTCCCTCCCCATAGTAAGTCATTGGGGATATTCGGGCAGCTCTTGCGCCCCAGGGGTACAACTTATACCCCACTGTGAGGTATTTTCTGACAGAGCCTGCCAGCCTCTTCAAATGTGGTGACCCACCAGTTTCTACGAAATCCTCGCTCGGAGCTATGACTCGTTCAAGTTTGTCGCAATGCAAAGTCTATGGGATGTTTTCGGCTACTTTTTTGCCCCTGTGGCGAACATTGTACCCCTGATCCCTTATAAAAGATATAGCACACCACACCGCAATAAGCCGGTCAATTTGACGCCACATTCATGGGTCTGTGACAAACAGTGGAGGAGGAGTAGTGCGCGGACGGAATGTGTGAAGGAAGAATAATAAGTATGGAGAATCATCGCAAGCACCACTAATAAACACCAAAGTGTGGGCACACATTCAGAGTTTTGATAGCTTTTTTGTTACATGAGGTGGCTGAAGATTTAATATAAATCTTAATTCTTTTTTGAAAATGAGAGAATGGGGGGAAAGTTTTATAGTCTTACTTGTATTTAATTTTTTTGACTCTCAAAGTGACTGTAGGCATTGACATTTGTATTCATTTGTACATTCATTTGCCCCTTGATGGTTAGATTCAAGGTAGACCATGCTTATTTTTTTCAAAAAATCGTACGCTTCCATGAATCACATTGTACAAATTCATACGGAATCGCCACCTGGTAAGGTTTTCTCATGAGATCGGGTTGTTATACCTCTCTTAGTGAAGTCCTAATATAAAAAAAAAAAGGTTTGGGAATGCATCCCTCATTAAAAATCATGGGGGGGGAAACATGGTTTCCACAAAAACATTAATAATATTAAACACTGATAATGTTAAGAAATGTTTCTTGAGAACCAAGTCAGCATATTAGAATGATTTCTGAAGGATCATGTGACACTGAAGACTGGAGTAATGATGCGGAAATTTCAACATTTCTAAATATATTAAAATAGAAAATAGTTATTTTAAATTGTAATAACATTTCACAATATTACTGTTTTTACTGTATTTTTTTTGATCAAATAAACACAGCCTTGGTGAGCACAAGAGACTTCTTATTTGTGTATTTGTTTGGCCCCTGTGTCATCTCTTGAGCAGAAGGAGACACAAGTTTGTGTTTAGTTGAGTTCTATAAAAAAATTAGGACACAGCAGTTTTCTGGCCAAAATGGATCCGCTCCAGACAACCGGATATATAATTCAAAAACACGCACACACATACACACAAAATTTTATCATAACTCACATACACTGTCATTTTTTAGAGTTTTTCAGGGAAGTGAGTGTCAACTAATGATTCAGACTTTAAACATCTATTAAAATCCAAACCCCTGAAGGTGTGCTGTGGTATCTGGCACCAAGATGTTAACAACAGATCCTTTATGTCCTGTAAGTTGCGAGGTGGGGTCTCCATGGATCGGACTTGTTTGTTCAACACATCCCACAGATGCTCGATTGGATTGAAATCTGGGTAATTTGGAGTCCAAGTCAACACCTCAAAGCCACCAGGGAATACCGTTTCCGTGAAAGGGTGTACACATGGTCTGCAATGCTTAGGTAGGTGGTACGTGTGAAAGTAACATCCAAATGGATACACACACACACACACCTGGACAACCACAGAAAACGTGATTCATCAGACCAGGCCACCTTCTTCCATTGCTCCATGGTCCAGTTCTGATGCTCACATGTCCACTGTTGGCGCTTTCGGCGGTGGACAGGGGTCAGCATGGGCACCCTGACTGGTCTGTGGCTGTGCAGCCCCATACACAACACAACTTTCTATCAGAACCAGCATTAACTTATTGAGCAATTTGAGCTACAGTAGCTTGTCTGTTTGATCGGACCACACGGGCCAGCCTACACTCCCTACGTGCATCAATAAGTCTTGGCCGCCCATGACCCTGTAGTCGGTTCACCACTGTTCCTTCCTTGCAGCACTTTTGATAGATACTGACCGGGAACACCCCACAAGAGCTACAGTTTTGGAGATGCTCTGACCCAGTTGTCTAGCCATCACAATTTGGCCCTTGTCAAACTTGCTCAAATCCTTCCGCTTGTCCATTCTTCCCGGTAACACATCAACTTTGAGGACAAAATGTTCACTTGCTGCCTAATATATCCCACCCACTAACAGGTGCCGTGATGAAGAGATAATCAGTGCTATTCAGTTCACCTGTTCATAATGTTATGCCTGATACAGTTGCAAGAAAAAGTATGTGAACCGCTTGAAGAATCTGTGAAAATGTGAATATTTTTAACTAAATAAGAGAGATCATACAAAATGCATGTTATTTTTTATTTAGTACTGTCCTGAAAGAGATTTTTTACGTCATTTTTTTTACATATAGTCTACAAGACGAAAAATAGCTTAATTTATTGAAATGACCCCGTTCAAAAGTTTATGAACTGTTGATTCTCAATACTGTGTGTTATATGGATGATCCACGAGTTTTGTGATGCTTGTTCGTGAGTCCCTTGTTTGTCCTGAGCAGTTAAACTGCCCAATGTTCTTCAGAAAAATCCTCCAGGTCCAGCACATTCTTCAGTTTTCCAGCATGTTTTGCATATTTGAACCCTCTCCAGCAATGACTGTACGATTCTGAGATCCATCTTTTCACACTGAGGACAATTGAGGAACTCAAACACAACTATTAAAAAAGGTTCAAACATTCACTGATGCTCCAGAAGGAAACACAATGCATTAATTATACTCAAGGTGAATTGTACTTAATTTGTCTCCCGGGAAACATGTAAGTATCTCCTGTTGCTTCTGAAGGGCAGTACTAAATTAAAAATAAAAAATCACATTGAAACAAAATAAGAAAAATTTGGACATCATCCTCCTGTTCAAAAGTTTAATGTGTTGTGTTTCCTTCTGGAGCATCAGTGAATGTTTGAACCGTTTTTAGTAGTTGTGTTTGAGTCCCTCAATTGCCCCCAGTGTGAAAAGATGGATCTTAAAATCATACAGTCACTGCTGGAGAGGGTTCAGATATGCAAAATATGCTGGAAAAATTGAGGTTTGCTATACAATGCTCAATCTAGTTCCAGTGAATTGGCGAATGTATGGCGACAGACATGCACTTTTTCAAAAAGACAAAGTTTCCAATAAAGCGTCTTCATATTGCTTCATAAAGCAGTCCGATCGGATCAGGCCCTGTTATTGCTATATTTCAGAATCCATCATACCTCCGACGGGACAGAAACACAAGGACAGATTGGCTCGCTGGAGGGCACCTTTCCTCATACATCAAGCACAACAATACACACCTGCTCCATCACCATGGCAACACCACACTGAGATTGCCATTTTGGTGCACCTGTCTAACTTCACCTAAAATACCAGCGAATCACTGCACTCTGCTCTGGCAAATTGCATGTATCATTAACGAAATAGTTGATCCAAAATAGAAAACTCTATCATCTTTTATTCAGCCTCATGTAGTTTCAATCCTATGTATGACTTTCTTGCTTCTGTAGAAACTGAAGGAAAAAATCCTTCACCTCACTCTAGTCCATGCAGTCACTGGAGACCGTGCCTCTCAAGCTTCAGAAAGAAAGAAAAGCACCACAAAAGTGGCCCACACAACTTGTGTGAGGATCAGAGAGTAAAAAAGTGAGTAAATGATGTGATCCATTCTTTTAAATTGCAGTTATTGATACTAACCGTATATATTTATTTTCAGAGTAAGACTCAGGCCTTTGAATTGATCTTCCTGGTCCACATGATTTCTAGAGACAGCAGAATGATATCAGTTATCTTGTGGCCGACGAGTTTGCTCATTCTATCTTCCCCTCTTTTCTCTCTGAAGTGGAAAGCGTTTTCTCACAACATGAGGTGGTGCAATATCCTCACAAAGGTTTCATCTCTTTGTCACATTCAAGAATAATTCCCTCCCCTTCTGTTCCTTTATGACGTCACTACAGTAGTCTCTTCTGCTTCAAATGGCTGATGTGGAGGTAGAAATCTTTTCACATGGTGACGAACATGTTTCTGATATATTTTTCAATTCAGAAAGTCATTCATTTAATGTGAGAAAATGTACAAAGTCAAGAAAAGCACTTGCATATATTACAGTTTTTCTGAATTGCCAAAACACTAAATCCCATTCTCAAAACCAAATGTATATACCCTAAACCAGTTTGTCAAATAAATCACTCATTCTGTAAAACATTAAACAAGTTCAGGTCTCTTTTTACAAAACTCTAAACGCATTCTCACTCACTAAAGCACGTATTGCACTGTGATGCGCTTGTGTTTCAAAACGCTAAACTTTGCTGTCATCGTTTACAAAATTGTTCACACTTATTTCTAATGATGTGACCGAACCAACTGTACATAATACAAGTCAGTTCAGAGTGCTAAAATGTTGCACTGAATGTTGGATGGAAACAATATAAGAGAGAGAGGTGGAAAAGTATGTGTAAGAGGTGTTGAACAAGGAGGAAGAGGCTGAGGATGCGGAAGAGCAAGGTGTGGAGAATGTTGTCAAGGCTGGATCTGGCATACCAGAGGGTTTTCCCTTGACTGGCAAAAGACTACATTGCCTGTGATGTGGACAACGTCCTCAGGCCAGACCCAACATGACCCAAGACGTGATGCTGAGGCAGAATGACTTTCTCGCTGACTTTGATTTTGCAGTTGCACAACTCTTTTGAGTGTACTGTAACATGCTTTTCATCAAGTTTTTATTTTATTTATTTATTTTGACTTCTTTGGCTTTTGTAGTTAGAGTTCTGTTTTCACAGTGTGCAAGTGCTGAATATACAAACATTCCGTACATACAGTACAATACTACACTTGCAGTGCATACACTATACAATTTATTTACATAAAGTTATTTACTATAATTTATGTAATTGCAAAATTAGTTTACTTTGTTACAATATACTTTTTGTGTGTAGCTGCATACTTTTGATGCTGCGTTATCAATGTTAAGATGTAGTGTCTAATGAATGATCTGTAGTGTTTGTAATATTGACACACTGTGTGTATAATTTGAAAGCATTATTTGATTGTGACGGTTTTGAGGCAATTGTTTGATTTTGCCAGAAGAGTCGGAGGTTCTCTGAATGTAGTTTGAAGATTTGGTTTTGTGTTTAAGGTTTTGAGAAAGTGGGTGATGGTTTT
Organism: Gobio gobio; assembly: GCF_949357685.1. Taxonomy (NCBI): domain Eukaryota; kingdom Metazoa; phylum Chordata; class Actinopteri; order Cypriniformes; family Gobionidae; genus Gobio; species Gobio gobio. Next base: position 43,280,821 of record NC_137116.1, on the reverse strand, counting down.
GAGAAATATGTTTTAGCAATTCAGAAAAACTCTATTAGCATAGAATCGCTCAAGGGCCACTAAGTAGTGCTACTATACGACTATGTCGTATTTAGCCTAATAAACAAATGAGCTAATGGTAGATGGTTTTCTGTATGGTCATTAGTAGGTCAAACCTGATTTATATTGTGAACTAGACCAGAGGTTTTCAAATTAGGGACTGCAAGAGGGTGCTAGGCTGTCTGCAGAAAAGCTCAGAGAAAAATATTATAAAAAAGTATGAATGTAATGAATGAATTAAATAAACTTGACCAAATTGTATCCTAATACTGGTAAAATTGTTTCTTATAATCTAATAATAATCTTATAAGATTACTTTATACTTTTATAAGAAACTTTCTGCAATTTTTGATTTTCAAAACACTTCATTTAGTATGATTTTATAAGCTGTTCTCCTCATGTGGATCAAAAAATGTCCCTACGAGGTCAAAATGTACTGGTATTACTATCCTTGTGGGGATAGTACTATCCATTTAGTCCCCATAGTTCATTTAATCTATAAAGATATATTATATTACATTATCCATGTTTACATTACAGAAGAAAATTATTCAGTAATGCTGTAGATTACAGCCCGGACAGTACTACGTGAGTAAAGCGAATTTACAGCGTAACTTTCGGTAATTATAGTGTAACTATAAAGTAAGTACATGTAGGTATAAGGGAACAATATGTAATATTTGAGGAATAAAGTGGTAACTATCAGGAAAATGTAAAAATATCTATACTGTAAGTATTTTTTAATAAGGGGGTAATTAACTAAGTAAGTATGAATCTGCGGGCTGTAAATTAAAGTGGTGTTTGTTCCCCTCTTGTTTCTTGTAGTTACAGGGTAAGTATGAATCTGTGGGCTGTAAATTAAATTGGTGTTTGTTCCATTCTTGTTTCGTGTAGTTACAGGGTAAGTATGAATCTGCGGGCTGTAAATTAAAGTGGTGTTTGTACCCCTCTTGTTTTGTGTAGTTACAGGGTAATTATGAATCTGCGGGCTGTAAATTAAAGTGGTGTTTGTACCCCTCTTGTTTTGTGTAGTTACAGGGTAATTATGAATCTGCGGGCTGTAAATTAAAGTGGTGTTTGTTCCCCTCTTTTTTCGTGTAGTTACAGGGTAAGTAGGAATCTGCGGGCTGTAAATTAAAGTGGTGTTTGTTCCCCTCTTTTTTCGTGTAGTTACAGGGTAAGTATAAACCTGAGGGCTGTAAATTAAAGTGGTGTTTGTTCCCCTCTTGTTTTTCGTGTAGTTAAAGGGTAAGTATGAATCTGCGGGCTGTAAATTAAAGTGGTGTGTGTTACCCTCTTGTTTTTTGTGTAGTTACAGGGTAAGTATGAATCTGCAGGCTGTAAATTAAAGTGGTGTTTGTTCCCCTCTTGTTTCGTGTAGTTACAGGGTAAGTATAAATCTGAGGGCTGTAAATTAAAGTGGTGTTTGTTCCCCTATTGTTTCATGTAGTTACAGGGTGAAAACAATAAAACATGTTACACTTTAATTGTGTTACCATTGAGAAATTGGTCCTATATATTTATTAATGTTCTATCTGCCACTTAATGTAGTGTCTGCCTCTATTTACATGTACTGTTATGTACTATGTACTGCTAATTAAACTTTCTGCAATTTATTGTTTATCATATAAGTGGGTCTTTATACTAGAAAATGTATAGCTGCCTTTATAAAAGGTTCCCTAATAAGGAGATTGTCATATGTGGGGTTCATTACATAAAAAGTATGAAAACCCCTGAGCTAGACCACCTGCTGATGAGGCTAAAGTGGAAAAAACAACACTGTACCATGTTTCAAAAACCAGCTCAATACTCTAATGAAAATCAGAAACAGGTCGCAAGTTTAACAAAGATATCATTACAGTGGCTGGAAACTGAAGAGGTCCTCACACACAGGCTATAGATAGATTTGGCCATTCCATAAATCTGTTCATAGGCTGTAATAAGCTGAAACACTCCATAGATCAGCTCTGGCAGGACAGCAACAAAGTGGGAGACAGCCAGCAAAGATAGACATTCATAAATCACAGACACACACACATAAAACCGCAACAGATATACACACACACCTGACTCCATATTGCGCTTATATACAGACTCAACAAGAATACATAGAGATACAGAGAACCAGAACAGAGAAACAACAGAGAACCAATAAAGAATTAACATATTGAAAACACACCTGTTGAATATCTCCTTCCTGACTCATAAAATGGCTTTACAAACACAATTTTCTTTCCTGCGCTGATGAAACATGCATCCTTCCCTCTAGATAACATCTACCGAGCCCTGGCAACATTGCAAATCAACAATCACAAGGCACTGATTTCAGACCACCGTAAAACGATATGCATTTTGTTTTGTCTGCAGGTGTGCGTGTACTGTATGATAGCAGCATGTGTTTCGTTTGACACTTGATCTGTTCAGATCGCTCCCTCACAGCTGCTGAAACTCAATTCATGTGATTTGTGAATGACTCTGTGTGGTTTGGCCTCCGTGACAACGTGCAGAGAATGTGATGTCACTGTAATACGCCCGAACGGATGGATATTTAACACCAGATGAAAACCATATACGACGGCGAGTGATCACAGAGAACAGTATGTGTCCCCGGGCCAGCGTGAAACATATAAAGCATCAAAGCCGATACAGCTGAAGATTCATCATGCGTTCTCTGACCAGCTTTTATTACATTGTGGGCACGGCCTGTGAGGAGGAGGGCAAGAGCTCATTTAAATATCACCTCAGCAACGAAATGTGATTATGCCACGTGCGGATGGATAGCAGAGCCGTGACTTTTTGTTTTGATTGTCTAGCATGAATCGTAACGATTAGAATTGTGACCTTTCTGGCATATCAAATTCATTACATCCTTCCCGAGCACACAGAGTACGACGAGCTGAGAAAAAAGAAGAAAAAAAAAACATTCTGTGACACAGAGCCAGATAAGAAGCAAAGTTTTAATGGTACTTCTGTCGAAGTTGTGTTGCTACAGATTGTCTTGTTTATTTCATTAAAATGGACAAATATTCCAACAAGCAGAAGTGGATTTCAATCCAAAAACAGTTATTAAAAGTGAGCATTTCCCACTACTATTCCACTCAGAGGCTTGTTTAGTCATCTTTCAGACATAGTGTTTCTCTTTCCTTGCTTTGCATCAATGTACAATAGTTTGCGAAATGTGGAGCTTGTTTTGAGCAGCTGTGCTGAGCCTTGGCTGCATCTCAGCTGAGGTTTTCCTAATTACCTCCCAAAGGAATGAAACAGAGGGAAGAGAAGAGAGAGAGAGACAGAGAGAGAGAGGGGTAGTACAGAACAAGTGAGAAAGAGCCTTGTGATATATGCTCTCTATCTCTCACCTGATCTAGATCAGTGGTTCTGAATTGGTAGGTCGCCACCCAAAAATGGGCCGCAGGTCCGTTCTGAGGAGACAAATGCAAATAACAAACTCCAACCAGCCATATAATCATGCAGAGTTAGGAGAGCGAAACTCGAAAATTAAAATTCGACATGTATTTTTATCGGACTGGCAATGTAAAATCTGGGTCCTGAAGCAAAAAACACTGATGAAGATAGCACTCTCTTCCGAAAAGTGCTCTTTAAAAATGCATGTGCACATTGCTTTTACAGGAGCAGGGGACCTAATGCATAATAGCGTGAAACAAAGACCAGCCTTTCAACAAGACAGGCCTGTTAACTCTAAATAACCATGGATTTGAGAAGACAGACACTGAAACTGCATTAGTTACTATATGTCCCAGTAACATGACATTTTCTAGCTTCTGTATATCTTCTACTAGCTCAGAGTTATAAAATTATTAAAGAGTAACACAAACAGAATGTGCAAAAGACATCCAAGTACTGTATTGAAGAGGATGCATAGTAAACAGCCATTCTACTGGTATTCCTTCATCACTGTCACGGCTGAGTGTAGTCTTGATACGAAAGATGATGCGTGACGCAGAATAAACTATTTACAAAAACTTTACTGAACAAAGAATACTAAAAAACACTTCACATTCACCAAAATGTTAACGTGGAACACTGAACTGAAGAAATCTTGAAGTTATCTGAAGTTAGTCTATTTTTAGAGTTTACACAGAGAAAAAAAAGGCTGTTTTGCAACGACAGCTATGATTCAGCACTTCTCGTTCATTTATGGTATCATCAAACAGTGATTGAATGTCGCACAACTCTGTGATTGGTTATCAAGGCACACGTGAATGATCCAAGTTAGCCGTTACCCTTTCTCCAATGGTAGAGCCACGGACCCTTGTATCTCCCATTAATAAAGCGTATGATGTCATAAAGGGCAGAATTCCTTGTATGGGCACTTCTCCTGGAAGACCGCACGCACACATGAACCAGAGCGAGAGCAAGAGCACACGCCCATCAATGTGCTTCGTTCAGGTTATGAAAGTTGGCGGCAGCGCTGCACAAGACCTGCTCGAGAAAGATTTATCGTTTTGTTTTAAGACCACGAAATCAACAATGCCACCAAAGAAGTGTGGTTTCGGTTGTGAGGGAAAGATGACCTTGTTCAGCTTCCCAAAGAATCCAGCGTTAAGGGAACGGTGCCCAGTTTGTTTTTCCAGAGAAGCAATGGATTTGTGCAAGTGTGTTTGTTTGTTCCCGGCATTTCGGTGACGAAGTCATGAGTCGAACCGCAGGCTGTAAGTAAAACTGCATCAAAAGTCTGTGTTTTATTGTCAGTCGGCGCGTAAGTGCATTTAATGTAAACTGCGCAAATGTATAGTGAATCAAAAGTTATCCAGGCATAATGCGATGATGTATTGTGTGTGTGTGTGCTCGTGACTCTTTATCTCCACCCACGGCACGCCTCCAGGAGCGCGACTGTTTTCGGAAAGAAGCGGTACTATGGAAATATGAAGGATGCAATGCTACTCTATAGATACTCAAGATTAACATGAGATTGGCAGAAACTACCACATCCCTACCACATTCAAGCAGGCTCGGATAACTCCACTGCTTAAGAAACACACATTAAACTCTTCACTCATAGATAACTACAGACCTGTCTCTCTCCTACCATTCATAGCAAAAACACTTGAACAAGTTGTGTTCAATCAGGTTTTATCTTTCCACTCACAGAATAATCAGCCGGACATCAACCAATCAGGTTTAAAAAAGGGCCACTCCACAGAGACTGCATTACTGTCGGTCACTGAAGCCCTGCGGATTGCAAAAGTTGATTCCAAATCATCAGTCCTTGTCCTCCTCGATTTATCTGCTGCCTTTGACACGGTCAATCATCAGATTCTTCTGTCCACCCTTTCATCACTGGGCATCACAGGGATTCCACTCCACTGGTTTGAGTGCAATATCACAGGTAGGTCTTTCAAGGGCGGAGGTATCCAAAGCACATCAGCTGACCACAGGGGTTCATCAGGGCTCAATGCTTGGACCTCTCCTCTTCTCCATTTACACTACATCATTGGGACCCATCATACAGGCACATGGCCTCTCATACCACTGCTATGCTGATGACACTCAGCTCTACCTTTCATTCCAACCAGACGACCCCACAGTAGCTGCAAGATGGAGCATGGATGAAAAAACATCACCTGCAGCTCAACCTGGCAAAGACTGAACTGCTCGTCTTCCCGGCCAATCCGACAATACAACATGACTTCGCCATCCAGCTCGGTTCATCTCTGATCACCCCTACACGGTCGGTCAGAAACCTTGGCGTAATCTTTGACAACCAGCTGTCCTTCAAAGACCACATTTCAAAGACAGCTCACTCATGCAGGTATGCGCTCCACAACATCAGGAAGATCAGATATTTTCTAACAGAACATGCAACCCAGCTTCTTGTCCTAGCCTGGTCATTTCTAGGCTTGACTACTGCAATGTGCTTCTGGCTGGACTTCCATCATGTGCGATCAAAACGTTCCAAATGATCCAGAATGCAGCAGCACGTCTTATCTTCAACGAACCCAAAAGGGCCCACGTCACACCACTCTTCATCTCTCTGTACTACCACTGCTGCACGTATCAAGTTCAAGGCGCTTACGGTCACTTACAGATCCACCACAAGCTCAGCCCCTGCATACTTTGAGTCGCTCCTACAAGTCTACACCCCCACCAGAAGCCTTCGCTCAGCTAAGGAGCAACAGCTTGTGGTACCATCACAGAGAGCCACAAAATCCCTCTCCAGAACATTCACATTCACCGTTCCCTGCTGGTGGAACGATCTGCCGACCTCCATCCGAATTGCAGAATCACTGACAGCATTCAAACGACAGCTGAAAACTCACTTCTTCCGCAAGCACTTAACCTTATCTTTAAAAAAAAACCATTCATTTTCCTTATTTTCCTTCTATTTTCCTCTACTTCTTCCCTGCCCTAGTGTGTGATGCTCTGTGCGATGTCTAAAAATTAGTACTTCAGGCACTTTCTGTGTTTCGCTGCCTCCTCATGACGGATCGCTTCCTGTACTCTATTTGGATAAAAGCGTCTGCTAAATGCATAAATGTAAATGTAAATGCATAAATGTAAACTGTGTGTGTTATGTCCCCTTTAACCAAGTTCAAGAGGAACACATTCAAATTGCCGATACAATCAGTATGAGAGGAGGCCTATATATTTATATATACATAGCCGACTCACCTACATTCCGCAACAGTTTTCTGCATCCCTCCACCAGCAGGACTCCTCACACTTGCCTGGTTACTATCCAAACCAAAGATACGGGGGGAGTACTCTGTGTTCGGGCCAAAATGAAGTTTAATTAATAAAGTTCGGGAGGAGCACGTTCAGGTAATCAATAACCGTCTCTCACCTCTGTCCCACGACAAGTTTCACAGCATCCCTCCACCACCCCATCGTCTCACTCTTGGCTGGTTTCTATCCCAGTCAAGGAGGGGGAGTACTCTGGGTTCGGGCCAAATTAGAGCTCACCGGCATGCCAAAAACGCATAAATTAAAATATTTGATTTCATGTACGTGTAAACTCGTGAATTCTGAGCTAGGAGCCCTCCCCTCGGACAGCATGCCAAATCCGCTTACCTTTTACTCTATCTGATTATTTGTAAGTGTGAACTCGTGAGAAAGAAAGCAATGAAGACAATGAAACTCTAGACAAGACATGAATGTGACAATCAAAACAAATAAAACATAATGGGGTCACATTCGGTTGTATTTTCATTTGGGATTTAACCAAATTGATCAAATCGATCTGAACTTTATGTGGCTGTTAACATAAAATGAATCCCTTTCACACGTTTTGCTTTTAGCATGTGAGAATACACACAGCAGCAGAAATAGGATGAGGAAAACACAAGTACAGAAAATGTTACACATACAATTCTGCAAAACTGAAAATTAGCGTTGGTCAAGTGGAGAACATGTCTGAAAACGTTATGCAGAGAACGTTGCTGCCCTAGGCGTTTGCCTGTAGCTTCTGGCAGTCAGGATCTGCCACTGTACACAATGAATGATAATGCAATATAAAGAATAAAAAACAATTGGTGCCCTGGGGCCTTGTACAGCCATAATCGGCCCTCGCAATCTACAATAAATTTTAGATTATCTGTATCTAGTACATGCCTCTGACCTATAAGTACCCTCTACGATTATGCTGTTGAATTATGTATGAATAATGAACTATGAAAAGACATGTTCTGACAGATCTGAACCCCATATCTGAATATCTACCTCTGAAGAAATGCACAACAGTCATTGTTTCCATCTGCATAACCTGCTGTTCGCCACAACCTGTTCATCTATCAACAGGATGCACCGTGTTTGAAAAGGCAATGATGATTATGATGGTAATGATAATGACAATTATAATGTCAATGATAATAATAATGTAAATGACCGTATGAGCAATTTTGATGATGATGACCAAAACAGAAGTGAAGCATCTGACATAAGGGCACGAGACTGTGAAAGAGAGAGAAACACCATTGCTCGGATGTCGACGAGGCCGTTCGTGATCACGCAGGGCCCTGTCTCACATGCCGATTGCATTTATGAGTCTGAACTGTTGTTCAAGCGTGTGTGCACTGTTATGGAAAATCTTTTGGCATTCATTAACATGTTTAACCATGCATGCAGGCACTCTGCATCCCTCCTCTCTCGCACACACCAGGAGTTTTCCACACTCCGTCACAGCGGAGTTCAGCACGCAAAGAGTGCAAGCATATGCGGTTCAGTTAGATACCAAGGTTTTTTGAATCTGCGCACAATAACACTAACAATAACACCATAAATGTGAGAAATATCACTTTTTAATGTGCTAATCCCATGTTTTCGGTGCAAATATCCTTCCTTAAATTGAATTCCATAAAACATACGCTTCAATATTTTACCCTTTCAGCGTTTTTGGCTTATATGATTGTTCTCACTGAAAAAAACTGATATGTATGAAAATGTGTGATTTAACTGACACATAGCCTAAATAAATATATCTGGGCAAGCTTCCTGAGGTAACACTATAGCGGTAGTAATTTGACTTATGAAAATTAATCTATTTCATGTATTAGGCTTTACCTCAACAGCATATTATGTGTGAAAAGTGCTGGGAGCCAACATTAGTAAACGCATAGTGACAGCAGAGGTTACCTTGAACGGGCAGGCAGACCTGGTGGCTGTATGTCTTCATTTAACCAAGTATCTGCAGATGCCAAGGAAAAAAATGAAACCCAGTGAGAGCGAGAGAGAGAGAGAGAAAAGTTATTCTCTGTGTCCAGGCCGTAGGGAAAAAGAGGAGCTAATGATCTTGGCCTTGGTGATTGCTGGCTCATTCTCAGAATAGAGCGTGTGTAACGTGTGTGTATGTTGCGCGTGTGTTTGCGTGTGTGTATATGGTGCAGGGTGGTCCTCTGAACCCAGATGTTTCATTACCAGTGAGATTACGCTCGGGTTGACCGGTTGTGATGAATAGACCCTACAGCTCTATATATAGCTGAATGTAAGCAAAGTGGGCCAGTCAGTCATCAAAGCGTGCACACACAAAGAAGCTATACTCTAATACCTGTATGGCCAAGAAATCAAACGGAAAGGGTATGTTTGTTTCATCATAAGTATCTCATAAGGGCAAATTTATCCTTCTCGCAATGTTAAGCACAGCTGCACACAAAACCAAATGTGATGTGTTGTGTTCTCAGGGGAAAAACAACAAAAATGCAGGACAATTGCCTGTTCACTGACCTTTTTGTACACAAAATTGCAAATGCTGGCTGAAATAGCGGAAAGCCACCAAGGACATACAGTATATTCTGTGTGTGTGTACTGTATGTGTGCATATATATGCACATAACACATGAATATCCACATATAAAACAGAAAAAAGATAAAAATGTCAAAGATAAAAATGTCAAAAACCTGCCTTTATCACTGACATTTGCAATACTGAGTTATTTTAATTTAATAAATAAAAATGCATACAGTATAAAATAAATAAAAAACATAAATAAAATATATAATATATACTAATAAAATATATAAATATTGCATTTTGGTTGAGTACAAATATATTTATTAAAAATAAAACATTGTACATCATATACTTCGAGAATATCATTCAGAATATACACTAATTTTTGATGGTCATCAATGAAGAAAAATGCTTTTCGTTGCCAGATGGTGTAGTTACAGCATCTACCAGCAGGGGCTAAATGGGCCATGCTAACCTGCCATACCTTGAGCCCTTGGCGGTTCTAGGCCAGAATAAACTACGAACTGGACCAGACTTTATGCCGTAAGACAAAAGTCTGGCTATGCAAAGCTACACTTTTATAAACATAAGTCTTACTGTGTGGCTTGCATGGGTGGAATAATGTTCTCCTCACCTGAACCCCATACTATATGTCAGGTGAGGTAACAGCTTCCTGTCAGGATAGTCCACAGAGATGGAGAAACACAGCCATCACTCATCAGTCCTCATATCAGAGCATAGGAAGTGTCCAGCTGCAGGTCTCTGTGTGAAGACTGGCAACTCTCTCTCTCTGCTAACCTCATCTACTCAGCTTGTCTTTAATCTCTGGAAGAGAGAGAGAGAGTGAGAGTGAAAGAGCGCTTTATGGATCCTTTCAATGGCCCCGCTGTCCTGACCAAACATACCCGATGCCCCTGCTATTACTGTTATGATGTACAGCTGTCAGGCACAGTGGCCCGAACACACTAAATCACTTCAGCTTGGAGGCACTGATATATAGTACACAACAGCACATCCATGCACAATAATAAATGGCTAATGATGTCTCCTTTATTTATCTGCTTTTTGATTGTGCTTTCATCACAGGAACTGACATCTGGCAAAGTGGTAGAGCAGCAGTCCGAATGAAAGAAGTTTTCTGTGGCCATGGCAACAGCTACTGGCAAAGTGAAAAGCATCAAAGGACGAAATGTCAAGGAAGTTCACGCGCATTCTGGTTTGTATAGTAACAGGCTGATCAGTTTTGGCCCTATTCATTGCATCCAGTCCCCAGCTTTATAATGAACAGCAGATCTGCAGTGGAGAGGGAAGGACACAGGGACAATCTCTCTTTTTTTTTTTACTGTGAGCAATGCCACACAGGAGGAATGCAAAAGAGATATCGAGCAAGCAAATGATCTCTCGTTAATAACCCTGCACAGGGTCTTATGACTTGACACGGTGGCTGGCTGGTGTTAATCAGTTAAGTGCACTGTTACCCTCTGGGCCCTGATGATGGACCTCATCAGCTCATTCAAACACCCTGGCATGGCTCTGGTCCATTTGGATCCATCTCAGACCTAGAACAAAATCATTCAATAGACTTTTGGACATCTGAGAGTCAGGCTAGAGAAGTTAAGGCGCCAATCAATGGCCATGCGAAACCTTGGCAGAAAACAGCTATTCATTAAGTGTCTCGCCTCTACACTGTTATTTCTGCCGGAAAAGAGAAAGCTTTTTATTAATGCAAAAAAGCATTTCCTTTTGTTTTCTATAGTGAGAGAAACCACCATGACTCAATGTGTCAGAGCACATGCATAAACCACTAGGCCTACACTAAAAAAAATGATCATAATTTTATGACTGTAAAAATGCAACAGTAAAAACCTGTTAATTTTTTTACAGTATTTTTTTTTAACATACACCCGCCAACCCGCCATTTGTGGGTGGATATTAGCTGTGGCGTGTAACACACTCCCATTAGCCACTTTGGCGGGTCTTCTCAAAAAGCATCTGTTATAATCGCGATGCACATTATAACCAATCACACACAAATCTGTTGAGTTTATAAATGCAATGTCATAATCAGAGGCGTTCAGATTAGAGTTTGGTTCAGAGCGCGCTCTCACTCACTGAAATCTGACAAACAGCTGTTGATGATGACCTGTCATGTTTCATGTAGACTTGAAGAATCAGTGTAAAGTCTTAAAATTTACAGTTGAAAAAAATACATTGACATTCCCAGAATTCCATGTGTGAGACAGTTTATGTTTTTTTTTTTATGAAATAACAGTTTCTTCTTAGTTTTTACTTCAGTTAGGTACATTAGGGATTTATGTTGCATATTATGTTATTTAATTCATGTTTATTGTATTATTTTAGTCATGTGTGTTACCATGAGGGTATTTTGTGTTTGTGTTAATGAAACTATATGCACCTTCTAAATATTAGCAATTACCACAGCTTAAAGGGTTAGTTCACCCAAAAATGAAAATTCTGTCATTAATTACTTACCCTCATGTCGTTCGACACCCGTAAGACCTCCGTTCATCTTCGGAACACAAATGAAGATATTTTAGTTGAAATCTGATGGCTCTGAAAGGCTTCCATTGGCACAATGCACGGTTCACTCTCAAGACCCTTAAAAGGTACTAAAGACGTCGTTCGTTACAAAGTCCATCTCACTACAGTGTTTCTAAAATAACTTTATGAATCGGCGAGAATAGTTTTTGTGCACAAAAAAACTCTAAATAACGACTTATATAGTGATGACGATTTCAAAACATGGCCTCATGAAGCTTCGAAGCGTTATGAATCAGTGAGCCGAATCAGCAGTTTGGATCGCCAAATTTCAGCAGTTTGGCGGTTTGACACGCGATCCGAATCATGATTCGACTCACTGATTCATAACGCTTCGAAGCTTCATGAGGCCTTGTTTTGAAATCGTCATCACTATATAAGTACATATACTTATAACATATAATTAAATGTTTATCACTTTTAGCAGTGTTTTATGTTTAAACTTCAAAGGGTTTCCTGTAGCCTGACGTCATCATACTCAATTCTAGTCAGAATTTGAGTCTGATACTGATGCATTGGGCTGTGATTATTGGGCGTGTGTTTCAACTGAGCCAGGAAAAACCTCAATTGGATAGACCTACAACCAATCAGAGCAACGGAGCGACACAGTTGTCAACAGAACTCAACTGCACGCACACTGAAAGAAGTAGAAGAAGAAGATGAGTGTAAACGATCTTTGCCGGTGTTGTAAAAGAATTTAAGGATACACGGAGTACTTACCAACACGATCATCATTTTTGTGAGAAATAGTAAAGGTGAACGCATATACGAACAAATTCTCCGTCTAGGATTAGAACGCATTCAACCCAAGCGCTCTTTGGTGACATGGATGGTTACGTTACTGTTTATCATCTGTCCATCATCGTATAAAGGCCGCTCTGACAATTTCATTGGTCCGAACAGCTCCTGTTCAGGCCTAGTTGCTCCACAATGGATCAAGTCCAGACCGAATTTCCCAAACTCAAATGTTGTGGGCGGGGCTACATTTGGCTGGCATCCAGGCTAGGTTTCCTGTAAAATGACACACAAATTGTGTATTTAGACCACTATATGGGGGTATGGGAAGCTTTTAAATTTCGGAGGTTGAGTTAAGAAAATTTCAAGTTTAATTAAGATTTTTGCATTTTTATTGTTCTTTACTTGAAATATTTGAGTACACTAATGTTTACATTTAACTTAAAATTATCAGGTTATCTCAACATTATATAACACTTAATTTTAGAATTTACTCTCCCTTTCAAGTGCCATGGGCAAAGCATGCTGGGAAATAAAAAAAATCACAGCCCAGTTTCAGTTAAACTAAAGTTAGTCAAAATGAAAGGAAATGAGTTCATACAACTCAAAACAATGAAACAGTTCGGTTTACTTGAAATATGTCAGTGCTGTGAACTCAAAGGAAAAAGAAAGTTCTAAATACTCATAACAGTTAATTTAACTGAACTAATTTGTTTTCTTTAAGTTTGTCCTACTCAAACCAATTAAGTATTTTGAGTGTTAGGCTTTACAGTGCACCAGTGGCATCAGTGTTTCTTCCCAGGATGCAGATTCAATAACATTAGCACTCTGTCATCTCCACAGCCGAGCCTGTTGTCACAGGTGATTGATTGGCAGTTAAATCTCAATGCATGCAATTGTGAGCTGAAGGATGTGCCTTATACATTACCTTGTATGTCAATGTAATCTTTTGAAAGCATTATTTGCATATGCATCTGACAATGTTGCAGATAAATATGACTTTTGGACAGCAGAAAAACACTAAAATACAAAATTAAAATGAATGGCTCTAACACATAGACACACGTACACAGACAATAAGATTAGAAAGAACAGTTCTTCAACAAAAGGGCACAGAGTCTGTAGAAATGAGAGTAAATCACTGCTGAGGAGGATCGAGCTCTTGAGAGGAATTTTCTGTAATGTTATAAGCCTTTTTGGAAAAGGGCACTGCATTCTATCCATTCTATCCAGTGTGCTCTTGGATATCTGTGATAAACTGTTGTAACCTCTATGCGCTGTGTCCAAAATCACTGCTAAACTGCTACTACATGACCTTTTCCTGAAGGCCAAACATTACGTCCGTAGATACACAGAAGCCATTATGACATTAATAATGTGTCTCGGAAACAGACGAGTCAAAGAAAGCTCCCCCTCCATTTACCACTGCCCCTCTGGGACTAAATAAATGATGTCTGTTTATCTATCAATCTGACACTTGTTGAAGAACAATGCTCAGACAGAACCCATTGAATTGTCTGAGAGGTTTTCAAGAAGTTTTAACACCATTGAAACAATCTTTTCACCAGCGGTCTGGGGTTAATTTTTGAGTAATATATTGACCTTTCTGCTAATGCAACCTCCGTTCCCATCTGTGCTGGTGCTTTTTCTGCTGATAATGTTAAACAATCACACGATTCTTCCTCCAACATCCCCACCCTCAAACACAGTCCTTCTGCCAGAGAGCCCATTCTGCTTATTAAAGCTCAACGCCAGCAGGACGCCCATGCACTGTATAAGAACACGTCGCCTGTATTAAAAAATAAATAAATAAATAAAATAAAAAACTGCTGGTAGATCACTTACTTCTTTTGTTTTTTAATGCTGTTAGATGGAGATGCTAAAGCACAGAAGCATGACTGGGACAGTGGACAGATGGGAGCTGCGGTTTGCACTTTTCTAAGAGTGTAGTGGCTTTAAAGGCACAATATGTAATTTTTCGCCGCTTGAGGTCCCTTATTCAAAACAAAGGCGTAGCTTGAAGAGGCAATCATTTAACAATGATTAGTTGTCCTCGATGAATGTATTCAAACAGTTGCTCTCCTGTCTAATAAAACACATAATATATTAAAGCATCTTTGGTGTTTCCATGGTTTCAACAAAATAAAACCAGAAATCAAGGGTAATGCGGGTATTATGTAATTGTTAAGCGACGCACGGACACGGTCCATGTCCTGGTTAAAATTGCTTATTTCTCTGGTTCTAAACATTCTTGGAAACATTTGGGATAATGTAAGTACACAAGTCAACAAAATATATAACATTGTTTTAGTGGTTTTTGGATATTTTATTCCAAAAGTCTTACATATTGTGCCTTTAAATGGGGAATCAAAAAAATGTAATATAAAAGCTAATTTACAAATGTAAACTGGCCAAGCATTGGAAGGTTAACATTCATATAGCCTACTTGAAGTTCAAACAGAGTTTAAGTGTGTGCAATTCAGAGAAAGGGCTCAACGCTAATTTAAGCAACATTTAAAATCTTTAAATGCTCTTTTATTAAAACACACACACACACACACACACACACACACACACACACACACACACACACACACACACACACACACACACACACACACACACACACACACACACACACACACACACACACACACACACACACACACACACACACACACACACACACACACACACACACACACACACGTCTATATTACCAACAGGGGACCATCACTCCACACTGACCAAGAGGGGACCTGTGTTTCTAGTCATTTTGAAGAAACAAAACTTAGATACAAAATTTTGTTTTAAGGTCTTTTTTCATAATATAACTTCAAATAAGCATTTATTTTTTATTTTTTAAACATGCCAAGAGGGGACCTGACCGATGTCTACCTATCCAACAGGGGACCTCCATAGCCTGCAATGGAGCTGTGTGTGTGAAAGGGAAGAGAGCTGGCAGTCAAGTCTGTCTTCATTATTTAATATATATATATATATAATTATATAATGTTCACACAGGCATCAGGGAACACAATGAGCACACAACGGAGAAAAAGCCATGTTGTGGACATTACAGAAAAGAATTTAAGAAATTAAAAATTTTTTAAAATTAAGAATTATCTTTAAGAAATTCATTCTCTGTTGTGTCTTCATACTTGCAGTATATGATCCGTCCACATCTCTCATTTAAGCTTATTTTCAAGAACACCAACACTGTAAAAAAAAATCAGGTCTCCAATTGAAAATTTTCTAGTGACCGATCACATCTAAATTTTTTAGTTGGCCAAATTGAATTTCTTGAATTTTAATTGAATTAAAGTGCATCAATTTACAGAAAATTTTCAATTGGAGACCCACATTTTTTTTTACAGTAAAGGTATTTCAATGTGTGACTTATTTTTGAATAAAACATAGTTTCTGCTCTCTAAAATCCCAAAAAATGTCCTTTGTTTTTGAGATTTTTAGAGTGAGATTTGATTTCTTGCACCAATAAAAATATATATATATATAGGACTGGACAAGCAGAAATTGTTCTTTAAGGTAATAATCACAGGTCATCACTTTATATAGTAAATAATGATTATGTTAAACACAATGACTCGGTCCCCTGTTAGATAGTAAATCACAACACCAGTGTGTTTAATTTGTCATTTCTTGCCATCATAAACACACTGTGGAGATTTAGAGTTTTTATAGCAATAACTGAGTTTTAAGAGTTAAATCAAGCAGAAATATTTCTCTAATGAATTAATTGCAGATCATCTTTGAATAATGATTATGTTAAACACAATAACTCGGTCCCCTGTTAGATAGTAAATCACGACACCAGTGTGTTTGCGTTGTCATTTCTTGCCATCATAAACACACTGTAGATATTTAGAGTTTTTATAGCAATAACTGAGTTTTAAGAGTTAAATCAAGCAGAAATATTTCTCTAATGTATTAATTGCAGATCCTCTTTGAATAATGATTATGTTAAACACAATGACTCGGTCCCCTGTTAGATAGTAAATCACAACACCAGTGTGTTTAATTTTTCATTTCTTGCCATCTCAAACACACTGTGGAGATTTAGAGTTTTTATAGCAATAACTGAGTTTTAAGAGTTAAATCAAGCAGAAATAGTTCTCTAATGTATTAATTGCAGATCATCTTTGAATAATGATTATGTTAAACACAATGACTCGGTCCCCTGTTAGATAGTAAATCACGACACCAGTGTGTTTGCGTTGTCATTTCTAGCCATCATAAACACACTGTAGAGATTTAGAGTTTTTATAGCAATAACTGAGTTTTAAGAGTTAAATCAAGCAGAAATATTTCTCTAATGTATTAATTGCAGATCATCTTTGAATAATGATTATGTTAAACACAATGACTCGGTCCCCTGTTAGATAGTAAATCACGACACCAGTGTGTTTAATTTGTCATTTCTTGCCATAAACACACTGTAGATATTTAGAGTTTTTATAGCAATAACTGAGTTTTAAGAGTTAAATCAAGCAGAAATATTTCTCTAATGTATTAATTGCAGATCATCTTTGAATAATGATTATGTTAAACACAATGACTCGGTCCCCTGTTAGATAGTAAATCACGACACCAGTGTGTTTAATTTGTCATTTCTTGCCATAAACACACTGTAGATATTTAGAGTTTTTATAGCAATAACTGAGTTTTAAGAGTTAAATCAAGCAGAAATATTTCTCTAATGTATTAATTGCAGATCCTCTTTGAATAATGATTATGTTAAACACAATGACTCGGTCCCCTGTTAGATAGTAAATCACGACACCAGTGTGTTTGCGTTGTCATTTCTTGCCATCATAAACACACTGTAGATATTTAGAGTTTTTATAGCAATAACTGAGTTTTAAGAGTTAAATCAAGCAGAAATATTTCTCTAATGTATTAATTGCAGATCCTCTTTGAATAATGATTATGTTAAACACAATGACTCGGTCCCCTGTTAGATAGTAAATCACGACACCAGTGTGTTTAATTTGTCATTTCTTGCCATAAACACACTGTAGATATTTAGAGTTTTTATAGCAATAACTGAGTTTTAAGAGTTAAATCAAGCAGAAATAGTTCTCTAATGTATTAATTGCAGATCATCTTTGAATAATGATTATGTTAAACACAATGACTCGGTCCCCTGTTAGATAGTAAATCACGACACCAGTGTGTTTAATTTGTAATTTCTTGCCATCATAAACACACTGTAGATATTTAGAGTTTTTATAGCAATAACTGAGTTTTAAGAGTTAAATCAAGCAGAAATAGTTCTCTAATGTATTAATTGCAGATCATCTTTGAATAATGATTATGTTAAACACAATGACTCTGTCCCCTGTTAGATAGTAAATCTCGACACCAGTGTGTTTGCGTTGTCATTTCTTGCCATCATAAACACACTGTAGATATTTAGAGTTTTTATAGCAATAACTGAGTTTTAAGAGTTAAATCAAGCAGAAATATTTCTCTAATGTATTAATTGCAGATCCTCTTTGAATAATGATTATGTTAAACACAATGACTCGGTCCCCTGTTAGATAGTAAATCACAACACCAGTGTGTTTAATTTGTCATTTCTTGCCATCTCAAACACACTGTGGAGATTTAGAGTTTTTATAGCAATAACTGAGTTTTAAGAGTTAAATCAAGCAGAAATAGTTCTCTAATGTATTAATTGCAGATCATCTTTGAATAATGATTATGTTAAACACAATAACTCGGTCCCCTGTTGGATAGTAAATCTCGACACCAGTGTGTTTGCGTTGTCATTTCTTGCCATCATAAACACACTGTAGATATTTAGAGTTTTTATAGCAATAACTGAGTTTTAAGAGTTAAATCAAGCAGAAATATTTCTCTAATGTATTAATTGCAGATCCTCTTTGAATAATGATTATGTTAAACACAATGACTCGGTCCCCTGTTAGATAGTAAATCACAACACCAGTGTGTTTAATTTGTCATTTCTTGCCATCATAAACACACTGTGGAGATTTAGAGTTTTTATAGCAATAACTGAGTTTTAAGAGTTAAATCAAGCAGAAATATTTCTCTAATGTATTAATTGCAGATCATCTTTGAATAATGATTATGTTAAACACAATGACTCGGTCCCCTGTTAGATAGTAAATCACGACACCAGTGTGTTTGCGTTGTCATTTCTAGCCATCATAAACACACTGTAGAGATTTAGAGTTTTTATAGCAATAACTGAGTTTTAAGAGTTAAATCAAGCAGAAATATTTCTCTAATGTATTAATTGCAGATCATCTTTGAATAATGATTATGTTAAACACAATGACTCGGTCCCCTGTTAGATAGTAAATCACGACACCAGTGTGTTTAATTTGTCATTTCTTGCCATAAACACACTGTAGATATTTAGAGTTTTTATAGCAATAACTGAGTTTTAAGAGTTAAATCAAGCAGAAATATTTCTCTAATGTATTAATTGCAGATCATCTTTGAATAATGATTATGTTAAACACAATGACTCGGTCCCCTGTTAGATAGTAAATCACGACACCAGTGTGTTTAATTTGTCATTTCTTGCCATAAACACACTGTAGATATTTAGAGTTTTTATAGCAATAACTGAGTTTTAAGAGTTAAATCAAGCAGAAATATTTCTCTAATGTATTAATTGCAGATCATCTTTGAATAATGATTATGTTAAACACAATAACTCGGTCCCCTGTTGGATAGTAAATCTCGACACCAGTGTGTTTGCGTTGTCATTTCTTGCCATCATAAACACACTGTGGAGATTTTGAATTTTGAACACTAAAATAACTGCTGTGTCAAGCTGAAATTCAGTTGTGTGAATTTGTGTGAAAAAGTGTGTGAAGAGTTTTAAAAAAGTGACCCAAGTATTGAAAAATGTGTCGTAGGGATTGGAAAAAGTGTACATTGATTTAATTTTCCCAGGTAAATCCCAGCGTTTTCTCTAGTTTGGATGAGAAGTTTGTGTCTGTGACATGGGTGTAACAGCTAGCTCTGTAAGGCTTCTTCCTCACCTGTGAGACAATGGCTTTGGCCTTTCCTGTATTCATATGTAAATGGAGTTTGGGGGATGTGTAAGCAAACAGATCTACACCAGGCTAAATACACGCATGAGTTTTTTTAGTTGTCTCTTGTGACTTTCTCACTGCAACCGAACATTACTTTGGAGTTTTTGCAGAAATATCTTTGCCATTGTGCCTGTTATTTCATAAAGAAACCTTACAGCAGCCATTTACAGCAGCCACAGTGCTGTAACACCACAGAATTCTGGGTCTTTGTTTGAGTCTGTTTGACGTCTATCTCTCAGCTACAATCGCTAGGACACCTTTCAAAGCAAAGCAGTTAATTTCACGTTCAAAATGTGCTAAAACTACCAAAACACTTCATTGATGTCTTAAATCAACTCATTCTTCCAGAACACAATGAGGATTCACCCAACATATACACTTTTAACTCATACAACAAAAAACACTAACAACAGTCAGCATTATAGTATATTTTTTTGCTGTTAACTTCAGTTTATGTCACATGGTCCAAGTTTACATTAAAGTACACATGTTTTCTCCTTTTGTAAACAATAGATTATTTCTGTAAAACAATAGATCTGTATGGAGTTATTTATATCAGGCTCGATCAATCTCAGCATAATAAAGCAAGATATGCCATATGTAATTCTCAAGTTTACTTCTTTTTCCACTGAATTATATGCTATCAGAAGAGTCCGTTTTCTTCCACGTGTGTGAGTGTTATGAGTCAGAGATCGCATTCGCTCTGGATCGGTCAATTATATTACATAATCATAAATCACTAGAAATAATGCATGTCTGCCTATTATATAATTATAGCAAGTCCTCGATGATGGTTTGAGTGGCGTTCGGTGTTAAACCTCCATTCATCAATGATTCACCTAGCTTTGTCGCGTTCAGTGTGAAATGGCCGTAACAAGTTTTTTTGGATAGTATTAAAGCATCAAATATTGTAAACCCTAGTGACCTGCGTGAGACTTACTGGTATAAATATTATAATTATTCTTGGAGTACTCCTTTATTGCACAATGCACATTTCTTAATGATGGCTGTTTTGCAATTCTGGGAATGCAAAGAAGGGACTTGTGTTTTCGTGGAGACCAGTCTTGCTATGTGATCTTGAAAGAACAAGCTCAGAAGTTTGTGAGGACACAGAACAGAAATTGAGATGTGCTGCGAACTTGTTGCTCAACTAACCATCCCAGCATATTACATAGTGGCTAACACAAAATAACCACAAACATAACCTGTTAAAACATTTATTTCATATTATTGTAGACATTGTTTTCATATACTTATATATCTTATAACATCCGGGTACTTTTGTGCATCCTCTGTACATGTGTTCTTGAGTATTGTAATTGAACTTCGACAGTTGATGATGACGTACAGCAGAAACACAAGGACGCAATATCACTAAACAACGCTTTTGCGAAACATCCATTAAGTATATTTAATTGTGCTAAAATCACACTATTGCAAGTATACTTTAGGTTCACTTTAAATATCTCACATTTAAAGACTGATATTATACAGTGATCCCTTACTAATAGTGATATTACAGGGTTTTTTAAACATCTGCTAGGACACATTTCTGAATACTCATCACTTTTTCAAAACTCTTCACTCAGGGATCACATCAGCCTATGTGGCTAAACTGTGGATCATTTATTTGCTTTGGCACAAAATGCGTTCAATGACGACATCTTTCAATTTACATTCATTCTTTTCTCAATTAGATACAAACGCCAGCAAAACTTTATGAACTATAATGGCTAATTTGAAGGTTCACACTTTCTTTTTTAAACTGTTCAACTTATGTTCAAAATTTTAACACAAAAATGAATAACACAGAAATTTGAAACCCCTCTTTAAATGCTTGCTATGGATGCGAAAAATGCAGAAAACTGAACCTGATCAGATTTTTTTTTATGATGAAGGAAGGAAAGTTTCAGAGGCTGTGTGTAAACGTGCTTGATCTTTTTTTTAACGTGTGAAAATTTCGGTGTGCGAGGATATTTAGTCATTACCATATATATAAAAGGGGAAAACTTAGGAACAATTTTATACTGTAATGTAAACATGGACCATGTAACATAAACAATAATGAATAAGCAGTAGAGAGTCAAACTTGAGTCAAACTGTTTTGTAAGGAAATTTTAATTTTTTATTTAAATTTAATATACACTGTATAATGATTTTGGAGGTCAAAACTCAGTTGTGTGTTGATTGTTGAGTTGAAAATCTTCGACTAAAGTGTCAATGTTAAAAGACATTAAGTTCACATAATTTAATTGAGACGGATGAAGATTTTCATGCAAGTCACCAAAAAATTTAGTTCTGACCTTCAAAATCTCTACAGTGTGTTTGTGATGGCAAGAAATGGCAAAGCAATCAAACAGGTGTCTTGTTTTACCATCCAACAGGGGACAAGTCAATTTAAGGAAATCATGTTCAGTGTATAAAGTGTGACCTGCAATTGTTTCCTTAAAGAGTGATTTCTGCTTGATTTAAAACATAAAACACCAATACTTACCATAACAATACACTATAATAAGATTTTGGAGGTCAAAACTCAGTTGTGTGTTGATTGCTGACTTGAAAATCATCAGTTGGTTAAATAACTAAAGTGTCAATGTTAAAAGTCATTCAGTTCACATAATTTAATTGAGACGGATAAACATTTTAATGCAAGTCACCATAAAATTGAGTTATCTCAATATATACAGTGAATATCTACAGTGTGTTTGAGATGGCAAGAAATGACAAAGCAAACACACTGGTGTCGTGATTTACTATCTAACAGGGGACCGAGTCATTGTGTTTAACATAATCATTATTCAAAGATGATCTGCAATTTATACATTAGAGAACTATTTCTGCTTGATTTAACTCTTAAAACTCAGTTATTGCTATAAAAACTCTAAATCTCTACAGTGTGTTTATGATGGCAAGAAATGACAACGCAAACACACTGGTGTCGTGATTTACTATCTAACAGGGGACCGAGTCATTGTGTTTAACATAATCATTATTCAAAGAGGATCTGCAATTAATACATTAGAGAACTATTTCTGCTTGATTTAACTCTTAAAACTCAGTTATTGCTATAAAAACTCTAAATCTCCACAGTGTGTTTATGATGGCAAGAAATGACAACGCAAACACACTGGTGTCGTGATTTACTATCTAACAGGGGACCGAGTCATTGTGTTTAACATAATCATTATTCAAAGAGGATCTGCAATTAATACATTAGAGAAATATTTCTGCTTGATTTAACTCTTAAAACTCAGTTATTGCTATAAAAACTCTAAATATCTACAGTGTGTTTATGATGGCAAGAAATGACAACGCAAACACACTGGTGTCGAGATTTACTATCTAACAGGGGACCGAGCCATTGTGTAAATCATAAATAAATCAAAAGTGGTTTGTTTAAAAAAACTCATAAATGTATAAGGTGGTAAGGTGGGCCTTTTACACCCCATTTTACATGGGGCAAAAGTCACACATTTATACAAATACTTGAGCTAAAATGTTTTTTTTTTAATAATGTCTTAACACTTGTTTAAAAGAATAGTAAAGTTTGTACTATTTTCTGTTTATTTTGATAAATACAATAATATTCAATGAATATAGGCTACTGTCATTAAAATATGTTAAAATAAAAAATACAAAAACAAAACTTCTAATTACATTCTGGTTGTTTAGATTTTTAAATCCTTTTTTCTTGGATTCTGTGTAGAATTTAATTGTAATGTAATGCAAAGTTTGAAACTAGTCAGGATATCTAGTAAAGAGATGTAATGCTTGTTCCTTTAGTAAGCAGCCTGTTAAACAGCAGAGTCTCTCTGGGACAGCAGGCCATTCAAACAATAGAGGAGTGTGTGTGAACGACGTGTGTTTAAGAGCCCTTACAGTTCCTGCTCCAGCCTACAGGGGAGCTGCTGAGTATGACCTTAAACACACACACACACTTAGGTCCCCACTTGGTCATAAGTTTTAAAAAAATTACCAGAGTGTTTTTACTTAATTTTCACATGATTTAAACACACACACTTGTAGGTCCCCACTTGGTCAAAAGTAAAAAAAATCACCAGAGTGTTTTTTTAGTGTTTTTACTTGATTTTAACATGATTTAAAGCATGACCAACAGGGGACCTGAAAAATGTCCCCTCTTGGCTCAGAGGTCCCCTGTTAGTGAGTGTGTTACGACACCAAGGTCCCCTGTTAGATAGGTAGACAAGTACACACACACACACACACACACACACACACACACACACACACACACACACACACACACACACACACACACACACACACACACACACACACACACACACACACACACACACACACACACACACACACACACACACACACACACACACACAACATTTTATGAATACTGATCATCAGCTGATTGCAAAATGGAAGACAGTTCCTCGGCATAGTGCACATGGCTACACTTAGAAAGTTTCAGTTTTCTGAAAAGATTAAACATTTGTTTTGTTTTAAATGTTTGCCTAAAATGAACCATATCACAGCTTTCAAAAACTCGCCGTCCAACCTGCGGAAGAATATTGAAATGTGATTTCTGGTGAAAGCTTGAAATGGAAATTGTCTGTCATTTTTTTAGATCTAAAGTTTCAGTATTGCAGTGTTCATTTTGTTGACGAATAAAAAAGATTTCACAGACAAAACGAGACGACAACTAAATAAAAAGGACAAATGAATGACAAAAACGAATACAATTTCTATTTACATTTTCCTCAACAAATGAAAACGAAACGAAAATGTTAGGGAGGGACGATTTGGGGAGAAATCCAGTCAGAACTGATGTGACCAATACACACAAAAATATAGGATGTGTATCAGTGTATTGGATCCGTGCATTCAGCCTTAAAGTGACAGCAGCTTTGTAACTTTTAAACTATTAAAATGAGTTCAAGATAGTTGTATGCTAGCATGTTGGATGGAGCATCACTGACTAGCTTAAACCACCATGATGGCACAGTGTGTGTATTCGTACAACAATGCAACAACAATAAAATAATGCGTCGACATAAAAAAAGGAAATTTACTTTTGATACTTAAATACTTTTAAAAGCAAGTATTTTACAGTTTTTACAACTTTCACTTGTAACAGAATAATATTTGACCTTTGACCAGTGGTACTTTTACTTTTACTCAAGTAATTAAGTTCTCCAGCTCTGCTTAAAGGGTACTTAAATTTCACTTGGTAAAAGTTTAGTTTGGTTCAAAGGGCAGTCATATGATTTTATCCCACATTTCTAAATAAAGAATCAGGTTTCCGACAAAGGTGAAAATGAAGGGTCAATGTAAATAAATAGAACTGAATAACAGTTGGCTTGTCATAATGTCATTGGGTCACACTTTTGGATTTTGCATTTACAAATGTTCTGAAGGATCCTTTAAGAAGACTGGAGTAATTATGCAAAAAATTCAGCTTTGCCATTACAGAAATAAATTAAAATTTTAAATATATTGAAATAGTAATGATAATAAATACAGCCTTGGTAAGCATAAGGGACTTCTTCCAAAAACAAAACAAAAATTGACGCCAAACTTTTGAACAGTTTCATCACATTAATTATGCATATGTGCCGTTAATGTTTGACAACCAGAAAGTATCTCTTTGCTAAATGTTTTGAGAGCTTGTGCTATATTTCTTTCAAATAAATAGCTTTGATATGTTGTTATAATGCAAAGACATTTTTTAAGTGTGTCCGTACTGTGAAAATGTTTTGGGACTACTGTATATTCAACACTATTTATAGAAAGAAAATATATACCTGAGTCAGAAGCAAACAATAACTTCTGAATAAGCTGCTAGGGATATGAGTTGTTTTTAAGCTAAAGCAGGAGAGTAAAACGAATGGCTTAAAAAAACTAAACGGATCTCCAGAAAAATGTCATCAGTACAGCTACCTAGAGACCACTTTCTTTTACTTATGAAACAGTGTTTCTGCTTCCTCAGCTTGAGGACAGTTTCCTCCAACCGAGTGTTTATTTTTAAAGAGTCTATTCAGTGCACTTCACCGTTTACAGACTTTCAATTGTTAATTTTGAAATGTTGCTGCTCCTTGTGTTTTTTATGATTTGGAAGTACAATAAATTCTCAAATGTCTATTTTGACTGAGCGTTGATATTAGCAATAGCTATGATGTTTGGGTAACATTTTATAAACTGCATGCTATGAATCATTCATTAAGCATGAGTAAATAGTTCATTCATCATTCATAAAGCAGTAATAGACATTAATAAGCAGTTTATAAATGCAGCTATAAATGCTTTATTCTTGATTTATAAGCATATCTATAATGTGTTTAATAATTGTATCTTCATACTTTATTAATGATCAATTAATCATTTCTAAATTAAGTAGGCCTATTACATTATTTACAAACCAGTTATTTAGGAGTTATCGGTTGTTCATAAGATAATTTAGAAAGTGTAAGTAAATGATTAATAAACAATTTAAATGTACATTTATACATCTTTTTATTTAGACATATAATAGTTACTCAGTGTGTTAATAAATGCGGACCCACTTTATATTAGGTGGCATTAACTACTATGTAACATTTAAATTAATCATTTGATACACTTATTGTGTTTTACATTGTACTTAGATTTTTTTTTAATTACCTGCATGAAATTACATTCTCTACAGTTATTTTTTAGTTACTACTCTTGTGTAAGTGAACTATACTAACTAAGCATTTGTTAGCACAACATATTCCTATTTCACTTGTTTTTTTTAGGGCAATCGGTTTGCATGCTTTTTTTTAAAGGGGTCATAGAATGGTACATGCACTTTTACAAGTTGATTATACGGAAATGTGTGTTGGCAGTGCCTGTACACAACCATCCTATAATGATAAAAATACATCCAGTGTTTTTTTTTAAAGGTCCCATGGCATGGCATTTTTCTATTATTTTATAGTGTTTCCTGAGGTGTACTTATATTGTTAGTATGATTTTTACATCATAAAATGTCATAATTTAGAAATAAAAGGCATTTTTTCTATACTGCTGTTTGCCCTGTGGCTGACTGCCCTGCTTCAAGAGGCGTGTCTGCTGTGAGACTTCAGGAAAAACGCCCACTGTTGTGATTGGCTGACATCTTTGCATTTTAAATGAGCGGAGGGGGCGTGGTTTAACGAGGCACGAGCAGGCACGAGTCTGCCAGAGACAGATGGACCTGTGTTCACTTCACATCAGTTCTCTCAGCATGTCTCAGTTCAGGGTGAACTGTTGTAGTTACTAGAATATACTTCAGGTTATTAGTTTATTTCTAGTCAGAGGGGCTGTCACTCATGTCAGAAAGTTAGTAAATTATGGATCAGCGCTGACTCGAGACGCGAACCGTTTAGAACGATTCAGTCCGATTTGGTGAACTGGTTCGGTTCACTAAAAAGAACCGATTCAAAAGAATGATTCGTTCGCGAACAGGACATCACGGAGACGGAGCGATTGCTAACAAAGTTATTTATAGTAACTACTGAGTTATGAGAGCGTTGTCTGTCAGCGCGAGTTTATTGTGTTTGTATCTGAGAGTTCTGAATAAACACGAGTCCCAGTCACACCGAGTCCTCTTCATCATTATTCTACCAACTTTGTAACACATGCAATGTACCATTACAGCGAGATGAACGAGTTAGTAAGTTTGATTAAAGCATTATTTCTAGATATGTTCCAATCATATGAATAGCGTCAGTGATGCGCATTGAGTAACTTACACAGCGCAAACAAAGACACAACAGCAGTAATCGAATGTAATCCAGTTTATTGTGGGGAAAGCTGGCTAGCCTAGCCCAGATACCCTCACGCTTACCCCCCTTCTGCTTAATCTCACGCCGCGTTTGGTGCCTCCGCTGTGGGCCAGATGCAGTACTGGGGGTCGGGGATGTTGAAGGCCGAGCTTCGGCGTGTGTGAGGTTTATCTCTAAAGATGTTACTGCTGATGTTAAACAGAAAAGACTGTATGCACATTTTAGAACAGATAGACGCGACGAGGACGTACAAAACACTGACTCACAAGATAGAAAACACGAAAACACCGTTCTGTCGGGAGAGAGAGAAGCCGCAGCGTGTGCACGAATAATAAATAATTAGCTACACATCAGAAATCAATGATCACAGATCAGAAGGAACTGAAGAAAGACTTCTGTTTTCATTTGTACATCCAAACACTGAGAAACTGCCAGTTCACTCGTTCACAAGTAACGTTAATGATCTCGAGTGTTTGCATGGGCGTGCCAGATTCTCTGGGCGGGGGAAAGGGAGGAAACCGTTCCTGCTTGGACGTCAAACCAGGAGGCTTCAGGATTGGCTCGTCTGGCCTGTCATTTTCTCAAAGGCAGAGAGAGACAGCCAGAACTCGGGTTTACACCGATCAACATTTCTATCCACTTGGGGACAATATTCAGGCTAGGGGAACTCATATTAATGTTGAAATACCTCATAAAATGAAAATTTCATGCCATGGGACCTTTAATCTCCTTATATATTTTCCCCTGTCTCAAATCGAGCCGTCTGACCGTGTGACGTTACACGGTGTACGCCCCTCCTAAGATTGTTGATTGACAGCAGCGTTTCAACACAGACCCGCCCTGAGCGAGCTGTCATCAGTCCGCCATTGTTGATACGCTGCAGCAGAATGGCGTCTAAGCGATTGTGGTGTTGTGTTGTTGGGTGTAATAACGAACACAGCAGTCATTTTGATGTTCCTAAATCCGAACCGCTGAAGACCCAGTGGCTGCTGAGTTTTGTTTTAGAAGGGAATATTCCCCCCGATCAACGTCAATGTTTGCGCAAATCATTTCTCAGCAGACTGCTTTATAAACGAGCGTCAGTATAAAGCAGGTTTTGCTAATAAGCTGCTCTTGAAAAAAGGATTGTGTTCCTGCTGCACCTCAGGAAGATGTGAGTGTAACGTTTTATTAACCTTTATATTAATCTTTGCAAATCGCTTGCACGCTTCACGATGAATGAGGCTAAAGTTTACAGGGTAAGTTACATTACGGCATGCTTTCTGTGTATGACGTTCTCAATATAATTCATAATCCCACGTTTATAATGAACAACGCGTTATGTTTGTTATTACAAACTGTGTAAGTTACTCGGGTGATAAAGTTAACGTGGTAACACTACACTAAGCTTACTTTTGTACATGGTTTATAACGGTGTCTGTTACTGATTAAGAAGTAATGTAAAAAAAAAAATCTTATAACATAACATCAATCTGTCAATGCACTAACACATCAGTAAACACATAGCGACTACGCTACTCTGCCAGTACAAAGATAGATCAAAGTGACATGACGTTAACCAAACATTCAGAAACGTTCGTCATCTGTTCCTGGTCCGACTCCGGTTCAAAATGATAAGGTTGCTCAGATGTTTCCTCAGAGACTCCCGTTGCCATTATTTCTCGAAAATATACCCTCAAATGTTGTCAAGGCAACACTCCACGTGTGTTGTGGTGTTGTGTCGGGTCGAACCGAACGCCCCACAGAGCAGAGGGGGCGGGGTGAGCAAAGCTCATTATCATTTAAAGTCACATACACTGAAATGACTTGCTGAAAACTAAGCTGGTTTTGACCAGGTAAAATGAGTGTTTTCTTACAATACTAATGAGAATTTTTAATTAAAGTATATTACAAACTTTTCATTTAGACACTAAAGAATCATATTAACTTGTACAAAAATGTCATTCTATGACCCCTTTAAGTAAGTCTAACTAATTAGATTTTACAGTGTACTGTATTTCATGATTAATTCAGGTAGTTATAAAACATTACTTGTCATGTTTAGTTAATTAGTTGTCATTGTCATTAGTTTTGTGAGCTCATCTAAAGTGAGGACTATTTATGCCTCGTAAAGCTTTTACAATGTTTCCGAACACTTCAGGTTAGAACACTGGTGTTTTGACATACATACTGTAAGCTTTGTGTGTTGTTCTACCTACTACCATTCTCAGCCAAAAAAATCCACCTAACACATGCTATGACATGGTGTCATACTCCACACTAATAATAAACAAACCTGCCCTGCTGTCTGAGTCTCAACCTCTACATAAGAGATATGGATGTCCCTGCCTCCTCATTTTCCTTCCATGTTTACTTAGTTTCTCTTTCATTTTCGCTCTCTATCTCTCACGCTCTGTCAGCCCTCTCTTACGATCACATCTATTTTCTTCCAGAAAATCACAATATATTGTTCACAAATCAAGCCTGCACAAGGAACATACACACATGCACACATACACTTACACAACACATTCATACATCATGTTAAAGCTCATTTACCATCTCTCATTTTCACCCTAATGATTGTTCTGGCCTAGCTGCAGTGTTTGGTAAAATGAAAGCCTCGAAACCCAGAGAATGATCTGCTGAAAAATGAGCTTGTATATATCATTCTGTTTCAGTCATTCATGCAAATCACTATGATACAAACTATATGGCCAAAAAAAGCACACTTATTTTGACCAATTTAGGTGGTGAGAGAGTTGTGCAACATTCATAATTGTATCCTTGACAGAGAAGAATCCCATAATACTTTGAGATGATCTCAGTGGGAAAAAGAGGGTATGATGTCATCAATAAGTGAAAGCAATGTGTGTTACTATGGCAATCCAGGTCGAATGTTCAGTGAAAAAGTCATCCCTTAAATCCCAAAAACACAAACACAGTTCTCATGAACAACTCGATAGCATGAGCATGACAGTCCAACATATTACAATTATGATAAGATTGATCACGAAAAGAGGAACCAAAGGAAACAAACATATATTAGTATGTTAGTATAAAATCTTACTTTTCGGACACACTTTGGGAGCTGACGCTTGAAACAGATAGTGGAGGAGGTTTAGACGTTACGGTGTGAAAATGAATGGGTAATTATCAGAGCTAAAGTGAATGACAATATTATCACAAATGGACAAACAAGCAAACATGACACAAGCAAAAGCTAGCTTATATTAGTTCTGTGAAACAAAACAAAATCAAAATCACTTGCCAAGGGCGTAGCCACCAGGTACAGCCCCCCCCCCCCCCCCCCCCCGTTTATTATACATATATAATATTTGTTAAATAACAGTTAAAATTATTTTAACGTAATTACAAAATTATTATAACCTCAAATACTAAAGGGTTTTTTTTATATTCTATGGTTTTTGCATAATGATTGATGAGTTTGATTGACAGCTGTGTTAGGCAATTAGGTGTCAGCCTGTCTCATGCATGTCGCGCCAGTGAGTTTGTGAAGTGTGTTTGCCTATTCACTTAACCTATAATTTGCAGTTGTGTGATAGATAAACTGCAGCGATAAAAAATTCTATAAGAAGGACTTTTAAAAACTCACATTGACGCGGGAGTGAACCCATCCATCAGCCCGCAAATAACGGTAAGACTTTTCAATTCCAAGCGTGTGTTCATTCTTTAAAGCCGGGAAGACACCGTAATGAACTGTCAGTAGTGATAGTTAAAACTGCTTTAGAAAAGTGTAAGGTGCGTGGCATTAAGTTTTGACGCAATTCGACCTGGTTCAAATCCGCCTTTTGCCGAACTCGCTCTACTTCCTTTTCCCATCACATATCAGATCGGAAAGGCGTTTATTTTCAATGGAAATGAAGAAAATATTCGAAAAGTGGAAATAAAGGGTCAAAAGCGTGTTGTAAACGCTGCTCGTATGTGGACAGGTTGTAGCTACAGTTTTGGGTTATGTTGACAGTGACACTGACTGGAGTGACACTGAACCCCCCTGCTCACTTTTGCCCAGGCCCGACCAAAAATAAAATTCTGCCTACACCACTTTTACTCGCCTATCGAGAAGAAATAAAGCAACCTCGGCCTTCGCTCCTTGAGTTCCATCCAGCGCTGGAAAGTTGATCCGATATTTACACGAGTCCTACTTCTTAATTGATCGTAAGCCTTCTTTTGTTCCACAGACATTTTCCACATTTGTTTTTTATCTGCCATCTCTCT
This sequence comes from Gobio gobio, assembly GCF_949357685.1. Classification (NCBI taxonomy): domain Eukaryota; kingdom Metazoa; phylum Chordata; class Actinopteri; order Cypriniformes; family Gobionidae; genus Gobio; species Gobio gobio. The sequence goes on along the minus strand of NC_137116.1, from coordinate 43,249,229 downwards.
CTTTCTGTCGTCGCTCGGCTAATGTCCATCATGTGTCGTGTCTTTTGAATAATGACGTGCACTGAGCGATCTCTTCTCCCCGCCATTCGTAGACACGCCCCTTACTGCTGATTGGCTATAAGTTTGTTTTGGTACTCTGCCCGAGACACTTTTCTAAAGCAGTTTTAATATACCACTTACCCCACCTTTAATCTTGCATTAAAATAACTTCTCACGTTTGCAGCGACATCTCGTTCCTCTACCATTCACTTGAATTAAAAAATAAAAGCAAATTGTAAATTGAAAGGGAGACCATCCTGATCCCCCCATACCTAGTGACTTTCAGAATTTGCTCTACATTTATATAAAACCCTAGCCTTAGCCCCACCCACAACATTTAAGGTCGGGAAGTTCGGTCTGGACTTGATCCGTTGTAGAGCAACTATGCTCGAACCAGAGCTGTTCGGACCAATCAAATTGTCAGGGCTGGCTTTATACGGTGATGGACAGATGATCAACAGTAACGTAACAATCCACGTGACCACGTCACCAAAGAGCGCTTGAGTTGAATTCGTTATAATCCTAAACGGAGAACTTGTTCGTATATGCGCTCACCTTTACTATTTCTCTCAAAAAGAATGATCGTGTTGGTAAGTACTCCGTGTATCCTTAAATTCTTTTACAACACCGGTAAAGATCGTTTACACTCATCTTCTTCTTCTACTTCTTCCAGCGTGCGTGCAGTTGAGTTCTGTTGACAACTATACGTCGCTCAACACGTCACTTACTCCGTTGCTCTGATTGGTTGTAGGTCTATCCAATTGAGTGGAGAGGCATTTCTTTCCTGGTTCAGTTGAAACACGCTCCCATAATCACAGCCCAATGGAGCAGTATCAGGCTCATATTCTGACTATAATCTGAGTATAACGACGTCAGGCTAATAAAACCCTACATTTATATATGCTTTCAGTGGATCAAATTAATAGGAACTGGACTGTTCTGGTCACATTTGGACTCCCACAAATGGCATGCCAGGTTGCAACTCAGTCAGTAACATCTATTAGAACAGCTTAGAATGACTGTGTCATCAATTACTAATAGATTTTGTTGCTTCATGCGAGAATATGATGTGTCATTTCCTGTCTGAAACATCTCTTTTCCACAGCTTTGAGAATTCCTGCTGTCTACAGGAAGCGATCAAAGAGCTAGGGGGAGACTGATCTGTAAAGTGTGGCAGAATTTATATGCTAATGTATACCGTGGTAAAATAATTTGATGACTCGATGACTCTTTAAAGCCAGAATGCTAACCTTAGACTTATCACGCTCTGGCAGTGCTGATAAACCACAGTTTGAATTTAAAAGACATTTAAACATATTTTACCTTGTGCTTGGAATAAGCTGTAGAATCAGAATTGATTCCTAGAACTGTGTGGTCCTTTATTCAAACTAACTCAAAACATGCTCAACCAAGGACACTTGTGACGTGAAACACACATTGATGAGTCTCTCATCTGTGTTTAAAATGTAGGTTATACTTTATTTGGTAACACTTTATTTTACAGTGTCCTTGTTACATATGTTACTTACCATAGTAATGACAGTAAATTAAGCATAATTGCATGCAACTAACCCTTAGCCTAATCCTACCCTAACCATATAGTACATGTAGTTAATTAATATTACTCAGTACTTAAATATATAATTACACTGTAACAATGATACCTTAAAATAAAGTGTAACCCTTTATTTTATGGTGTCCTTGTTACAGTGTAATTATACATTTAAAGGGGTGGTAAAACACGATTTCACTATTCTAACTTTAGCTAGTGTGTAATGTTGCTGTTTGAGCATAAACAACATCTGCAAAGTTACAACGCTCAAAGTTTAATGCAAAGGGAGATATTTGCTTTTAAAGAAATCAATTTCTAAGGACTAAAGCAAACGGCCGGTAGGGACTACAGACATTCCTCCAGGGTTGCTGACATCACCAGTCCCAATATTTACATAAACCCCTCCTCCGAGGATATTATATACGGGGGGCGAGGCCATTTTTTATTGCTGTGGGGAAGAGTTGTTGTGGTATAGGTAGTAGGCTGGAATATTGTTCCCGCAATGCCAACTAAACGCTGTTATTTTCTTCCGGATTGCAGGTCCACTTTGTTCAGCCTTCCTAGGGACGGGGGAGTTAGGGATCAATGGTTAAAATTTATTTTTAACTCGGTCCCTCATAATTATTACCCAAATCTCGAGGAAAGCTTCCACAATCTTCACGAGTTTAATGCAGGATTCGCACAACGGCTTGTCCTGAAAGATGGATTTAAAAACAGAAGCTGTTTACGGGCCACAACCTGTAAGTATGATTTATTTTTCATCGATGTGTTTTCCTGTAATAGTTCGTATTGTTAATTGTACGTTGTAGCAAGGAAGTAAACAAATGACAACGCTGTTTGGCTCTGCAAACCAGTTTGTTAAATGCTCATTCATACTTAAAGGTAGGGTAGGTAGGATTTGGTTAAAAAACTTTTTTTCCAAATTTGTTAAAACTTTCTTTATATATCAATACATAATTAAAATGTAAGTACTCAGAAAAAGAAAGTATAAAAATTGAGTGTCTGTAGACCTCTCATGACTGTTTTAAAGACAGCTCATTATTTCCATTCACTCCACCTTCTCCCTTCTGGGCTCTTTCCAAAGCCACGCCCCCAAAACACATGAACGCGCCACGCCGACCGCGATCAGCTCAGCTGAAAGACGCATTATTTACCTGAGGCGAGCGGAGAAGAAGTGCATGTAGTGACATCATGTCAGAATCACATGTAATAAAAAATCTAACTTTATCATTATCAATATAAACAAATAAGATGTCTTTTAGTACTCACTATCAAGCTAGAATAACGATACTGGTAAAGTTTAAAATACACACACAACACAGTGTCTACGACATACACAGATACAAGATAAAAACATCAACATAAACATTGGTAGAGTATATAAAAACAAACCAAGGGCCGAAATAAACGTGCAGGTAAAGTTCCCGGTGAACATGGTAAAAGAGTTTAGACAGAGGGTAGTAGCTAAAGCTAACTTAGTTCTAAAAAAAGTTCCTGGATGCGGTGTACTAGCTTTTACACATGCATTTTGTTATCTAAAGTTACATTTTGCGAAATTCAACACGACAGCGATCAACTTGAGCTAGGCATATTGAGTATTTATCATCTCTACTAATGGTTCGCTAAGTGTATAACATTGTAACTTTATGCTAAGTAATGTTGTGTTAGCTATATTAGGCAGCTACGTGTGCTAGTGAGACATGCTTCATGAAAACATAAACCAAAAAACTGTATAATCAAAATGAAAGATTACCTGTCCAGCAGAAATACAGCCTCTTGAACTCTTCAAATCAAACGGGTGCGCCAGGGTTGCTAGGTTTTCACAACAAAATCCGCCCAATTGCTACTCAAAACTAGCCCAAAACAAGCCCAACCGTGTTTTCTTTTTGAGATCACAGCGGAGGCACCAAACGCGGCGCGAGATTAAGCAGAAGGGGGGTGAGGGCAGAGGGTTAAGCGTGAGGGTCTCCGGCTAGGCTAGCCAGCTATCCCCACAATAAACTGGATTACATTCGATTACTGCTGTTGTGTCTTTGTTTGCGCTGTGTACTCAATGCTCGTCACTGACGCTTTTCATATGATTGGAAAATATCTAAAAATAATGCTATACACTTACTAACTCGTTCATCTTGCTGTAATGGTACATTACATGTGATGCAAAGTTGGTAATAAGGAGGAAGACAGCTCGGCGTGACTGGGACTCGTGTTTATTCAGAACTCTCAGATATAAACAAAGTAAACTCGCGCTGACAGCGCTCTCACAACTAAGTACAATATCACTTTGTTAGCAATCTCTCCGTCTCTGGTCCATTGATGTCCGCTCCGCGAACGAACCTTTTGAACCGGTTCTTTTTAGTGAACCGGTCGAACCAGTTCACCAAATCGGACTGAATCGTTCTAAACGGTTCGCGTCTCGAGTCAGCGCTGATCCACCATTTACTAAAGTTACTAACTTTCTGACATGGGTGACAGTCCCTCCGACTAGAAATAATTTAATAACCTGAAGTATATGCTAGTAACTACAACAGTTCACTGAACTGAGACGTGCTGAGAGAATTGATGAGAAGTGACATCCGTCTCTCTGACGTGCCTCGTAGACCTAAATGTACATTTATACATCTTATTATTTAGACATTTAGTAATAGTTACTCAGTGTGTTAATAAATGCTTTATTAACAAGTATTTTCACTGTAATTCATGATTAATTCAGGTAGGCTAGTCAGTTAACTCTTTTTGTGAGCTCATCTAAAGTGAGGACAATGTATGCCTCGTAAAGCTTTTACAAAGGAGATATAAAGGCACCCCCCCCCCCCCTCCAAATATCTTCCTTTGTGCACAGCAGAACAAATACATTTATACAGGTTTGGAACAACTTGTGGGTGAGCAAATGATGACAAAATTTTCATTTTTGGATGAACTATCCCTTTAAATACCTCTCTATTTATGAGCAGAAAGCATAATACAGCTTTGACAATAGTTCAATACTTCCCTCTTTTACTGCTGATGTTGTAAACCTTCTTTTTCAGCAATGTTTCGCTCTTTGCCTTTTTTATTTTTGGGATGTGGCACAGAATAGTTTTTCTCTTGCCATCTGAAACTGGCTGACAAAACACATCATATATTCCACAATAAAGGGTCTTTGTTCCACGGGCTTAATTATTCAGTGTGGATTTATCTGGCAACAAGACAAAGGAGACTGCTAAAACATCTGCTATGCTAATGAGGTTCTACCTTCACACTATGCTTGATTTATCCTTCTCAATCCATTATTTTAGCCTAAATTTGATATTTTTAATTTGCATTTGCATTACACTTTTGGCTTATTAAATAGCAGAACACAGAGAAGAATCATTTAATTCCTTGAAGAACAAGGGGGGTTTTTTTGTACGCTGCCAAGCGTACTGACGTTCATGTGCCAGCTGAATAGAGACAAGCATGTGACTGATGAGGCAGAGTGTGTAGCACAACAGGGCAAGCCATGTTATTTGTTTTTATTGGTTCTCGTCAAACAGCTGATCTATGAGTTTACTTAACAGATTATTTCATGTTTTGAGTTTGTCAGCAGAGTTCTTCAGAATTCACCAGTGAGATGCATATGTGTGTGCATGTTTACTTGTAGGCCAAAATGTGCATGTTGAGGTCATCTGCCATCTTGTATAATTCCTTACATTTCCTCCAGCATTGTGTACCCTCGAAACCACAGGAAGAAAGAAAAACTTGTCGCCTGAGGATTGGCTCTTTAGATTTGCAAATATACAGTATAATGGGTATATTACACGCTTATGTACAATTCAGTGAGTCAGCTGTTTTGCTAGCGTGCTGCTTAGCATCACTGGGATGGTAATCCGTTACAGTACGGCAGGCCTCTTTCAGGAGTCTATAAAAAGAAAAGAAAATGAACAACTAATGAAGCCAAGACACTAAGCTGTAGTTTGAAGATTGTTTTTGTCCATGATACATTTTTAAAAGTTGTTTTTAACTGCCAATTATGAAGCTAATTTATTTGTTGTTATGCCACTGATCAACTTAAACTGAACCTGACCTATAATATATATAATATCTTTTATAGCATAACTATTATTCTTTTGTAGAGATGCAAGGAGTTTATACAATACAAAAGTCAAATTATAGTCTAATTAGGTTCGCTTTGTTCTTTTCGTTGTGTTCATCTTTTTTATTACTACAGGAGGCTATAATACATCTGCATTTTGGCTTTTGCACCTGTTTAGACTATTAAGACGGTAAAGAACTAGAAAAAAGGTTTATTCTGGCAATTAAAAAGATGCTTTTTACTGATTCACATTACCCCGAATTGACCAAAGGAGACAAAGCTCCAGAGCTATATAAAGTATTATGATGGTTGAGAGCAACAATAGTGCGTTGTTTTTATGCTTTTATGGCACATTCTAACCAATAGCAATTTTCTCTTGGCCAAAATACATTTCAAATATATACTAAATATATGTTGTAATCAGCATGCAGCAGCTTAAATAAATACGTATAATATATTATACATATTTATATAAATATATATATTCAGCTCTGGAAAAAATGAAGAGACCATTTAACATTGATTTCTCAATGTCAATTGGTCTCTTAATTTTTTCCAGAGATGTATACATATATTACCTCGAGCCATGCTGTTGGCATTTTGCCATTTTTTTGTGCATATTTTGAAAAGTATATATTTTTTAAATCCTGAATTTTTTTTTTTTTACTTTTTTGCCACTTTGGAAATAACTTGGCTTAATAGTAGCTAAACATTGGTTGGTTGGCACCATGTTTAAATCATACACTCATACTCATTATGAAATATATTGCTGACTAATGCTCATTAAGGATAATGCACAACTAAAAAAAAAGTATTTCATGCAAATAGCAGGGCTGTGAAGCGGTCACATTTCCCACTACGGTCCTATCAGTCAGAACACCTGCTATGATATATGAGCCCTGATTTCTGTTCATAATAGGGTTCAATGATATAGGGAAACATTACTGTATGCAATATGGAGCATGTCTTGGATGTGCCAAGTTACTTATGGGGTCTTCGCTAATGTAGGCCACATCTTTTTTTTTTTTGGCTTTGTTGTTGTGATGTGAAGGACACAGGGGTTATTTTCTGCTGACAGACTGCCAACACTGCTGGAGAAGCTGGGAGAGTAAGGTTCGGTGTCTACTAACCTCTTCCCACATGGCTTTGCTCAGGTAGTAGTAATGTGACATTTTTTTCTCCCCAGATCCTGCCTCAAGTGAAACTGGGAAGCACTCCAGACCCCCTGGACAACTCCACTTCAGAGGCCTTGATCCAGCAGATCAGTGGGAACTGAGAACCGTGGAGAGGCACTAATGTAGCCAATCTTCTGGCCTGGCTTTAGTCACTTGGTTTAAGACACACACACTTCTTCTAATTCTCCATAGTTTTTTTTTCTATGTGTAATTTATTCATTTGTCTCTCATTTTTACAGTCATATATATTTCTCTGGTTGGTTTAATCATATTCACCCTATAGTTTATTTTCAAGAATAACTATACAGTTTATTTAACACACTGATTTCTAATGACAGCATGTCCCAGCTTGTCACAATAGGAAGCTGATGGTAAATATCACGATTCAGTACATTTTCAGCAAAATGTGAAAAGTAAAACAAAGCACAAAATGATTTTGGGTTTCTGAGTGAATCTTGACACTTTAATTATTTACATGTGTGTTTACACAAGGTTACGTGTTTCTTCCAGTGTCTCAGAGCAGCTCCATTCACAGTAAATGCTACTCATGCATTTGGGAACAGATAAAGTCTGATATCCACATGTTCTTGTTTAAGAAATTACAGTGGCTGTAGTTTTATAATATATAATATATAAAAAAGAAGTGGTCAAATATTAAAGATTAAGTGGACATTTAAATTAAAATGTTCTTTGGTCATTATTAAAAATGGATTTGATCATGCTGTAAAGTGTAACAAAAACAATCACCCTCTGCAAGCATTTGTTATAATGTAGGCTACAATGGTTAATGCTTTATACTATACATTATGTATTTTAATTGTGGTGTTCAATAAAACCAAATCATTACCCGCTTTTGACACTTTATTTGAACAATTACTGTTGCCTCATTGTTATTATATATTTATTTAAAGTATTTTTTTTAAAGGCTATTGTTCACTTACACTGTTAAACAAAATCCTAATTTTAAGGAAAATAGCTCTACATTTTTACAGTATTTTTTTGTCATTTTAAATTATGTTTAAATCTATGTAAAATTACAAACAATCTGTAAATTAACAACTTGACTGTTATTTTAAGGATTATATCATTAATGATATATAATATATAATTAATGATCATTAATGGAAAAAAATGAATCATAAAAATTTTAATCAAGATATTTTACTTTCATTTGATGTTTTTTTGTTTGGCAGCTGCCAGTCATTTGATCGTTTTTTAATGATTTTTTTTTTTTTTTTTACAGTGTAGGTCTTTTTTTATTAAAGGTCCCATTCCGCATGATCCCATTGTTCAAACTTTAGTTAGTGTGTAATGTTGCTGTTAGAGCATAAATAATACCTGTAAAATTATAAAGCTCAAAGTTCAATGCCAAGCGACATATTTTATTTAACAGAAGTTCCCTTTCAAAGCCTACAGCGAACGGCTGGCTTGGACTACATCCTGGTACTTCCTTCTTTAATTACGTCAGTAGAGCAGTAGAACAGACTAACCTCCGCCCACAAAGAAACGCGAAAAAGGGGGCGCGGTCTTGTTGCTGTCCCACGTGGAGAAGCGGACGTGTCGCGTGGAGAAAAGGAACTGTTGCGTTGAGTGTGTTTATCGCCATGTCGTCGAGACGCTGATATTTTCATCCAGGAGTCAAATCACCTTTGTTTGGCTTTCCCAGGGACGCTGTAGAGATTATTGAACGCATACATCTCTCCGTTAAGAGGCGTGACCTTTCCAACATGCGCTAAGCTGCTGTCGAATCACAACACAGGAACTGCTGGCACGTGCGCTAAAGCTGCGGTCGAATTACAACACGGTAAGCGCTTGCACAATCAGAACTCGTTACGTGTTTCTGAAGGAGGGACTTCATAGAAAGAGGAAATCACCAGCCGTTTTTAGGACAGTGAAAACAGCGGTACACAGATAAGTACATTGTATGAAAAATACTGTGTTTTTTTACACGCGAAACATGAACACATGTTATATTGCACACTGTAAACACAATCAAAGCTTCAAAAAAACACGAAGAACGGGACCTTTAACACAAAAATTATGATCAGATTACTCGAATAATCGTCTAAATAATCGACTGATTTTTCATATAATAATTAGTGACAGCCCTAGATTAGTTAAAACATATCAAAATGCACCTACATTGCTTTGCATTTTGTGACTTTGTGAGTCATATATTTTGTCATTGAAGATCTCTTAAAAATTGTCAAATTATCGTCTTGTTCTCGTGAGCTAAGTCTATTGTCACAACTTATTAAAATGTAATTTCCCAACAACAAAATTGTGTCCAGTAAAAATGCTGAGTGGCTATTAAATTTGGAAAACCACTAGCCACAGTGGGTAAAGAGCAAAAAAAAGTTAATGTCAAGTCCTGCCTACATAAATGAAAAGAGAACTCTGTGCATTCCAGAGCTTTTGAGGTATTGCTTGTATGGTCTCAAAATGGTTTTAAGCGAGTTTGAATTGAAATAAATTATTCATATAACTAATTAAAAAATAACATGACAGCAGTCAGAAAGAGTAATTACACACTTTATTTCTATGTCACAGGGTGACACCAGCAGTTTCACTGGCAGATGCTTCCATTGGAGTGTCCTTGTCAGTGCTTTAAACCACTGTTGTCCACATCGGTCATCGCTCAACAGTACAGCAGGTACACTTCTGCTGTACGCCAGGGTCAAATATGCACAGGAGAGAGGGTCTATATGTGACATTCCATCATTAATAATGGTCTACAGCGAGTCCTTGGTAAAGTAACATCTCAACTTTGCCTAAAGGACAAAAAAAATGCTACTTTATTTTGCAGTCATAGTAACCCATAAAACTGTTTTCATCTAAACACAGTACACAGTAAGTTGGCAAAACTCAAAAAATGTACACAATCAAAATTTTTAAGTTAAGAAATGTAAAGTTTAAGTAAGCAGATTGCAGATTTTCCTTTTGTAATCATACATTTTGATTGCTCTGAACGTGAAATATTTGAGCTAAATCATACATCTAACTTAAAAATATCATGTAATTTCACATTTTTAGTAGTGCATGGAAACTATGCCACCTTGCTAATTGGTTACACACTGCTTTGGTAGCATTAGCATATAGCACTTGCTGAATGAGAGAAGCAATATAATACATTTAACATATATCTGTTCTCAAACTAAGCTCATGCTCCGCTCGTCACCAAATGGTAACCCTACAAAAAAATAACATAACAGAAACTCTTCTAAACTAGCATAACAAAACATTAAACTAAGTCTCCCACTTAATGTTAATCTTGCACACAAAAAAACAACAACAAAAAACATAACACTTAATTTTGGCCTTTTGAGTGTCATGGCAAAGCATGCTGGGGAATAGAAATCCTAGCCCAGTTTCGGTTAAATTTAAGTTAGTCTAAATTAAAAGAATCAAAATCATAAAACTCAAAACAATGAAACAATTCAGATTACTTAAAATGTGTCAGTTGTGAGAACTCAAAAGAAAAAGAAAGTTCTAAATACTCATAAAAGTTTAATTTGTTGATTAGAATTTTTTTGAGCTTTACGGTTTACAGTGTAGATGACCTGCCTAGATTTTTTCATGCTGCAGATATGGGCGTGGCTTAAAAATAATTTCGTTTAATAATAATTTCTCTTATCTAAATCCCATCCAACGTCATGATTAAAAAGAGCTCAATCCGACTATTATCCTGCTGATAATTATTTCGATAGATAATTTGTTTCCACTTGACAGCAGAACCAAAACTTCTAAAACTACATAAATCTCTGCACGACCCTCTAATCTCTTCTCACAAGTCAAGATTATCATAAGTGACAGGCTTTTTGAAACGTGGGAATCAAAATAAAGTACCCGGAATCTTGCCCAAGTCCCCTAAGGATTGTGGTAGCAGGCGCTGTGAGGAGCTTCCACAGACTCTTTTAAGCGGAGCTGACAGGAAGTACTGTAATGAGAGAAGTGACTGTGCCACAGATATGCATCTCACCGGCTGACAGCGGCCTGAGCCATCCCATCTCTCAAAGTGGGAGGAGAGGGTATGACAGCAGAGAGCCATGCAATTTGAAGTGCCTCTCATCTGCATATTGATTGGGAACTTTATCACGCATCACTAATGAGCGAATGGCTTCGTTTTCCAAGATGATGATAATGTTGATCATCATCAAGGCTTCAGTCTCAGTTAATATTCAGCCTTCTACATCTACGACACTCAGCTCCATTCAATTAACATTTCACACGCTGGCTGCCAATCGACACCTCCACTGTTTATTAGAAGAAATTCTCCAGATATGGTTGACTGTGCTGTAATTGCATCGATATGTCTCCAGTGTTGATAAAACACATGAAAGACCATATTTCATTAGACTGTACTTGTGTTCTGTGTATTGCCATAAGATGTATTCAGATTAGTTTTTTTCCAGACTACTGTATAACGATTGTATTAAAAGACAACTACAGTGATCCATATTAGAGTACTCCATTAGCAAGTATGACAAGTCCATTACATAGCATGTTTTTCAAAAACAAAAGCTCACATTAGCTTTTATATATATATATATATATATATATATATGTATATATATGTATATATATATATATATATATATATATATATATATATATATATATATATATATATATATATATATATATATATATATATATATATATATATATATATAGAGAGAGAGAGAGAGAGAGAGAGAGAGAGAGAGAGAGAGAGAATTCTGACTGGATGTCAACAAACTGCCATGTGTCTTCTTTCTAGAGATGTTCCGATATCCTTTTTCCCTTCCCAAAACCGATTCCGATACCTGGGCCCTAGGGTATCAGCCGATACCGAGTACTGATCCGATACCTGGGTGTGTATCTGTACTACTAGCCCTGTATGAATTGCTAGAATTATTTTATGGTGTGCTTCTGACTTATCCCTTAATAAAACATGAACAAATACATACAGTGAACTACTGTATTTATTACAGTATTTTTATTATCGGACATGCATTTTACAGTAATATTTATTTTTCTTAAGCGAAAAAGAACTTCAAATGCAGCCACAAATCTAACACCGCAAACTGTAAAAAATTTATTTTATTTTTTACAATATAACTGTATAAAAACTGTGCAACAAATAAATGTAGAAATATTAAAAATTATATATTAATCAGAAAATAATCTCTTTACAGCAAAACAAGTTAAAAATAAGCAACCATCTAGCATTATTATTATTAGTAGAGACGTATTATTATTACTTAGAGACTTAGCTAACTATACTGTACAACAGTAGCCTAGAAATATTCTGTCAATTTAAAACAATTTAAACCAAACTTTTATTTTGACGGGTTGCCGTGAAGATATTTCAGTGTCTGTGTTCATTATATGACAGTTTTATCAAATGAAACGGTAAATTCTCATGAAGTGACGGTTTATGCATTCGTGTCCTCATATAGTGAACATAGACTGCGAATATGGACGTAGAAAAACTGGGGGAGCTTTATAGTGACACACGGCAGAGATTACAAAGATAGCGAGCGAGTGTCACGACGGGCGTGTGTGCGCGCGGGCGCCCGCCATCCACACAGAGACGAAATACTGCTAAACAGTGGACATACTGCTAACCATTCTAACGCATTTTCATTTCTTCTTCACTGCTCTAAACAGGGGTCGGTATTTCTTACAATCTATGGTGGCAACACAGCACAACTTCCTGTGTTTGCAATGCACTCTGAGCAGCGAAGAAGAACCGTGCAGCGGTTAGGCAAAGCTTGCGGTCATAATAACTAGGTCTTGTTTAAGAAAATGGTATGAGATCGGTACATGGGTTCAAGTACTCGCCGATACCGATGCCAGAATTTGTTGTGGTATCGGTGAAATTCGGAACAACTCTACTTCTTTCAAATAAGACCACAATTATGCCTCTAGTTCAAAAGCTTCATAAACTATATCTATTTTAATCCCTATGGGTCTGAGCCAGTTTTAGGGCCCTTTAGAAGTTTTGACATGCTCTGACATTTGTGCTTTTTTCAGCTGCTTATAAACATATTAATGACAAAAGTGTAATTACACTGTATTCGGCACAAACTGGGCTACCATAATATGTCAGCAACATGTATGTATATGCTTGCATTTTTGAGAGAATGGCGTTTATGCATGGTTTTTGAAAAACTAAAATTAAGTCACTGAAATAAGGCCACAAAACACAATAGATATGTGTCCACAAGACTTTTGACTAATGGATGTTGTTGCCTAGAGTTTTTGCTTCAAACTAATATGAGAATCATTGTGCCAACTCATTCACATAAAACAATATATTGATTTAAATTTTGTAAGACACTTTTTGTTTACAAAGCCCATATGCGAAGAGGTGTGAACCATCATGAATAATGCTGTGATTCACAGCTAAGAAGACAAAGACACGCATAATGAGTCGCATAATGAATGAGCCTTTGAGTCAGGTATGTGAGAGGAAACTATAAGGAAGAATATAAGGACAAAATAAATATTTTCTTTTTGTAGTTTATTTAGAATATACACTCACCTAAAGGATTATTGGGAACACCTGTTCAATTTCTCATTAATGCAATTATCTAATTAACCAATCACATGGTAGTTGCTTCACTGCATTTAGGGGTGTGGTCCTGGTCAAGACAATCTCCTGAACTCCAAACTGAATGTCAGAATGGGAAAGAAAGGTGATTTAAGCCATTTTGAGCGTGGCATGGTTGTTGGTGCCAGACGGGCCGGTCTGAGTATTTCACAATCTGCTCATTTTCTGGGATTTTCACGCACAACCATTTCTAGGGTTTACAAAGAAGGGTGTGAAAAGGGAAAAACATCCAGTATTCGGCAGTCCTGTGGGTGAAAATGCCTTGTTGATGCTAGAGGTCAGAGGAGAATGGGCCGACTGATTCAAGCTGATAGAAGAGCAACTTTGACTGAAATAACCACTCGTTACAACGGAGGTATGCAGCAAAGCATTTGTGAAGCCACAACACGCACAACCTTGAGGCAGATGGGCTACAACAGTAGAAGACCCCACCGGGTACCACTCATCTCCACTACAAATAGGAAAAAGAGGCTACAATTTGCACAAGCTCACCAAAATCGGACAGTTGAAGACTGGAAAAATTTTGCCTGGTCTGATGAGTCTCGATTTCTGTTGAGACATTCAGATGGTAGAGTCAGAATTAGACGTAAACAGAATGAGAACATGGATCCATCATGCCTTGTTACCACTGTGCGGCTGGTGGTGGTGGTGTAATGGTGTGGGGGATGATTTCTTGGCACACTTTAGGCCCCTTAGTGCCAATTGGGCATCGTTTAAATGCCACGGCCTACCTGAGCATTGTTTCTGACCATGTCCATCCCTTTATGACCACCATGTACCCATCCTCTGATGGCTACTTCCAGCAGGATAATGCACCATGTCACAACGCTTGAATCATTTCAAATTGGTTTCTTGAACATGACAATGAGTTCACTGTACTAAAAAGGCCCCCACAGTCACCAGATCTCAACCCAATAGAGCATCTTTGGGATGTGGTGGAACGGAAGCTTCATGCCCTGGATGTGCATCCCACAAATCTCCATCAACTGCAAGATGCTATCCTATCAATATGGGCCAACATTTCTAAAGAATGCTTTCAGCACCTTGTTGAATCAATGCCACGTAGAATTAAGGCAGTTCTGAAGGCAAAAGGGGGTCAAACACAGTATTAGTATGGTGTTCCTAATAATCCTTTAGGTGAGTGTAGTTAACAATATAAAGTGAGAGCCAAAGGCACATTTTGAGTACACAGTTATACCTGGAAAACAATTCTGTTCAAAAATAGTAAACATCACATACCTGACATTTCCAAGGTGTTTGGTTAAAAAAAAAAAAAAAAAACATCTGTGAGGATACTGATATCAGGTTCATAGCAACTAGTGTATTAACCTTAATACAATGTCCACTCTTAATAGAAAACATGATTTTGTGATCTCATGCATGCTTATTGCACAGCTTATTGCCTATTATATTTTAAATTATCAAAAGATTTGACACATTACCATTTTTAATGTTTTGGGTATGCCATTTCTTGGGTTTGGGTTCAGAAGGCTGGGGCAAATTAATATTAATGCTCTCAACATTACTCTAAACCTAAAATAAACATGTCAATAACATCTATGATAAGTATTTACATTTTGTAAGACTCTTTTTGTTTACAAAGCCTGATGTACTGTTAATGCTTATCATAGATGTTGTTGACATGTTTATTTTAGGTTATGTTTATTTTAGGCCATATTTTTCTGTAAAAAAAAATATATCGAAACAGCCATAAAGCCAGAATTGTTTTCAGATTATATATCTTAAATTTGGCTAGTATTAAGATTATTTTTACACCATTAGCAAATAGTTAGCATAATTAGCACAATCTCACAAGTTTTATTTAGATATATGCCTAAATGCAGAAAACAACAACAACTTGGTAACACTTTATTTTAGGCTTCAGTTCTCACTATTAACTAGTTGCTTATTAGCATGCATATAACTAGGATATTGGCTGTTTATTAGTTCTTATGAAGCACATATTAATGCGTTATTCTGCATGACATTTTTCTACATCCCTTAATTCTACCCAATACCTAAATGAACAATACCAATACCAACAAAACTACCTTACCAGCTATTAATAAGCAGTAAATTAGGAGTTTATTGAGACAAAAACTTTATAAGATACACTTTCTAAAGTCTTAATAACTTTTATAACTTTCTTTCTAAAGTAAATTGATCTTGTTTTAGGCATGTTTAGACAAAAATACTGATAAAGAGAATCAATTTTGCATCTAACTGTTTTAGCAAAGCCGCACAGATGGTGCGAAAATACGTCTGAACTCTCTTGAAAGACCCCAGAACACAGAGAACTTATTACTTTGTAGTGCAGAATATTAGATGTTTTTCCTTGATCATGGCCAAAACAAATGGTATTTAGCATTCATATGCAAATGTTCTATGACCAGCCCACAACAACAGCACGAAATACTGTACCTAACAATTTTAAAGGTTAAGCTGCACTCTGTAGAAATGCCTGAGGAATAGAAAGTGCATTCAATGCATGCATAATGATTTCTCAGTTTCGCCACTCTATAATTTACGTTGCGGTCTTGAGGGATTGCATCAGTGCTAGAAAAATTGGCCATTTAACTAATTGGGCCAAACCAAGCGGGAAAAGAGGTCAAAATCACATGAATGTGAATGAATATAATATATATATCTGCTGTTCTAACCTTTAGCTCGTCCAATTAACTTAAATTTGAACCATTCATTTCAAAATGTTGCTGACAACAAATATATTCCTGTAATGATCATTAGAGTGACTCGTAGACTGTGTAACTCAATATGAACTGTGCATGTGCCATTTTTACCCAATACCGAAAGGGAAGGGGGGCATATTTCTCAAAGTAGGAGAGACTTTGGCGTTCTGCTACAGGAGTTCAGCAGGCTGTAGGCAGTTTATTGATGGTTCCTCAAACCGAGAGAGGAAGGCTTGCTTTTATCTCCTTCTAAGGTTAAGTCATGCATTCACTCTTCCTCGAACACAGTGGAAATTTTCCATTCAAGATCCCAGTACACAGGGAGTCCTGTTTATAATCTGCCGCTTTGCTTGCACAATTTGTCAATGGCATTGGATGTCCAAAGTATTGTGAAAATTATTCATTTTCACAGTGTGAGGCTGTGAGCAATTGTACCTTACTTCCTGTCATTGTAGCAGTGTATTTCAATAAGAAAATAAAAGAAACCCGGCACAATAGCATTAAGGTGAGTGTTTTTCTCTATTATGTAAATGTCTCAGTTGATGTTATTTCACATCCCCTGTTTCGCATGCCTTTTCCATACTGGATCAATTTCTGTGGAAGAATAATGCCACAATAAACAGCATATTGCACTTCGTCTCTCTCAAAACGATTTTCATTGACTTCTCACCAAGCTAGAAATTAGTTTCAAATCTCTTTCAGCATGTCAGTGCTGTCAAAGAAGTGACTGTGAACTCCATTAAACGCCTTAAACAATGAGTCAGAGGACATATTTTTATGTAGTGTAAACTTATGACTCATTTTGTAGCTCAATAATTAGCATTTGCATTTTATTTGATGCATAGCCCTTCTGCTGGATTACATTTCTGGCTCTATGTCTCCTCTTTTGTGTTCTTTGTTACATGGTTCTAAGGACTCCACAGGATACCTGGCACACCAAAGCTCTGCTTTCATTCCTTTAAAACCTTTGTTAGCTTTTTGCATGAGTCAATGTACACACATTTAGTAATGGATGAGAGAAGTGGTTGAGAGAAAGAATGACCCCCGATCCCTTTTAAAAAACAGCCGCCTTTTCCAGTTTCCAAGTGAGTTCAAGATTTTTTTATATTTTAAACATTCAGTCAGGTAAATATTATTAATTGCATTGTGCCATCTGAGGCTAATACCTTTTAATATATTTTCAGGATAAAAATATGCCTTAAGAAAGATAACAGGGTTGACACCTTTAACAGTAATTTCACATTACAATTCTTGTATCACATTACAATTTCAAGTCTTCTCTCAAGTCAGACAACTCAAAAGCCAACAGCTTTGTGTGTGCAAATTTGAATTCACACAAAAAAAAAGACCCGATAGAGCAACTTTGGGGTGAATCGTCCAACATCATTGTCTGACCTCACAAATGCGCTTCTAGAAGAATGGTCAAAGATTCCCATAAACACACTCCTGTGGAAAGCCTTCCCAGAAGAGTTGTAATAGCTGTTATAGCTGCAAAGGGTGGGCCAACTCCATATTAAACCCCGACGGATTAAGAATCGGATGTCATTAAAGTCCATGTGCATGTAAAGGCAGGTGTCCCAAAACCTTTGGCAATATAGTGAATTTAGAGAAATTCAAAAGTCAAAGCCACCAAAACTTGTATACGTTACCAACATTCTTCAAAATATCTTCTATTGTGTTCCACAGAAGAAAGACTTACAGATTTATAATAAGTAAATGATGAGAGAATTTTCATTTTAGGGTGAACTATCCCTTTAAGAAGTTTGAAGCTCCTATTCCTTGTGATTACTTAACAAACAGCAACCAGTAAAGAAATCCTTAAAATATATCATTCTGTGTTCCACATTAGAGAAACTCATGGTAAAGGATGACAGAATTACATTTTTCGACTGAACTAACCTGTTATTTTAATAAAGTTACTTTTTACACACACGCATAAAAGGAACACAAATGGCACCCATATTGTAGAATGACTCAAAGGCAGAGAGTGCACAAAACCAAGGGAGCGATAAAGTTCTTTGAGAGAAGGAGTGAGAAAGAGGCATTGGCCACATCAATAATAGATAGAGGAATGGCCATAGGGCACTAGCAAAGCTGTTGCTCACTTAGAAAGGGAGACAGAAGAAATGAGAGAGGAGGATCTGGAACTGCTCTCAATTTTATTAATAGAAGCCTATTAATTAACCCCAGAGGTGTTAAATATAGCCCAGACACTCTGTGCAGACAACAGGCAGTTGGCTCAGCTTGGGAGGGGAGAATTGTAGCAGTGAGAGCTGTAACAAAGCCTGGAACAGCTGCTCCTGCGACTGCACCTGAGCCCAGAGGACACCTACTGAACCTGCCACGTATCCATCAATCCTCCAAACTGGAGGACTGCCCACCTCACCACTGGTCAAATGGACCAGAGGGGCCCGAACCAACCCCAGCATTTCCCTTTTGCCTGAATTGGTTTGAAAAGAGGGTGAAAGAGCAGGGGAATCTGAGATAAAGAGCGCATTGAAGGGGAAATAAAGGTGCCAGATGGAAAGAGCAACAGATTGCTCACCTTGAATCACAGGTTTTCCTTTAGCATTGCATCATTACCTGGCAACTAGATTACAGCAAAATCTCATTAGGTCCTGTAGCTGATATTTGTAATCAATAGCAATTAAGAAAATATTCAATTCATTGAACTCTACAGTGACATACAGTACATGCATAGGTAAATGTTCATTTCATTAGTGAATGTTAATCAAAGTAACAACATGTGAATGGGATCACTATTAATATCATATACAAGTTCATTCACTCACTTTTTGAAACTATCTAGAGGATTTTACAGCGTCTGTGTTTGAGACTAAGTGAGGTGTTTACCCTGATTCCCATTGACAAGCTCCAGTTCCAGACACAGAGTGGGCAGATGCGCTTGCACTCGGCTGTCAGGACCCCTGATGCCAACTCAATGGACTTCACCTGCCAGCCGACAGCCGGCAATATGTACACTGATGCCATTTTACTGTACTGTTATTAGCTTTTGAAACAGATGCACCCTTTCGGTAGTGTTAGTTAGTGTTAATGTGGAAATGACATCTGCAGATTAGTGTCAAACTGCACAGTGGTGTGTGGGATTTGGATACAGGCTGGAAATTGTATTTCTAAAAGTATTCGTTTTAGATTCTTGGTAGCATGGAGTCAAAACCACAAATGCAACATTTCAATAGCAGTAGCAACTTGGAGCCCGAGTCTGCTCAGTAGTGAGCGCGAAGTGGAGCCGCGATATCAAGGTCCCGCCCACACTCCCGCCTAATCAATCACATGACCCTGAACTTTTTGTGAAATAAACAGTTATGGAAATGTAGAAATTAAAGTTAAAGCTCCAATCTTCTCCCGAAGTTCCAGAAAAAAGACCTGAAGGTGCCACAGTGAGTACTTCGCTCAAAGAAGCTGTCAATCTCAGCTGTCAATCATAATGTCACACCCCCGTTTTTATAGCATCAAATAATTAACTAAAACCAAACTTATTTAAAGAACGAACACTTGAACTAACATGATAAAAACTGACAGAAACCATCTTTGGAAAACATTTTTTTGAAATGTAATTTGATTGTTTAAAGGTCCCGTTTTTCGTGTTTTTTTTTAAGCTTTGATTGTGTTTACAGTGTGCAATATAACATGTTTTCATGTTTCGCGTGTAAAAAAACACAGTATTTTTCACACAATTTACTTATCTGTATACTGCTGTTTTCACTGTCCTCAAAACGGCTTGAAAGATTTCCCTGTTCTATGAAGTCAGAAATACGTAACGAGTTCTGATTGTGCCAGCGGTTCCCGTGTTGTGATTCGACAGCAGCTTAGGGCACGCAGAGCGCACGTTACCGGAAAGGTTACGCCTCTCACCATAACGGGGATGCATGCGCTCAATGATCTCTAAGTACAGCGTCCCTGGGAAAGCCAAACAAAGGTGGCTTGACTCCGGGATGAAAATAACAGCGTCTCGACGACATGGCAACAAACAAACTATACGAACGCAACCAAACGCAACACTTCCTATTCTCCACACGGGAGCAACAAGACCACGCCCCCTTTTTCGCGCGTTCTTGTGGGCGGAGGTTAGTCGACATACTGCTCTACTGACGTAATTAAAGCAGGAAATACCAGGATGTAGTCCTAACCAGCCGTTCGCTGTAGGCTTTGAAAGGGAACTTCTGTTAAATAAAATATCTCGCTTGGCATTGAACTTTGAGCTTTACAATTTTACAGGTATTATAAATGCTCTAACAGCAACATTACACACTAACTAAAGTTTGAAAAATGGGATCACGAAGAACAGGACCTTTAATTTGTCTATGTCCTATTACAGGGGGCTTCAAACTTTATGATGCCAAGGACCCCCAAATATGATTAACCTTTTATGAGGGACCCCCTTCCTAAAATCCATTTATATATTTTTATATATGGAAAAAAAAAACATTAAAACTGTTAGATACATAGTAAGTGTGACATTATAAACACAACATATTGTTTCCAAACTTAAATTGGCTATTCTTATTGTTGGATGTATAAACCTGAAGAAGAACATGTTCAATTAAAAATGATTTGTATAAGCAACTTTCACAATAAATGTATGTTAGCAGCTTATGCACTGCATTAAGAACACTTACAACCCCAGTGGGCAAGATAAAGGGGACTATAGTGAGAAAAACTCACTAGAAAGATACAAAGCAAGCACATACAATTCTGGAAAGTATGTATACGGCAAGAAAGGAGAGAAACATTTAGAAATGAAACCCCTTTGGAACCTTCTAGAGGAACCCAGGGGGTTCACGGACCCCAGTTTGAAAACCATGTCATATTACATTACATGGAGAGGGTGGGAAGTATGACCTATACTACATCCAGCCACCTGGGGGCGATCAAAATGCTTTGGCTTCACTTTTCAGGACTCATGTGGCACTCTTGGTTCGGTTTCATTCCAATCCTGGAAGAGTATTCCAGAAATAAGACAAAAAGAAGGATAGAAGACCCAATTGACCTCCCTGCAATAAATACATAAATAAAAATAGTAGATAAATAATGATAATAAATTATTAATATTATTATTAGTAGTAGTAGTGGTAGTACATCAGTATTTTTATCGTTTTAAACATCCTTAAAACCAGATGAAGTTACTTTTGAAGTCAAGTTGCATATAGCAAGACTTGGTAGGAAATGCTCTTCTACAGATTTTTATTTTGTTTTAAGGATGCTTCAATCTTTTTTTTTACTGGAAATCAAGACAAGTTTTTTTGTCTTTTTTACTTTATTATCACAATTATTATGTGCCAGTCTGGATAGGCTACCTGCCATTTCAAGAATGCTTGCTTGTTTCTATGCAGTTTTATTCCATCTGCTATTTGTTCATACAACATCATGCTTTAATAGGCAATGTGTTCTGAAAGTATATCTGGCAACCCACAGCTGTGTTCATTCACTACTTGTACATGCAATGTTCACAGTTCCAGATATATAATACAACTGCAGTGTAGAGATTTTGTCAGGTTCAGCACAACAATGCACACTCTGACAAGCATTAATTATCACCCAGGTGGTTCCATATCAAAGCGCTACTTAGCCTACACAAATTCACTGTGTACTTAAACAAATTCAGAATAGCAGCATACCTTCGTACATGTTGTATAATCATACCACGAGTGTCCTCTCGGTTCCACATCCCCAATTAGAGACTGAATGCATTAAGTAAGTCATTTTACATGATGACATGTGGCTAAAGCAGAGGCACTGAGCAAAGAGAATAATCAATGGAGCTGTCAGACTGAACAGCAGGATTCCACTGACCTGGGATCTGCTGCATGCTGCACAAAAACCTGGTGCTAATGAGAGTGGCTCGACAGCGCCTGTGCTAGGTTCAGCTGACTGCTGTTTGGAGAGCATGGTGAGAATGGAAGGGAGAAACATGAGCGCAGACTGACCTATAGCAGAGAAGTGAAGGCCTGTCACAACTCATTAGGGTAAGACAAGACCTCTCCTCCAAAAGAACTAGGAGTGAAGGAATCTTCTAAGAGAAGTGTTGCATGTATTTCTACTGCAGAGGGGAGTGTGATGTCGGTGGGTTTTTGTTTGGGTGTTTGTAAGTAAAGGACAAAATCAGGAAAAACTCGGAAAAGTCAAAAGCCGGTGAATGCTGAAACAAAACATGAGAATTAAGAGGCCAACTTGCAGAAAGTGACCAAATGTAGCGAATATGCTAAATATGTTGTAAGCAGAATGGCTTAAATTAATATATTTTCATTAAAAATATTTTTGCCAAAACCTTCAAATGTCTGAATATCTCACAAAATGTACTTCAAGGCCCAATAAAATATATTCTAATCTTAAAATACAGCATGGCTAAATGCAAAATGTATTTTTACTTTAAAAAAAAAAAAATATGTAAGAATGTAAGTGACAAAAACTTTACTGAGAATATACTGTATAATGTAAATATATTGTAAAATCTATATTGGCAATACATAATTCTGCCAATTTTGAATATATTTTGTCATAATAGGATACACAGAATTTGCATTTTAGCAAAATGTTGCTGAAGAGTTTGGTTGCACATCACTTTTGTACCAAGTAAGTTTAGGCTCATAAAATATGAGTATGTTTGGCTTTAAACAAAAGCAGAAAAAGACTTTCATAAAAATGCGTTTGTTTACATTTTCTATTGATTCATCAAATGGTTTAAAATCGTAATGTAAATGTAAAAACCAAACAAGCTTGTTGGTCACTTGCCATGTTGATCAGACGAACCCTTTCTAAGTAAGTGGTCCTTGGCCAGAATAAGCTGCATTGTGAACCAGAGTTTATACAGTTAGTTTGAAGGTCTGGCTCCGTGAGACTCGGGTGAAAAAGAGACTAAAAACAGGCAGAGAGGGAGAGAGTAGGTGAGAGATAGAGGGATGAAATGGAAACGGACGGAAAACCTATACTGCTGCAGAGGAAAGATAGCGCGGAACTGTCTTTCTCTAATTGCCTTTCTTGCCTGCCGTTCTCTGCACAGGTCTGGCATGAAGAAGCTCTCATTATACACCTGCACCTTTGGCAGCCTCATTACGGGCCTCCTTCGCCAAACGTCTGTTCTGCCCGGCGTGATCACGGTATGATCCGACTATAAAATCACTCTCCCTTTCACCCCCCCCACCATGTCCTGCATACAGGTGACAGACATAGCAGCAGTTTGACCATGTTTTTATTCCCAGCTAAGGATGATTCATTTGACATAACTGGCACATTCTATGAATACTTTGGTATCCCTTGAATATATATATATTTTTTAAGACACAAATCCTATGTTTTTATATTGAGAGAACTGTTAGATGTGTTTGATAAACTGTTACTTAACAAAAGCTGCATGTTTCTGGATAAATACAATTTATTTATTTATTTTCCCCTTCTGAACAGACAACTAAAAATAACATGTAATTTACTAAATTAAATTGCTGCAGTCTATTTAAAATTTTTAATTAATTTGAATGGATTATTTAAAAAAAAATGGTTGAATGAATGATTCATTTACACCCATTATCGATACAATCATTATGTGAAGCACCAAGTTATTTTCAAAAAGTGATTTGCTCTGTTTTGATCGCTTCCATAGCCATCTTGTAATAAACTTTTAGGACAATTTTAAACCATTTAGGAAGGAGATTGTGTGGGTGTTTGAAACAAGATTGCGATCTTTTAACGATTAATCGTGCAGCTCCACATCAAAGGTCTGTCATTTTCAAAATTTTACTCAATTTGTAGTATTGACTGCTTTCATCCAGCCCAACCTTTATTGTAAGAACAATAATGAACTTTTTTTCCCTTTAATTTCTTAGAATTTTTCTTTGAAGACTTTGTCAAACTCAAAACCACAATATGGTCCTATTTGCAATCCTTTTATCCCTCATTCAGGTGTCTTTTTTTACATTTTGATGTTTATTCTAGAAAATTGCAAAACCACAAATATGTAGAAAAATCAAACATTCATAAACTGTAATAGCAAAAAGTGAATACAAAAACTAATAAAACTGCTAATTTTTTATATTTAGTTTGACCCCCTGAAGTAAACAAACATCACTTTTTTATTGTTAAATATGTTGTTTCTGTTGAAAAAGAAAACATTGCAGGTCCAAATTTGCATTTTATTCATGGAAAGTGCCAATTTTGAGGTGGGGAACTGTGAGTTAGCAAAGCATTTGGATTTATGCCTTCATGAGCTACATAAATAGAATGGATGGGATTTTGGTAATGAATGTCACAGAGAAAACAAAGCACATCTAGTAAGAATGTCAAACCAGGTACAGTACAACAGTGTCAACGAACAAGCAAGCCTCAAAGAAAACACCAATTCACGAGGAACCACTGGCAGATGGGAAGCAGCACCTGACATCAAAGTGTCACATTTTCTGTCATCCACTTCAAACTTTCACAAAAGTTTACAAAGGATGTTCCATCTGAATGTCTCATTTGTGAGCTCAGATGAGGAGGAAAAAAAATCAAAGATCTCTTGAAATATGCTGAAGTCTTGCACAGTATATTGAGCCGGAGTGATCTGAGCGCATTTAGAGTCAACCTCTATCTTTGTGATGATGTGACAGTTCTGAAAGCCCAGATTGCGATTGCTTGATTGCGATAATCATGACAATGCTCATTGTTTGAAGTGCTCATGACAGACATCAGGCCACCCCAAAGTCACCTGCCAAAATTGCTTATTAGATGCAACTGTGTGACCGCCTTTTGACTGGAGAACGATTCTCTTCTCCTTAACCTTTTGTGGAATTCAAGAGGAATCAATGAAATTGCAATGCAGTTGCAAAGGCTGTGAAGCTCTTGCCTATTGATTGGAAAGAGTCTGTGTCTGCAATCAATCGCTCTGGGATGTAAGTTGAACCACATCAACAAAGGCCAACACACGTTCAGCACTATTGGGCCATTTACAGAGTGATTGCAGGTCCTGTGAAGGACAAAAGCATAACGAGGTAGGGAAAAAAGTATAGCCGCCTTTGTTAACAACCCTTAAATACCATCTACAGTATCTCAAGCAGGACTGTTAAATGGACAACATCTGAGAGTTACAGGAGTGTGAGAAGAGTTGGAAAAGTCAGAGACAAGTCTACCAGACCGATGAACTTTTCTCTCACAGTCGAATCCAAAAAGTTATCCAATTACAACAAAAGCAGTTTGCTACTTAAGAAATCAAAAAGCTCTAGGCATATTTTAAATAACATGTCTTTGTTTAGACACATCAAACTTAATCTGCCAATGTGGACCCTCATAATAAAAAATGTCTTCTTTAATATTATACCCAGAGGCTATGCCATTAAGACTAGCGACTATTTAATGAGCTCTCAAATGACCCAAAGTATCAGAACACAACTCCCTGATCTGAGCAACACTTAGTCAATAAGGTCATTCAACAAAATTTATCGTAATTAGCCATTGGCTGAAGGGCCTCAAGTGAACCTCGTCTCCACAGGGAACAATGAGAAAAGCTCTGCCCGGCAACATGAGCACATTGCTTTTTGCCTCAAGCCGTTCACATGCAGGGTATTATAAATCTGGCAAAGGTTTTCACCCACATCTGACGTCAACATGCAATATGTTTTGAGGGCGGAACTGAAAGTTTTATGTTGGTTTACTGTAAAAGCAGTATTTTAGCTTTTACTGTAAACAATTTCCATAATCTTAATATATTACATTTCAATTACTTTTCTGCCAGTTGGTGTAATAGCATTAAAAAAGACAATTGATTGGAACCTAAGCTTAAGAATGGTGACTGACTCTTACACCTAATTATAACTTTAATTTATATATCAACATTGTACTTCAAAGTACAGAAATGCACAATTATTTTACAAACAATTAAGGGGGTGGAGTGTTTGCGATACTATTGTTGTGAGATGAGTGGTAGTTATCTCCAGTGAACTTTAATTATAAGTTGACAACCAGGCATGCACAACAATGGTGACAATTATAATAAGATAATTAGCTATACAATTTTAGATAATAATAATAAAAAAAACTTAACACTGAATGTGCCAACAAAAACATCAATAGCAAAATAAACAGCAATATTATATATAAAAACAGGCTATAATTTCAACTGGATTATTTATTCATGCCACAGTGCATGCTAGTAACATAAACGGCAGTATAGTACTGTGAAGATCACACTACTTGAGGAACCATTTGGGTCGCCACACAGTGGAACTCTCTGGAGAACTACTAGGCAGCTTTCAAAAAAGTTCTCTGAGGAACAAAAATGGAACCCATAAGAACTCTAAAGACTGCAAACGTTTCCTTCAGTAACACCATCATAAGATAAAGTCGTTGAGGCACATGAAAGTTTCATTGAAGCAGTATCACATGAGCAAGTATTTCAACAGGAAAAAACAAGAATTGTCCCAAAATAATAATAATAAATGTTATTTGTACTGCACTTTACATTTGGAACAAATCTCAAAGTGCTACAGTTAAGATCATTTAAGAAGGATAAAATACTAATAGATTGAATAGTTAAAAGTCATAAGTTCTCCTAAAAAGAAATGTTTTTAGTCCTTTTTTAAAAGTCTCAGTAGTTTGAGGTGCCCTCAGATGGTCGGGGAGGGCATTCCAAATCCGAGGAGCGGCAGAACAGAAAGCCCGATCACCCATAGTGCTGAGCTTTGTCTTGGGGAGAAGGAAGCGGTTTGAGTTTGTTGATCGAGTTGTAGTTGAAGGTGTGAGTAGTTCTTTCAGATGGGGGGGGGGGGGGGGGGGGGCATTTCCATAGATGCACTGGTGGGTTAGAAGGGAGACCTTATATTCAATCCTGGCGGTAACAGGAAGCCAGTGAAGTGAATGGAGAATGGGTGTGATGTGATCGTATTTTCGAACTCTCATCAGGATCCTAGCAGCACTATTCTGAACATACTGCAGTCTCTGCAAGCTTTTGTTAGGGATCCCGATGAGAAGTGCGTTACAGTAATCCAGTCTGGAGGAGACAAAGGCGTGGACCAGTCTTTCAGCATCTGCTAAGGATAGCGTTGGACGGAGTTTTGCAATGTTTCTGAGATGGTAGAAAGATGTTTTGCAGAGGTTTTTGATATGGGCTTCGAAGCTGAGTTGTGGATCAAATCTTACACCAAGATTGGTGACAGTTGTGGAGAGGGGAACGTCATGACCAGAGATAGTTATACCAATTATGGAGGAAGACTGGGTTTGATGTGGAGTGCCAACAAGAATTGCCTCAGTTTTAGAGCTGTTTAACTGGAGGAAGTTGTGCTTCATCCACATCCTTATCTCCTCCAGACAGGCAGTGAGTGTTGAAGACGGAGATGATGTTGTTGAAATGGAGTTGTGTGTTTCTGATTTCATGTACAGTTGTGTGTCATCAGCATAGCAGTGAAATGAGACTCCATAGCGGCTAATGACATGGCCGAGGGGGATGATGTAAAATATGAAGATAATGGGGCGAAGGACTGACCCCTGAGGAACCTCACAGGTAACTGTGTGTTGCCGGGACCTTGCACTTCCAAGTGAAATGTACTAGTTCTGCTTGATCCAAAAGAGCCACCTACAGTTATGGAGTAAGATGTGGTCAAATTTACTGCGCTCAGCAAAAATTTGCAAGTAGAATCCAATTATTTCAATAGGAATCCTCACAATCTGCATCACAAAAAAGTTCCCCACACAGATTTTGCGTGTGGTCAAGTTGGTTGCAGCATTTACCAGCGGTGCTTCAAGCATCACTACATAACAATGGACCATTTTTGTCTTTGCTAATGTAATCAAATCTTAATGAGGAGAAAGTGTGATTGTGTAACATTGCTTTTATACAATAAACAAGAAATTTAGTAACTTACTGAACAACTTTGTTTTCTTTTTTTTACAAAGTTGCCTTGAGGCAACACAGTTTTTTTGTTATTTACTCTAAAACATTTGATGATATATAATGTAAAGTTCTTGAAAATAATTCTTTACTTACCAATGAAGGTGACTCATATTTTTTCGTGGGTGATTAACTGGATGCAAATTATTGAAAAATTCCCTTTTCATTGGAGAAATGGAGCCATGTGACCCATGCACGAAATGGACCGTTGTGGGTCATGTGACCACTTTTTCTCACTTTCATTGATTAGTATTTGAGTTATTCTTCCCTGAGATAGGTTTGACCAATAAATTGGTGTTTCATGTCATTAAAAATAAACTAAAATAGACTATGCCTTGAGGCAACACCGTTCCATAGAGGGTTATGAACAGTCTCTTGTCACCAGAGGTGTCAAAAGTATTCACATTCATTACTCAGGTAGAAGTATAGATACTAGGTTTTAAAAAGAAAGACTTCTGTAGAAGTTGAAGTATCAACTCAAGCTTTTTACTCAAGTAAAAGTACTGGTTTCACAACTACTTAAAGTATAAAAGTAAAAGTAGGCTAATGTAAGGGAAAAAATGCCATTAAGGACAAAAGCTTAGGCAGCGCTACAGGGGCCTATAGTGCAAGTGCACTACCCCACCTCCTCAAAAAAATTTTTTATAAAGGCCATAATAACTATAATGTTATATTAAAATGTTAATGTTGAAAAATTTGGGATTGCCAGGTTACCTGTTTCAGTCGCATATATGCCCATTTCAAATTAATGCATTTTAGTACAATGCAAATACATTAAAGACTGTCCAAGACCTGCCAAAATAATGGCGGTTAAATATAAAATATGATATAATTGTATTGCCATACTTATCAAGGTTGATAAGTACAATTTCCATAAAACATAATATTGATTAAAAAAAAAAAATCAATTTCCCAGGAAAACGGATCAAAATGTCCAGGTGGAAACTGTCAAAACGGCATCCCCTCAGAAAAACATGTGCATCATTTTCAGTGTCAACAGTAAAAATAAACCAATTTAAGTGCAAAAAGTGCCCAATATAAGAGATTGGGAAAAGCAACGGAATTAACAGGCATTTCACACACGTTAACAGGCAATGCACACAACACTGCCAAAATGTGTCATTCATTGATCCTGTACAATAATCTGCCAACAAAAAAATAACAATGTGCTTACCTGTGTGTTGCACTTTGCTTTGACAAAACTACAGTACGTCTTCCGTGAAGTAGCCTACATAGAACAGGCACTTAGCACAGTCAAAACGGATTAATTGTTGATTCAAACCTCTTTCAGCAGCTGTCGGGGTTGCTAGTTGCAGATGTCCTGAGTGTGTATATGACGATGGACAGGAGTCATGGTTATATTTATAAAGAGTCTTCAAGTCACAGGTGTAATCCATGTTTGAGAGTTTGATCACTCTCCCTCTCTTTACTGTAGATACAACTTACTGTACATTTATGCCATTTTGGCATAGCGAACACTTGAATATACAGCTATGAGTTATTGCGCTAAAATCCTGGCCGTCAGATTTTATGGAGTACATGCACACTTGAGTTTTGTTTATTTATTTATTGCAATTAGACTATACAATTTAGATTTTTGAAAACCGCCGAACTGACCCCAAACCATCCCAAATTTTGTCCACCGGCCCAAACCCATTTTTACCCGCATAATCAAATTCAAACGTGCCCAATCTGGCAACACTGACTGCTGAGCATTACATGATTTGTGTCGTGCAAGTGCGATGGATTGCTTACAAACCAATAGGGTGTCGGAATGGTATAAGTTTATACTTCTCATCCAACCACAATCAAATTCACTCTATCTGGATGGCACGATTTATCTGGATAGGTTTTTTTTTTTTTAAATTTACGATGACAAGCAGGAAGGAAAACAAGCCGAAATGAAATAGGAGTAAGGAGGCTATTTTTAAAATGCAAGGAGTAGAAATAAAGATAATTGCGTGAAAAGTAGAGATACCCAAAATGTATACATAGGTTTGTAACACATTTGCATAATGTAAGCCATGGTCCTCATTGGCTACCCATGAACAATATCTACTTTGACCTGCCCTCAAACAGTGTAATTGTAGCTTAGGCATGGAAGTTTGGTTTGAGTTGTAGAGAAGATGCTGTTTTCTGTTAAAGCAAATCCACATTGCATGCACTTCCAAAGGATGAGGTCTCTGGCTTGAATATGTTAAAAACCAACGCCATAGTTTTTGTTTTGTCGTTTTGTTTTCATCACAAGCTCTAAGTGGTAGACCAATCACAAAAGTCGTGGCCTAACGGTTCGAGAGTCAGACTGGTAACTTGAAAGTTGTGGGTTTGATTTTCAATACTAGAAGGAAATTACTGAGGTGCTCTTGAGCAATGCACTTAACCCCCAATCGCTCCCCCGGTGCCACAACAAAATGGCGGCCCACTGCTTTGGGTCTGGTTTGCTGTGTGTGTGTTCACTAATCACTTCTCGAAATGTGTGTGCATTAACTTGGATGGGTTAAATGCAGAGGACAAATTCAGAGTATTACCAGACTTGGCCTTCACACATCACTTTCACTTTCAGAATTATTCACCTGACCAATCAGAGCAGAGTAGGCTCTCGGAAAAGGAGGGGATTAGAGGAACTGAATCCTTGATCAAACTGTTTCAGACACTGTGAGAAAAGAGGTGATGCTGCAATGTATATTATGAAAATAATATAATTGATCAATATAATTGGAATATAAGTGTTTTTTGACCTTGGATGCATGTAAACCTATTATAGGAGACCTTCGAAATAAAATTGTATATAACATAATAGTGGCAATATATACAATTTGATTCAGCTTCCGCTGCAGACAGTTGAACAGAGTGCCAGTGTCTTGATGAGGTACAATGAATCGCTGACACGAGAGACTAGTTTAGTCAAGCCTTTAATGGCGACCGCATGCACAACAACAATAAAACATACACAACTGTAAACTGTGCTCCACCCTGGTCTGCAGGTCCACGTTCAACATTGAGAACCACATCACAATTCACATACTGGCAGAGGACAGTACATCTGGACTGGACTGTGTAACATTGGTCAACCACAATCAGAAAAGATGGTTTAATTCCCTGCTTTTAGGAATAAGAGGAAAACCCTTTCAGATTTGTCGATGTCAAGAGATGATCAGAGGGTACTAATACTATAACCACCAAGTACACCATCAGATATTACTAAACTTCAAGTTGAATAAAGGCTTTTCCCCTTGAGATTATACAAAGATGCTGGAGGGAAGAGTTTGGTGGCTTTAAACATGACTGCCAGGACATATATTTTTAGCAAATCAATGACTGTGTGTACTGTCATGCACAACAAAAAATGTGTTTTGAATAATGTAACAGTCTGTTTATGTAAACAGCAGCTTGTGCTTAAAATCTTCGAATGTGTTTATGCTAAATAGTATATTCCACATTAAACTTCACAAGTTTAACTAAAGCATGTGGGCAGCAAAAGCATTTTAAATAATCCCTTCACTGACATGGTGCCATTTTAGGTGCTTCAAATTCAGACATTCATAAAAGTGTCATATTAATATAATTATCTCATGATGATTCCCCTATTTGCACATGCTTTTTACAAACGTTCTCAGGAGCTCAGTGTTCTTATTCATATGCACCTACACCCACGACAGTCAATCTAGTATAATTTTGCAGTGTCCTTCAAGAACTGTAATTTTATTTCAGTTTCCGTGGAGCCATTTAATATATTCCACCTACAGTAATTCCTGTGCATTCAAACACAGTGCATCTCATTTTTTGGCTATGCATCATACCCAGTTTAAACTATTCTATCCTATCTTAAGTTAGCATGAAAATGCATGTCAGGCCTGCTTTGTATCATACTCTTGTAATCAAATGGCAAATGATTTGTTTCCAGACTCATCTGTCTGTGTAAATGGCTCTATCTGAAAACCCAGCTCCATTTCGCTGTGCGGCCCTGGCAGCTGATGTTATTTATGTTAGCGTGGTGGTATTCAGGCAGTGGCAGCATTATGCTTTTGTCACTGTTGATCTCCGCAGTGGGTTAAACGGCTTTTGTTACAAACGACCCGACGATGGCGCACTTTGGATAAGAGAGCATCTGGACCAGACTGGAGAGGAACTTGTTTGAGAAGCACTCCCACATTTATGAATGTCAA
Source organism: Gobio gobio (assembly GCF_949357685.1). Classification (NCBI taxonomy): domain Eukaryota; kingdom Metazoa; phylum Chordata; class Actinopteri; order Cypriniformes; family Gobionidae; genus Gobio; species Gobio gobio. The sequence goes on along the minus strand of NC_137116.1, from coordinate 43,217,086 downwards.
GTGAGTCATTTAGTAAAGCTTAATGAGTAAATGTTAGCTTGCATAAATCCTTCACTTATTGTCTAAGACCAAATCACGGATACACTGATAGGACAACCCTCGTTCAAATGAATGTTAGATTTACAGTCACATTTAGATCTACGATCTTAGCTGCACATACTGTAACACACATTCGATTAATGAGAACTTGCATTAATCAGTGCAACCTTTATTTATGCAGCAAACTGTCAAAACTCCATTTTATGTGAAAAGCTATACAGAGGAACCAAGTGTAGGATTTGAGGGGGCACCAGACACAAATGATGATCTTCCAGATGATTCGTTCAAACATAATTCCACACAAAACCCAACTCAACACGCCTGACCCCCAAATCAACAATCTATGGCCGTAAAAGAATTGGGCTCCATTCTGTCTGCGCCTACTAACAAAACCCCCCAGCTAAGTACATTATGGCCTTGCAAGCTTTGGGCCACACCAAGATAAAGGCAGATGTTGTTTGATCCCCAAGACAAAGAGCCAAAACAGATCCCCTTCTTCTCAACAACCTTTAAATGAACTGACGCAGGGTTGAAATTCACAAAGAAACCCACAGAGACTGTTTTTACATATAAACTGCATCGAATCATTCAAAAAGGATGATAGCCGGACTTCCATTCAACATCCTTCTACGGCATAATTCTATATCATGTCTATAACCAATACACGTGACCATTATGCTTAAACTCAAATTTGACCAATTTTGATTGAAAGTGTGCCTTTCTTGGTATCAGTATGATTGTATGCACATAATTCTGAAGATGGCTAGATTTGACGACTTAGAAACAATGAAGAGATAGATGATCAGACGACCGTGGCAGACCAAGATCCCAGAAAATGGGTCAACAATTTCATTCAAGCCATCTAAATACTCTCGTCTCACTTTCCTTTCTTTTACTTAGTTTATTTTCTTTCCGTGGAGTCTTGTGTTTTAAGTTAAGTTTCGCCGCAAAGTTTTGACCAACAATTCTACAGCGAAGTCTGCTTCAACTTCAAACCTCATCCACGAGACGTTCCATCCATCCGCCAACACGCCACCTGATTGGCTTCACGACAAGACTGTCAGCGAAGAGAACCTGGGAAACCCTTCTCCAGCCAGGACAAAGAAGGAGGGAATCCCCATTCAAAGACACAAACTACAAACGCAAGTAATACCTCCAGATTCTAACTGAACTGGTGCATTGATATAAAACGTAATAACCCGCCTAAGAAACGATAGGAGGGTTAAATTAATGATTGATGGTTCATTCAGGTCATGTGTTATAAATGCATATATTGCTATAAACTTGGGATTTCATCATTTCACTCTCTTAAAACTCATTATTTCCTCACTTTCCTTCTTTCTGCAACTCGTGTGAATGTGTGCGTGCGTTTTTTTTATGTTAGATATTAGTTTTAGGTGTTAGAATAATCAATAAAGTCTCGTTTGTATTTAAAGATAAGTGTTCTTGTGTTATGTGCTTATGAATTTAATGTCTTAAACCGCTGATCTATGTCACCTGGCTATTAAATAGTGTTTCACTACAGTTTGGATATTAATATCCGCTGCAGAGTTGATAGTTACGGCCTGTTCAAATGAACGCTGGATAAGTCATTTGCTCGGCCGTAAAATAAGTGACTCCCTATGAATTAATTAATAATTTACTTTGAGCTAAATAGACTTGTTTCCCTTATATACGTCTTCCACAAGGAAGGTCTTCTCATAAAAAAAAAAAAAGCACTTTCTAGTGACATTGCCCTGCACTCAATGCAAAAGCTTTGTGTTTGTCACGGATACACCAGGTTCCACCATCACTCCCTCACAACGATCCCTGTCACCAGAGCACTAATCACCTGCACCTGTCACCCATCAGCACACCAATCTACTGACTATGGCTGCATCCAAAACCTGGAAAATGCTGCCTTCGGAGGACACATTTCAAGGTAGGAAGGCATTAAGGCACATCCAAATCTAATGTTAGCTTCCTGTCTCCTGAGATACCTTCATCTGATTGATTTTTTGAAGGCAGCATAAATGTATCCTTCGCTACCTTTGATATCCCACAATCCTGTGCTTTCCATTCTGTGACAGTTGAGCTAGAAAAAAAGATGGCGTCCGAAAGTTGCGTTTGCTGTGTGTAAATGTACATTTTTGACCAGCATTTTCCATTTCGGATGTCATTTCTAGCGAGAAATTACTATTGTAGTAATTCAATATTTGTTTAGTTCTCAACAAAGCTTGCTCTATTTTGCTGTACATCATTAAACTGTTACACTGTCTAAGAAGTCTGTCAGTTTCTAAAATCATTTTCTTGAGGTGCCTTCATGCACAAACGCTGCCTTTAAGTCATTGTCTGATAAGGCTGCGAGGCAACAAGTCAGCTGCCTAGGTTTTGGGACGCAGCCTATATAAGCACCTCAGCCTCAATCATTGTCTGGTATCCAATGCAAATACACGGCTACATACTTGCAATCTACTCACCTGAGAATTTGCCTGCTCATTCGTTCCTCTGTGCCCCAGCGCATCACTTCCCTGTCACCATGCCTAACCATGGATCCCACCGCCAACTGAGGTGTGTGCTATCCGTCGCTCCACTCCTGCTGTCTGTTATATTCTGCAAAAGACAAAGACTGTGATTAGTCCATTCAAGATCCATTCAAGTGCTCTGGTCAATACTCACAATACTCACAAAACTGTTTATCTGCTTGTTGTGTCTGTGTATCGTTACAGTAATCTCAGTCACTTATTAACAAGAGCTCATCGTTTTAGAAAATTTTGGTAACACTTTACAATAAGGTTCATTAGTTGACATTAGTTAACTACAGTAGTTAACATGAACTAATAATGAACTGCACTTATAAAGCATTTTTTTCTCTTTGTTAATGTTAATTTCAACATTTACTAATACTTTATTAAAATCTTGTTAGCATTAGTTAATGCACCGTGAACTAACATGAACAAACCATGAAGAGCTGGATTTTTATTAACTAACGTTAACAAAGATGAACAAATACAGTAACAAATGTACTGCTCATTGTTAGTTCATGTTAGTTAATACATTAACTAATGTTAACTAATGAAACCTTATTGTAAAGTGTTACCAACATTTTTATTAATCACATTTGTCTTGTTTTTCAGTAAAATATCTACACATTGGAATAAAACTGATAAACAAAACAGTAAATTCACACAGCTAACAAAACATGTTCTAACTAACTTCTAACTTCAAGAACTGTTTGAAGTGAAGCGATGCGTTTGTGTAGGAAAAATATCCATATTTAACACGTTATTAAGTAAAATATCTAGCTTCCGCCAAGCCGCCATCCATAATGTGTGTAAAATTGTACACAACTTTGAGAGAACCTTGCCAGAAAGTTAGCCAAAGTTCTGAGCATGTTCCCTGTGAGCTGGGTAGAAAATATTTATTGTAATAAAGGGATATCTCAGTAATTTTTCTAACAGCACAGACAAATTGTTTTTTTCTTTTTCTTTTCTTGTTATGAGCTTAAACCACTAAATATTGTTAGATTTATGCATAAAACAAGAAAAAGATGTCAATGACAATGAAAAATGAATGGGTGCATCAATTTGCATTTAAATTCACTGAAACTAAGGACCTGTTTTAACAATTGACTAAGAGAGCCGATTTCCAGAAACATATTCTCATAAAATGGTGGCTGACCACCAGTAAGTCTGTCATAAACAAACACCATTCAACCATATAACAACACTACAACTTTCTGCTTGTAAAGTGGCCTCTATATGCATGTTCTCAGATATGGTCACTGATACAGCAAGAACAGATTACACCTTTAACATCACCCCCAACCCCAACCCCTGTGCCAAAATCTTAAATCACTATTGTAAGCGAGGCTGACTTTTAGCCCACAGAGCTGTAAAATTCTGCTGTATGTGAGGTTTCCTCTCTCTTTGACATCAGCCAAGCAGGAGATTCAAATTCCCCTGTGGTTAATTTACCTACTAAACAGTAAAGGCAATTTGTCAGTTTAATGATGGTGAAAGGTTGTGTTTGAGCACTGTGAAGAGAGAGAGCAGCTAAGTAATGATGAATGTTTGGAGTTTCACATCAGCGTTTGAATTGATTTATACTGTTTGCTCATGTGTAATCAGAATTAATTAGTGGCATTTTTTCCTTGTGAAACGTCATGATAATGCAGCAGCTATGCACAATTTAAGGAAAGATTACTAATTAAGACAATGAGATCAGAGCATCTTATTAAGACATGACTTGCTTAACAGTAAACTCTCGACACCAGATTTTCAAATATGTGTAGAGTATTGGTGTCCTTCTCTTATTGTGAGCATCAGGAGGTGTGGAACAATCTGCTTGTGTGACATATATAGTTCAAGGAGCGAGATCTGGTATGTCGTGACATCTCACTCCATAGGAAAGAACAGCATGAGAGAAATACTTTGGCTTGCTTTGCACAAGTGAGTGCTGAGAGTGTGGCACAGGGCAAACAGGAGCACTTCTCTTTGACACACACGAACCCTCTTCCCATGGGGTGTCATGGATCACGTTTTTTAAGGGGTCACCGCAGTGGCTGTTCTTGCTTGATGCCTAAGGCGAGATAAGACATGACTGGGCCCATACAAAATCAGTGCCCACAGAGAGTTTAGACCCATCTTATGAAATTTGACCAAAACAATGAAAACAAAATAGTATTATCCATACATGTGAGAAATGTTAGGGATATAGGGATATATGTCCTGATAGAGACCTGATAAAACACCTTTGGAATGAATTAGAGCAGAGACTGAGATCCAGGCCTTCACACTCCTAAACCTTGTGGAAAGCCTTCCCAGAAGAGTTGAAACTGTTATAGCTGCAAAGGGAGTGTATTCCATATTAAACCCTACGGATTAAGAATGGGATAAAGTTCAGTAAAGGCAGGCGTCCCAAAACTTATGGCAATATAGTGTGTGTATATATATATATATATATATCTATATCAGTAGCGTGCAGTCCATATAAGCTGAGAATGCTCTGCATACCCAAGCCATTCGTGGACTCGCTGATTAGTATTAACACTACTATAAATTACTCTAAAATCACATTGTGTTTGATACAAAACTAAATAGACTGAATCAAGTGAAAAAAAAAAGTCATAACTGAAAATATTTTCATAGTATTTTATTTTCTCCATATTGAGAAACTGTTAAAGACAGATCTACTGTAAGCAGATATGAAACCAATGCTGTTAATCGAAGTCTATGTGATTGTTAAAGTCATCAATTTGCAACTTATTTTTTAAAAGAATAATACTTTTTTATTTATAATAGGCTACAAATATTTATTATATTATACTTATTTTTAATTCTAAATAAAAAAATAAAATAAACACTTCTGGCATACATTTAAATTGACACCTGCAATGATGTTTCTTATTTGTCGTCTCTGATTTAGATGTGTGTCCCATAGACTGCAGGGTGTGTCCTCAGCCGAATCGATGTACGGTATAAAGGTGATGCATTTAGTCTAAGCGACATTAGTGCCAGGTAGCGGAATTACAAAAATACAGCATATTTTGTAAACGCACCTTCCGTGCGTTGCGCCTGACTCAACTCAATGCGAAGGAGATGTGTTGCACTGCGTGAGGCAAATGGTGGTCACACCAGATATTGACAATTTTTTGGACCCCCGGGAACTCCCCCGTTTTAGAGTGGCCTTTTATTGTGGCCAGCCAAAGGCACACCTGTGCAATAATCATGCTATCTAATCAGCATCTTATATATGCCACACCCGTGAGGTGGATGGATTATCTCGGCAAAGGAGAAGTGCTCACTAACACAGATTTAGACAGATTTGTGAACAATGTTTGAGAGAAATAGGCCTTTTGTGTACATAAAAAGTCTTAATTTTGTTCAGTGTATATATATATATATATATATATATATATATATATATATATATACAACCCCAAATCAGAAAAAGTTGGGACAGTATGGAAAACGCAAAAAAAAAAAAAGAAGTGATTTCTAAATTTACTTTGACTTGTATTTCATTGCAGACATTATGAACACAAAATATTTCATGTTTTGTCTGGTCAACTTCATGTCATTTGTAAATATGCATCCTTTCCTGTCATTCAGACCTGCAACACATTTCAAAAAAAGTTGGGACAGGAGCAATTTAGGGCTAGTAATGAGGTAAAATGGTTAAATAATGATGTGATTTGAAACAGGTGATGTCAACAGGTGATTGTAATTATGATTTGGTACAAAAGCAGCATCCAAGAAAGGTCTAATCCTTTAGGAGCAAAGATGGGCCGAGGATCGCCAGTTTGCCAACAAATACGTAAGAAAATTTTTGAAATGTTTAAAAACAATGTTCCTCAAAGAAAGATAGGAAGAGATTTGGATATTTCACATTCAATAGTGCATAACATAATTAAAAGATTCAAGGAATCTGGAGGAATTTCAGTTGCGCAAAGGACAAGGGCACAAGCCTAAGCTGAACAACAGTGATCTCCGATCCCTCAGGCAGCACTGCATCAAGAATCGTCATTCATCTATTAGCGATATCACCACATGGGCTCAGGACTACTTTGGCAAACCTTTGTCAAGTACCACAATACGTAGTTACATCCACAAATGCCAGTTAAAACTGTACTGTGCCAAAAGGAAGCCCTATGTTAACAGTGTCCAGAAGCGCCGTTGACTTCTCTGGGCTCGGAGGCATCTGGGATGGACCATCACACAGTGGAAACGTGTACTGTGGTCAGATGAATCAGTATTTGAGGTATTTTTTGGGAGGAATGGACGCCGTGTGCTCCGGACCAAAGAAGAAAAGGATCATCCAGACTGTTACCAGCAACAAGTCCAAAAGCCAGGGTCTGTCATGGTATGGGGTTGTGTCAGTGCCCTTGGCAAAGGTAACTTGCACTTCTATGAAGGCACCATTAATGCTGAAAAGTACATAGAGATTTTGGAGCATAATATGCTGCCTTCAAGAAGACATCTTTTCCAGGGACGTCCATGCATATTTCAACAAGACAATGCAAAACCACATTCTGCACACATTACAAAGTCCTGGCTGTGGAGGAAGAGGGTACGGGTACTTGACTGGCCTGCCTGCAGTCCCGACCTGTCTCCAATAGAGAATGTGTGGCGCATTTTGAAGCACACAATGCGACAACGAAGACCCCGTACTGTTGCCCACCTTAAGACTTGTTTGCAGGAAGAATGGGACAAAATTACACCTGAAACACTTCATCACTTGGTGTCTTCAGTCCCTAAACGTCTTTTAAGTGTTGTGAAAAGGAATGGCAACATTACAAAGTGGTAAATGCTTTACTGTCCCAACTTTTTTTTAAATGTGTTGCAGGTCTGAATGACAGGAAAGGATGCATATTTACAAAATGACATGAAGTTGACCAGACAAAACATGAAATATTTTGTGTTCATATTGTCTGCAATGAAATACAAGTCAAAGTAAATTTAGAAATCACTTCTTTTTTTATTTATTTGCGTTTTCCATACTGTTCCAACTTTTTCTGATTTGGGGTTGTATATATATATATATATATATATATATATATATATATATATATATATATATATATGCTGACAAGTGAATTTTTGCTAATTTGCAATTATGCGCACAGTTAAAAATTCCCACGGTTCTGATAGTGGCTCACAATGATGTGGTACAGTACTGATAAATTGAGCAGCTCACTCAGTTCGTCAGTGTAAATGGGGTTGAGACTGAGAATAGAGCTCTTTCATCTTGGCTGATAAGAATGTCCTGATTACATCTAAATGAAGAGCAACATTTCCAGCATTATCAATCAACGTCACGTTCTCAGACCTCCACAAAAATTAGCTCCAAAATGGTCTCCGCCCATTTTAATTTTCCATGACAGAGCACATTAGTTCTTCCACCTTCCTCAATTAGATTGGCAAATGATTACAGTTTCCGTGGCTGCGGAGCATCAAAAGAGAGATGATGTTGCGGGACGCAGTTTCCTGGTGTGTTCCTAGAGTGTGTGGTGTCTCGTGGGAAACCCTTTTGCATCAACGTCTGCCGAAGACCCACAATTCTTTGCATTTGTTCCATGCTGGCGAGTCTCATTCATTTCAGTCCAGGCCTTCTGCTGTGGGTCTCCTGAGGCGTTGTCCCGACCCGCTGAAAAGCTGCGAACCTTCCTCCGAACCTTTATCTCTCTTTCTTTCTCTCTCTCCTCCCCCCTCTCTCTTGTTCGACACTAACTGGGGCAGTCAAGCTGAAAACGAATTATGTGTAGAAGTTTCCATAGACAAAAGGGAGGAGGCTGACGGAGTCGTGATTCGTTTGCTCTTGTGCAGGCTACCTCTCCTCCGTGAGAAGATGGATTTGCTTTCGGCTGAGAGTGACGGAGATGCTCTGTGATATAAATCACATTACTGCTGCTTGACTTAATTGATGATGAATTTGTTGGTGGAGTCCCATTGGGTTTGGTAATTATGACATGCAGCTGTTAAGCACTGTCACTCTGGACCAATCATATCGGTTCACTCTGTTAACTAAGCAACATGACCATGCATCTCATTTGCTGGGATTTCCTTGTAATTAATCATATACGTTTGATGCTGTAAAACTGTAAGAAATTTTCACATTTTATGACTATGATGTATCTTTTACGAGTCACCTCTGGCCATCTTTCTTGCAACATATCCGTAGGGAGGCTTAAATTATGTGTGTGTGTGTGTGTGTGCAATACTTTATTGTTACTGGCCTGAGGTCCAAAAAGATTTTAAAGCTGGAGGTCGGCAGGTTGCTGCTGTTGGTCAATATAACAGTGTTGAGGGTAACGCATTACAAGTAACTTAAGTTAAGTAACTAGTAAAGTAACTGATTACTTTTAAGTTTACAACAAAATATCTGAGTTACTTTTTCAAATAAGTTACTTTTCCTTTCATTGACTGACACCTCTCCTGTCCTCATGTTGAGAGAAATCATAAGTGCAGAGGCGTTCTGTGTGCTGTGTAAACATGATGGTTATTGTAGTTTTAGAATAAATGTGAGCAGGCCTTTTGATCATCACTTTGATCATCATAACACAATATCGTAATGCAAGTAACTGATCACAAATTAAATGTATTGCTTGTGAAAATTAGATGAAATTCTGTTCAGTGACATTGTTCATGGAGATGAACAACTATCAATGAATGAATTAAGCTGAATTCTGTTCTTTCAAAAAAATAAAAATAATAATAATTAAACAATTGTTTTATATATATATATATATATATATATATATATATATATATATATATATATATATATATATATATATATATATATATATATATATATATATATATATATATATATATATATATATATATATATATATATACAGTCGGGTAGACAACCCGATCCCTGGACACGGAAACTGGCTCTTGGGACATGGAATGTCACCTCACTGGGGGGGAAGGAGCCTGAGATTGTGCGTGAGGTTGAGAGGTTCCGACTAGAGATAGTCGGAATCACCTCTACGCATGGCTTGGGCTCTGGAACCACACTCCTCGAGAGAGGATGGACTCTTCACCCCTCCGGAGTTGCCGATGGTGAGAGGCGGCGGGCTGGTGTGGGTTTGCTTATAGCCCCCCAGCTCTGTCGCCATGTGTTGGAGTTCACCCCGGTGAACGAGAGGGTCGTTTCCCTGCGGCTTCGGCTCAGGGATAGGTCTCTCACTGTTGTTTGTGCCTACGGGCCGAACGGCAGTGCAGAGTACCCGGCCTTCTTGGTGTCCCTGGGAGGGGTGCTGGAAAGTGCTCCGACTGGGGACTCCGTCGTTCTACTGGGGGACTTCAACGCCCACGTGGGCAATGACAGTGACACCTGGAGGGGCGTGATTGGGAGGAACGGCCCCCCTGATCTGAACCCGAGTGGTGTTCAGTTATTGGACTTCTGTGCTAGTTACGGTTTGTCCATAACGAACACCATGTTCAGGCATAAGAGTGTCCATCAGTGCACATGGCACCAGGACACTCTAGGTCGTAGGTCAATGATCGACTTTGTGGTCGTTTCATCTGACCTGCGGCCGTATGTCTTGGACACTCGGGTGAAGAGAGGGGCGGAGCTGTCAACTGATCACCACCTGGTGGTGAGTTGGATCCGATGGCGAGGGAGGAAGCTGGACAGACCCGGCAGACCCAAACGTACTGTGAGGGTCTGCTGGGAACGTTTGGCCGAGTCTCCTGTCAGAGAGATCTTCAACTCCTACCTCTGGCAGAACTTCGACCGGATCCCGAGGGAGGCTGGAGATATTGAGTCCGAATGGACCATGTTCTCCACCTCCATTGTCAAAGCGGCCGCTCGGAGCTGTGGCCGTAAGGTCTCCGGTGCATGTCGAGGCGGCAATCCCCGAACCCGGTGGTGGACACCGGAAGTAAGGGATGCCGTCAAGCTGAAGAAGGAGTCCTATCGGGCCTGGTTGGCTTGTGGGACTCCTGAGGCAGCTGACATGTACCGGCAGGCTAAGCGGACTGCAGCCCGGGTGGTTGTGGAGGCAAAAACTCGGGCCTGGGAGGAGTTCGGTGAGGCCATGGAAAAGGACTATCGGCTGGCCTCGAAGAGATTCTGGCAAACCATCCGGCGCCTCAGGAGGGGGAAGCAGTGCCCTACCAACGCTGTCTACAGTGGCGATGGGCGGCTGTTGACCTCAACTGGGGATGTCGTCGGACGGTGGAAGGAATACTTCGAGGATATCCTCAATCCCGCCATCACGCCTTCCATTGAGGAAGCAGAGGCTGGGGGCTCAGAGGAGGACTCGTCCATCACCCGGGCTGAAGTCACTGAGGTGGTCAAGAAACTCCTCGGTGGCAAGGCACCGGGGGTGGATGATATCCGCCCTGAGTACCTCAAGTCTCTGGATGTTGTGGGGCTGTCTTGGCTGACACGCCTCTGCAACATCGCGTGGCGGTCGGGGACAGTACCTCTGGGATGGCAGACCGGGGTGGTGGTCCCTCTTTTTAAGAAGGGGGACCGGAGGGTGTGTTCCAACTACAGGGGGATCACACTTCTCAGCCTCCCCGGGAAAGTCTATGCCAGGGTACTGGAGAGGAGAATACGGCCGATAGTGGAACCTCGGATTCAGGAGGAACAGTGTGGTTTTCGTCCCGGTCGTGGAACACTGGACCAGCTCTATACCCTCTACAGGGTGCTGGAGGGTTCATGGGAGTTTGCCCAACCAGTCCACATGTGTTTTGTGGATTTGGAGAAGGCATTCGACAATGTCCCTCGCGGCATCCTGTGGAGGGTGCTCGGGGAGTATGGGTCCCTGTACGACCAAAGCAGGAGTTTGGTCCGCATTGCCGGCAGTAAGTCAGACTTGTTCCCGGTGCATGTTGGACTCCGGCAGGGCTGCCCTTTGTCGCCGGTTCTGTTCATAATTTTTATGGACAGAATTTCTAGGCGCAGCCAGGGGCCGGAGGGTGTCAGGTTTGGGGACCACGCGGTTTCGTCTCTGCTCTTTGCGGAGGACGTTGTCGTGTTGGCCCCTTCTAACCAGGACCTTCAGCATGCACTGGGACGGTTTGCAGCCGAGTGTGAAGCGGCTGGGATGAGGATCAGCACCTCCAAATCCGAGGCCATGGTCCTCAGTCGGAAAAGGGTGGTTTGCCCACTTCAGGTTGGTGGAGAGTTCCTGCCTCAAGTGGAGGAGTTCAAGTATCTAGGGGTCTTGTTCACGAGTGAGGGGAGGATGGAACGGGAGATTGACAGACGGTGCAGCTTCTGCAGTAATGCGGTCGATGTACCGGTCTGTTGTGGTGAAGAAAGAGCTAAGCCGTAAGGCGAAGCTCTCGATTTACCAGTCAATCTACGTTCCTACTCTCACCTATGGTCATGAGCTTTGGGTCATGACCGAAAGGACAAGATCCCGGATACAGGCGGCCGAAATGAGCTTTCTCCGCAGGGTGGCTGGGCGCTCCCTTAGGGATAGGGTGAGAAGCTCAGTCACTCAGGAGGAACTCGGAGTAGAGCCGCTGCTCCTCCACATCGAGAGGGGTCAGCTGAGGTGGCTCGGGCATCTGTTCCGGATGCCTCCTGAACGCCTTCCCGGGAAGATGTTTCGGGCATGTCCAACCGGGAGGAGGCCCCGGGGAAGACCAAGGACACGCTGGAGGGACTATGTCTTCCGGCTGGCCTGGGAACGCCTCGTGTACCCCCGGAAGAGCTAGAGGAAGTGTCTAGGGAGAGGGAAGTCTGGGCATCTCTGCTTAGACTGCTGCCTCCGCGACCCGGCCCTGGATAAAGCGGAAGAAGAAGAAGAAGAAAGAAGATGACTCTTTTCAAGTGAGTCATTGAATCATTCAGCTGATTTACTCATAATCATCAGTTAATTCAGGAACCAAACAAATTACTGTCTTTATACTCTGCTGCTTCTTGCTTTCAGTGACTTCACTAGTTTACTCACCGTGTGTATTGGGAGTAATAAAACACTGTTATTCGCATTTGGATCCTTCTGTTCTTTTCTGCTAGCGCACGCGACAGAACAATCTGACCAGATCATGGATCCAGCGAAGATGGCTGAACTACAGAAGTATCTGTCTGCTAACAATCAACGCATGGAGCGGCAGGAGGAGCAGATGGCCGCGAATGCACGGGCGGTGCAGGCTATCATGAAGCAGGTGTCCGAGCTCACGACTCAGATCCAACAGCTAACATCACCCACTGCGCCCAGCCCACTGTCCGTTCCCCCCAACCCAGTTGCCGGCATCAGTCAACACGAGCCCCGAATACCAACGCCAGAGAGATAAGCGAGTGAGCCAGAGTTATGCAGACCCTTCTCTGTTCTTCTCGCTACAGCCTGTTACGTTTTCTACCGAGAAAGCTAAGGTGGCGTTGGTAATCAACTTGCTATCGGGTCGGGCGGCTGTTTGGGGAACGGTGGTCTGTGAGAACAACCATGCTCTTCGTTCCATGCACTATCGGAGGAGATTCGTCGAGTGTTCGATAGAGTGGTGGCGGGTCGCGAGGCGGCTCGTAAACGCTCGGACTTGTGGCAAGGCAAGCACTCCGTCTCAGAATACATGATTCAGAATACATGATTCAGTTCCGGACGCTGGCTGCCAAGTGCAAATGGAACGAAGAGGCGCAGTGGGACAGATTCCTGCATGGGATGGCTGACCGTGTTCAGGGCGAGATCTACGTACTGGATCTTCCCAACGGTCTTAACGACCTTATGGATCTGGCACTGCACGTGGACTCGAGACTGGAGCTTCGCGACCAGCGCAGTCACATCAGAGAATCTTCTGAGACCCTCGAATTCAGCGTGAGAAACACGGTCAGCCCACCCAGCAATCCCGAGCCCATGCAGGTGAGTCGAGCTCGGCTTTCCGAGGAGGAGAGAGAGCGTCGTAGAGCTGAGGGACGTTGTCTCTATTGTGGCGCGGGGCATTTCCTCAATCACTGTCCATCAAAAGGTCAAGCCCGACAGTAGGAAGGAGGCTATTGTCGGGTGGGGGTTCATTGGGGAAATCCTCGTCTGCAACTCTCCTTTCGGGAAGAGTGCAATGGGCAGGCCGGTCACAGGAATGTCAAGCATTTGTGGACTCCGGAGCGGAGGGTAACTTTATGGATTTTTCTTTTGCCAAACACCTCCAGATCCCTTTTAACCCTCTCAGTAAACCCATCGCTGTTCACGCCCTCAACGGACAGACACTTCCCACCATCACACACATCACTGACTCTGTCACATTGACTGTTTCCGGTAACCACACTGAGACTATGCAATTCACCGACACACCCCTCATGCCCATCGTCCTCGGTCATCCCTGGCTGGTTAAGCATAACCTCAGGGTTGACTGGGACACAGCTCTGTTTCTGCCTGGAGTAATCAGTGTTACGCCTCTTGTCTTGTGTCTGCTCATCCGTCTGTCTAGTTCTGTGTTACAGGAGGAGATGGTGAATTTGTCTAACGTGCCCATGGAGTACCTCGACCTGAAGGAAGTGTTCAGTAAGTCCCGGGCTGCTTCTCTCTCTCCTCATCGTCCCTATGACTGTGCTATAGATATTATGCCAGGTACGTCTCCGCCTAAAGGCAAGTTATACTCACTTTCTCTTCCAGAAAGGGAGGCCATGGAGAAATGCATTTCTGATTCGCTAGCATCCAAGTTCATCTGCCCTTCTTCTTCTCCGGCGGGGGCAGGTTCTTTTTTGTGGGTAAGAAGGATGGGTACCTGCGACCTTGTATTGATTACCAAGGGTTGAACAACATCACGGTAAAGAATACCTATCCTTTGCCGTTGATGTCTTCAGCTTTCGAGAGGTTGCAGGGAGCATCGATATTCACAAAACTGGATTTACGTAATGCTTATCATTTGGTCCGCATAAGGGAGGGGAATGAATGGAAGACTGCGTTTAATACCCCCAGGGGGCACTTTGAATATTTGGTCATGCCCTTCGGGCTGTCTAATTCCACTGCAGTCTTCCAAGCACTAGTTAATGTCGTGCTGGGAGACATGGTAGATCAGTCAATTATGTCTACCTGGACGACATTCTGATATTTTCCTCGTCTCTCCAGGAATATGTTCAGCATGTCAGACTAGTGCTCCAGAGGTTGCTACCGAATGGACTTTTTGTCAAGGTGGAGAAATGCGCTTTCCATGCACAGTCTGTTCCATTCCTAGGGTATATCGTTTGGTCCGAGGGAATGCGCATGGATCCAGACAAGGTTAAGGCTGTGATAGATTGGCCAACTCCGGATTCCGTAAGTCCCTACAGAGGTTTCTGGGGTTTGCCAATTTTTATTGACGTTTCATTCATAATTTCAGCCAGCTAGCCGCACCTCTGACAGCGTTGACCTCCTCCAAGACTACGTTCAGGTGGTCTGGTGTAGCCGAGGCTACATTTTCCAAACTTAAGAGCCGCATCGTTTCGTCTCCCATTCTTGTTGGCCCTGATCCATCACGTCAGTTTGTGGTGGAGGTGGACGCGTCAGAGGTGGGGGTAGGAGCGGTTCTTTCCCAGCGTTCTTCCTCGGACGATAAGATTAATCCCTGCGCATTTTTTTATTATCGCCTTCCGCCAGCCGAACGTAATTACGACATTGGTAACAGGGAGTTGTTGGCAGTCAAGCTCGCATTGGAAGAATGGCGTCATTGGCTAGAAGGATCGGGTGTTCCTTTTATAGTTTGGACTGATCATAAGAATCTGGAATATATCAGATCTGCCAAAAGACTCAACTCTAGGCAACTCTTTCGGACGTTTTGATTTTTCCCTTTCGTATCGCCCGGGTTCTAAGAACATCAAACCCGATGCTTTGTCTCACGTTTTTGACCACTCCTAACGCCCATCTACTCCTGAGTGCATTTTTCCTGAGAGATTCATCATCTCGGCACTCACATGGGAGGTCGAATCGAAGGTCAAATTGGCCTTAGAAGGGGTAACGCCCCCGCCCGGTGGCCCACCGAGTCGATTATTCATGCCAGAGGGAGTTCAGTCCGACGTCATACGATGGGGTCATAGTTCCAATGTAGCTTGTCATCCAGGAGTTAATAGAACCAATTTTTTGGTTAAGCAACAGTTCTGGTGGCCTGCGATGGCTCGTGACATCCTGGAATTTGTGTTGGCATGTTCGGTTTGTGCCATGGGTAAGACTCCCAATCGCTACCCCCAGATGGGTTACTCCAACCGCTGTCTGTTCCTTCGCGACCCTGGTCCCACATCGCACTAGATTTTGTCACCGCCCTCCCGGTTGTGGACCGGTTCTCGAAAATGGTTCATTTATTCCCTTGCCCAAATTACCCTCTGCCAAGGAGACAGCGGTGGCTGTCATAGAACACGTCTTTCGTTTACATGGCCTTCCGATGGACGTGGTCTCCGACAGGGGGCCCCAATTCATATCCAAATTTTGGCGCGAGTTCTGTAAATTACTGGCGGCGACAGTTAGTCTGTCTTCAGGTTTCCATCCCCAGAGCAATGGTCAAACCGAACGAGCTAATCAGGATCTTGAGAGAGTGTTGCGATGTATAGCTGCTACGAACCCTTCCTCTTGGAGTCAACTAATTTCTTGGGTTGCGTACGCTCACAATTCGTTACCAGTGTCGGCCACGGGCCTCTCTCCGTTTAAATGTCGTTTAGGTTACCAGCCACCTATCTATCCTAGTCTGGAATCCGAAGTCGCGGTCCCCTCCGCCCACGCCTTCGTCCAGAGGTGTCGTCACACATGGAATAGAGCCTGTGAGACTCTACTCCATGTGGGTAGACGCACCAAGGCCCAAGCCGATCGCCACCAGTCAAAGCCTTCCATTTACGTCTGGGTTAAAGAGTGTGGCTTTCATCCAAGAACATTCCTCTGTGTTCCATAAGTAACAAACTGGCTCCTAAATTCATTGGCCCATTTCCTGTCACCAAGATCATTAGTCCGGTGACAGTCTGCCTCAAACTACCTCCAGCGTACGGGAGGATTCACCCCGCCTTTCATGTTTCCAAATTAAAACCCGTTTTTCATTCCCACATTAATCCGCCAGCCCCAGTCAACCCCCCACCCCCGTCCCCAGCCGTGTCTCGTAGATGGGGAACCTACTTATACGGTTAATCGTATTCTGGACTCTAGACGGAGGGAACACGGATTTCAGTACTTGGTGGACTGGGAGGGTTACGGTCCGGAGGAGAGAAGTTGGGTTCCTGCTAGGGACATATTGGATCATTCCCTTATCGATGATTACAATCGACAGGTAGGTCCCCCTGGTAGCGCCCAGAGGCGCTCCCAGGGGGAGGGGTACTGTCACGGTTCATGAATTCCTCATCTCATTCTGTCTGTGTTGTGTGGTGTTGTTGGAGAGGGGGTCACTGATTACCCATTACCTGATCACTCTCACCTGCTTCACCTCGTTACCTGGCCTATTTATACGTGTGTCTCACTCAGCCTTGTAGTCAGATCGTTGCAGTGTGTCCTGTGGGTTCCTGTCCTTCTTGTGTGTCCTTGTGGGATTTCTTCGCTCCGGTTCCTGGATCCCGATGACCGTGTCTGCCCTTGCCTCCTGCTTCACGGATTGTGCATCCTGGAATCTGCCGTCTTGCCTTCGGTGACTCTGCTGCTTCTTGCCTTCAGTGACTCTGCTGCTTCTTGCTTTCAGTGACTTCACTGGTTTACTCACCGTGTGTATTGGGAGTAATAAAACACTGTTATTCGCATTTGGATCCTTCTTTTCTGCTAGCGCATGCGACAGACAAAACTTATCTGAAGATGTTTGGGCCAGTATATCTTTATTCCTTTTCAGATTGATTGACGAATCAGACAAATTAGAATACAGTTTATAAATATCTCAAGTATTCTTCAATGTTCTTAATTTTCTTCATGATTAATTTGAATTAATAATCATTTTGATTACTTTGTTTTAAAAGCAAACTATAAAAACACTTTATAGTGTTTCACTTCAAAACCAAACCCCACTTAGCCTAAGGCATTTCCACACTTTTGGAGGACACTGTATGTAGTCATTAAATAAAAGGCCTTCCACTCAAATGTCCACTCACAAGTAAGAGGCATTTGAGAAGAAACCAATGAGGCTCTCCTCATCACATGTAGTCGGATCACAAAAGACAGATCTTGAAGTTCTTCTTGGATGTACCAGAGAAAGTACAGAAAAAGTGCAGATAAAGCAGAAAGCAGAAGAAATAACGTGTTACTTACAGCCTTGAGGGAAAACTGACAGACAGAGACACAGTCAATCTCAATAATCAATGGAAAACAACTAGCATAATACTGTCTCATTTCTCAGCTTAGAGTATAACTGCCCTTCTTTCCAATTACCATGGCTGGCTTTGCCCAGAAGGCCGAATCCTTTGGACATACATATTTACCTCAGAATAATCAGCTTTGTTATTTCTCTAGCCAGCACCCTGGGATACCCAGATCAGTTTTAGATTTTGATTTTTCCTCTTTCGTCCCCAGAAGGGTGAGCTAAATGGATGCTAGGTGCTGATTGAGCTGATGGGAGTGATTAAAGTGTGAATCTGTGCGGAGTCAGCAGGAACACATACCAGCTTTTCCATGCTGATGAGGAATGCAGTGGTACACACACTTGGTGTCTATGCAAGTGTGGCGGGGCGGTCAAAAGGGCAAGAGTTGTACACTAATGTACACTAATTTTGTACACTAATTTTGTGAGTTGTACACTAATGTACAACTACAACAAAATAGAGCAGACTACGCCACCCCGTTTCTGTGAACAGGGAAATTTATACCCCAAAATAGGGCACACAGGTTCGTAACCACTGAAACAAGAGACGTGGATATAAATACAAAATGACTTTATTTCACAATGATAATAATTATTTAAAATGTAGTGAAGTGTTGATCAGACCAGAAAAAAAAAGAAAATTAACACAAGAAAACTTTCAGGCTGAGGCTTACCAGTAGGGCGGCTAGCTGAACAGTGAGTATCCTAAGACACACCACTCACCCCAAAACACTCCACACAACCACTCACACTCTAAGTGAGGAAAACGCAGTTGTCAATGGCAAAGACACGCTGTGAGAGAAAGACCACCACCAAAGGGCAAAGACAGCTAGCGTCCCTCACTGGGGGCCTTCAGCTCCTGAAATAAAACAGAAGAAAAATAAATGTAAATACACCATTATGCTGACACACATTCAATTCACAACTTGCATTGGAATAAGTTCAAACCATGAAGGACAACAATGAACAATTTACTGGCCACAGAGGTCAGCCAGGGATGTATAGATGCTCAAACAGGTTCACATAAAAAGGCTTATGGACCTGGACATAGCATGGAGCAGCAATGTGAAGAAAACAACAAAAGGAAAAATTAAACAGAATCAACAAATAATCAGGTTTCAAATTAAATCACATGAAATACACCAGAATGGAACACAAAGGAACACGCTGCTGGTGGCAATATAACAACAGGTGGGGCTAAACGTGCACCGTTAATGGCACATCTCACATTAAGTGACGGCTCAGACTAGCCACCCTTCACCTAGGCCACCAGCATGAGCGTAAAGCAAAAACAAAACATGAACATCATTAATCAAATTCGAAAATGGTCACTATCGTAAAAAAATAGCAGCAGAACAAACAGTGCAGTCTTAACGTTGTCAAAGCATTTGCCATGCAGTCCATAGCAACAAAGTGCTCACGAGCAGTTGCCCCACCAGAAGCAGATCGCTAAACTCACGGTTTCAGTTACTCAGTTTTAGCTGTAATCGACGAACTGCAAACATGCAGGTGTTCCATCAGAGCACACACACATGAACTGAGGTAAAAGACAACCTGTACCCAACAGCAAAGTCGCACCAATCCTGACCATAACCTGGCTATGACAAATATACACACTTAAATAGTGCAGAACCACTAGCAGCAACGTTAGCCAAACAGCTAAATACATACCTCCCGCAGAGCTGTGCGCCCGCACACGACAAAGATGGAATGATGCGCACCCCAATGACAAGCTCCACCTTAAAGGGTTAGTTCACCCAAAAATGAAAATTCTGTCATTAATTACTCACCCTTATGTCGTTCGAGACCCGTAAGACCTCCGTTCATATTCGGAACACAAATGAAGATATTTTTGTTGAAAGCTGATGGCTGAGAAAGGCTTCAGTTAGGCCTCCATTGGCATTCAGTACACTTATACTCCCAAGACCGATAAAAGGCACATAAAATTTCATTACAAAGTCCATCTCACCACAGTGACTCTACAATAATCTTACGATGCGACGACAATAGTTTTTGTGCGCAAAAAAAAATCAAAATAACACCTTTATCCAGCTTGTTATTGCCTTCCGCGTGTGCCTCCACGACGCATGCGCGAGAATATGACGTAGCGCCGGGGCTCGGGATTCCATGAAATGCACACTCTAACCCCATTTTGAGCACTACGCCGAGACCTAAAGCACGATCAATGTAGAATCCAACAGCTGAGATACGCGCGTCTTCCTCTGATTGTAAACAAATCACTTCTGGGTCATCTGTCCGAACGCCGGATCTGCGTCATATTCTCGCGCATGCGTCGTGGAGGCACACACGGAAGGCAGTAACAAGTTGGAAAAAGGTGTTATTTTGATTTTTTTTGCGCACAAAAACTATTGTCGTCGCATCGTAAGATTATTGTAGAGTCACTGTGGTGAGATGGACTTTGTAACGATGTTTTGAGTGTCTTTTATCCGTCTTGGGAGTATAAGTGTACTGAATGCCAATGGAGGCCTTTCTCAGCCATCAGCTTTCAACAAAAATATCTTCATTTGTGTTCCGAATATGAACGGAGGTCTTACGGGTCTCGAACGACGTGAGGGTGAGTAATTAATGACAGAATTTTCATTTTTGGGTGAACTAACCCTTTAAATATGCCAGAAATGGCAACCAATAGGCTGTCGCACCCGCCATTCAGGGGAAAATTACACTTAATAGGGTGGGACCTAGACCGCCCTGCTACACAAGTTTACAGCATTCTGACCATCACTATGAATGCTCATCAACAAAGTTAAAATTCTCATTAAACTCATAAAAATAAAAAAAAATCCGTCAACCTTGGTATGATTGGTTGTACAAGAATGTGCTTTATTATTCCAAGCTTGTCTAGAGTCTTGCCAATAAACTCTTTTAATGGCAGTTTTGAACTGTGACCAGCACAGTCTTGATTTCACAGATCTGTCAACCTGCATTACTGCATTTCTAATAATTCTCTTGCTTGGCTGGGCTGAGACGACAGCTCGCCACAGCCAGCATCAATTACTGTGAGAAAGAAGGACCTGGAGCCGAGCCAGACCAGATCAGACTCCAGCACCCCTCACATACATGGAGAGAGACACACCTGGCCAGCCAAGCTCAATTCCACATGCAGACAAAGCAATAGCCACTGCACCGTAAAATAATCTTATTAGCCGAGTTTACTCACACGGTTTAAAGGAAATGATTGCTTCGACTCATGTGGGCCTTTTTAATTGATTTATTTGTGCATCTTTGCCAAGCATAAGATAGACAGTGAAACCATGACACAATTCTGAATGGAATCCAAGATGCAGACTTATCTTCATTTGATAAACATATTGGAGAGCTCTTGAGAATCTTCGATCATTGATTAAAAAAGGGCAGTACTGCCATGCACACTTAAATTGTTCTTTGGGTTTGTCAGTCTCTTTCAGTTATTAGAATATTTGTCCTAACACATATGATTCGGTTTGATTACAACTATGCGTTGCATTTGTGCCGATGCGATCACAGGATGGATTTACTGCAAGTCACTTTGTGTTTGACTTTGTCTTTTTCTGTTGTGTCAAGGCGGCTACATTTCCCGGGTCTAACGCTCATTCATCAATGTGTCAGCCACATGCCGGATGTCAGTTTCTTTAGTAGCATGCTCATAATGATCTAACGGGTGTCCCACTCCAGGCTGACAGCTGATCAGTGCATCCACATGGTAGATTTGCTCTGAGGTGATTGTGTTCCATTGATTTGCTCTCATCATCCGATTGTAGTTGTACCTCTCTATTAGTGTTACTGGATCTTAGAGCTGCATTTGATACTATCGACCACACATTTCTTTTGAATAGACTCAAAAATTATGTTGGCATTAGTGAAATTGAATTAGCATGGTTTAAATCATACTTATCTGCCCGTAATCAGTTTGTAGCTGTATATGAAGAGTTGACAAACCGATCACAAGTTCAGTATGGAGTACCGCAAGGCTCAGTACTAAGACTGTTGCTTTTCACCCTGTACATGCTACCCTTGTGAGATATCATTAGGAAGCATGGGCTTAGTTTTCACTGTTATGCTGATGATACTCAGCTCTATGTTTCTTTGCACCCCAACAAAACTTATCAATTCACAAGATTAATGGAATGCAGAGCTGATATACAAAAAAATTGGATGACTAGTAATTTCTACTACTTAATTCTGAAAAAACTGTTTCTAATAATTGGACAAAAAAATAAAAACTGCATGCACTTGATGGCTGCTCTGTCAAGTCTTAATCATCAGTTAGGAACCTAGGAACCCATCTTTTAAAATATATCTAAATTGCGACATATGCTCTCAATGCAAAATGCTTAACAGTTAATTCATGCGTTCATGACCTCAAGGATAGATTATTGTAATGCCCTAGTACGTGGTTGCCCTGCACGCTTAATAAACAAACTCCATCTGGCCAAAAACGCAGCAGCAAGAGTTCTTACTAGAACCAGGAAGTATGACCATATTAGCCTGGTTCTGTCAAAAACACTGGCTCCCTATTAAATGTTGTATCAATTTTAAAATCTTGCTTATTACAAAAGCACTAAATGATTTAGCTCCCCAGTACTTAAGCGAGCTCTTAACGGATTATACTCCATCACATCTATTGTGGTCTCAAAATTCACGCAAATACCTAGAATATCAAAATAAATAGCTGGTGGTAGATAGACCTTTTCCTATTTAGCACCTAAACTCTGGAACAGTCTTCCTAGCATTGATCGGGAAGCAGACACACTCAGGCAATTTAAATCTAAACTAAAAACACATCTCTTTACAATGGCATACACATAGAACATTATCAATTTATATTATTCACATCAGTTAAATGATTGTTAGGCTGCATTAACTAGGTCAGCCAGAACCGGGAACACTTCCCATAACTCCCGATGTACTCGTTTACCTCATAAGAAGAATGGCATCTACGGTAATATTAGTCTCTCTGTTTATCCCGAGGTTTACTGTAGTCAGCCGGATCCGGGCTGTAAGGTGGTGCCGATCAGTCTGGGCCGAGAGATGCCATTCAGTCTGAACAGAGAAACCGTGATTTCCCGGAAACAAAGGACTTTCCCAAAGATTACCATTTGAACACTTCCCCGCATACACAACAGCCCCACCCGAGACACATCACACTGAGACACACACACCAAATATTCACACCCTGCACAGCACCCTCTGTATAACTCACTCTCACCCACACTGAAAACTCATTCAAAATCTATGCAACATTAAATGTGTACAATGTGTAACTATGCATGTTTAGTATCATTTGAAACGTATCGGTGCGTCTGGTAAAATGGTCTCATTCTCCTAATCATAATACAAACCTCCAAGAAGTTATATAAGTTGATAAAAATACTATATCTCACCAAAAGGTGACCTCCCACAGATCATCTACTCAAGTGCCTCTTGTATGTAAATAAGTGCCCTCCTTTACAGATGTCTAGAACCCATTCAAACACAAATCCTGATTGCCTATTTGTGACCCCCCTGAATGAGGGACCAAAATCTAATTATAATCTAAAACACCACCATCTGTGGACTTATTGAATTATCTGGGTATTTAAGGGAAGGTGATGCAAGAATCGGGGAATCTGTATTGAGATTTCCCACACTGCTTGTGTGTAGTTTTTCACGACCAGGTAAAGATTTCTAGAATCCTTGATTCTTGAATTATTGTTTTTGTATATCATTGATTGATGCTTTTTACTCTTTGACTTGAATTTTGATTGATGTCGTTAATAAATCGTTATGTTTAAACTTACTGCAACGCATTTTGTTTATTAACTCAGTATATCATGTTGTAACCATAACAGTACGGATATATGCTAAGACACGGTTTTGGTGAAGCTTAAAGAGCACACCAGACTGATGTCCTAAAGCTCCGACTAACACATTGGCACGAGGTACGTATACTTGGACTGTAGAGGTTGATAGGCTAAACAAGTCTTTTCGTTTAGAACAATAATAAATTGTTAGACCAATCTAAATAGGGCAACCTCAAATTCCTAATTATTGTAATATTGTTCTAATTAACGTATACGTGGGAAACCACGGCATGATTACAGAAAGTTATCATTAGAGTTACCAAGTTGGTCGCTTGATTCTGTGATAATGGTCATGGCCTCTGATTAGAAGCAGTTTTGCATTAATTAAGTGAATTCAGATCTAAGGGAACTGAATAAAAATATTCTGGAATGATCAACGTATTGCACGGGCGTCCAGAATATCAGTGTGTCACCTCTGCCTCGATGACCAAGACTGACGAGTCTGTAACAGAGATCGTAAACCCGGCCGGTGCGAAACTTTAAACCGTTACTGGAATCTTGAATACTGAGTATAACATAAGATAAACGATTTAAATTGAAAGACAAAATATAAATCTAAAGTTAATGGTTCACAAAATCATTTAACACCTTTTCATTTAATGGAGTCAGATGAAACAACAAGGTAAATACATATAAAGAAATGTGTTTAAATTAAACTGTTTTATTGTGTAAAAGGAAAGACAGTGATACGCAGAAACACCTTCTCCCTGCTATTGGACGCCGAGAATTGGACCAGTGGGCGGGGTTTTACAGGGCCATATCCAGATCATATGGTGGACCTGTGCTTGGCACGGCCACAACACATCACTGAAGTGTCTGCAGAGATTGTGCCTACTAGACTCTGCCCTGTGAAGGCCTCATCGACACGACAACCAGTGGCACTGATCCTCAACCAACCCGTCTCCGGCGTGATGACTCTGATCTTCAACCATATGGAACTGGACAAATATTCTGAATGTTCCAATCCAATCTGACTTTATACACTGTTCGTTCGTTGGCCAGAGGAGAACTGGCCCCCCTACTGAGCCTGGTTTCTCCTGTTACCTGATGGAGTTTTTTTTTCATTGCCACTGTCGCCTTTGGCTTTTGGCTTGCTTAGTTGGGGACACTAAATATTCAACTGATCTGCCTGCATTGACATCATTGTATGAGAATTAAACTGAGCTGGATGATGACATCACTGTTTTCTCCAGAGCGGCTGTACAGCTGAAACAAATTTTGTTGCATTATTTTCCTGTTATCACTGTAAAGCTGCTTTGAAACAATCTATATTGCAAAAAGCGCTATATAAATAAAGGTGACTTGACTTGAACTTAGACTTGTCTTTATAATAGGTGATTTATTGAATCATTCACCTAAAAAATTTTTTTTTAAATTTAGGAACAAATATACTATTGTGTGCTGCTTAGAAACACACTTTTGATTCTGCTGTGGCTTCATTTGGAACTATTTTAATTCACAGAGAATAAAAAGACAAAGTAGTTGGCAATATTTTGCAGTTCAGGGAGCCATGGCAGCTCAGGTAGTTCAGGGAGCCATGGCTGCTCAGGTAGTTCAGGGACCCAAGGCAGCGCTAACGCGGCCCAGGAGGCCAGGGCAGCGCAGACCATTCAGGAATATATAATAATTATAACCATATATCACCATTTTCTGGATAACAGTCCTGATGGTCTGCTTTATCAGAGAGCCTGCTGGAGTTTGGCTGAATTCTCTGGCAAAAAGGATGAGAGGTGTGGCTTGAGGCATGATTGGTGCGTTAGTAAGTGATTGTGATGTGTGTGAGAAGAGTAAGTTGAGATGAGAACTTATGGACTCTTGTCTGGGAGATGTTCCTGGACACTGGATGGGGACAGGACACGTCACGGTACTCTGGACGTGGACAGGAGACACCATGGGACTCTGAACGTGGACAGGAGATGTCACGGGACTCTAGACGTGGACAGGAGACGTCACGGGACTCTGGACTTGGACGTGAAGTGCAGAAGTGACAGGTGACCATGTGACTAACAATTGGAGGTCTCTATTGGAATATTTACTGTACACTATATTCAAATCAATTTAAACTAATAATCTAATATGTATGAAAATCTAATATACTATATTTGCAGCCTAAATATGTTTTGTGTTAGGTCAGTTATTTGTGTCAGCAGGGTGCAGTAGGCACAATCTTAATTTTGTATTTCAGTTACCCAGGGAAAATTGACCATAAAACTTTGACATTTGCAGTATTAATTAATTTACAGACATATATCCTAAAAACTAATCCCGTCCAATTGATATGCTGCACTCCGGGTCAATTTAGGTCAATGTATCGCCTGCATCCGAAATTGCATACTTCCCTACTATATAGTAGGCATAAAACAGTATGTGACAAAATGTCCAAATTCACAGTACTCATAAAAGAGTAGGCAAAATGTACCCAGCTGACCTCTTTCAGCGAGATTCTGATGTCTACGATGGAAACTTTACTATCCCATGAGTCCATGGGCGAAGATTTGTGAATGGCAGTGAAGCGACGTTACTGACACTAGTAGGACACATGATAATAACAACATGGCAAATGTAGTACGTCCAGATTACTTTCATACTACACACACTCATACCTTTTTAGCAGTCGTGATTCAAAATAAGTACCTAATCGAGAGTATGCGATTTAGGACGCAGCCATGGTCTGTCAGTCTGTGATGTCCTTTGCTAGTTAGGGCATCACAATATGGCCGCTCAAACTGTGTTTCTGTGTGAACGGACCTAACACTACTAAAAATAAAGCTGGTGATGATGAATGACCACAATCTGTATGATGAATGGGAGAAAATATATAGGACATATGGGCGACTTGTTGGCGACTAGCAACATTCTGAAGAGTAATCAAGCATAATATTTATTTTATTAGAGACTGACATTGTTCTTTGCAGTGTTCTGGTCTAATATATCACCATTTTCTGGATAACAGTCTTGATGGTGTGCTTTATCAGAGAGCCTGCTGGAGTTTGGCTGAATGCTCTGGCAAAAAGGATGAGAGAGGTTGCTTGAGGTGTGATTGGTGTGTGTGTGTGTGTGTGTGTGTGTGTGTGTGTGTGTGTGTGTGTGTGTGTGTGTGTGTGTGTGTGTGTGTGTGTGTGTGTGTGTGTGTGTGTGTGTGTGTGTGTGTGTGTGTGTGTATGTGTGTGTGTGTGTGTGTGTGTGTGTGTGTGTGTGTGTGTGTGTGTGTAAGCTGAGATGAGATCTTATCTAGTGGAGTCGATCCTGAGTGGGAATTCAATGAGGAGAAGGAGAGAGAGTGCTCCTAAAACCGAAGGGCTTGCCCTTTTTTTGTTGAATAGCCAGAATTAGATAATTGGGGGATTGCTTAATAGAATTAATAATTATATTAAGCAAAGATACACTTAATTTATAATTTTCTGTCAAAAGTATATAATAGTATACTGTAATAGTATTGGACAAAAATCTATTCAGTGTAACAATATTTGAGTCATCAATAATTTTGGTTTGTTATACGGAGACAAAAAAAGCCATTTTATTCAATATTTATGAGGAGACTACATACACATGTATGTATGTATGACACAGAACTAACACACAGACTAAAAGATTCACAGTCTTTCCAAACCTGTATGATTTTCTTTCTTCTGCAGAACAAAGGGATATAATTTAATGAATATATGATTGGGTGAATTTAATACAATGGCAGTACATTGTGACTCACTTTAACACTTAATAAAATACTTGTGTCATCAAAAAGGAAATTGCAGGACAGCGCACAGGAGAGCAATAGCAGCCTCCATTTTACTGTATAATTCTTAAATATCAGGTTGTTTCTAAGTAAAACCAGTCAGCGCACTAAGAAAATAATCAGTGAGCCATGTACTTTTGTGCTGACACTGTTGGGTACTTTATTAAGCGTTAAAATTAGTAACTATATGTACTGCCATTCTACCAAGTTCCCTTTAAACATAATAGGTTGCAAGTTTGGATCGCAACCAATTCAAACTTTCTTTTATTATACACACAGCTTCTCTGAGTGAAGTTGTCACTGAGGCACCAACTGACTTTTTTCGGGATTTTCGAGAGGAGAGCGGAGCTTTAGTTTTAATTTCAACATTTTCCATAACTGTTTATTTCCCACCAACGTAATAAATTGTTCTGCATCTGTAAGAGTGTGGGCGGGCTTTTGACATCGCGCCTCTACTTCCTGCTCTCTACCACGCAGATTCTGGTCCCGAGATCTCTACTGCGCAAACTCGGTCCCAAATCTGAGTAAGATGTCAGCGCCATATTCTGACCGCCGGAGGCTTCAGTTACTTCAGGGGGAGCCAATGAAGTCGTGTCGTCCATATTTTTTTTACGGCCTATTGTTTGGACTTGGCCCCTTAGTTCCAGTGAAAGGAACTCTTAATGCTTCACCATACCAAGACATTTTGGAATTTCATGCTCCCAACTTTGAATGTTCAAAAATTCCCATAAACACACTCCTAAACCTTCTGGGAAACCTTCCCAGAAGAGTTGAAGCTGTTATAGTGGCAAAGGGTGGGCCAACTCTATGGATTAAGAATGGGTTGTTGTTAAAGGCAGGCATCCCAAAACCTTTGGAAATATACTGTATACAATTGAAAAATGCATCTATTTGTCAGTGTAACACCTACATGTACACTCACCTAAAGGATTATTAGGAACACCTGTTCAATTTCTCATTAATGCAATTATCTAATCAACCAATCACATGGCAGTTGCTTCAATGCATTTAGGGGTGCGGTCCTGGTCAAGACAATCTCCTAAACTCCAAACTGAATGTCAGAATGGAAGAGAAAGGTGATTTAAGCAAATTTGAGCATGGCATGGTTGTTGGTGCCAGACGGGCCGGTGTGAGTATTTCACAATCTGCTCAGTTACTGGGATTTTCACGCACAACCATTTCTAGGGTTTACAAAGAATGGTGTGAAAAGGGAAAAACATCCAGTATGCGGCAGTCCTGTGGGGGAAAATGCCTTGTTGAGGCTAGAAGTCAGAGGAGAATGGGCCGACTGATTCAAGCTGATAGAATAGCAACTTTGACTGAAATAACCACTCGTTACAACCGAGGTATGCAGCAAAGCATTTGTGAAGCCACAACACGCACAACCTTGAGGCGGATGGGCTACAACAGCAGAAGACCCCACCGGGTACCACTCATCTCCACTACAAATAGGAAAAAGAGGCTACAATTTGCACTAGCTAACCAAAATTGGACAGTTGAAGACTGGAAAAATGTTGCCTGGTCTGATGAGTCTCGATTTCTGTTGAGACATTCAGATGGTAGAGTCAGAATTTGGTGTAAACAGAATGAGAACATGGATCCATCATGCCTTGTTACCACTGTGCAGGCTGCTGGTGGTGGTGTAATGGTGTGGGGGATGTTTTCTTGGCACACTTTAGGCCCCTAAGGGCCAATTGGGCATCGTTTAAATGCCATGGCCTACCTGAGCATTGTTTCTGACCATGTCCATCCCTTTATGACCACCATGTACCCATCCTCTGATGGCTACTTCCAGCAGGATAATGCACCATGTCATAAAGCTCGAATCATTTCAAATTGGTTTCTTGAACATGACAATGAGTTCACTGTACTAAACTGGCCCCCACAGTCACCAGATCTCAACCCAATAGAGCATCTTTGGGATGTGGTGGAACGGGAGCTTCGTGCCCTGGATGTGCATCCCACAAATCTCCATCAACTGCAAGATGCTATCCTATCAATATGGGCCAACATTTCTAAAGAATGCTTTCAGCACCTTATTGAATCAATGCCACGTAGAATTAAGGCATTTCTGAAGGCGTAAGGGGGTCAAACACAGTATTAGTATGGTGTTCCTAATAATCCTTTAGGTGAGTGTATTTCAGGAACAGTAGCAGATTTTGTTGACTTACTGAGACTGAGAAATGGAGTTTGTCTGTGACAGCTATGTCCATTGCCACCTTTGACCAGGTCTGCCAATAACTAGGGTTTATTTAGTGCCTGGTAAGGAGAGGATTCAGAGTGAAATAACTTCAGATAGCTTACTGCAGCTGCGGTTCTCAGTAAACATGAAGAAAGATCACATAATCACTGATTTTAAAAGTGCTGACAGCAGAGTAAACAGATTTTTAGTGGGGCTGAGAAGAAAGATGGCAGTTGAAGTCCTAAATATGCCCTAGCACTGACTATGAGCGAAAGAGAAAGAGACATTTAGACAAGAAAAGTATCTTGAAAAATACAGCTTCTGTGGTGCTGGAGCCAGTGCCCAATATGGAAAAATCTTGTATCTGTGTCCAAGTTCTTTTTACAAACAGACCCCAAAAATGCTCTTGAACAAGGAAACCTGTGATGCTGGTGAGAAAAAAATAAAAATAAATAAAAATAAAAATAACATTGTCCAGTATGTATTTACATGAGGCATCAAAAGTACCACAAAGCAATTGAAGATAAGGATGTGAAGACTTCCAGCAGACATCCTTATCTTCCAGGTCCTGCATGATGAGCCACCAGCCATTTCCAATAGGCTTTCACTTGTTTTTGTTTGAAACTAATGTGACACATCAGCTTGTGTACATCCAGGAAAGCAGAGAGGGAACAATCAAAGGAGGGCAAAGGTACAATCAAAGCACACAGGCTACAAAAACCACATCTGAGTTCTTAAGAAGACGTGCTCGCTTTTGAGTCCATTTACTCTTTCAACTGATCCACACTGCAGAACCTGTGAAGCAAGAGAAACAGCAAAAATCTAGAAGAAATCTCAACTTTAGCTCATTTGCCAACAACATGGTTCAGGTGAGCGCAGCAGCAGCGATGATCCGTGAGGAGCACTGCAGATTTTTTTTCTCAACCTTTAGTCAAAGTGAATACCAGAGAGCGGGTTAATATGCTGTGACCCCCTGTGCGCACATGACACAGAACCGGTATGAGCTCACTGCAGACATTTATTCCATTAAAGCCAACTTTTCACCTCATTTCCTTCTAAGACATTTCCAGAGAGTGAGGCTGAGAAAGGAACAAAGGGTAGGGGAACAGGACATAGAGGGAGGGGTGAAGGTCTGAATTGAAATGTAAGGCCTAATGTTGCCTTGCAGAGTGAATTGATCAGTTTTCCCACACCATCATATGACCCCGAGACTGTGAAATGAGGGTTTGTATGCACTAGAAAACCAAAATGTTAACCAATTCCTAAAATATGACTAAAGGGGCTGTCAAATTACAATTTAAGCTTTAATACATTTAATTATATGCCAAATATTAATCAAATTAATCAGAAGTTATCAATATTTGAAACCCAAATAAAGTCAATTTAAATACATTACACTATGAATTACAAAAAACCATGGCCGCCCATGACCCTGTCACCGGTTCACCACTGTTCCTTCCTCTGACCACTTTTGATATATACTGACCACTGCAGACTTGGAACACCCCACAAGAGCTGCAGTTTTGGAGATGCTCTGACCCAGTCGTATAGCCATCACAATTTGTCTCACAATTTGTCCAACTCGCTCAAATCCTTACGCTTGCCCATTCTTCCTGCTTCTAACACATCAACTTTGAGGACAAAATGTTCACTTTCTGCCTCATATATCCGACCCACTAACAGGTGACGTGATGAAGAGATAATCAGTGTTATTCACTTCACCTGTCAGAGATCATAATCTATGCCTGATCGGTGTACACTCACCTAAAGGATTATTAGGAACACCTGTTCAATTTCTCATTAATGCAATTATCTAATCAACCAATCACATGGCAGTTGCTTCAATGCATTTAGGGGTGTGGTCCTGGTCAAGACAATTTCCTGAACTCCAAACTGAATGTCAGAATGGGAAAGAAAGGTGATTTAAGCAATTTTGAGCGTGGCATGGTTGTTGGTGCCAGACGGGCCGGTCTGAGTATTTCACAATCTGCTCATTTTCTGGGATTTTCACGCACAACCATTTCTAGGGTTTACAAAGAAGGGTGTGAAAAGGGAAAAACATCCAGTATGCGGCAGTCCTGTGGGCGAAAATGCCTTGTTGATGCTAGAGGTCAGAGGAGAATGGGCCGACTGATTCAAGCTGATAGAAGAGCAACTTTGACTGAAATAACCACTTGTTACAACCGAAGTATGCAGCAAAGCATTTGTGAAGCCACAACACGCACAACCTTGAGGCGGATGGGCTACAACAGCAGAAGACCCCACCGGGTACCACTCATCTCCACTACAAATAGGAAAAAGAGGCTACAATTTGCACAAGCTCACCAAAATTGGACAGTTGAAGACTGGAAAAATGTTGCCTGGTCTGATGAGTCTCGATTTCTGTTGAGACATTCAGATGGTAGAGTCAGAATTTGGTGTAATCAGAATGAGAACATGGACCTATCATGCCTTGTGGTGTAATGGTGTGGGGGATGTTTTCTTGGCACACTTTAGGCCCCTTAGTGCCAATTGGGCATCGTTTAAATGCCACGGCCTACCTGAGCATTGTTTCTGACCATGTCCATCCCTTTATGACCACCATGTACCCATCCTCTGATGGCTACTTCCAGCAGGATAATGCACCATGTCACAAAGCTCGAATCATTTCAAATTGGTTTCTTGAACATGACAATGAGTTCACTGTACTAAAATGGCCCCCACAGTCACCAGATCTCAACACAATAGAGCATCTTTGGGATGTGGTGGAACGGGAGCTTCGTGCCCTGGATGTGCATCCCACGAATCTCCATCAACTGCAAGATGCTATCCTATCAATATGGGCCAACATTTCTAAAGAATGCTTTCAGCACCTTGTTGAATCAATGCCACGTAGAATTAAGGCAGTTCTGAAGGCGAAAGGGGGTCAAACACAGTATTAGTATGGTGTTCCTAATAATCCTTTAGGTGAGTGTATATACTCCATTGAATTGGAAATTTTAATAAATATTATGGAATTTTATTTTGCATAAATCAAGTCATAAATTATTATATAGCTCTAATTTAATGTAAATTAAAGTGGTTTATAGACTTCAATACTTGCTGTACATTAAGATTGCTTCCATTCTTTCCTTCATATAACGAACACCAAACAAGATTATTTTAAGCACTATTCACTCCATATATGCATGGATAAAAGCATTCAGACAGTCACACTTGCATGTATCCATGCAGAGTGAAAGTCTCTGGACTCTTAAAAGTTTATTTTGAGTGGCTGTGCAGTTAGTTCTTTAATTAGCACTCGAAACTTAAAACCATTTAAAATCCATTTATTGCTCAAAACCGCAAGTCTGTCACACTTAAAGAGCCAACAGCACTTAGAGGAGTGTTACTGTGACAACTCATCTCCAGACAAGGGGCCATTGCTAAACAGATTAGATTCAATTTGATCCAGTCTACTGAGGAAATATTTACATCAGCACAGCAGACACATTTTTGTTTGTTACCTAATTTCACCATAATTATTACATTGTGAAAATCTAACCTGAACTTGTCCGCCATTTTAGTCATGTTAAAATGGGATCATAATATTTCTCTAAACCTATTTAAAGGTCCCGTTTTTCCTGTGTTTTTGAAGCTTTGATTGTGTTTACAGTGTGCAATATAACGTGTTCATGTTTCGCGTGTAAAAAAAACACAGTATTTTTCACACAATTTACTTATCTGTATACCGCTGTTTTCACTGTCCTAAAAACGGCTTGATGATTTCCTTATTCTATGAAGTCCCACCTTCAGAAATACGTAACAAGTTCTGATTGTGCCATTGGTTCCCGTGTTGTGATTCGACAGCACGTTGCCCGGAAAGGTCACGCCTCTTACCATAACGGGGAGATGCATGCGCTCAAAGTACAGCGTCCCTGGGAAGGCCAAACAAAGGTGATTTGACTCCAGGATGAAAATCGTCTCGACGACATGGCGACAAACACACTCTACAAACGCAACACTTCCTCTTCTCCACGTGGGAAAGCAACAAGACCACGCCCCCTTTTTGCGTATTCTTGTGGGCGGAGGTTAGTCAACAAACTGTTCTACTGATGTCATTAAAGCAGGATGTACAGGGATGTAGTCCAAACCGGCTTTTCGCTGTAGGCTTTGAAAGGGAACTTCTGTTGAATAAAAAATCTTGCTTGGCATTGAACTTTGAGCTTTATAATTTTACAGGTATTATTTATGCTCTAACAGCAACATTACACACTAACTGAAGTTTGAAAAATGGGATCACGAAGAACAGGACCTTTAAAAGATGAAAGACAACAAAGTGTACACATCATGTTGAAATATTTCTGATTAATGAAATTAAGTAAAACATTAAAATCAAACTAAAGTTCAAACTTCTCTTGCTGGTTCATTATTGTCACTGTCATGCCTGCAAAGAGTTTGCCAAGAGAAGGCTGGGTAATAAAGCAATTGAAGCGGAATATCTTCAGTTCCGCTGTTGCTATGCCAACATCAGCCTATCGAAACAGTGATGTGACTTCCACTGGAAGTAGATTGGGGTTATTGCTGGCTACATCTGTCGTTATGAGAACACGGGATTGGGAACAATGACACAATGTGAAATCTAGGAGGGAATATTTTAATTCCAGAATATGATTGATGGCTTTCATGAAAATATAATCTTGTCTTGAGCAGTTGAGACTCTTGGCCCTCTTTGAATGCAACTGTGTGTGTGTGTGTGTGTGTGTGTGTGTGTGTGTGTGTGTGTGTGTGTGTGTGTGTGTGTGTGTGTGTGTGTGTGTGTGTGTGTGTGTGTGTGTGTGTGTGTGTGTGTGTGTGTGTGTGTGTGTGTGTGTGTATGTGTGTGTGTGTGTGTGTGTGTGTGTGTGTGTGTGTGTGTGTGTGTGTGTAATAGAGGAGCTTTAATTGGATGACGTGAATGTGAGAAGGAAAATAGTACTGTTGCCAACAGAGGATGAAAGTCACAGACTGTGACATGAAAGGCTAGCACTAAATGGGTGATTACTGCTACTCTGAGTTAACATATATATGTGAGATGGTGGTCCAGTGGGTTAAACCACGGAACTGATATGCAGAAGGTTGCTGGTTCGATCCCAGCGGTCACCACCAGTGTGTCCTTGAGCAAGGCACTTTACTCCATGTTGCTCCAGGGGGGATTGTCCCTGTAATAAGGCCACTGTAAGTCGCTTTGGATAAATGCATAAATGTAAAATGTAAATATATATGTGTATATATATATATATTAGGTGTGTAACGGTACTCAAAACTGACGCTTCGGTACGTACCTCGGTTTTGAAGTCACGGTTCGGTACGGGTTCGGTACAGCAGTTTTACACAATTGCTTTTTATTTATTTTTATTAAACTGAAAAAAAATGGTTTACTGAAAAAAAAAAATGTCTGTGTCTGTGAGAAAGAGTTGATTTCTCTAGTGAATAATATTCTGTGGACACTGAATGACTGCCTGAGGTAAATGTGATGCTACATAACATTGTTTAGTTTACAAGCAGTTATATTGAGGTCTTTCCACCTGTTGAAAAACTGATGGAGCGATTACATCACATATGATACGTGACAGTAAGTTGTAATGTATCCTCAACATACCTTCAGATGTTCATTCATGTTTATTCTTTAGGAAGCAATGATCGATCGCGATCACAGATGGTCGCCCGGCCGCTTGAACTATGATCAGTGATCATCAGTCACGCCACATTAAAGAGCGTCAAAACGGCATTTGTTGTTTGAATTTCGTGATAAAATGGACTGAATACTTAATATGTTTGTGTAGGAACTCGGATTGAAGTGTGTTCCGCGCTTAAAACAAGCAGACTGTTAACTGTTAAAAATTGCATTCGGAAACCGAACCGAAAGTCCTGTACCGAAACGGTTCAGTACGAATATGTGTACCGTTACACCCCTAATATATATGTATATTATATTATTTTATTTATTTTATTCTCCAGCATTTGCTATGTCCCTCTTTTGCTTTAATGACAGCAGCCCTTCAACAAATTTGACTAAAACCTGATAATCATGATTATTTCTTACTTAATTCATGTGAAAATTCTTATTTGTATGAAATTGCTCCAGAAACCATAATGATAAAAATAAATCAATAAAAGTTTACTGAATCACAACTTTCAACGTGGTCTTTTGGACTTTGTTTGTAAACGTCTTACAAACAAAGGAAAGTGCAAGTCTCAGACGTATTCAGGGCTGATTCCATCTGGTCTCGAATCCGAAGGAGAAAGAGAGCATTGTACAGTTGACCATTGTACTGTATGGTAATGTTCTTATACAGGTTCATGTTATTGTGCATAGAAACTGTCTGTCCCTGAGAGGACAAAGCAGTAAAAAAAAAAACAGGAAAGGAGAGTGGAAGAGCACGATGCATTTCTTTACTGTCATTTATCATGAAAAAATATCATATAGAAATTGTGATTAGTTTGGAACAGATAGCCTTATATTGTCTCAGCTTCAGCCAGCTTACACACAAGGATTGATTGCCTATTACATCACCTAGTATCATTACTCCGCCCTTCTATCTATCTTTTAACATCTCTAAAAGCTTTTCTTTTTTTCGATTTGTCTGTCTCTTTAGGTTTTTGTTTTCATAACAAGAATTAAGTTGATTCATTTCCATAATGTGCCCCAGCAGAGTCGATACAATATCTCTGCATCCTTCTTTTATTTGCCCTGCTTTCCTCTGTTCTTCTCCTCTCTTGGGACTCATAAAATGAAATAGCAAATACTTATGTATACCAACCTCGCCTCCCACCTCCATCGTACTCAATTGGCCTGGAGCAAAGTTCTCAAGTTTGCACATTTGCCTCAAATCGCTCCATCACCAGGAAATTGCATTTATGGATCTGTGGGATATTGTTTTAGAATCAGACCACATACAGGCATATTCGTGGGGATTGTTTGAGATTAATCCGAATTGAAGTTGAATAGACAAAACTTTAATGAAAGCAGTGTTGCATAACTTGTTTGTGTATTTTATTTTTCAAGATTTCTTCCCGACGATCATCCTGCCTGTATTTTATTTGCCACAAAATCTTGGGAGTGAAAATATCGTTATTGCTTGTGTTGGACTCTTTTCCCCAAAAAATACCTAGCAACCACATACGGCAGCAGTTTTGTTTAGGTGAGGAACTCTTCAGAAAATGTAAAAACCCTTTCTTTGTAGTCATACTTCTCATTATTTTGATTAATGACCGTGCATTAAGCTCTGTTGCTGAAAAAGGAAGGTTCTGATGGATTCTTTTGTAAAACCACCTGTGAATTTGTATAGCTTATCTGAGGGTGATTTCAAGTTTGGCTCGTTTCAAGAGACAAGAGACAAGAACAGTGAACATCATTCATTAGGCCTTCATTTGCTCTCTGTATTTCGCTCTGTATATATACTTTTGTCAAATATTCCACTTATAATTAATCTAGTTATATTCATGCTTACATTTAATTAGATTTATACTTTAATTGATGTGATTTCAACTTCCATTGACCTTTTACATTTATGTTGATTTTTGTCTTAATTTAAGCAACATCTTTGACAACACTTAGAGACTGTTCGATTGCTTTCCTGGGAACTGCTGTACAACAATTAAGAAAGCTTTGCATCATCTGTTTAGAAATGTGACTTTACTGGGATAGTTCACCCAAAAATTTTAAATTCTGTCATCATTCTGTCATACCCACATGTCGTTCCAAACCTGTATGATTTTCGTTCTTTTTTGAAATATATATATATATATATATATATATATATATATATATACACCGATCAGGCATAACATTACGACCACTGACAGGTGAAGTGAATAACACTGATTATCTCTTCATCACGGCACCTGTTAGTGGGTGGGATATATTAGGCAGAAAGTGAACATTTAGTCCAAGTTG
The DNA here is from genome assembly GCF_949357685.1 of Gobio gobio. Classification (NCBI taxonomy): domain Eukaryota; kingdom Metazoa; phylum Chordata; class Actinopteri; order Cypriniformes; family Gobionidae; genus Gobio; species Gobio gobio. Next base: position 43,179,720 of record NC_137116.1, on the reverse strand, counting down.
ATGTGTCAGAAGCAGGAAGAATGGGCAAGCATAAGGATTTGAGCGAGTTTGACAAAGGCCAACTTGTGATGGCTAGACGACTGGGTCAGAGCATCTCCAAAACTGCAGCTCTTGTGGGTGTTCCCAGTCTGCAGTGGTCTGTATCTATCAAAAGTGGTCCAAGGAAGGAACAGTGGTAAATCAGCGACAGGGTCATGGGCGGCCAAGACTCATTGATGCAAGTGGAGAGCAAAGGCTGGCCCGTGTGGTCCGATCAAATTGCTCAAGAAGTTAATGCTGGTTCTGATAGAAAGGTGTCAGAATACACAGTGTATTGCAGTTTATTGCGTATGGGACTGCATAGCCGCAGATCAGTCAGGGTGCCCATGCTGACCCCTGTCCACAGCCGAAAGCGCCAACAGAACTGGACCCCGGAGGAATTGAAGAAGGTGGCCTGGTCTGATGGCCGGGTGCATGTGTGTCATTTACCTGGGGAACACATGGCACCAGGATGCACTATGGGAAGAAGGCCAGCCGGTGGAGGCAGTTTGATGCTTTGGGCAATGTTCTGCTGGGAAACCTTGGGTAAATATATCATATAAACCATATATATATATAAATATATATATATAAATTATTATTATTTCTATACTGCGTTCTAGGACACAATGTTTCGTTCCCCTCGGGGGTTACATTCCTAACCTGAGACGTTAGAGCAAAAACAAAAAGGTCAATTAATATGGTTTATAATATAGATAATAATCAACTAAAAGAAGCCCTAACCTCCGTAATCTTTTATGAATGTTTTAACACGTTTGGTTATTTTTAGTCGAATTTGGTTGAAATCTAAAACAGCTCTTTTCCTGCTAAGAACTCTTAAGTGTTGCCTCTGAGTATTTGTTTGTAAACAGCTATTTCATCTAAATGCATATCCATATTATTAAAGAGAATAAGAGAGAAGACAAGTCGAGAGAGAGAAAGAGAGAGAGAGAAAAACTCACAAGTCAGCAATGGATATTGAAGAAAACTGATCCTACATGTAGCCTGTGGCACACTGGCAGATGACTGGAGTGGGTGTCAATATGTTCCAAGTTGTAGATGGAGAACAGCATCCTGTGTCACTAAAAAAGGCTGTCAGTCGCTATGCATCTGGGGAGAGAAGACAGGCAGGCCTGAGGCTTTCTATCAGCCAGACCTGTGACAGCCAAAAACTAATATTTCATCCACCTTCCATACAGTCTTGGCTTTTTTTTTCTAGGTCTTTCTCTAGCTTTTCTTTCTTTATGCTCCCCAAACACCTAGCAGGGTCAGGAGGGGTTTCTCTGCTCCCTCCTGATTGCTGAGCACATGCAGTGGTGTGGCAGAGGACAGACTGCATGAATGTGGGACAATTTTCATGCCCAGAGCGGCTTTGTTTTGACAATCTGTGTGACAGCTCCTCCTGTGCTGAAGCCCTTTTTTGCTGTGAATAAGGAACACATTTCGTTTTCATGTTAATGCCTAACTGCACACTAGTTAGGCAAAGAACAGTCAGCGGTATTCTGATTCATTTACTCAAATGATTTATGAATAGTGAAATTCACTATGAAAATACTGAATGTGACAACAGATTAAATTACTATGTTAATAAACAAGCGGTTTCTGCACCCCTAGCAAGAATACACAGAATTGCAGGTTTTTCAAACATTCCTACAGTAGTTTGCTTAAAGCGATTTTCTGTTCTTTATGATTGTTGCTTATTAGATTGTATGATTTGACTCCCGTGAGACCCCAGGTATACTGGGCAACATCAATGGTCTTTTGTCAAACTGTAGCTATACTAGTTAAGACTTAAAGGAACACTCCACTTTTTTGGGACTTTAGCTTATTCACTGTATCCCCCAGAGCTAGATAAGTCCACACATACCATTCTCATCTCCGTACATCCCATAACTCTGTCTGACGCACCCACCGTTAGCCTAGCTTAGCACAAAGACTGGAGGTATATGGCTCCAGCTAGCCTACTGCTCAATAAGTGACAAAATAACACCAACATTTTCCTATTCACATGTTGTGATGTGTATAGTCACAGCGTGTACAAATAACAAGGTTACATGAGACACAGCCATATTATAAACGTATACACACTGGGGACTATATTCACAGAAGGCGCAGCACTGCTCTTCTTCTGCGGAGTGCGGAGTGATTTGCTCGCAGGACCGGAGAAGCCCCGCTGTTACGTCTGTCAACAAAACCAACGTGACTAGGAAGATAGTAGCGAACGTGACTGTTGCATGGCTGACTTTGAGAAATTGTCAGAGGATTTTTACTTTTTATATCAAACCAAAATCCAGAACCATATCGTTTTGAGCCAGAATACACAGACAAGGAGTTACAAACTTTGGAAGCTGATAGACAAGACGGCGAATTACCTCTAGCACCGCTCATTTGTTACTGTGACAGTCAGAGCGCGTTCGTGTCAACACAATACTAACATTACAGGGGATACATGGAGCACGGGAACAACTGCAATACAGTAGTGACCACCCTATTCATGTAATAGTGTCACTAACGGTACATTATGTATAGCTAATGACACTGTTACAGGAGGCTAGTCATCTAAAAACATAAAGGAAGTACTTACCGCAGCTGCTTGCTCTGGATATGGATCCAAAGACACCTGTAGCCATCAAGTAGCCTACCATCGGGTTTGCTCAGAACATTTAACCGAGGACGACTATTTTGGAAAAAATGGAATTTGCCACATGGATCATGAAACGTGGGCTGAAGGATACGGCCATCCCATCGGTAGTGACTACAGACAAGACAAAGCGGACCACCTGTGGCTGCGGTAAGTGTTCCGTTATGTTTTTAGATGACTAGCCTCCTGTAACAGTGTCATTAGCTATACATAATTTACCGTTAGTGACACTATTACATGAATAGGGTGGTCACTACCGTATTGCAGTTGTTCCCGTGCTCCATGAATCCCCTGTAATGTTAGTATATCGCTACTATCTTCCTAGTCACGTTGGTTTTGTTGACAGATGTAACAGCGGGGCTTCTCCGGTCCTGCGAGCAAATCACTCCGCAGAAGTAGAGCAGTGCTGCGCCTTCTGAGAATATAGTCCCCAGTGTGTATAGGTTTATAAAATGGCTGTGTCTCATGTAACCTTGTTATTTGTACACGCTGTGACTATACATATCACAACATGTAAATAGGAAAATGTTGGTGTTATTTTGTCACTTATTGAGCAGTAGGCTAGCTGGAGCCATATACCTCCAGTCTTTGTGCTAAGCTAGGCTAACGGTGGGTGCGTCAGACGGAGTTATGGGATGTACGGAGATGAGAATGGTATGTATGGACTTATCTATCTCTGGGGGATACAGTGAATAAGCTAAAGTCCCAAAAAAGTGGAGTGTTCCTTTAAGACTGTTACTGATACTGACGAGGTACAATGTGACATCCTCCTTCAATCAATCAACAAACGAATCACACTGAAATATATCACTATACACTCAAGAAAGCCCATGTGTTAAAGCTGGCACTATTTTGAAAAGAAAGTCTGCAGCTTGTTAAAAGATAATTTGTGGACTGCTCATTTTTCAAAGCAAACTCTAGGTAATTTTGACAGAACAAACATACCATGAAGGGAACACTTGTGTTTATGTTGTATATCATATACACTGCCATTCAAAAATTTACATTTACAATTATTTAAAAAAAATACAATTTAAAATAACTGTTTTCTATTGCAATATATTAAAAAATGTAATTTATTTTTAGCTGAATTTTCAGCAGTCATTAGAAGTGTCAAATTATCTTTTAGAAATCATTCTTGATTTGCTGCTCAATAAACATTGGTAACACTTATAATAACGTTGTAGTTAACATTAGTTAATGCATTAGTTAACATGACCTAACCATGAACAACACCTCGGTTCAGCATTAGTTAATCTTTGTTAACGTTAGTTCATAAAAATCCAGCTGTTCATGGTTTGTTCATGTTAGTTCACAGTGCATTAACTAATGTTTTACTAATGCATTAGTAAATGTTGAAATTAATATTAGCAAAGATAAATAAATGCTTTATAAGTGAAGTTCATTATTAGTTCATGTTAGCTAATGTAGTTAACCAATGTTAACTAATGAACCTTATTGTAAAGTGTTACCAAAATGTCTTATTATTATCAATGTTGAAAACATGCGGCTTAATATTTTAGTAGAAATAGTGATATATTTCAGGAATAGAACGTTCAAAAGAACGGCATTTATTTTAAATATAGATATTTTGGAACATTGTAAACGTCTTTACAGTCACTTTTGATCAATTGTGGCCTTGCTGAAGGAATTAGTCATTTCTTTTTTTTTTTAAATGATAGTGTATGTAGACCAGGTGTCTCCAAACTCGGTCCTGGAGGGTTGCTTTCCTGCACAGTTTAGCTCCAACCCCAAATAAGCACACCTGGACACGCTAATCAGTGTCTTACAAGGCCCTAGATAGACACCGATTAGCTGGTTCAGGTGAGTTTAATTGGGGTTGGAGCTAAAGCTCTGCAGGACAGCGGCCCTCTAGGACTGAGTTTGGAGACCCCTGGTGTAGACAGTCCACTGTCAACTATTTGTATTACTTTTCTCTTTGATTCTCACAATTTGACCACAGCAAACACATGGCCAATCATACAATGTGCAGTGTGCACTGGAGTTTATTTATAATTATGTGTATTAAAGTAGTTAAAGACAGTGTTGATGGTATATGTAATCACCCTAAAAAATACACAATTTAAAACCATGAACAGTGCAAAGCATTGTGATCTAGCTATGACGCTAAGAAAAAGCACATAAAAAAACTCTACCGAATGTTATGTCACCCTCTTAACCTCACAGTGACCTGAGACTCTTGAAATTCCAGGGACAAAGTAATAAAAAAGCCAACAAAGCCTCAATTCAGCAGTTCAGCTACTGGACTTCACTGCGGCTGTAACAGTACATCCAACATTAAGGTGCCTTTTGCCCTCCGCTGCATCACGTTTCTGATACCCTATGCTTTGTGGGACTGAAGCAGTGTCTGTGTGTGTGTGTGTCCCAGTTGGTGCCACTCTCCAAGGTCTTCCCCCCCTCACTCACTCCATTTCCCTCCAAGGAGATACACTCAATAAAGAAGGGATACACTCATCCAATGGAGCATGTTCTAGTGCTCGCTCTTCATTACAGTCCCACTGTGACATCTCACCCTCTCTCATTTCTCGGAGGATTTAAGGACGAATAAAAGTGTTTTATCTCCCGCGTACTCTCTCTCCTCTTTTCCATCGGCTGCCTTTCACGATTCCACAGAACCGATAAGAGCAAATCAAAGAGAGAGACGAGTCGGGAGAGAAGTCATTCTGTTTTGTGCGGCAAAATATTGAGGAGATTTGAAAGGGGATTGATATTGAGTACTGTGCACAGAGTTGCATCTCTCAGAGTGAATGCTAAGAGTGGAGGGCCTACAACTCTCTCACCCGTCACTGTAACGCACAGTCTGAAGTAGGGCTGCACGATTAAACAAAATAAAACCAAAATCGTGATTTGCCGATTTTTGATCAGAGCGCCCCGAACGGTTTTAGTAAATGCTGTTCCATCTCTGCAAGCACTGTGAGTTTGAGTCACTTATGATGAGCATTTAAAAAAGCAAAACACGCCAAACATTACTTTTTTTTTTACTCCAAACTCACATAATGTCAGTCGAGAGTTTTAAATAACGGTGACACTTTACAATAAGGTTGAATTAGATAACTACATTAGTTAAATACATTAGTTAACATGAACTAATAATGAACTGCACTTCTACAGCATTTATTAATCTTTGTTAGTGTTAATTTCAACATTTAGTAATACGTCATTAAAATCAAAAGATGTAAAAGTTGTATTAGTTAATGCACTGTGAACTAACATGAACTAAATATAAACAGCTGTATTTCTATTAACAAAGATTAACAAATACAGTAACAACTGTATTACTCATTACTCACGTGCAGAGAGATGAAGAGTGGTGTGACGTGGGTCCTTTTGGGCTCGTTGAAGACAAGATGTGCCGCTGCATTCTGGATCATTTGAAGTGTTTGGATCGCACAAGAGGATGAAACCTGGTTGAAAACAACTCGTTCAAGAGTTTTTGCTATGAATGGTAGGAGAGAGACAGGTCTGTAGTTATCTATGAGTGATGCGTTTAATGTGGGTTTCTTAAGCAGTGGAGTTACCCGAGCCTGCTTGAATGTGGTAGGGAAAGTGCCGGTGCAGAGAGATGTGTTGATGATGTGTGTGAGTGCTGGTAGGAGTGTAGAAGAGATGGCTTGAAGGAGGTGTGAGGGAATGGGATCGAGAGGACAGGTGGTAGGATGGCTGGAGAGGAGAAGTTTAGATACTTCGGACTCAGTGAGTATTTATCCATTTATGTTAATATTAGTTAAAGGTCCCATGGCATGAAATTTTCATTTTATGAGGTATTTCAACATTAATATGAGTTCCCCTAGCCTGAATATTGTCCCCAAGTGGATAGAAATGTTGATTGGTGTAAAACCGAGTTCTGGCTGTCTTTCTCTGCCTTTGAGAAAATGACAGGCCAGACTAGCCAATCCTGAAGTCTCCTGTTATGACGTCCACACAGGAACGTTTACCTCCCTTTCCTCCACCCAGAGAATCTGGCACGCCCATGCAAGTGCCATATTTGTCCTGGAGAGATCAAGGCTTGTGAACGAGTGAATGCTGGCAGTTTCTCAGTGTTTGGATGAACAAATGAAAACAGAAGTCTTTTTTCAGTTCCTTCTGATCTGTGATCAGAGATTTCTTATGTGTAGCTAATTATTTATTATTCATGCACACACTGCGGCTTCTCTCTCTCCCCACAGAATGGTGTTTTCGTGTTTGCTATCTTGTGAGTCAGTGTTTTTGTACGTCCTCGTCGCGTCTATCTGTTCTACAATGTGCATACAGTCATGAGTTTCTGCTCAACATCGGCAGACTCACATCTCTTTAGAGATAAACCTCACGCACGCCGAAGCTCGGGCTGCACTGACCGGTCGGCCTTCAACATCCCCAACCCCCAGTACTGCATCTGGCCCACAGCGGAGGCACCAAACGCGGCACGAGATTAAGCAGAAGGGGGGTAAGCGTGAGGGTATCTGGCTAGGCTAGCCAGCTATCCCCACAATAAACAGGATTACATTTGATTACTGCTGTTGTGTCTTTGTTTGCACTGTGTACTCAATGCGCGTCACTGACGCTTTTCATATGATTGGAACATATCTAAAAATAATGCTATTATCAACACTTACTAACTCGTTCATCTCGCTGTAATGGTACATTGCAAGTGTTACAAAGTTGGTAGAATAATGATGAAGACGGACTCGGCGTGACTGGGACTCGTGTTTATTCAGAACTCTCAGATACAAACACAATAAACTCGTGCTGACAGACAGCGCTCTCACAACTTAGTAGTTACTATAAATAACTTTGTTAGCAATCGCTCCGTCTCCCTGATGTCCGGTTCGCGAACGAATCATTCTTTTGAATCAGTTCTTTTTAGTGAACCGAACCAGTTCACCAAATCGGACTGAATCGTTCTAAACGGTTCGCGTCTCGAGTCAGCACTGATCCATAATTTACTAAAGTTACTAACTTTCTATGGCCCCACTTTATATTAGGTGGCCTTAACTACTTTGCACTTACACCAAAAAATAAGTACAATGTCAATAAGCCAAATAATAAGTCAAATTGTATTGCAAAACACATATTGAGGTGGGATACGGGTAGGGTTAGGGACAGGTGTGGTGGTATGGGTAAGTTAAAGGGTAGGGTTAGGTGTAAGGGAAGTGTCAACTGTGTAATTACAAACGTAACTACAGCAATTAATTACAGATGTAATTACATGCAGGTATTTTTTTAAATGTAAGTACAATGTAAAAACATGTACACTCTAAAAAATGCTGGGATAAAAATAACCCAAGTTGAGTTGAAAATGGACTAACCCAGAAATTAGAAAGAAAAAAAAATCCACCTTTAATAGTAGAAAATATTTACAGTACAAACCTTATCAGTGAACTTACTCAAAAACCTTATGAGGGCAAAAAAAGAAAAGAAAAAAAGAAAGAAAAATAATCGTTCATTAATCATAATCGAGGTAAAATGTTCAATTAATCGAGGTTTTTATTTTTGGTCAAATCGTTACAGCCCTATTTACAAGACACACAGTTACTAAATCTACATACTGGTTCAGTCACATACATCCATTAAAAATCACAAATCTGCAACGCAAATATTATATAGCACAAAACTGTGAATCTGTATAGATGCATATAAAATAGATATTCAAAAAAATATGAAAAACAAGGAGGTATACACTTACAGTATATGACACTTTTTGAGAACATGTTGTAAACAGATTTCTAATTAAAGTTTCTTTAGCCTATGACCTCTCCAAGCTACATGCCTGCGTTAAGGCTCCGGGTTTGAATTTAATATACGCTGAAGGAAAATCTGACCTTTTACATTTTGAATAAAAGCACTAGAAGCTGGCAGCACAGGTGACAGAGCTGAGGTGAAGCTTTCACCATCATAAAATTAAAGCCACTAATCTATAGCTTTGTGTGCACTTTTCTGTTATCAGAGTACGTTGGGCAGGCAGAAGTGTGACCTGCGTCCCTAGTGACGAACGAATACTAATTTGGTTTTGCACTGTGTACCTGACCCGAGGTCTTGTGGGATACCTGCACTCTAATTACAGTTTCGTCTGCCACACGAAACCCACATGACCTTCTTGTGTTGAACCTGGTGCGTGATTAAACGATTGGGATGCAAAGAGAGATCCTGGGCAACTGAGAGCTGTCGAAAGGAAAGCCAATGAGCCTAAAAACAATGCTTCAGTTTTACATGTAATCACTCACTCTGAGATGTAATCTATGTACTCTATAAAAAATATTCACTGGATTTATTTTGTAAGCCAATTCTTAAGCATTTTCACCTTAATTTTCAAGCAATAGGGGAGAGCGGGGCACAACCTTACGCAGGGTTAGTTGTAACACACATGGTTTAACACTTTCCACACATGCCAGGATGATGAAACTTAGTGTATTTACTAGTTGCCATATCAACATTATTTAGAGGAAAAATTATGTGAAAATTAAAAACTCTAAACATTTATTTAACCATAGAAAAAGTGTTATTTAACAGTTGATATAGTTCTTTAATTACAGGGCCTGATCGATTGCTCCTGTCTGCCTGCTGTGTCTGTTGCTCTGTAGCTCAAGTCTGTAGCTCTGTAGAACCTTGCTTACGTTTGAATCTTTATCTTGATATTTCCTCTATCTTCTACTGCTAAATATAACTTACTCATCACCATACATTGTTTAAAAATTGCTTATCACGTTCAATTTGACATCGCTAGCTTTTAATCTAAATCACCATCACACGTTAGCATTTTGCTAGCCTGTTAGCTTGTTATCTCTGCACCCGGGTCTCCCTTTTTCTGAGTTCATAACTTGGATTAGTAAATTGTGTCCAGCAAACGATTGTGGTAAGTGGTAAATTGGATTAATCAACAAACACGGTAAGTCATGTCTTCTCCTGTCATTATCACCTGCACTGCATGTCGCATGTTCAGTATAGGCTTCTCCGCTGGCGAACAGGGCTTCACATGTGATAAATGTAAGGAGATAGTTAGGCTGACGGAGAAGATTTCAGAATTAGAAACACGCATCCATACTTTATCTGAGAGTAGTGAGGATGTAACAGCTTTAGACACTGATTTGGATGCGAATAGCTTAGTGAACTCTGTACATTCTTCGGTTCCGGCTGCAGGGCCCTCGCAGCAGGGAAACTGGGTAACAGTGAGGCAGCATAGTCGCAGACCAAAGAACCGCTTTTCCATTCCGGTTAGAACATCAAACAGGTTCTCCCCTCTCAGTGAAGCACCCACTGAGTATCCTGTTGAAAGTGCCCTAGTCATTGGCGATTCTATTACACGGAACGTGAAGATAGAGACACCAGCCACCATAGTCACTTGTTTACCGGGAGCCAGAGCACCTGACATCAAAGCAAATTTAAAAGTGCTGGCTAAAGCTAATCGTAAATTCTCTAAGATTATTATTCACGTTGGCACTAATGATGTTCGACTTCGCCAGTCGGAGATCACCAAAATTAACATTAAAGAGGTGTGTGAACTCGCTAGTACGATGTCTGAGGCTGTTTTTTGTTCTGGACCGCTCCCGGCAAAAAAGGAGTGATGAGATAGTTAGCAGACTATCATCACTCAATGGCTGGTTGTCTAAGTGGTGTCTGCAAAATAACATAGGGTTCATAGACAATTGGAAAAGTTTTTGGGGCAGACCTGACCTGTTGAAGAAGGATGGCATCCATCCCTCTTGGGGTGGTGCCGCTCTTCTCTCTAGTAATCTGGCACATAGTCTTAGAGCTAAACCTTGACTCACTAGGGCCCAGGTCAGGAAGCAGACAAACTGGCTAAACCGACCGTCTGCTAGCTGTCTCCCGTTACCGGAGTCAGATAAATCCCAGCACATAGAGACTCTTTCATCTAGATATTATCATATAGAGACTGTGTCTGTTCCCCGAATTAGTAAATACAAAAAAACATCAAAACCATTCAACAGTAAAAATTTAATTGACGTCCAACAAATAAACAAAAGATATAATACAGATGAACAATTGATAAAGATTGGGTTGCTGAATATTAGATCCCTTTCCCCAAAAGCGCTTATTGTTAATGATATTATTACAGATAATAATCTAGATGTGCTCTGTTTGACAGAAACCTGGCTAAAACCTGACGACTACATTACCTTAAATGAGTCCACCCCCCAAGATTATTGTTATAAACATGAGCCGCGTCTGAAAGGTAAAGGGGGAGGGGTTGCTGTAATTTATAATAATATCTTCAGTATTACTCAGAAGTCTAGTTTCAAATATAATTCCTTCGAAGTTTTGGTGCTTTATGTAACGCTATGTAGTGTACATGACAAAACCCGTTCAACATTTGTGTTAGCTACTGTATACAGGCCACCTGGGCATAATACAGACTTTATCAAAGAATTTGCTGATTTTCTATCAGAGTTAGTACTGGCCGTAGATAAAGTACTAATTGTTGGTGATTTTAATATCCATGTAGACAACGGAAAAGACGTATTGGGATTAGCATTTAAAGACACACTAAACGCTATTGGAGTTAGGCAACACGTGTCAGGAGCCACTCATCGCCATAATCATACTTTAGACCTAATATTGTCACATGGAATAAATGTTGATACCGTTGAAATTCTGCAGCAGAGCGATGACATCTCAGATCATTACTTAGTATCATGTATACTTAATTTAGCTAAGGTTGCAAAGCCGCCCCCTCGCTTTAAAAATGGCAGGACAATCACTGCCACTACTAAAGATTGCTTTTTAAATAATCTCCCTCATCAGTATCATCTGCTCAGCATCCCAGATAGTATAGAAGAACTCGATGTTGCAACAGAAACTATTGACTCTCTCTTTTCCAGTACTTTAGACACAGTTGCTCCTCTGCGCTTAAAGAAGATTAAAGAAAATAGTCCAACGCCGTGGTTCAACGAGCACACCCGGGCCCTTAAAACAGCAGCCAGAAAAATGGAGCGCAGCTGGAAGAAAACAAAATTAGAGGTATTTCGTAATTCGTGGAAAGAGCACATGATCACATACAGAAAGGCTGTAAAAACTGCTAGATCTGCTTATTTCTCAACTCTCTTGGAAGAAAACAAACACAACCCAAGGTATTTATTCGATACAGTGGCTAAATCAACCAAAAATAAAGCTTCAACTTCTGATGATTGTAAACAGCACAGCAGTAATGACTTTATGAACTTCTTCACATGTAAGATTGATAATATTAGGAAAAAATTTTTAACCATGCAGCCGTCTAATACAGCATCACATCAGACAGAGTATTGTAGTGTCACTGAGGAAAAATTACACTCATTCACTGCTATAGGAGAAGAAGAATTGGCTAAACTCGTTAAATCATCAAAATCGACAACATGTATGCTCGACCCTATACCAACTAGGCTATTAAAAGAGATGCTACCAGAGGTCATAGATCCTCTTCTTAATATCATTAATTCATCTTTGTCATTAGGATATGTACCGAAAACTTTTAAGTTGGCTATTATTAAACCACTTATTAAAAAACCGCAACTTGATCCTACAGATTTAGTCAATTATAGACCAATCTCAAATCTACCCTTTCTGTCAAAAATACTTGAAAAGGCAGTGTCTTCACAATTATGTTCCTTTTTAGAAAGAAATGGTATCTGTGAGGATTTCCGGTCAGGATTTAGACCGTATCATAGCACTGAGACTGCTCTCGTCAGAGTTACAAATGATTTGCTCTTATCATCCGATCGTGGCTGTATCTCTCTATTAGTGTTACTCGATCTTAGCGCTGCATTTGATACTATCGACCACAACATTCTTTTGAATAGACTTGAAAATTATGTAGGTATTAGTGGAATTGCATTATCATGGTTTAAATCATACCTATGCGACCGTTATCAGTTTGTAGTAGTAAATGAAGATATGTCACACCGATCGCAAGTTCAGTATGGAGTACCACAAGGCTCAGTGCTAGGACCGCTACTCTTCACCCTGTACATGCTACCACTGGGAGATATCATTAGGAAGCATGGCATTAGTTTTCATTGTTATGCTGACGATACTCAGCTCTATATTTCTTCACGCCCTGAAGAAACTTACCAATTCACAAGATTAACGGAATGCATAGCTGATATAAAACATTGGATGACTGGTAATTTCCTGCAACTCAATTCAGAAAAAACTGAATTTTTAATTATTGGACAAAAAAGCTCCACAAGTAGTAACCTAGAATACTGTCTAACACTTGATGGCTGTTGTGTCAAGTCCTCGTCGTCAGTGAGGAACCTGGGTGTGCTCTTTGATACCAATCTTTCGTTTGAAAGCCACGTTTCTAGCATCTGTAAAACTGCTTTCTACCATCTTAAAAATATATCTAAATTACGGCACATGCTCTCATTGCAAAATGCTGAACAGTTAGTTCATGCGTTCATGACCTCAAGGTTAGATTATTGTAATGCTCTACTGGGTGGTTGCCCTGCTCGCTTAATAAATAAACTCCAGCTGGTCCAAAATGCAGCAGCTCGAGTTCTTACTAGAACCAGGAAGTATGACCATATTAGCCCAGTTCTGTCAACACTGCACTGGCTGCCTATTAAACATCGCATAAATTTTAAAATCTTACTTATTACTTACAAAGCACTAAATGGTTTAGCTCCCCAATACTTGAGCGAGCTCTTAACATATTATACTCCATCACGTCTACTGCGGTCTCAAAATTCTGGCCCGTTGATCATACCGAGAATATCCAAATCAACTGCAGGCGGTCGATCGTTTTCCTATTTAGCACCTAAACTCTGGAACAGTCTTCCTAACATTGTTCGGGAAGCAGACACACTCTGTCAGTTTAAATCTAGACTAAAAACACATCTCTTTACTGTGGCATACACATAAAACACTTTTTCAATGAAATGATTGTTAGGCTGCATTAACTAGGTCAGCCGGAACCGGGAACACTTCCCATAACACCTGATGTACTCGTTACATCATCAGAAGAATGGCATCTACACTAATGATAGTCTCTCTGTTTTATCCCGAGGTTTACTGCAGTCAGCCGGATCCGGGCCGGATCCGGGCCGTATCCAGTTCAGATGGTGGACCTGCGCCCAGAAAAGACCAACACAGGACCCCGAAGTGTCTGGGAGACCGTGATTAGACTCCCCCTGCAACTGCCTCATCGACACGGCATCTCAATAAACCCGTCTCCGGCGTGTTGACTCAGATTGTTCGAATATTACAATTAAATAATACTTAAATCGATATGTCATCCTAAACCCGTCTCCAGCGTGTTGCCTCCGATCATTCGAATATTGCACTTTAATAATTATTTAATCAACATCATCCTCAATAAACCCGTCTCCAGCATGTTGCCCCTGGTCCCTCGAATATTCTGATCTATTATGACCTCCGAGCTGTAAAACTGCCAGAATAATAATAATAATACGCTGTTTGTTAATTGGCCAGAGGAGAACTGGCACCCCGACTGAGCCTGGTTTCTCCCAAGGTTTATTTTTCTCCATTAGGTCACCTAATGGGGTTTTGGTTTCCTTGCCACTGTTGCCTCTGGCTTGGTGTGCTCAGTTGGGGACACTAAATTTTTCAACTAAACTTCGAAATACATCTAAATAATAAACTAAATTAACCATTTAAACTAAATTACTGATCAAATTATTGATCTAAAGCCCACACTGTCACTGTACGATACTTGAAATTTTTCCAGAATGGCTATACAGCTGAATAAAATTATGCTGCATTATTTTCCTGTTTAACACTGTAAAGCTGCTTTGAAACAATCTACATTGTTAAAAGCGCTATATAAATAAAGTTGACTTGACTTGACTTGACTTAATGCTGATCTAACCAGCAGAAGACACAAGCCGTGGTTTAAATCCCAGTTGTGCAGGTGGGGTGTGCTGTAACACTGCGTTACAATGAGCCCCTATTAAATCTACTTTTATGAATTATATTGAGAAACCCTGAGAAAAAGGTGAATAAAGACTGAGAGTCAATGTTCAGATATGCTTAATTATTAATATTTTTTTAACTATGCTGTATAGCTGTGTTTTGAGGTGTGTTTGTTGTCAAACTCGCAAAGACGCTCCTGTCCTGTGCACGGCGAAGGACACAATAGAGCCTGTCCCTCCAGCTGAGATGAAGACAGGGTTTTACAGACCTTACTTGATGTTACCCAAAAAAGGAGGTGCGTTATGGCTAATCTTGGATCTGTGAGTTTTGAACAATGCCCTACACATGCTCTCGTTCAAAATGCTAACACAGACACAAAAGGTCCTCCCCTCTGGGCTGTCCCTGTCTCCCTGCTTTTGCTTTTCTAAGGAGCGGAGTGCCCTTAGTGTCCAGGCACGTTGTTGTGACAACAGGTACCTCCAGAACGGCCTGGGCCTCTGTATTCAACGGGCACACAGCCTCGGGCTCCTCGACAGGACCTCGACTGTGGTGGCATAACAATTGCCTAGAGTTGATGGCAGTGCTGCTCACCCTGCGCCGATTTCGGCTGTTGCTTCAGAGCAAGCATGTGTTGGTCCGGAAAGACAACACCATAAAAGTTGCGTATATCCACCGCCAAGGCAGGACTTTAGGTTGCGCTAATCAGATTTAAACTTTTTGAGTATGGATCTAACAAAACATTTTTACCTTAATTTTAAAGACAATCAAAATACATTTTTGGGTGAACTATCCTTTTAAATAATAATTTAAAAAAATATCTGGACAAACTCATCAGTCTTAAAATACATATTTTACAATTACAAAATGTAGTCATATGTCTGTTTGACTAAAATGCATATCATCAGAGACACAAAGACACTGTTCTTCTCAGGCTTCATTAAAGTAAACTCAGTGAAGCCTTTCATAACATCTAGTTGTTGTATAAAATGCTTACATATCACTGCATAAAATGAGAAAAAAAAATCCTTTTTTTGCCATGACTTTAATGGAGGCAGTTACCAGAGTGCTAAGAAAAAATGAAACATGATAGCAATTTGTCCGAACAAAGCAAAACTAGACTTTAATAATACTGAACACGAACCAGCAAATTACACACCCGCAAATATATTCCAGCAAACAAACAAAAAAACATACAAGCAAACACCAGATTACTGAATGAAACATTACTTTAAAAAAAATGCACAGTAAGTCCCACAGATAATATTTTGCAGAAGCAACAAAAGGTCTGTTAGTGTGTTTTGGTGTAATTAGTAAAACAGAAAAAGAAAAAAAAAAAGTTATTTCTACTAAATAAAAAACAAATGCGGTCTGTAGTTGAGCACAGTGAGTGGTATTAAGATTCTGCTGCAGAGGTTACCACTGTCAGTCAACCCTGTGAAGTCCTGTGAGAGGACAGCCCTGACTCAGCTCAGCTCTTTCTGCTCCCGTGCTGCAAAAGACAGCTCTGGCCTGCCAATCAAACTGAATTCGCCCTCAGAGACGAGAATATCAATGACTCAGGGCTTTCAAAGATCACATCGTTCATGTACGGTGCAGCCAAGTTACCATGTAAGAAATAGGGAGAGAGAAAAACAGAGGCACTGGTTTACTCAAAAGTTTGTGTGCATAAAAAAGGACAAAAATGTACAATCTGATTTACTAATGCAGTCTGTTGAGGATCGTCTACAAGACAAGGAACACAACACGCACCTCTTCAGATTTTATTATTTTGGGCATGCATATAATAAGTGTGTATTGCATTTACATCTAGGCCTGCTCATTGTCACAATTCAACCTGGACTGTCATTCCATCAAAGACTACATTACCCATAATCCTTTGCCCGGACTCATCATCACTCATTGTTTGCACCTGTGTCTCATTACCTCATTACCCCAGCCTATATAAACCATGTTCACCCTGTCATTCACTGCAAAGTCTTGTTAGTTGTATCACTGCATTTCTGAGTGTTTTCCTGGTTTCTTGTCTGTCGGTTTTTGGATTATTTGCCTGTTCTGTGGATTACCCATTTGCCTTTCTCTCCTGTCTTGATTGGACTGTTTACCTGTTATGACCTCTTGCCTGTTTGTTGACTACGAGTGTGGATTACCCTTTAATAAAGCTGCGTTTGGATTCTCAACCATTGTCTCTGAGCAGTACGTTACACTCAAATTCACATTTTATAAAAATAACTTTAATCTTTTTTTTTTTTTGCGGGCTAACAATGCAAGTACTATAAACAAAAGCCTAAAAAATGGACATGTCCAACATGTTTGCATGTATGCCTATTGTCTAGGGTTGGGTACCGAAACCCGGTGCCATACTTATATAACTGGTATGTACCGGATCGAATCAGAACGCAGATTTCGGTTCCTCATTTCGGTGCCAAAATTCAAACGTGCTTTCGCGCTTTGGCTGGCACCGAGCCAGAGACAGACGCTCAGCGCTGGTCACATCACAACTCATGACAACTATTCAGTGTTTTCAACCACATCATGTTTATTTCAGGTTTCAGACATTTAAATGCTCATAAGTAGGCTACTAGCAAAAAACAGACACTGATATGAAAGCGGCTATGACAATCCTTTCAGACGGTTATAATTTGTCTAACGTTATGTGTTTTATTCACATCAGATACATGCACATTATATAGTAACTATATAGTTTACTCTATTCTTCTTCCAGTTCACTGGTCACTTACTTTCATGTATTTTGTGAGACAAGAATGAACTTAAGTGTTGTAAATCCGACAGATCCGATTCTGAGGCGCAAATTAACATGGCGCCGCCCATTGGGCTTTATAGATCAACTAACACACATTCACTCACACATTTGAACATCAGATAGTTTGTTACACAGTTAAGAAGTTTGTGAATATTTTGAATAAAAAGAAAAAACGAAATAAACCCGATACAGCTGAGCTGTCAGCGCGGCTGCTGTGTGTCCTGTGAGAAATATGACGTGTCGTCATGGAAACATTAAGGCGATGCGTTTTAAAATATTTAGCCAGAGAATATGATCATATTTCAAAATAAAGCTGAAGCTCGAAGCTGGTTTGTAGCATACCAAGAATACAGACTACTGCTGTTATTACTGTAACTGTTATTTAGAGTTATATTAGGCTTGTTGTAGTTGGGTTAGGTGGCTTAGGTTTTACTGTGAATTTGTAAATAAGTCAATAATAATTTGTAAATAAGTAAATTGTGTTTTGTATTTATTTATATTCATACATTTAAGTATACATTAAACTTTTAATAAATGGTTCAATTGAAATAAAAAATTAATTAAAAAAAGCCATTTAAATGTCATCCACCTCGTTTTGTGGCCTTTTTTTTTTTAAGTATCGGTTCAGGCACCGTTTAAGCACCGGTACCGTTTTAAAAGTATCGGTTTGGCACCCGAATCGAAAAAAAACCAAACGATACCCAACCCTACTATTTTCACAATTATTATTAACACAGTAGCTAAATGAACTGCAACACAACTATGCAGCATATAGGTATGTGCAAATTCTTAAGCCCTATTCGCACGGGATTAGTATTATCTGGGGACCTCTGGTGATTTGTAATAATTGCAGAGAATGTCTGTGATCTTAATCCCGTGCGAATCGGCCATATCTGTAATATGTAAAGTAAAAATTCCCCCGCAAATTACCTACTATATTTCGCCAAACACAGAGGTCGTGATAATATTAGTCCCGTGCGAATCGGCATCTCTGTGATTTGGCCGGGATTAAGCGGATCGTATATAATTTTTGCAAGGTTTTTGTTTCCTGTGCGCATTTTTATCTTTATCTTTCACGAAAAATGGAGCTAGGCTGCATAAAATGCACACCGTTATGAATTCTGTGCGGCCGCGCGAATTATACTTTCACTTTAGAATGAGCACCAATTTGGTAGTAAATTCCTTGAATGGTGTGATTAATATTATTCTTAATGAAAAACAAAAAAACAGAACAGTACAATGACAAACTCGCTTAAATGGGCGCTTTTACATTTAGATTTGAAACTTGAATCTTTTATCAGGGCTACTATAAAACAATAAAAATGATATCGATACGACAATTTCATACAGCTATATCTATAACGAAAAAACATTTACAAGTCTTGACATCATATCAGGGAGATAGGCTAAGTCAGTAAATTCAAGTAAAATCACAGGCTTGCTTATCCCGTGCAAATGCGCCACGCAAAATTCAGTTGTAGGTGAGTAATTTCTAAATCACACGAGGTCCCCAGATAATACTAATCCCGTGCGAATAGGGCTTTAGACTGCACAAGCAAATTGGTACCTTTTACTTGTGATCTTAGAAAACCAGAGCCAAAAACACTTAAAGAACGGGAGGGGGAGTGACATTGACTCAGAGAGGGCTGAGTCACAAGAAGTTGTTCAAAACTGAGCGCTTGAATATGCACAATCTGCTCTCAAAATCCTCCAGTAGCTCAGAATTATCACTTCACAGTGTTTGATGTTCAATGGCTGCATTTAAAAAATATATATTTTTTATGAGTCCTAATTGTAAAGCCCGTCAGCTAAATCATCTTTCTCTAAATTTTCATTTAGAAGACTCTAAAAGAGATCTTAAACTGATTAGTTAAGTTAGAATCTGTCAGCATGTCATGATTTGTTCTAATCTTCTGAGTCATTCAGCTATTGTGATATATTTGGCTTTGCTTAATCTTTTCTGCGGTTGAATTGCATGGTACATACATTCCCTTTGGCTAAATGACAACTCAGAAAACCTGTTCTTTCCCTTATGATTGTCCACAACGAGACAACCAGAAATACTCATCTTAAAGCTGTTTGAATGTATGAACTGAGGAGACTTCTCACATAAAAGATACTAACATCAGTTCTAGATTGTTATACCTATGAAACTAATGTTCCTACTGAGACTGCAAATAGGTTTCAAACTTTTAATCTGCAATTATTGCCTGAGGCGTTGACTTGCTTACAACCAGCATGTTTATCTGACCCAAAATGGTAATTCCACAAATGGCTCGACATCATTCACACAACAGCCAGCAGCATTCAGAGATCTACACACTGATGCATTGAATTTCCAGACATTTGACTCCACAGTTGCTGAGTAATGGCACAAACGGGAAGGAGATGAGCAAATTCCTCCCAGTGCCACCAAACAGCATAGCTGTGTCCAAAATGTCTGAGTAGGTACTACATTTGAATTTAGAATTTACTTCACGACTGTTAAAAAGTATGTTCTATATATTATGATAATGGGTAGTGTGAACTACATACGCTTGTTACGGTCATGTGACCTACCAGCGTCAGTTGCATCGCCTTACTTCCATTCATAAATCCTCTCCTGGGGCCTCATGATTTGGGACGCAGTGCATCAGTGCTGGATCACGGAGAGGTTAGTTTTGTAAAATGCATATTTATTCTCCTCTCAGCTGCAAATTTAATTTATTATAACGGTTTGTTTGTTTTTCAAATGTGCCATTTCTAAATAAACGGAGGGAAGTGTCAGGGCTTTAATATTCTCACAGAATTGAACAAAAGACAGTGAAAGTGTTTCAGCAGTGACACATATTTATTGAGGTAATAGCTGTTATTGTATCCCTATGATGCCATGTGACCCACACATCACCAACTGATGACAATATAACAATTTCACAAAATGTAAGGGTCAAATTATCTTCACAAGCATCAGAACTACAGAGCAAACAGAAAATGTCAAAAACTATTTGCATGCCTCCAATTATTTCTTCATTGAAACTGGCCATAAAAGCAATGCGGACATTGATGCTTGAATGCTTGAAAAGAGCATGAACTTGACTTCTCACTTTTCCATCTTCATAGATGGCAATCAAATTAATGGTCAACATGATTACATTTTGGTAGGTTAAGGTAAAGTTGACCCAAAAACAATGAAATGTTGTTGAACTTCAGACTGTAGATGGTTATGTTCAGATATATATATATACGGCAAATCATATTTGCCCAGGCAACTCCTAAAGCCCATTTGTTCAGTCACAAAATTCAAACGTACATTCTACCCTACACTCTTTCCACAATATATATATATATATATATATATATATATATATATATATATATATTAAAAACTAGGTACAGTGAGGCCCTTACAATTGGATGTGAATGGGGCCAATCGGCCACAAGCCACCAATCGGTCCTTTTCTGTGTAAAGTTATTCAGCAATGTTTTAATTGTAATAATACACACATTTTATGAGTATTATAAGTATTGATGTAAGTGCTTTTATAAAGTTTAAGCTTCATATTTCTGTCCATTGTAAGTGCCTGAACATTAATGGTAAACAACATCATGCCACAAATGCGGATGAATAAGCTTAACTGAACTTTGCTAAACCCAGAATATTCCTTTATGCTTGAAGACATTTTTCCAAGTCTTTCCAAGTTACATAAACAACTTACTGGACATTAGTTTGTTTTGTGTGCGGTCACTTTGCACTGTTGTATAAGAAAAATGGTTTCTAAAGAGTGCTGAAGCTGAGAGTGGGAGCTGAATCTGAACTGGCCCAAAGGGCAGCCAAGAGATCTGCGGCAGCTCTGGCGAGACCCAGAAAAGCCATAATGGAGGACAAATTGAGCATATAAGTAGCAGTGAGCTCTGTGGTCAACTTTGAAACCTTGCACTTTCAGTATCTGCTCAAAATGTGTGCTCTTTCCCACTCTGATAAACTGTTTAGCTGATCTGTGGTTGCAGCCCTCTGTTTGAAATTGTAGGGGGAGAGTGGTGTGTTTTTGCCAGGTGTTTAGAACAAACTGTGGCCATTAGCTTTGGACACAGGCACCTTATGATGGAGGACAAAAGGTTGGAAACTTCAACCCACTAACCGAACATGCACTTCAACAGTAACACGGTATAATACAGCTATTGCTGTTGCTTAGCAACAAGTGCCTAACAATAATAACCATACAATAGTCTTTACCTGGTGTGGCATTTTGACTGTTTGCGGATCTTGCATAAGCCTCAGCATGAGTCTCATTAAGTGTAAGTCAATTGCAGTTTGAGAAGGGAAAGCTGAACAGTTTGACATCTGTGTGTTTATACCTGGTTTGAAACACTGTGGTCTGCCCTGCAGGAAACTCAGCAGGTCGGGAGATGGTAAGACAGCTAGAGCAACACTCTATCTGTTTACAGATTATATGCACGCAGTGTGTGCAAAGAAAAAAAAACGTGTTGCAAAAAAATGGTTAATAAACACACACATAAAAAAGATAGACTGCAAAAAAGTAGGAAATGATGTGTCATGTCCAAAAATAGATGAATCAGATGCGAGTTGGTTCTTGAAGCCTTTTCAACCTTAATTTGTAGCACTGTCAGGATCAAACTAACAAGGCCAAACTTATCAGTGTTTTGAAGGTTTGGTGGAAGGTGTCAAAACAAACGTGTGCCGGCTCAGTTCTGGAAACCTCACTTGAACATATTGGGAAACTTTTAAACTGGCTTTAGGTAATAAAAAACAAATCTAACTTTTGAGATGCACTAAACTGTAACTGCAGCCACTGGGCAAACAAAACACTGAAAACAAAAACAGACATCTTACTCATACGTAAAGCTTTGACCTGACAAGTGATGACTATATAATTACATCTATATATCAGTATTACAAAGCATTTCTGCCGAGAGATCAGTTTCCTGTTTTTAAATGTGACCTCTTTTGCTTGCTTCAGCTAAAACCACCACACAAAAAAACTAATTTTCGCTTAAAACAGCCAAATGCTTTGTAAGTGAGCATCAGAAATATTCATGAGTGCAATTAAAAGTCTTTGTAGGAGAAAAAAAAACTCAAGTACAAATTGAGTGTATTTTTAAACCGTGCAAATCCTCTGCATAATTGCACCAATACATGAATTCAACCATAGCCTTCTGAATCCAGGGCAGACTTCAGAGACGCAGAACTTGGATGCTGTACCCTGAATAACCGAGGATATTATAGGATTGGAGCCTGTTAAGTAACAACAATATGGCATTCTGTGGGGTTGTCGTGTTAGTAAGCTCATCTGGAAGCCGGCGGCAGTAATACTGGTGCATCTCTAAGTGTTCCCTGGCAGGGTACATTGCCCCTTCATGAAAGTAATATGGTTTGCAAACTCTTAGCAGGTTCGGTTTTAGAGGAGCTTGAGCCAAGCACGTTGTTTTGTGATGACGACAAAAAAAAAAAAAAGAAGAACATGGAGCAGAGAGGGTATTTACATTCTTCATTTTCTCTCTACAAACGGCAAGATTATTGCCTGCCATTATGACTGCTTTCCAACTGGGAGCAATTTATTTAGATTAAACTTCGCTGTTGTTTCCTTAATGCATTTCAGAAAATATTAAATTGTATGAGGAAGGGCATGAGCACAAATAGAAGAGAGAGAGCTGTAATAAGCAAAAAGGTGTGGAGTGACGGAGATGGAAAAGAATTATTAGCGTAAATTCATTTTATGGACTCACAGAGACACGAAACAATTCTGTGATGATTTTGTCAGACGGAGAGATGCAGTCAGTTCAAGATGGAGTGTTCTCGCGTGCACTTCTTCCACTGCGAAAATCATAATGATCTCAATTACACGCTCATATGTCAACACAAACAAGTTTGTTTTCTCCAGGTCTCACTGCCTCTGATGGAAATGTCAACAACCTCTGCATAGCTTTAAAGAAAACTTTTGCATTGTAATGACAAAACACTTGCGGCAGATGCAAATTGTTAGGGAACAGACAGGCAGATGATAGAGCTGGTCGGGTTCAGTTTTTTCCACGGTGAATACTTTCACAAATGAGAGTACATTACTTTTGTTCACTCCTCAGGATGTCAAGGATCCAATAGCTTAAAGCGCTTGGTATAATGAAATTCATGAAACAAACTGCATATTAGAAAATTACATCAGACGTGACTATAGATTGCAAAATATTTAGCAAAAACCTCCAAGTCCACCTCTTTGGACAACATAGTTGCAAAATCACTAAGGATGCAACTGGAAACATTGCAAATGATGAAAGATGAATTCAAAATGTAACAATGAAGAAACTGATCCACATAGGGGGGAGCTGTGATGCAAGTGCATGCCACGTCCGTTTCTGCCAGTTTTACAGAAGCACAAGGAATGTGTTTACTTACACAGTTGTGTTTATTTGCTACCCGCAAAATGCTGTCATTGCAACTGTAACGATGGACAAAACATGATAAAAACTTGCAGCGTAGAGATTGAAAGCTGGTGTTGTGCCGAATTTTGACCCCCTGCCAAATTATTACCCCCCTCGTTGAAGTCACTACCTGACTTGCCTAATCCTAACCCAACCCCTAGTCCTAACCCCTGCCCCACAAATAATATACTAAGGGGGTAATAATTTGTCGGGGTCGAAATTCAGCACAACACCGGCTCATTTGTGAAATCAGGTGATTCAATTTGTGTCTTTTGATTGGTTTCTGTGGACTTAGAGGATTTTTCTGACAAAGGGAAGTGGCGTTTAGCAGTTTCTGCCAACGAATCGGTATTTCTGAATGGGCTGACGCTACAATTTAATGGATTTGAAGGGAAAGCATTTGATGAACGTATACTATGTGCGGAGAGCATTCGCTTAATCTCATTTTTGATGAGGTGGCGTTTAGCAGCTTTTACATCTGAACTCTTCATATAGATGCACAAAAATCTAGATTTTTTTAAATCCCATTTTAATTATATACATATTTATTTATAGATAAATTTTTATTCCAAGGATTCATAAACATTTGTATGTCTGTAAAGTTGCATGAATGCTTACATTTTAGCTGCTATTCTAGTGAAAACTTATATATAGATATATACTGTAAAAAAAACACACAAAAAAAACACTGAGGCTGCCAAGATTGTAACATTTTTGAAAAATGCATCTTATGCTCACCAAAGCTGAATTAGCTTATTTTCTAGAGAGAGAGAGATAGAGAGAGAGAGAAAGGATGGGGGGGGATTATTACAATTTAAAATAACAGTTTTCTATTTGAAAATATTTCTAAGATGTAATTTATTCTTGTGATGACAAAGCTGAATTTTCAGCACCATTACTCCAGTCGTCAGTCACACAATCCTTCAAAATTCATTGTAATATGCTGATTTGCTGCTCAAGTAACATTTCTTATTATTATCAACAACAAAAAAATGCTTATTTTTTTAGAACTAACTCTCAATGGACATCCATGTGCTTACAGAAACTGGAAGTTAAACAGCCAGTGTGCTGCCATAAATGTTCAGAGATTTGAGTTAAAGTCTTAGCTCTGTCAAGGGGGATATTATTACTTATATCTCAGTGCGACCTCATTAAACCACATTGCCGAAATCACCTCATGCCAGCCTGCCCCTTGCGCCTGAGGCTGATCTTATGCCAGTGTGGCCCCTGTGCCCAAGGCATGCTGAGAGTAAAGGCCTCTCTTTCATACTGAAAATCGACATCATTCGTCTATATCATGGTACTGAAAGCCTCACAAGAAAAGAATTATAGCTAGCTTTCTGTTTACAAGCTTTAAAGCATTCATTCTTTATTTTATTAATCTTATTAACACATCAATCTGAGATATAAATGTATTGGAAAGTTACAGTATAGGTGAATAGAGAAATTCGAAGTTTCCTAGATGCTGTTAAGAGCAAAATTAAACTCTGGTCTCAGCTCGTAAAAAGAGGTCTGTCATTTTAAAATCAAGAAAACAAAAACATTATAGCATGAAATAAATAATAAATAAATAAAGTCCTTTTAAATAAATAAAAAAGAAGTCATAACAACTCTGGCTCTAGACATGTAATACTTGTGGAGAATTTAGTTTCCAAGGCAACAGTGCATTCCAGGAGAGCTGAAGGGAGGGGTATAGGAGTTTAAATATATATTTATATGAGATTATATAAATGAAAGGTGGATGAAGAACAGGGGTGTCAGGATGATTATGTAAAAACTAGCAGGGAGGGTGGTGGGTCATGCTTTTGGAAACATTTGCATTCCCTCGCTGCAATGCTGTGAGCACGTTTCTGATTCAGGAAGTACTTCTCTCGTTCTCTAAATGTTATATTAGAGTTGAAACACTCTTTCGATATTAAAAAGCAGAGCAGCATTATTAAATACAGAACAAGCATTTTAGGCACAATCTCTTTCTGCCCAGTTGTTTGTAAGAAAGTAAATAAACAACACAACAATGAATAACTAACAATGTATTCTTCCATACAGCTTCGTTGATCTTGATTCACATGAGAAAAATCACATGTTGCTATGGACTGGAATTATGTTTTTTTAAATCCTAATCCATGATTAAGGATGTAGTGTATGTATCTTTGGATCGGCAAAGTCGCCTATCTATCAGTTATAAGTAAACAGATAGATATGTCGGATATGTTATTAAATATTTACTTTCATTTACTTTAGTTTCTGTCAATCATGGTATCTCATTAAAGCTTAAGCGCTGGAAATGAAATGGCACTTGCTTCACATGTAAAGTATGCTTCTGAACATTATGTATATAGGGCGAAAGACTGTTTATGTTCTCTTTGTTTCAGAATGGTGCTAATTTACATAAGAAGTCTTTCATCTTTTTCATGCTGTGAGATACGTAGTTGACACCAGGATCCTTGGAAAAAAAAAACAGTAAGACGCATTAACATCAGAGACAGACAAAGCAAAACGATTCCTTTCTGATCCAAAGTTAAGTGGCCAATGATTCAAATAGCCTGTTGCTCCAATCAAATGCAAATGACCCACAATGCATCACCACATTTCTCCTTTTCATCCATTAAGTGTAAGCTGCCCATGCAGGTTTCTTAATGCTAGTTTAACAAATCGATTGGGATTATTTATTGGGTCTACCTTCCAGTATTGGTCATTTCACACCCAAACTTTGTCTGCTGTGATCTGTATTCAAGACTCCAGATGGTACTCTAGGTCTCCTCCCAGTGGTGGATTCATATTAAAAGCTGTCTACCTGTACTAGATATATTTTATGGCATTTAGGTTGCAATGTCTATGAATACTGCGGTCATTAGTATCTGTCAGAGCCCAGCGTGTGCTGCTGTGTTAAACAGATCTGCAAGGAGAGAGTAAATGCATCTGGCCTGGGACAGAGATTCTTCCGGACCGTGTAGAGTGTGAGCCTGCAAAGCCCCTCAAGTAGTGATGCATTAGCCGAATGGTGCTGATACGACGAGTACAGAATGAACAACAGCTCCTGTAAGGTCAAATTCAGGTTTTGGACGCACTTCCCTGTTCACTAGACTTATATAATGAGATAACATCATCATTCCACATCCTGGACATGAGTTCCTCATCTTGGCTTCTCCCTGGACCATCTGCTCTACATCTCCAGGCTTGAATGTCACTGCTTTTCTTCGCTTTCATTTGAGCCAGCTGAGAATGACTGAGCTGTCGGACCAGCCAGAAGCCCCCCTGCTCTCTCTATGGACTTCTTCCTCTTCAGTCTACGGTGCAAATTAAATACACAGGGTTTGGCACAGAT
This sequence comes from Gobio gobio, assembly GCF_949357685.1. Taxonomy (NCBI): domain Eukaryota; kingdom Metazoa; phylum Chordata; class Actinopteri; order Cypriniformes; family Gobionidae; genus Gobio; species Gobio gobio. Next base: position 43,152,696 of record NC_137116.1, on the reverse strand, counting down.
GCCGACTTCCCTCTTCCCTCTCTTCATTGTGGGTTTCATTCCACTGACCTATATATGCATCTCACTACTAGGGATGGGTAGAAATAATTGATTTCTCCATTTTAATCAGTTCTCATTTTGATTAACTGATATTGATTCTTAAATCCTAAGAATTAGACTATGCTGTTTTTCCAGTTGATGCGTGAACAAAACTTAATTAAAAATTATTTGTAGCATGCCTCCCACCCAATAATCACAGTAAGTATGAGCTTTTACTTGTGATAAGAAAAGGCTCAGATTTCTCATTTTATTACACATTTCTAACAATAAATACTGTTTTAGTGCTCTTTAATGTGACGTGACAGATCGCTGTAGCACCTCCGTTCAAGAGAAGCAGTAGCGTGGAGTGCACGTGAGCTGATCATCTCTTCCTCTTTACTAGTTGCAGGACTAAATAAACATGAATGAACATCAGAAGGTATGTTGAAAGCAAGCGGCAACCTCCCCCAGTTTCTCTTGAAGCCAATACGGAAGTGACTTAAACTGCAATTCATCGACTGGCCGCTAGAGACAGGCTCCAGAAGGGAGCAGAATCTCATTGAGCCCCATGTTAAAATGCCCAACTTTAAAGCAGAAAAAAAAACATGTTTACAGTCTGGTACAAAATGTGGTTTTGGTCTATACGGCTAATTTTGCCTTTCATGACAACTGTGAGGGGGGTGAATTTTTTTTATAACTTATTGATTTACATTATATTAAGCCTTAAAGTTCTGCATAATTAAGGGCGTGGCCACTTTGAGTGACAGGTGGATTGACGTTTGTCTGCTGTCTGTTAGTAATCCCGTCACCTCCCACCCACGTCCTGCCTCTTTGCCCATTTTCTGTTATCAGGGAGTGACGCGTGATGACGCGCTGCCAAGATGGCAACGGCCAGTTCGACCCTACTTTACACTTCAAAACTGCTCTTCAGAATCCTATGGGTGACGTCACGGACACTACGTCAATATTTTTTTACAGTCTATGGTTGAAAGATCCAGTACAACTTATCGAAATCCATATCAAGCCTCATGTAATCGCCCAGTTTCAACTGCAGAAAGACATCATTAAAAAAGCTGGTAACAATGTCACGTAATGTTAATTCAATGACCATAGCTTGTTAACTAACCTTATTACACGGCTCTGTGGAATACTTGATTCTGATTGGTCAATCGCGCATTCCAGCGGTATATTATTCCCAGATAACAACCGCCAAAGTGAATAACACACCGCTCATCCAGGTACAACGAGTTATCTTGACCGGTACTACTTATATGCTTAGCGAGTGTGTCACTCTGCTGTTGTTGACTGTCTGGCGCCATCTTGTGACTGAAAAACACTATAAAAAACTATAACTCTCGGTGTGATTGAATTATTTTCATGGGAGTAACTTTTTTCGTATCCTGAATCCTTGCCGAGTCCAACGATACCAGACTTGCCAGGTTTCGGCTTAAGGTTTGTGCCACGTTGTAATTTAGCGCTTTAAAAACATTAGCTGATATCTTCGAAACCGCTAGTCCGATCGAGACAAAACCAGCATCAGAAGTTCGAAAACATAGGTCGATAGCAATATGCTAATTCTCAAATGTCAAAATATTGATAGTAAAGGGGAGTAAAATCCAATCAAAGTCAGATGTCAGTCATTTTTTACGTGTTTTTTCATATAAATGTCTATAACTCCAAAACGAAATGAGATATTTTCACCAAAATTGACACACACATGTATGGGCTCACTCCGATGACACATAAAAAAATGGTAGGATTGTGCCTCTTGGTGGCGCTATAATAGAACAAAACATGAAATTCCCATAGACTACAATGCATTTTTCAGCCTTTTTGCCTAAAATCATCTTAAAATGTGTTTAATTGCTCATTGCTGCCGTGGATCTGACACTCCCAGCCATTTTGGCATGTCTTGTCTTCTTATTTGCGCTTGGCCCCGTATTGCTGCTTGCAGCTATATTTTTAAATGTTTTTATACAAATTAGTATACAGCATTATTAGGGTTTTTGACGTGCATATCTGATACACTGTATATACAAAATATCAAAATCGAATCATAAGCTTGAAAATATCACCGAGTCATGAAATGTGTGTCAATACAAAGCCCACTACGCACTGACAGTGGGGATCTCATGTTTGACTTTCTCATTTTCTCTTTTAACACAAAGGCTGCGTCCCAATTTGCATACTATCCGTACTAAATAGTATTCGAAAAAAGAATTAGTATATCCCAAATCGTAGTATGTTGAAAAGAGTATTCCAAAGATTCCCGGATGGTCTACTATTTCCGGTCATAATTCGAAGTGCAGATCAATGCGCACTCTAATGGCTGATATTGCCCACAACCCATTGCGAGATGGACAAGGATTCGATTACAACTACAAACGCGGATAAAAAGTGTTAAAAAACTACAATCATGACGGTTACGCGAGTCTGACGGTTAAGTAGAGAGGCTTAAATAAAGGGGTTTTGAGTGAGCAATTATCAGTATTTAACCTGACAAAAATATATTTATTCAATGTTAGCCACATTATATTTCACCTGCAGCAGCATTGAGAACTTTTGTAATGATACGTTAGGCCATTAACTTTGCAAACACATGAGAGGAGTCTCTGCATTAAAGACCCACGAATGGCAGATCAACGCGCGTCTACTCTTCTCTCCGATGCGGTAGGAAATTAAATTGAATGTGGAGGATTTGAACTGTGGTGATGATTGACAGGGCAGTTTAAACGGTGACGGGACGCACGTAACTAAGCAACAGAGTCCGTTAAAGATGACAAAGTAGTCCCAAAGCTTGCATACTCTTCTGCTACACACTCAAAAGTATGTACTTTTTCTTCACAAAAAGAGTACATACTTTTAGGACGTAGTATAAGTAGGCGAATTGGGACGCAGCCAACGTCTTCTCATCAAATTTCTACCACCAAGGGCACAAACCTCAGGTGGAAATAGAGGTGAAAATCACATTCAATTAGAGAGAAGATACAACACAAGAACAATGGTGTGCAGTTTACAGTGTGGCTGACATGAGAGCTGAACTACATGGATATAAGAATTCTAATGGATCCTCTCACCAACCCTGTTATGGCACTTTAGTGCACTCTTAACAGCACGCTCTCCCTTCCTCTCACTCGCTCCCTCTCTCCCTCCATTCTCTTAGGTCTGTGCGGTTTAATTGAGGTCTTGGCAATTAAATTGTGCCCTGGAAGCCACATTCAGCTAACTCGATAGATAGTGGCAGCACATCCTGAGGAAATAAGGGCTCTAACCTGTCCTGTCCCCACTCCTCCTTCTCCCTGAGGAAATTCAGATGTGTCACAAAAATTTAAGCTCTTTCAGTCTAAACCAACAACACCCCTCCACCACTAGATCCCGTCTTTGTAACATCACTCCTTTATCTAAGACTTATCTAGAGGTCTATAGCGATCTCTCACATGGCTGCAGCACCTCGCCGCTCGGCTGTAATTAGCGAGCAGTTCCATTAACGCAAATGAAAGGGTCTATGAGGCTTAATGGCTTCAATATCAATGGCTAGAATAAATATCACCCATCAGAAGCCGTCTTAAGTATAACAAGCCGATGAACTCAACATCACCTTTGTGGCAAGCGACAAACAACATAGACATGTATTAATTATATTATTAACACTATTCCTTGATGGTTTGAAAGTTTTGGTCTATGTGGGAAGAATGCAAACGACAATATTTATTCTAATCATTTACTCGTCATTCTAAACTTGTAACAAATATATCTTGGAGAATGTTTCAACTGTTTTTGTCTATACAATGAAAGTTAATGGGGTCCAAAATATCACTGACTTTCATTGTAAGAACAAAAAAATGCATTCATTTCATTTTTTTCAGGTGAACTATCCCTTTAATATACAGCACAAAGGCATTACTGCTTATCCATCTATCACCGCTGTCAGAGCTGTCAAAAGAAAGCTGTCAGCATGACTTTACATTCTTTCATTAAGAATGATGTCTGTTTTACATCCTAAACACATATGTTGACATGTTCGGTTTCATCTTTTTCTCTCCTTTGTAGTCGCTCTTCTTCACCATTAAGAGGATTCACTGCACTCGACTGAAACAGGCATCATTTTTCAGTCTTGCTAATGTGTATAAAACATAAAACATTTGTTCTGAAAAAAAGAAAGGATGATCTTATAGTTTGTAGAATAGGTTGTACATGCAATGATGATCAGTCGTATCTATCAAAACCATAAATGCTTATATGTACAACAGTTTGGGGCCAGTAAGTCTCTTATCCTCTGCATTTATTACATTAAAAACAGTAACACAGCAAAATATTATAACAATTTAAAACAACTATTTAAAAAAAAAAAAAATATATATATATATATATATATAATAAATTAAAATGCAATTTATTTCTGTGATGACAAAGCTGCATTTAAATTTCTCCAGTCTTCAGTGAAACAGGAATCTTTGGAAATCATCCTAATATGCTGATTTGGTGCTCAAGAAACCTTTATATTAATATCAATATTGAAAACAGTTGTGCTGCTTAATATTTTTGTGGAAACCCTTTTTGTTTTTCCCCAGCATTCTCTGATGAATAGTAAGTTCAAAAGAACAACATTTTGAACAGTATTATTCGAAATAGAAATCGTTTGTAACATTATTAATATATTAATCTTACTGACCCCAAACTAAATAGTATACTGTATATGATACAGTTGCCAAAAAAAGTATTTAGGCACAAAATATCTAAAATGCTTCAGATACAATATCAAACAAAGGCAGCATCTGCAAACAAATGATACTAGGACTTTTCTCAGAACTTCACTTTTCTGAGGGATTTTTCAATGGATTTTAACCAGCTGCAGTCAAGGTTTAGAATAGAGCAGAGTATCTCTGATGGTCACTGCAAGTAACACCAATTCAAACGGTTATGGAGTAATTGTTATTCTCCCACTGTTTTCCATGGTGTTGTAGCCGATGCCCTCTAGACTATCACTCAGCCCAGCTCTCATGCTTCCTTCCACATTTTTACTGCCACTTCAAATAAGAGTCAATATTACACCCATACCCTTTATGAGGTTCTGTCTGCACTGAGAAAAATGTGTCCTATTAAGACCAAACAAGACCAGGTTGTTTAGACTTAAATCACTTCCTTTGGGCAAAACATTGGTGCCAATGGACGAGCCAGAATCGTCCTCTGAAACAAGTTTCAGCTCTATTATAGGTTTCCCAAATTATAATGCTGCAATGTTTCTGAGCTCACTGAGATTGCTAAACTACTCTCAAAGGAGATCTGCCTGACTTTACCCCAAGAGAATGAACCAAAGAGATGGATGAATCCAGCTCCGGTCTGAAACCAACCCAACCGTTATACACCTTCACCAATGCTTAATCATTCTGACATGGACAAAAACCTACATGAACTCATACAACTTTGTTCGCAAACTGATGAACAAATTGGCATATATTACTCCTTGCTGATAACAGTGTCCAGGAAAGGTCAAATCGATTATTCTTTATTTAATACTATTGGCTGTTATGAAGTATTAAAGTCACTGAACTCACTGTAATCATCTTTACTTTCAACTTTCGGAATTAAAAACCTTGCCCACATATATTTGAAATATATGAAAAAATATATGGTGCAAACAGTAAAGCTTAAAAAAATCTAATTGAACATTTATTTCATTTAAACCTTCAGATAGCAAAATATATTACAAAATGCACTTCCAGGAAAAAGACTAAATACATTTTAGGTAAATGCTAAATGTGTTTTTTTTAATATGCCAATTTTAGACAATTTAAAGATGGATTTTTGGAAACTTGGATATTATTCTTACATTTAATAAGCTTTATGGTATATTTACACAACAAATATATACTAAAAACAGACGAAACGATCCTCGTTTCCACAAATCTGCAAAAATTACTAAAAGGCTGTATTATGCATGTCAGGCCAGTAGTTGGATATGTCGCTAACACGTAATACGCATGCATGAACATGTAATACACATGTGCATGACGTCACAGTTTTCACAGAATCACATTTTTATTGTTTACATGGAGATGGTAAAGGCATCGTTTTCAAAACCTTGCACTTCGAGACCCATTTTCAAAACCCTGCATTTTCAGGCCCCCAAAACGCTGTTGTCGTGTAAATGAACGGTCAAAACGCATACATTTTTTTAATGTAGAGTATTGCTTTTTGTTTTAACCAAAGCTAAATATGTATGTTTCCAACCAATACCCTGCTACGTTGTGAGAGGGGAATTTTTTTTCAGAGGTTTAAATTGGAACCACACAGGTTTTCAACAGTTGAATTTCTGAATAACTAAACCACCAATCCTGCCGAACTTAATGTAAATTCACAGTTCTGCATTTAACATGTATAATTCCACCTGGTATTAAAATGCGTTTTGGTCGATTGGCTCACAAGTAGACGAGGGAGACATATACCATTTACACCTGGTGTCTCTTTTGTCCACTTTCAACCACTTCTGTCCTGATTTATTAGAGGGGAGGGTCTATGGGCGGTAAATTAATGGGTTTTTTCTGATCTTTCGATCTGATAGACAAAAATAATCTTGAGCAATTGACATACGAACGGAAGCTTTTGTTTCTGCTCTGATAGCCACAAGAACATCCGTAACGCTGTGAGTGGGTGTTAGAAATCAGGAATGGTGAGAGAACATTGTGCTTGGTACTATTTATATCTTCATACCAAACTTGGGTCTCCCGCCAGCAAAGTTTAAATCCAGTCTGGCCAGCGAACTTCCCATAATGTTAACGCATTAGGTCAGTAGGTGGTCTTTTGTGACTGCTGTCGCATTCGCAACACTACGAAAGCAATCCGGTCTAATGCATTTTCGACTACCTCTGGAAGTGGTCAAAAGTGGACAAGCTCAACATATTATAGACCCCGTTTACACCTGTATTTAAAGTCGTCCACTTGTGATCTGATCAACCAAAACGCATCTCAATACTACTGTAGGTGTAAATAGGGCCTAAAGGTTTACTATCTGGGGAAAATTGTTTGACTTTGATCCATCTGTTTCTATGCAATTTCATTTTCTTCTCTGATATATTAGATTAAGTTAGGAACATCTTGTTAGATGTTCTTTGCAGTTTGTCCCTCTCCTCTCCTTATCTCTTTTTCCTACCTCACGCCATGGGCGTAGATTTATTTTTTGTATGTTTTTTTTTTTTTTCATAATGTTGAAAAGAATTTAGTATGACATGCTGGTAAATTAAGCATTGGCCGCTACAGGGTTCTTGTTAAAGAACTGATGAGTCATGCATGTGAAGCTGAACTTTCAATGACAACTAATCAAAGGGTTAATAGTGTGCAAGTGTAAGGTTTAAAAATAACATAAATAATACCCCTACAAATAATTAGTCGTTATTCTATTAAATAAAAAGTTTACTTTATGAACCAAAATATGTCAATAGAAATTAGGCCTATTCATAGATTGTAAATGCAAAAAGTGATCACAAATTACCATAAAACATGATTAATCATATTAAAAAATAACCATCAAATAGTTTTTATATTGATGGTTCAAAATGATTAACGCTTAAGGGTTAATGAACAAAATTTAACTGTCTGCAGTTGTACAGACTCAACACTACACATGCGAATCGACATTAATGTAAAGTTAATAAAAAGGTGTAAAGTACAAATTGTTGTCTATACACTATTTGTCTTAGCTTCAAAATATAGGCTAATATATGACCCCCTTTCTATCCTGGGCCCAAGGCTATACCATAGTTTTGAAAATGTGTACATAGCTACTAGTTTTGCAGAGCATATTGCATAATGCTTCACAATTGCACCATTCTTAAAGTATTCAGAACAAAGAGTTCAGATTTCTCTTTTTTGTTCAGTGCACTCAAAGTTCAAATAAAACCTATACCACTTCCTCATACTCTGTCTCTCCACTTCCAGCCTTCTACACCTATTGCACTCTCTCACACACACTTACCATATGTAAAAAAGAGGTAGAGTGAAGGGAAAGTAGCAATTCTAAATACAGGCCTTTGATCAAGAGGGAGAGACATAATGTGAAATGGCACCACAGAGAAGCATGTAAGGCACAGGCAGAAGGCTCCATCCACAGATATGTGTTTCAAATCCATCACAATTATGTTGCGAATCATTTGTGTATTAAATTCCCCTAGTGTGTTTCAAACACTGACTGTTAGAAGTAAAAGAATGCAGACGCTGTATTTTACCTCCCATTACACAAATCTAATCTAAAAGAAAAAAATTATGAAACTTAAACATTTGTTTAATTAATAAAAAGCCCCTAAAGGGACATGGTGATGGAAAAAAGTGAGATGGGAGGAAAAATATGTCAATGCGTTTGCGTTCTCTTGTAAATGTTTTGTGTTCCACCAAGAAACTTTGCATGTGCCAAAAAAAATTGAGTTTTTTGCGAGCAGACACAAAGTTTATTGGGGGAATGTAAAGTTTTGCAATGGAACGCAAAGGTTTTGCAAGCGAACCTTAAAGCTTCTCAGGGGAACGCAAAAGAGCCTTTGAATATTGTCGTTGACAATAGGAGAACCACTGCTCTAGGATATCCATCTACTTTACTGTACTGTATCCAAACATTTTATTTTGTTATTACAGGAAACAACATGTGCAAGCCTGCATAAAGATTATACTCAAATCGAACTCATGTCCTACTGCGTATAGATTTTTTCTATAGTTTCATATTTATTGTGACTGGCAGCACAATGACACTCTATTGAATCACTTTGTCGTGTGCTTATTCAAACAAGAAAGAATCATTTGTTCTTCTTTGATTGCACATGATTGAATCAGCTCTGAATCACATAGGTGACGAGGAGGTGTGTTCCACAGACAGCGCAAGAAACTTCAAAGGCCTTTCAGAAAGCTAGAGTTTCTTCACTTGAGTGTGATCTGACTTTGATGGTTATCCTTATGTCTGTTTGAATCATCAGCAACTGCCTCTAATGTCCCAAGAATCATATGTTTCCTTTGGTTCTCATCCATATGGCTCTGGATGGGTTGTGAGCGCGTTGTTGATGTTAGAGCTCCGTCGAATTGATTCATAATCCTTGATTTTCTCCTTATCACTCGCTTACAAACGATTATTTTCTATTATTTACAGCGTGTGAATACATCTCCGATACGATTCTCTATAAAAAACAATCGGATTGCTTTGATATCACTACTTGTATCCGAACTTCCGTTACTAACCGTAGCCCGCTAGCATTGCACGCGTGGTAGCTTATTTACACCGGTAGCCCGCTAGCATTGCACGCGTGGTAGCTTATTTACACCGGTAGCCCGCTAGCATTGCACGCGTGGTAACTTATTTACACCGGTCACCACTGAAACTGACAATTCGTCATCGCAGCACATCTGCTACAATGACGAATAACTCGGATGTGTGTCTAATGTTACCTTTGAGTGCAGGCGAGGACACGTTCGAGCTGCATTCGGTGCAGTTGGAGTTGGAGTCGTTGGAGAAGCAGATTCGCGATCTACTAGAGAGACGAGCCGTGCTGAGAGAGCGACGATCAGCGCTTGAAACATCACGCGCCGATGCGGTTAGTAACCTCTTGACTCCGACCTCGTCTACTCCGTGTGTTTCTCTGCACAGGACCAAAGCACCCAGGACGCGATCATCATCCCTGGTTTCGTTCACTCCGGCGCCGACACGACCCTGGGTGCTTCCACAGCGGAAGACGCGAGCCAGGACCAGAGCTAGGACCTCTCCGCCCCTCCCGGTCTTCGAGATCTCCACCCGGAACCGCTTCTCCCTTCTTCGCGAGACGGAACGCGACGCTGTGGTCATCGGTACTTCCATCGTCCGGCATGTCCACGCTACCTCAGGTAAAGGCAAGGTTATCACTCACTGCTTTCCTGGTGCTCGTGTTCTCGATGTCGCTGCGCAGGTTCCCGAGATCCTGAACGGTGACGAGCGCATCGGAGCTGTCGTGCTGCACGCGGGAACGAACGACACCAGGCTGCGGCAGACGGAGGTTCTGAAGAAGGACTACAAGAGCCTGATCGAGACGGTGCGCACTGTCGTGCTGCACGCGGGAACGAACGACACCAGGCTGCGGCAGACGGAGGTTCTGAAGAAGGACTACAAGAGCCTGATCGAGACGGTGCGCAGAACATCGCCTGAAGCAACGATCATCGTGTCTGGACCGCTTCCCACGTACCGACTAGGACATGAAAAGTTCAGTAGATTATTTGCTCTAAATGAATGGTTAATGTCATGGTGTAATGAACAGAAGCTGCTCTTTGTAAATAATTGGAATCTGTTTTGGGAGCGACCTAGGCTCTTCCGTCCTGATGGCCTTCACCCCAGCAGAATCGGAGCGGCTCTTCTGTCGGACAACATCTCCAGGGCGTTACACACCACCATATGACTAGTAAGTCAAAGTCCAGATCACAGTCTTTGCTGTCCTAACTTAACTGACATAAGTACCAATGTAGAACATTATATAGAAACTGTGTCTGAACATAACTGTGTAGAACATTATATAGAAACTGTGTCTATTCCTCGTTTAGTGAGGTCAAACATTAAATCTACTGTAAGATCTAGGAAAAATCTAATTGTGATTAAACCAGAAAATTTCAATATTAGTGAACAAAAACAATGCTGTCCAAACTTAATTGACATAAGTACCAATGTAGAACATTATATAGAAACTGTGTCTGAACATAACTGTGTAGAACATTATATAGAAACTGTGTCTGAACATAACTGTGTAGAACATTATATAGAAACTGTGTCTGAACATAACTGTGTAGAACATTATATAGAAACTGTGTCTGAACATAACTGTGTAGAACATTATATAGAAACTGTGTCTATTCCTCGTTTAGTGAGGTCAAACATTAAATCTACTGTAGGATCTAGGAAAAATCTAATTGTGATTAAACCAGAAAATCTCAATATTAGTGAACAAAAACAATTTCTAAAACTAGGTCTTCTAAACATTAGATCGCTCACACCTAAGGCGGTTATTGTAAATGAAATGGTCACAGATAATAGTTTCGATGTACTTTGCCTTACTGAAAACTGGCTTAAGCCAAATGATTATTTCGGTCTAAATGAGTCTACTCCGCCAGGATACTGTTATAAGCATGAGCCCCGTCTGATTGGTCGTGGCGGCGGTGTTGCAACAATCTATAGAGATATTCTTAATGTTACTCATAAAACAGGTCACAGGTTTAATTCGTTTGAAGTACTAGTGCTAAATGTTACGCTCTTAAATGTAAGAAAGAAATCCGTATTATCTCTAGCCTTGGCTACTGTGTATAGACCTCCAGGGCCCTATGCTGATTTCTTAAAAGTGTTTGCAGACTTTCTCTCAGATCTATTGGTCAACGTCGATAAAGCATTAATTGTTGGAGATTTTAACATACACGTAGATAACACAAATGATGCATTAGGGGCTGCATTTACAGATCTATTAAACTCCTTTGGGGTTAAGCAAAACGTCACTGGTCCCACTCATCGTCTTAATCACACACTAGATTTAATTATATCACATGGAACCAACCCAACCGATATAAATATAATACCGCAAAGTGATGATGTCACTGACCATTACATGGTAACTTGCATACTGCGTACTGCTGAAATCTGTCATGTTGCGCCACGTTATCGACCAGGCAGAACAATCATTCCAACCACTATAGATAGATTCTCAAATAGCTTACCTGATCTGGCTCAGCTGCTCAGTGAACCCAAACAAACAGATGAACTAGAGGAAATGGCTAGCAGTATGAGCACGATTTTATCTAGCACATTAGAAATTGTTGCACCAATTAGATTAAAAAAGGTTAGAGAGAAACCTAAAGCACCATGGTACAACAGTGCTACACATGTTATCAAGAGAGAAACTCGTAACTTAGAGCGTAAATGGAAACAAACAAATTTAGAGGTCTTTAGAATCGCGTGGAAAGATAGTATGTCACGTTATAAAAAGGCCCTAAAAGCAGCCAGGGCTGAGCATCTCCGCAAAATAATAGAAAATAATCAAAATAACCCAAGGTTTTTATTTAACACCGTGGCTAGACTAACAAATAAACAAACATCGCCTGAGCAAAATATTCCGTTACAGTTTAGTAGTAATGATTTTATGAATTTCTTCACTGAGAAAATAGAAAGCATCAGAAACAAAATTGTAAATGTACAATCTTTAATGATGTCTTATGATTCAACCGCGATTATCGCCCCTCAAGAACTACTACACCGCTTTACAACTATAGGACAGGAAGAGCTAAATAAACTTATCATTGCATCTAAACCAACAACATGTTTATTAGATCCAATACCCACTAAACTACTGAAAGAGTTGTTACCTGTAGTGGAAGAGCCTCTTCTCAATATTATTAACTCATCTTTATCTTTAGGTCATGTTCCAAGAATATTCAAGTTGGCAGTCATAAAACCTCTCATTAAGAAGCCACAATTAGATCATAATAACCTAGCAAATTACAGACCAATTTCAAATCTTCCATTTAATGGTAAAAAATTATCATAGATGACAGAAAATGATATCTATGAAAAATTTCAATCAGGATTCAGGCCGCATCATAGCACAGAAACCGCACTCGTCAAAATCACAAATGATTTACTGCTAGCTTCTGACCAAGGCTGTATCTCAATACTAGTTCTACTCGATCTTAGTGCTGCGTTTGATACTATAGATCATAAACTACTCTTAGATCGACTTCAAAATTATACTGGTGTTCAGGGACAGGCATTAAACTGGTTTAGATTGTACTTATCAGACCGCTACCATTTTGTCTGTTTAAATGGGGAAAAATCAAAGATGACGTCAGTAGACTATGGGGTGCCGCAAGGATCCGTGTTAGGCCCTCTGCTATTCTCAATATATATGCTGCCACTTGGTAATATTATAAGAAAACATGGAATTAATTTCCACTGTTATGCTGATGACACTCAATTATATATTTCATCACGACCGGATGAAAACGCTAAATTATCTAAACTGACAGCGTGTGTTGAAGATATTAAATACTGGATGACGTGTAATTTTCTGCAATTAAATTCAGATAAAACGGAGGTGTTACTTATTGGTCCAAAAAACTGCCCACAAAACCTCTCGCAATACAATTTTACCTTGGAAGGATGTCCTGTCACATTATCCACTACAGTAAAAGACCTGGGTGTTATATTAGACCGCAACCTGACATTCGAAAATCATATTTCATATGTTACAAGAACGGCATTTTTCCATCTTAGAAACATTGCTAAGCTACGTAACATGCTATCTATTTCTGATGCGGAAAAGTTAGTTCATGCATTCATGACCTCGAGATTAGATTACTGTAATGCTTTATTATCTGGTTGTCCTGCATCCTCAATAAACAAACTACAGTTAGTCCAAAACGCAGCTGCTAGAGTTCTTACTAGGTCAAGAAAATATGATCATATAACACCAATTTTATCATCTCTACACTGGTTACCTGTGAAGTTCCGTATCAATTACAAAGTATTGCTACTGACCTATAAGGCCCTAAATGGTTTAGCTCCAGTGTATTTAACGGATCTTCTATCGCCCTACAATCCATCGCGCTCTTTAAGATCACTAAACTCTAGGCTTCTGGTCATTCCTAGGATATCTAAGTCCACTAAAGGAGGGAGGGCTTTTTCACATTTAGCTCCTAAACTCTGGAATAGTCTTCCTGATATTGTTCGAGGTTCAGACTCGCTGTCCCAGTTTAAAACTAGATTAAAGACGCATCTCTTTAGCCAAGCATTCACATTATAATTATCTTTTTATACTACAGTTAAATCGGATCAAAGGCATAAATATAATATTCTGAACAGCAGCTACGCTAATCATTTCCCATCTGCTTTTCTGTTGTTATCTCGGGACACTAGTCCCGAGGTAAATAGTTCATCAGCTCCAGTTTGTATCCAGCCTCTCATGGAGACTTCGGATGCCCCAACACCTGTGAGACGACTCCACGCCTGTGAAGAGACGACTCAACGCCAGCGTTGTTATGGCCTAAATTAATACACGATTGATTAACTTTTTCGAACATTATTCTTTAACATTGTCTTTCTAACATTTTTACTGTACATCTATGAAATGCACTTTCTGTAAAGCTGCTTTGAAACAATGTGTATTGTGAAAAGCGCTATACAAATAAATTTGAATTGAATTGAATTGAATATGGCTCTGGATGCCATTTCCTCCCCAAACTCAGGAACATCTCGGAGCAATAAAGAGACCTCTTTAGTTTGAATAATTATACACTCAAAACAAGCTTGCCGTCAGTCATCCTAATGTTTATTTATTCATTCTTTGTTATTTGTTCCTAATTCTGTTTTATGTTTATCTGTAAGCTTTTTCCCTGCCCTATTTTTCAAAACAGTTGCTATAGAAACATACCAGAAGGAAAGATTTATTGAAGAATTTTCTGCAATGCCAGAGCGTTCCTGCAAAGCCCATCTTGGAGAATGGAAACAAGCCGGTTCTGGCAGGCAGGTTTAATAAGCTGTCCCAAGACACTCCACAACAACCCTTCACCTAAAGCCCCAGCAGTCCTGCATCGTGGCATCTTCAGCACACCCCTCTCTCCAAAGCACTTGTCCTCCACTCCTGAGCAGTTCTGTGAACAGTGAGCAGTAATTGTATGATAATACGGAAGCTGCATTCAGTGTTTGGATGGTGCTGTTCTTGCTTGTTTTATTGAAAATGGTACACAGGCCATGAAAGAGACTGATTGCTCGGCCTGGTGGCACCTGTTGCTGTATCATTAGCTGGGCCTAATTGGATATTAATGACTGTACTTTTCCATTAGAGCGAACGGCATACCTGATGACATTAGAGATAATGTCTGAATATGTCTTTTATAATGTAATAAATATGACTCAACAGAGTTTGCTTCTGGAGAAAATAAGTGCCACTTTCAAGGCGCAGCAAGCCGTCAAGAGCCAGGGCCTCTCAGTGCTTCTACCTGTTTGAGGTGAGAACACAGGTGGAAACTGGCTCTACACGCAAACTATAGAATCTAGCGAACATGTTGGGTGTCGCCCCAACCCGCAGCTCTACAGATATCTCAGTGAGGTGCCACGTGCCAGCGCCCAGGAGGATGCAACACTTCTAGTAGAGTGTGCTCGCACCCTGAGCGGACAGGGCACACCTTGTGCTTGGTAAGCCAAGGTGATGGCATCCACTATCCAGTGGGCCATCCTCTGCATGGAGACAGCCTTTCCCTTCTGCTGACCTCTGTGACAGACAAAGAGCTAATCTGAAGCTTTGCGTTCTATCCATGTACAGTCGCAGAGCGTGACAGGACAAAGCAAAGCCATGGCTGGGTCTGTGAGTGAAGTGAAGTGAATGTGAAGTGAAGTAAATGTGAACTGAAGTGAAGTGAAGTAAAGTTAAATAAATGTGAACTGAAATGTGAAGTAAAATGAGGTAAATGTGAACTGAAGTAAATGTTAACTAAAGTGAAGTACATGTGAACTGAAGTAAAGTAAAGTGAGGTGAATGTGAACTAAAGAAGTAAAGTAAAAGTAAAAGTAAATGTGAAGTGAAGTGAAGTGAAGTGAATGTGAAACTGAAGTGAAGAAGAGTGAGGTAAATGTGAAATGAAGTGAAGTAAAGTGAAGTAATTGTAAACTGAAGTAGGGTGAAGTAAAATGTAAAAGTGTAAAAAGTAAAAAGTGAAGTAAATATGAATTGAAGTAAATGTTAACTGAAGTGAAGTAAAATGTGAACTGAAGTGAAGTAAAGTGAAGTGAATTGTGAACTAAAGTAAAGTAAATGTGAACTGAAGTAAATGTGAAGTAAAGTGAATATGAACTGAAGTGAAGAAGAGTGAAGTAAATGTGAATTGAAGTGAAGTAAATGTGAACTAAAGTAGTAAAGTAAATGTGAACTGAAGTGAAGTGAATGTGAAATTAAGTGAATGTGAAATTAAGTGAATGTGAAATTAAGTGAAGTAGAGTGAATGTGAACTAAAGTAGTAAAGTAAATGTGAACTGAATTGAATGTGAACTGAAGTGAAGCAAATGTGAAGTGAAGTGAAGTGAAGTAAAGTGAATGTGAACTGAAGTGAAGTGAATGTGAAATTAAGTGGATGTGAAATTAAGTGAAGTAGAGTGAATGTGAACTAAAGTAGTAAAGTAAATGTGAACTGAATTGAATGTGAACTGAAGTGAAGCAAATGTGAAGTGAAGTAAAGTGAATGTGAACTGAAGTGAAGTGAATGTGAAATTAAGTGAATGTGAAATTAAGTGAAGTAGAGTGAATGTGAACTAAAGTAGTAAAGTAAATGTGAACTGAATTGAATGTGAACTGAAGTGAAGCAAATGTGAAGTGAAGTGAAGTAAAGTGAATGTGAACTGAAGTAAATAAGTAAAGTAAATGTGAACTGAAGACATACATTTGAACTGAAGTGAAATAAATGTGAACTGAAGTGAATGTGAACTAAAGTAGTAAAGTAAATGTGAACTGAAGTAAATGTGAACTGAAGTGAATGAGAACTAAAGTGAAGTAAATGTGAAGTGAAGTGAAGTGAAGTAAAATGAATGTGAACTGAAGTAAATGTGAAGTGAATGTGAACTAAAGAAGTAAAGTAAATGTGAGAACTAAAGAAGTAAAGTAAATGTGAAGTGAAGTAAATGTGAACTGAAGACATACATGTGAACTGAAGTGAAGTAAATGTGAACTGAAGTGAATGTGAACTGAAGTGAATGTGAACTAAAGTAGTAAAGTGAATGTGAACTGAAGTGAATGTGAACTGAAGTGAATGTGAACTAAAGTGAAGTAAATGTGAAGTGAAGTGAAGTAAAGTGAATGTGAACTGAAGACATACATGTGAATTGAAGTGAAGTAAAGTAAATGTGAAGTGAAGTGAATGTGAAATGAAGTGAAGTAAATGTAAACTGAAGTGAATTAAATTAGAACTAAAGTAAATGTGAACTGAAGTGAATGTGAACTGAAATGAATGTGAATTAAAGTAGTAAAGTAAATGTGAACTGAAGTGAATGTGAACTGAAGTAAAGTTAAGTGAATGTGAACTGAAGTAAATGTGAACTGAAGTGAAGTAAAGCGGATGTTGTGTCCAGTCGCATCCAGTGTAGACACTGTGTTAAATACCTCCGTTTTCTTAGTCCACACTACAACACAATTTGTTAAAAATGTCTCTACTTGGAAGAGCGTTTTCAAAAAACTTGGTTTTCACTGGACAAAAACACTGTCTCAGTGTGGACAGAAGGCCAAAACGGAGAAAAAAGTTCTTAACAGTTTAGTGGCTTTAAAATACTTATTTGCAATATATTCATTTTAAAAACTTACTAAGTTCACAGCTGAAAGATAAAAATCTGGATGCCCTCATACCTACACACTCTTTCTAAAGCAAGGCATACATAATTGCCAATTAATGGAAGGCAGGTGCAAAGGGAAAAGGAGAAAAATGAGAGATGTTAAAAGCTATCCCAACACATTAGCCAGTCCCTCTTAGATCTGTAGTAAACAAAATCCCTTTAAATGAAAGCCAGCCCCTCTGAGGCCAATCATACCAAAGAATGAAGAGATAACTTCACAGAGGTTTAGCAACTAATTGCATTTTTAAATGAAGGTGAATGTTTTTGTTTTTTGTATTTTTTTTTTTGCAAAGAGGTGAAATCTAATGAATCAGTCCTGAGATCAAAGAACAGTTGAAGCGGGGTTATGGTTTGGCTGCATGCAAATGATATGCTGGCATGTTGGCGGGACTCTTTGTTTAGAAATAATGTGTTTTTTCAGGATGAGTAACATTAGGTGACATAGCAAGTAATCAAGTTATATTCGTAAGGAATTTGCTGAAGGGATTCAATTCACTTCCTTATGAAAGTGTTTGATAATTGAGTTCAAATCAGAGATGCTATATTAAAAGCATCTGTCCTAACAGAGCAAGAGTCGGGAAGTTCAGTGCATTTCTGTGAATTATTTCAAGTGGTTTCAAAGCACAAAACTGAATCAAATCCGAAATATTTGTTTTTTATTAACAAACAAATTACTCTAATGAGCTGGATCTTTTTGATTAATAAAAACATACAGCACAGTCCGATTCACAATTAAATGGTTGTCATGACCGGTTTCTTTTAATAAAGCAACTGGTTCAAATCAGTGCAAAGAATCCTTCACTGATTGAACAGAAGGTTACACATACACTAATACACATACATATATACTCTGTGTATGTGTGAATGTGAATATGAATATGAATATGAATACACACACACACACACACACACACTCTCATTCAGGACAGTACTAAATAAAAAATAACATGCATTTTTTATGATCTCTCTTATTTTGTTCATTTAGTATATATACCAATCAGGCATAACATTATGAACAGGTGAACTGAATAACACTGATTATCTCATCACAGCACCTGTTAGTGGGTGGGTCATATTAAATATAAACATAAAGTTGATGTGTTAGAAGCAGGAAAAATGGGCAAGCGTAAGGATTTGAGCAAGTTTGACAAGGGACAAATAGTAATGGCTGGATGACTGGTTCGGAGTATCTCTAAAACTGCAGCTCTTTTGGGGTGTTCCCAGTCTGCAGTGATCAATATCTATCAAAAGTGGTACAAGGAAGGAACAGTGGTGAACCGACGACAGGGTCATGGGCGGCCAAGGCTCATTGATGGGGAGCGAAGGCTGGCCCGTGCGGTCCGATCAAACAGACGAGCTACTGTAGCTCAAATTGCTCAAGAAGTTAATGCTGGTTCTGATAGAAAGGTTTCAGAATACACAGTGCATTGCAGTTTGTTGCGTTTGGGGCTGCATAGCCGCAGACCAGTCAGGGTGCCCATGCTGACCCCTGTCCACCGCCGAAAGTGCCAACGGAGGACACGTGAGCATCAGAACTGAACCGTGGAGCAATGGAAGAAGGTGGCCTGGTCTGATGAATCACGTTTTCTTTTACATCACGTGGATGGCCGGGTGCGTGTGTGTATCCATTTGGATGTTACTTTGACATGTATCACTTACCTAGGCATTGTTGCAGACCATGTACACCCTTTCATGGAAATGGTATTCCCTGGTGGCTGTGGCTTCTTTCAGCAGGATAACTCGCCCTGCCACAAAGCGAAAATGGTTCTGGAATGGTTTGAGGAGCACAACGGGTTTGAGGTGTTGACTTGGACACCAACTTCCCAAGAATCAATCCAATCCAATCGAGCATCTGTGGGATGTGCTATCCATGGAGGCCCCACCTTGCAACTTACAAGACTTAAAGGATCTGCTGCTAACTTCTTGGTGCCAGATACCACAACACACCTTCAGGGGTCTAGTGGAGTCCATGCCTCAATGGGTCAGGGCTGTTTTGGCAGCAAAGGGAGGACCAAAGCAATATTAGGAACGGTCATAATGTTATTCTCCGCTCTAATTCATCTCAAAGGTGTTCTATCAGGTTGAGGTCAGGACTCTGTGCAGGCCAGTCAAGTTCCTCCACACCAAACTCACTCATCCATGTCTTTATGGACCTTGCTTTGTGCACTGGTGCGCAGTCATGTTGGAACAGGAAGGGGCCATCTCCAAACTTTTCCCACAAAGTTGGGAGAATGAAATTGTCCAAAATGTCTTGGTATGCTGAAGCAAGAATTGTTTCTTTCACTAGAACTAAGAGGCAAAGCCCAACTCTACACACTGTTCTTGAGCTAATCTGAAGGCCACATGAAGTTTGGAGGTCTGCAGCTATTGACTCTGCAGAAAGTTGCCGACTTCTGTGCACTGTGTGTCTCAGCATGCGCTGACCCCACTCTGTTGTTTTACATGGCTTTGAGTTGCTGTTGTTCTCAATTGCTTCCACTTTGTTATAATACCACTAACAGTTGACCGTGGAATATTTAGTAGTGAGGAAATTTCACGAATGGGCTTATTGCTCAGGTGGCAACCTATCACGGTACCACACTTGAATTCACTGAGCTCCTGAGAGCGACCCATTCTTTCACAAATGTTTGTAGAAGCGTCTGCATGACTAGGTGCTTGAGTCTATACACCTGTGGCCATGGAAATGATTGGAACACCTGAATTCAATGATTTGGAGGGGTGTCCCAATACTTTTGGCAATATAGTGTATATATACACAGTGCTGGGTAGTAACCGATTACATGTAATCTGGATTATGTAATCAGATTCCAAAAATTAAAGGGTAACTAACCGCCAGCTCAGAGCTTAACTCCACCCACTGGCAATTTTTGAAAAATGCTGAAAAAAGTGGGCAGAGCCCAGCGGAGACAGAGGGGACGAACCGAGGGCGGGACTGAGCGGAGGGTGTGCACCTGAGACCCGCAGTGATGGATTGATTGACAGCTGTCAGACTCGCGATTCGCAAAGATGGAGAATGACTGGAGTGACGCCAGTAGCTTTGCAACAGAGCGGTCATTCTCCCCCATCTTCAGATGAAGTGGAGGAGGGTGAATTGTCTGTAGACACAGAACCGGAGCCTTATCAATGCGAGCCACTGGCTCAAACTGCGTTAACTCCCGATGCCGACAATGATAGCGAAGCAGCATCGCAAAGAGAGAATGAGACAACTGACCTAATCTATGAATAGTCAAATCCTTATACTGAATGCCACTAAAAATAGATCAGATATCTGATATACATACAATGTATTTTCATTCAAATTAACTGAATCAATAAGCAGCGCAGGACCAATAAGTTCAGACCTAATAGCCTATTATAAACAGATTTCCTCAAATAAAAGTTAGACTAAGCCAGCACGTTACGGTATTGTTGTTCGTGACCGCGGCAACCACTTGCGTGTCAGGGTTTGAAAGCACGTCTCATGTATGAAACTTATTTGTACATATGACGGGCGGCAATAATATCGCAAGAAAATCCTGACGTGTACTGACAACTGCATTATTTAACCGCATTTTCTCCATTAAAATGTTAAAGCAAGTGTCAAGTAAGTTTCATTCATAATGTTTCTACTTCATGTAACATGACAGTTCATACTGGAGTGAAGCCGTTCTGTGATTGGGGAAAACATTTCTGAGGGCGTGGTGAGCTTGTGCCAGGGGTGTGGATAGTGAGCCGTTGGAAGAACCATCCTACGTCACGATGTACCACAACGTCCAATAGGATTCAACTGCAGTAGCCACCGTTCAACCTTAAGAGGGCAGCACTTTGGCGGTTTTACACCATATTTTATAGAATTAAAACACTTTATACCCAAATGTCAAAACATTTACTCGAATCAATGAACAGCATTAATAAAGCCCCAGTATTACAGATCATTAACTAAAAAAAGTTGGTTTAGGGTTTAGTTACCCTTTAAGTATTTGTAAGTACATTATATTACATTTAAAATATTCGTATTCAGACTACAGTTCCTTTTTTATTAATTACATGTTATTCTCACAATGGCAATCAAATATTCATAATTAATTGATTCTCCCTACTACTTCTTTTCTATAAAAGCCTGCTGCTTATACACCGATCAGGCATAACATTATGACCTTCCTAATATTGTGTTAGTCCCCGTTTTGCTGCCAAAACAGCCCAGACCCGTCGAGGCATGGACTCCACTAGACCCCTGAAGGTATGCTGTGGTATCTGGCACCAAGATGTTAGCAGCGGATCCTTTTAACAAGTCCTGTAAGTTGCAAGATGGGGTCTCCATGGATCGGACTTGTTTGTTCACCACATTCCACATATGCTTGAATGGATTGAGATCTGGGGAATTTGGAAAAAGTAGTTAGCTACTGGAAAAGCTACTTTTTAAAAGCAACTGAGCTACTGACAAGCTACTGAAAAATGTAGTTAAGTTAGTAGCTTAGCTACTTGTAGTTAACTACTCCCCAACACTGCGTGGGACTACAGTGATTGGATGTCGTGCAGGCAGAGTACGTGCTCTCTGCGTGCATACAGGTGGTGCACATTTTTTTCACAGATGCAGATACACTGAGAGCGGCGCGGCCGTGTGAAAATTTTTTTTCCCCAGGTTTTCATGGGAAGTAGCAAGTCTTCTTGAGTCAAAAGGCGCAAGTCCAAGTGAAGTCACGAGTCATTGATGTTAAAGTCCAAGTCGAGTTGCAAGTCTTTGTACATTTTGTCGAGTCGAGTCTGAAGTCATCAAATTCATGACTCGAGTCTGACTCGAGTCCAAGTCACATGACTCGAGTCCACACCTCTGGCAAAGATGCTACATGTCAAAGTAACATCCACATGGATGGCAGGACCCAAGGTTTCCCAGCAGAACATTGCCCAAAGCATCACACTGCCTCCGCCGGCTTGCCTTCTTCCCATAGTGCATCCCGGCCATCCACGTGATGTAAAAGAAAACATGATTTATCAGACCAGGCCACCTTCTTCCATTGCTCCATGGTCCAGTTCTGATGCTCACATGCCCACCACTGTTGGCGCTTTCGGCGGTGGACAGGGGTCAGCATGGGCCCCCTGACTGGTCTGCGGCTATGCAGCCCCATACGCAACAAACTGCGATGCACTGTGTATTCTGATACCTTTCTATCAGAACCAGCATTAACTTCTTGAGCAATTTGAGCTACAGTAGCTCGTCTGTCTGATCGGAACACATAGGCCATGAAATCCTTACACTTGCCCATTTTTCCTGCTTCTAACACATCAACTTTGAGGACAAAATGTTCACTTGCTGCCTAATACATCACACCCACTAACAGGTGCCGTGATAAAGAGATAATCAGAGTTAATCACTTCACCTGTCATAATGTTATGCCTGATTGGTTAATATGTTCAGATGTTCTTCCAAGTTTGTGGAATAGCACACACAGACCAGCCTCTAGTCATGTGCCCATCAGTGAAAACTGAGACCCACACTTTTGATCACTGGATTTACAGTAATCATTTCGCTTTTAAATGGTGTTTTCTCAACATTGTAAATCTAATCAACTTCTAATTAACACAATTATTATTTGAGTTATTTAACCATGAATTACTGTCTTTGGAAGGTTTTTGTCTTTCAAACACATTAAAATGTACAAATTTAAGTCATTTCATATTTACATGCAAGGGATTTTTGTCTTTTTTGTCATCTGAAATTTCTTTGACCTAATACATTTACTTGAAGTCCCTCCTGAGAAGTTAGGTCATTAATTAAGTCAATAAAAAAAAATAAAGCTCACGGTTCTATGATGTCTGTTAATGGTCACATGGCATGCAGGTAAACAAATAAAATAAAAAAGTTAATCTTTTTTAGTAGTGTTTTGCTTTTATTTTAAAATTATTTAATAAAAAAAAAAAAGATTTAATTACTTAATAGCTTTTCATTCAACTCACAAACCTCAGCAGTTCCATCATGAACCCCAGTCTGGGAAACCCTGACATTATAATGTTTAATGCAATTTATGTTGTTGATAACAAAAAATAGGATACATTTTCTTCCTCTTTGTATTTGTATTGTATTGTATTCCTCTTCCAGCGACGAACATAAAATGGAGATGTTAGGATTGACCAGATTCCCGCATGGAGAACTTTACCTGGTTCTTTCCTTAACAGTCTTGTGCCATAGGATATGCCAGCCAATTAAGTTATGGAACTATAATGAGTCAAAGCAATCATTTGTTATGAATCACTTTGTAAACTGAACAGATGGTTAATAGAGTGTCTTAGACTGCATGGATCCACACTGTCATTACAGCTGTGCCAGCTCTCTCCCCATCACCATTTTTCATCCAGTGACTGTAAAGATGTCGCCTCACCAAAATGGCTCTCACGACGCACGTACACAGTGCTTATTTCTAAGATAAGATGATTATGATAACCTTGGTCAATGACGTTTCTTCCTCAAGATGAATTCGAAAGATCTTGAACGTATTGTGTATATTATTAGTTGATGAAATACTGTAGATAATAATGACTCGATAGTGTATGATAATGCACTGTGACAGTAAAATGTTATTTAGTTGCTGATAAAGTCTTCTGAAATGTAGTGTTTTTTATTATTTTAGAACACTGTAGTGCACTTTGCATCCTCAGGGACTCTCCAGACAGCTAGGTCAGGATTCTCAGAGAGGGTCACTTAGTTTCCGAAAAATAAATATGCCATCAGTTCATGCATTACAAAAAGCTTGTACTAATCAGATAACAGTGTGAAGCACAAGACTCCCTCCTTCTCCTCCTTCATCATTATTAATGTTCGTCTATTAAAATGCAAATGATGACAATGAGTCTGAATATTGTTAGCTTGTACAAACCAGGTGTTGTCAAATGTTCAGGCTTTGCCCAGTGTAGATTACCTTCTGAGGAAAATATATTACCGTTCAAAGGTTTGAGGAGGTAAGAGTTTTTAATGTTTTTTGAAAGAAGCATCTTATACTTACCAGGGCTGATCAAAATATACAGTAAAAACAGTAATATTTTAAAATGTAATTTATTCCTGTGATGGCAAAACCATTACTCCAGCCTTTAGTGTCACATGATCCTTCAGAAATCATTCTAATATGCTGATTTGCAGTTCAAGAAATATTTAGTATCAATGTTGCAAACAGTAGTGCTGCTTAATATTTGTAGTGCAATTTTTTAGGAAACTTTAATCAGAGGTGTGAAGTACTTGAGTAAATGTAATTAGTTGCTGTAAATGCATTTTTTGGATACTTTGTAGGCAAAATTATGAGCAACTTTTACTCTCTACTAGACTACATTTTTGGGTACAACAAAACCATTAAAACACCACGGCACTAATGATTTTAAATATTAAACATGTATTTTGGTATTATAAAAAAACATCATAAGAAAGAGAATAGTGTTCTCTACATTAAACAGAGTAATTCCAACATAGAAATTCATTAATTTTGTATTTTACTGCATTTTCAGCTGAAATTCTCATTACCGCAATGCGTCCAGTGTTCTAATTAAAACAGAAAAAAATGAAAATATTATGATTAATGTATAATATATAATAATAATGAAAAAATAGTGGAAAAATGAAGTGTCCATGATCTACAGTGTTGGGAAGTCTACACCAATGTGGATGCTCACACACACATTGGCACATCTATCATTATGAAGACTTTCCATAGGCATCATTTTTTGTACTGAGCTGATATTTTCTGTCCCCTAGCCCCTAGCTCTCATAGAAAATGTTTTGCCATTTTACATTTTTAATAAAACAATTTACGTTTATTTAGCCATTTGATTTATGGGGACAGCTGTAGAGACACTACATTATGAAGACAATTAAGTCCGTAGAAAGCAAGTCAAAACAGTACACACACAGGCTTGTTGCACTACATTAGTGAGAACATCTTACAGACTTTGTGTTTTTCCAGTGTTAGTAATATTTTGTCCTAACCTGACACCTTACCCTCACAGAAAGCTGTGCAACTTTAAGTATTACAGATTATACAGATTTAAATATTAATATGATTTGGCTTCAATTTATGAGCATTTTAAACTAGTCAGCAGGGGTGGAGTTAACCAATAAGTGAGGCAAGTGGCTGCTTACGGGAAGAATTTTTGGCAAATGCTTTGGCAATGCTTTAGAGAGCATTAAAGGTTTCTATTTACAACCAATTTTGCAGCATTAAGCTCTGTAGCTATCACACACCTATCTGTTGCTTTCTTGAACACAATGGCCAATCAGAGGTGTTTAAGTTAGAACCCATCCACCGCTCGAAACAAGAGTTTGTGTTCAGAGTGGAGTTCGGTGTGTAGGGATTTAAACATTTCATATCACGATAATAGTGAACCAAATGATCACGATTATCAATATTATCACGGTTTTGTTCAAATGAGAAGGAAAGTGTTCAAAATGAACAGATGCTCACACTGAAAACCTTTCAACAAGTTTTATATTTGGAAATCAACAAACAACAAATAAAACAAGCAGCTCTATGCAATTTAAGCAAGATTCTATTCTGTGGCATATTTGAGCCTACATTCAGTACGAGTAAAATACTTAAGTACTGTTAAAATCAAATACTCTAAGACTTGTAACTTGTAATAGAGTCGTTTACGCTGTAAGGTATCTGTACTTTTACTCAAGTATGTTTTTCAGGTACTCTTTACACTTTACACATTTTGAATAGAAAATGTAAAGTCCAAATTCTTTTGATCAATTTAATTCATCCTTGCTAAAAAAAAACAAAAAAACTTGACCCCAAAGTTTTGAACGCTATTGTATAACGACAAAATTTGACCAGTATGCTCACAATAGTTGGTGTTGACTGAGAAGATAGGGAAGAGGAAGATGAGGAGAATGGTGAATAGTGTTTGTTGGGTTGTATACAGCGGGTACTACTCGGTCTGCCTGTCAATGGTTTGAGGAATGAGGCTTTATCCAGCAGAAAAGCAGATTCAGACCCTCTCAGCGGAGCTTGCTGGTCTGCACAAGCACCATTTCTTCAACTGTGACATTAATATTTTATGGGTACGTTTGCTGTTCGATCTCTTGCCAGAGTTTGATCTGAATGCACAGCGCTGAAAACGGCTGACGCTTTCATTGTGTTCCCTGTGCAAAGACTTTGAGACTAAGCTGGGAAGCTTTGTGGACTCCACTATACCCCATCATTTAATACAAGGAACCTTCCTGTGTCAACACATCCTGTCACAATGTGGATTTGCAGCAGTTACAGCTCACGCTGGGTTCCCCACAGAGTTGTTTTTCTTTAGTCCCGAATCGTGATTGAATGTACCGGACAGATACGCTACAAACCTGGATGAGAATCTGATCATTACAATAACCGTGGAAATTGCAATTACAAGCTTTATCATTTCAGCTGTATTTTATTCTTATTTAATCAAAGATTATTAACATGATTTGAAGGATCTCAAATGGGGGTGACCCTGAAAGTGAAGTTATATTAAGATCACAGACCTGCTCTGTCACCAGGGTGCCCTTAATCAAGGCTCCAAACCCCAGGTTGCAATTAGAACCACAAATTGCTTTGAATGAGAAGCATATGCTGAATAGCAATAAGACCTCATTTACACCGGAGTGATACGATCACAAGAAGCCGGTGCTAAATGCAGGTGTAAAGAGGGTTCAAAACCTTTTCTGTTCACTTAAACTAGGGCTGCACAGTAGTAGTAGAATTAAATATTAGTATAAATATTAGTATTGTAATTTTGCAGTTGTATTCAAATTAAAATGATTATTATGATGATGATGATGATTATTATAATATTTTTCTTAAATACAAATTTTTTTTACAGTGAAATAGTATAACAATAGTAATATTTCTTATTTAGTTTAATATTTTTATATAATACTACTACCACTTATGTGCTCAGTGACACCTTTTTGTGTGGATTTTGATGTTTGTTTTGGAAAATGAGCCTGATGGAAGATCCAACCACAGCCCATTATAAGATTTCTAGCAGAGGCCGTCCGGTTTGGATTTTTTATCTGCTTGTATATCCTACAATCCATGATGCCATGCATCTGAACAAGCTGTATCTGCCATGCATCTGAACAGATCCAGCAGTAAATTTGACTGTGGGTATGGGGTACTTTTTATCCCTGTTAGCACCTAACCCATCAGGTGGGTTTGCTGGCAAAAAAGCTCTTTTTATAGTTTCATCTGACCATAGAAGCTGGTCCCATTTAAAGTTCCAGTCGTGTCTGACAATTGAATATGCTGGAGTTTGTTTCTGAATGAGCATGGAGGATTTTTCTTGAAACCCTCCCGAACAACATGTGGTGATGTAGGAGTTCTTTGATATATATATATATATATATATTTTTTTTTTTTTTTTTTTTTTTTTTTTTGTCTTTCTGACCCCAAAACTCAATTAATCTCTGCAATTCTCCATCTGTGATCCTTGGAGAGTCTTTGGTCACTCAAACTATCCTCCTAACCGTGCATTAGGACGATATAAATACATGTCCTCTTCCAGGCAGAGTCATAACATCTTTAGTTGATTGGAACTTCTTAATTATTGCCCTGATGGTGCAAATGGGGATTTTCAGCATTTAGCAATTTTATATTTTGTGAAGCTCAATAATCTTTTGCTGCACATCAGAACTATATTCTTTGGTTTTACTCATTCTTATGAATGATTAAGGGAATTTGGCCTTTGTTTCCTCATATTTATACTCCTGTGGAACAAGTAGTCATAGCTGGACAATTTCATGTTCCTAGTCACCCTGGTGTGCTAAAAAATTTATGGGAATATACTTCAGAGATATTTTACTCATAAAAAATTCTAGGGGTGCCAATAATTGTGTCCAACGTGTTTTTGAGAAAAACATAATAATGTGATTTCCCCCCACTTTCAATTCTTTTACTTCAATGAAAGGTTAGATTTTCTGTGAATGTTTTGTATGTAACGATCAAAAGGATAAACAATACAGATTTATTTTTACAGCCATCTTTGATCATATTTACCAAGGGGGCTAATAATTCTCACCTCAACTGTATGTCTTAATTATTTTGATATTGTTTAGATGGTAAGGATCTCAAGCTGACTGGTTTAAAGGGATAAAATAAAACTCACCCTCATGTCGTTCCAAACCCATAAGTCTTCCGTTCATCTTTGGAACACAAAATAAAATCTTTTTGATGAAATTTAAAGTAGACAGCAATGCAACTATCTCTTTGATGCTTCAAAAAGTTCATAAAGAGATTGTAAAACTAATCCATTTAAATTGAATTTTTGAAGAGACACGACCGCTTTTTATGATAAACAGATTGAATTTAGGCTTTTTGAATTTGAATTTCGCCTACTGACCTATCAATAATCCATATGGCTAAAACACTGGTTTTTAACTTTTCCAGGTTATGAGGGCTTTAAAAATAACCATCTGGTCTAAACATTTGTAAAAGCACATTAATATGCTAGCAAAAGACATGGTCACAATTGGTCACAGGACACACATTTGAGATTCTGCCAGGCGTGAACAGCAATGTGTCTCTCTGCTGACTGCTTGTGATTGGATCACCCAAGACAGATCTTTAAACCAGAAGTAAACTGAGCCTAAATCTGGACTTTTGTCTCAGTTCACAATTGTAAATTAAATGTGTCTGAATGTTTTGGTCAAAGATGGTTATTCAACAGAGCTAATTTTCACTCCAACAAAAGCTTTCGCCCCAGGATGTGCCGATGACAAATACAAATCAGAATCTTTTCTTCTTCTTTGGTAACAAGCAATTATTCCCTTTTCACTGCGGAGAACTCTCCCGCTGAATCGAATGTGCTCCAAAACTCTTCAATATAGAAACTTTCTCATCCCAGATTCTCAAGAGATGTAATTATTGTTCAGCTGACTTGTAAGACTTACACAGCTAGAGGAAAAAACCCTCCCCAGCCGACAATGCCCTGTTTATTTTTAACTGCCCAGAGAGCTCTAGAGTTCACAGTCTTTGGACAGTGTTTAATTCAGAATGACCAGCGCATGTGAGGGAGTTTGAAGCTGAAGCATTCAGGCTAATTTTGTTATCAGTAATCACATCTGCAGGCATCCAGAACAGATTAGATATAGATTACTTTAGACTTGCTTGTCTTCTAGAAGTCAGTGCAAAGCTACAGTATTTGCACTTTAAATGTCATTAGTCAAATGAAACTTGAAACTTAATATGCTATGTAGTAGAGATCAGGCATGTACTGGCCATCAGGAGCACCAGGATTTTCCCGGTGGGCCAGGCGAGTAGTGTGCCGATTGCTGAAGCGAGGAAGACCTCCCCTTATTAGGCGCTGTTTTTGAAGGGATAGTTCACCCTGAAATGAAAATAAAGTCATCCTTTACTCACCGTGCTGTTGTTCCAATGCCTTATGTCCATCTATCTTTTTCAGACCTCAAAAGCAGAAGTTTTAAAAAAAGTTCCTGCACACACTCCTCCATATAATGGCAGTGAATGGCGATCAGCTAAAACTTTACAAAAAGGATACAAAAGTATCACGTAATGATACAGTGAGACGCGCACCATATATAGAAAGTGTTCATGAGGCATACTATAAGGTTTTGCGAGAAAGAAACCGTATTATTCAGTCGAAATACTGAGCTTGGCCGTTACCTGTGCGCGTTCCTGTGAGTACGTGCGAGCCGTCAGCAGCCGCTCATGCTTACTATAACTCGCACTGTTGTCATGGTACCCAGGATAAGCACACACGCATCTTTTTGAGAAATCAGGCTCAATAGAAACAAACGCGACTCTCTTCTATAAGGTAAATAAAATAAATACAATAATACTAATAATAAGGAAAACCTCCTGAAGTGAATGTTGTGTACCGGTTGTCATGACAATATTGCATGAGCGGCTGCTGCCGGCCGATCTCACGCACTCACAGGAACGCACACAAAGTAACGGCCGAGCTCAGTATTTTGACTGAATAATAGCCTACGGTTTCTTTCTCGCAAAACCTTATAGTATGCCTCCTGAACACTTTCCATATATGGCGCGTGTCTCACTGTATCATTACGTGAAACTTTTGTATCCTTTTTGTAAAGTTTTAGCTGATCGCTATTCACTGCCATTATATGGCTTGCAGGACGTTTTTAAAATTTCTGCTTTTGAGGTCCGAAAAAGATAGAAGGACATAGGGCATTGGAACAAGATTAGGGTGAGTAAAAGATTATTTTCATTTCAGGGTGAACTATCCCTTTAAATTACAGCACATTAGAAACTGCAAAAAGCAAACACTCCATAAGTGTGACGAGGGAAAGCGCTGTAAAGTGAAATAATAAACAGCGCAAGTTTCTTGGTCAATTCAGATTTGACACCGAATTGTATAACACAGTCGTGTAATATGAGAACATTAAAGGTTCTGTAGTGATGTTAGCTGAAAACAGCCACGACCATGTAAACAGAAATGTATTAATTATAAATGTTATTATTACTTTTTATTTTTATTTTTATTTTTATTTTTATTTTTATTTTTATATTTATTTAATGTTGGGGAATATAAATCACACTTTTTGTTTTTGTTTCTACATGTTTAGGGTATTTATTACAAATTCCATAGTCTATTATAAGGCTACTTATTATTTATAAAAAAATAAATAAAAAAAACATACCATTGTAATGAGGAGCATGGTTTTACTTGTGAACACGATCTTACTAATACTAGTCTACAGTTAAACTCTGGGTTCTATGCAATAACTACAGTAAATTTCATTAGGAACACTAAAGGATAGTTAAAACATAGCTTTAAAGCCTGGATCCCATGAATTAAGGTCAAACTTTCTTCTCTTTAAACATGTGTGGTTTGTATTGAATTTTAAAAAGTCTTATATAAATTAGGAGTTAACTATTTACAACTGTTATAGTTCTTAAAGGGACAGTTCATCCAAAAAATGAAAATTGTTATCGTTTACACACCCTCATGCAATTAATTTCTTTCTTCTGTGGGACATAAATGAAGATAATTTGATATTTGTTTTGTCCATACAGTAGATGTCAAGGGTAACCAAAATAGTTTGGTTACAAAATTCTTCAAAATATCTTATTTTGTGTTTCACAGAAGAAAGTCATACGGGTTTGGAACAACATGAGGGAGAGGAAATAATGTGGATGTGTTTGGGAGGATCCGACGCCAGACACACACAGACAGAACCCACCCCGCCAGTCAGAGCTCCGCGGTTTTATGTTCACTGGTGCATTTAGGAATCTTAGTTCATCCCAAAACGTGAATCCAACCCAGACCCCCATGAGCGCTGAAATATGAGCCATATCAGCCCCCCAGCCCACCCCATTGAGAAAGAAGAGGAAAAAAACTCCACCACTCCTCTGTCTCAAGAACAATTCCATCCAAACCCATCCACCCCCTCCCCTCGGTGCCCTTTCCTGGCAAGTGGAGGGCTTTCTCTCTGGGCCTTTGTATTAGAGTGCATCAGAATGGCCTTTGCTCAGAAAAGAGACTTGGAGAACCAAAATACTTTCATTGTTTCAAAGATTTTGACTCACCAGGCTACACATGACTTGGAAATCCAAGATAATGTCATGTATCAAAATACTGTGAGTATGAGAACCATGGATACTCATACCTATATGCATGATTAATTGTTTAAAAAGTTGCCTAAATAACAATTCACCAATGCAACTGCATTAACCATCCGAGGGACGTGTAAGAATGACATTTGTAATTACCAAAAATTATTTTCATAATAAGTATGAATTTAGAATGAAAAATGCATTATAAAAATGATTGGTTGCCAACTTATATTTAATTAATCTAAATATGTAAATTGAACAGACTGTGTGGTATTTGAAGTATTGGCGCATTTACTATGCCATCCGACTTTGTAGCCAGACAACCACAGATGAACTTTAACTTCCCCTTCCTTGCTTTTGTGATGCAAATCAGTTCGTATTTATAATTAAAGTAATCAATATTCTGTTTTATGCTTTTCAAAGCTCGATTCGCCCTCCCTGAGTTCCTGCAAGCCATCTATAAAAACAGCACCGACAACCCAGACAGCTTTGTTTACCAGACTTCAGTTCCCGACTCTCTCAAACTCACTGGACTCAGATCAGAGTGTCAATGTTTAAAGACATAGTGTTTGGGCCTGGAGGACAGAGAAAGGTTTATTGGCTTTTAAAACATTTAGATTTAGCTTAAAAATTTCCACATGTGTAGGTGTTTTAAGCAAAAGTTAGACATTCAAAAGTAGTAGTTTTTATTACGTACTGATTAAAAGTCTCTGGTCCCACTGTAAAATCCAACAGTGATTCTAACTAACACTTTTTTGTTAACTTTACTTAATGTCTTAACTTAATAGTAAAAATCTAGTAATCTGTACTATTAACATACTATGCTTTGTTTACTCAGAAAACCCAAGTTAAGATTAATTGATTGGTTTGAGCGCCATTTTGCCAAAAAAAAAAAAAAAAAAACATTATGGTGATCAGTGTTCCCATTGGTTGGGCACTTGGAACATTCATATTATTGTAATTCTCTTGATGCAGCGATGCAACAAGAAATCACAGTTGTTTGGTAGAGGAAAAAACCCTCCCCAAAAAGGAAGATAAGTAATACATAAGTTGCTTTTAAAAGTTGACCTAACTTCTGACTGAATAATTAACTATAGTTTAACTTTTAAAAGCAACCAATGTAAATCTTCCCTTCATGTCGTATAATGATCGTTTACAATTGTATTGCTAATGCTTACGTCATAAACACCTGTGAAACTTTTAATTGGGTTGATATAATCCACCTATATTTGTAACAACATCTTGGAGTCGATCGTGCTTGAGTCTTCACACAGACTTCAACATTCAGCTTCAACATTCAGCATGCAAAACACAACACTTTTGGGGTGTTTGCTTTTTGCAGTTTCTAATGCTCTGTAACAACAATGGTAGCTGTACTAAGTCAAGAGTAAATCTAAAGTAAAAGATCAAGTACTCTCTACAGTTATTTTTTAGTTACTAGAACTCTTGTGTAAGTGAACTATACTAAGTAAGCATTTGTGAGCACAACATACTATTCCTATTTCATTTGTTTTTTTTTAAGGCAATCGGTTTGCATGCTTAAGTAATTGTAACTAATTCGATTTTTCATTGGTCATGCAAAACCATAAGTCTGGTTAGTTAGAAAAGAAATAGCAGCAACTCTCCTCAACATGAAGTATGATATGAGGAGCACCATGGTCTAAGACAATTTACATGTAAAAGTGTAATCCATAGGTTTAAAATTCTTAAGTATGAGTAAAGATGCAGTCTGTAGCCATTTTCAAAAAACACCTAAAGACACATCTCTTCCAACAGCACCTGACCAATCAAGAATAGCACTTATCATTCTATTCATTTTCTGTCTGTCTAATTTATTTAAAAAATAAATAAATAAATAAATAAATAAATAAATAAAATAAAATAAAAAGTCCTGTGTGTTCTGAGCTAGATTAACTGAGACTTGCTACAGCACTTGCATACTGTTGCCCTTGACTGTTCTAGTTGCTTCTTTTGCTCTCATTTGTAAGTCGCTTTGGATAAAAGCGTCTGCTAAATGACTAAATGTAAATGTAATGTAAATGTAAAGAATTGCGAAGAATTGCTGCATAGCAAGCACCACTTATTATAAGATGATGAACTATTAATTAGTAAACTGTGTCTATCAGTCATATGGGAAACTCAAGGCCACAATAATGTTTGCTGACTTTTAGTTAATTTAAACTCAAACCTTTTCAGGCCCATTTTAGTTATACCAGTTCACCAGATTTGACAGACATTACTAAAGTTTTTTTTTTTTTTTACCTCAAAGCAGAAATGCTTCAGAAACGTATTCTACCTATGGGATGTTAACTTGTTTCTGTTCGGGGCAGTGTTATTCTACTAGTATTTATATCATATTGTAGTATTTATAAATATTTTGATATCATTTGCTTATATTTGTATTCGTTTTTATTTTAATTTGAGTCATTTGGTGTGTAATTGTCATTTTTATTAGTTTGTTTTTCTATTAGTTTTTAAATATTTCTATGTACATTTAAATTATTTTTATTTAGTAGTAGTAGTAATAGTAGTAGTAGTAGTAGTAGTAGTATTTCAACTTAAACTTATTTAACTTAAACTAGATTTAACTGAAGTTTCTAATATTTTATTTCATTTCAGCTTTATTTAATAAAAAAAAGCTATTTTTAATGGGTTTTAGTTTTTGTAAACAATAACAACAATGGTTCGGGTTCAGTCTAATTAAATATATTAAATAAAAGCACTTGGAGTGTGTACACCTAAAAGCATTAATTAAGATTTTATATATGTGGTCTCTGAGATCCTAATGTAACAATGTAACAGTATAAGATATTTAAATTACCTTGGCTTGGGCTCTTTTAGACCTCAAACAGAACCCAAGTGTTACAGTTTTTTTCCATTGCTAAACGACAGTGAGCACAATTGGAGCTATATGTGCAAAACTCTAACTACAGTCTGCACTACCAACAGTCACCTGAGCTAAACAGTTCACATCACCTGCAAAACTCATTCCAAGCAACACAACTCTTAACAAATGGCTCAAAACAGGCTCAGTGCAGCCAAACACTATGCACAACCCTCACTGAGATAACACACACTGTCACTCAGAACACACTGAGAGTAAAAACACTAGCATCAAACACCAATACAGAAATTACAAACTTTTCATCTTTACAGTTTTTTTCAGTGACTTCATACAAAGTAATATTTTCTTCAAAGAACAGAGTGACATTCTTTCACATGATTTATTTAAATTTTTAGAACATAATTCTTTAAGGTAAATGAAAATTAGCCGTTTTCTTCAATAGTCTGTAGTAATTTACGGAATTACAGTAATGAGAAAAAAAAGGTAGAAACTAAAATACTGTAATTCGAAACAAATAATTGAAAGGCACAAGGCTGAAATCTATTATGTTTTGAATGTGTGGTTTGCAGTTTTGACAGCAGTGTGTTAGCATTTGAACAAAGTGCTGTAAATCCACAGTGTTGTGCAGGTTGTGGTTAAAGTCATGGGATAAGTGTGTAGAGTTTTGAAAACTGTGTTCAAGCAATGAAAAACGAACTAGAGTTTGGTCCACATGAACTGCTGCTGTGCAGACTGTAGTTTTGCACATGTGACTCCAGTTGTGCCCACTGTCGTTTAGCAATCGAAGAAAACTATAATTCTGAAATTACTTATGGCAAACCTATAATATTTTATTTACTGGGCATTATGACCCAGATCAAGGCATAAAATGTCAAGGAGTATATAGAGCTTGAGACAAGTTGTCAGAATTTTGGGAGATCTGATTCAACATGACACTGAGCATTAAGTACAGTGATTCAGTGGTTCCCAGATCATTGATTCTTGTAAGCTGCACTGTATATCTTGGGTTTGATGGGAGAAAGACACATGCTCATCTGGAGGTGGAAGACATAAAGGCAGGAGGCAGAACGAATAAAGCAAGTTTGCGCTCATGATGGAGGGCTGAGAACGAGAGCTCCGAAATCCCCCCACACAAAGTGATGTGCTCCAGAGGACACTCTCAATACGCTTCCTTGATCTTTTGGCTTATATAATATAATTAAAGACTTTAAGCAGGCTTTACAGAGACAGGCAGAGCCTGCGCAGTCAGGGGAGAGAAAAGGAAAATCCCTTAAGAAGGCCCATATGTGGCTGCAGACCCGTACTGCTTCCTCCAAGTCTCTCTCTCTCTCTGTGGAAATCGCTTCGTTCTGGTGCTTGTGCGCCCGCACATAGGCATGTGATGATACATACGCACATGCACGCTCTCACCCACGCTCACACACACACACACACACTCTGTAAGCTGGAAAACTGTGACAGCAGAGAGGAAATCAAAGCACAATGTAGTTTCGAACATCCCAATACACATTCTTTACTGTGTATTTGACATCTAACATTTCAATTTCATTTGTTATCTCACTGATATATGTGTTTGTGTTGTACACAATATTAAAGTGGTTTTATTGAAGAGATACAGTTTTTGGCATGGCATCCCCTGTGTAACAGTAGTAAATGGTTGAGACTTGTGTGTGCACTGCAGTGATTGGAAAACTTGGCAGGCAAAGACGCAGATGTGATAATCAAGTCTTACGTAACGCTGACACACAGTAATGCAACCTCTGAGTCTCCATTTCCCTCGACTGAACTTCGAGCTTACAGCACTATATTCCATCTCCACGGGCTGTCAGCCTCTGAGCACTGAAGAATCAGTATCCGTAGCATTTTGAGAGTATGGACTCAAGTCCTCTCACACGCTGACTGACATGAAAGTGACAAACGGAAGAGGAAAGTGCAAGCGTTCTTTAATTTTAAATGTGAATCATAGGCATCATTTACAGACTTTTCGCCACTTTTCAGACTTTTTGGTCCCACGACCCCATCACTTCATGAAATATAGCTTGGGACTGGATACAAAGAACTCAAATTCTTAGGCATGAGTTTTCATTTCATTACTGGGATGCAATGGTGCTGGAATTCGTTATTTTTGTTATTATTATGTTCATTTTGGCAATCATCAGTCAGCAGATAGGAAATACCTTTATGAGCACCCTAAAAAAATCTATCACTGGTAATATGCTGATATGTTGTTTGGACATAAATATATTTAGTCAAGATTAATGGTTACTTTTTTTGAATGGATGCAAAGTAATGTCGCTCATAAGAAAAATACTAGTATTAAAGTAACTGATATTAAAAGAACTTACGTTTTAAAAGTACAGGTACATTTTTTAAATAATGGCACAGGTGATTGTAACGATGGCAACCTAACTGAGACACACACACAATGAAATTCTATCATCATTAACTCACTCTCATGTTGTTTCAAACCTGTATCAATCTCTTCTTCAGCAGAACACTAAAGAAAATATTTCAGAAAAAAACGTTCTATCCACACAATGAAATTGAAAGGGGTGTAAAACAACACTAAACCCCAGTGACTTACATTGTATTGACTAAAAAAACAAATGGAGGCCCTCAATCGCTTGACAGCTTGAAGGTGTGCAATAAAATCGTTTAATGCACAGGTAGTTCCAAGTCAGTTTAATCACTGTTCTATATTAATGCACTGTTTTTATTGAAGCACACACGCATACGTCACTTGCTGCGCACACACAGAAACATTCAGGAGGACAGAAACTTATCAACGCTGCTCCACGACTTTTATGAATCGCTGGTTTTGAAGTAATTAAACCCACAGTTTTGTTGTTAATAGAGAGAGACACTGAACAGACACAGGTAATTCATACACGCATCTCCCCTCTCTTTCTTTCTCTCTCTCTCTCTCTCTCTCTCTCTCTCTCTCTCGATAATTAATTCAAATAAATGCTATAATTAATTCACTGAAATAGATGTAAATGTACGCACTACTTCATCTATGTGTCTGATTCAAAGCGGGCTGAATACTAGATCCTATGAGCCATAATTTTTCCCTGCTGCAAACATCAATAACAGCTTTAAGTTGTCAATGCTGGCAAATGGCCATGGTAAAAGCAGGATAATCCACAGCCAGCTGTGCATTAAACAATTTGAATGCACTCCGTGGAGGCAAAGAACCGCCCGAGGCGAAGCAGAGGGTGGTTGCCTCCACATAGTGCATTCAAATTGTTTAATGCACAGCTAGCCTTGGATTATCCCTTACTTATGACGTCACAAAGCACTCTTGCTCTACCCAACACCCTTCGAAACTTGTTAACCCACCACAAAGAGACACTCACGCTGTAAACGAAACAGCTTTTAAGTTAAAAGGTTAACATCTGTTTCCATTTTTACTGACAAACGAGGAGTAAATAATTCAGATGTATTCCTTTGTAAACTTTTAAACGCCTTGAGAGGCCAGACAGTGGGCATCCTCACCGAACCCGTGTGACTGAAACGAGCGCAAGTTAGCTAGCGCCTGACACGGCTGTGTAGATTAATGTTCAGTGCACTGAAAAAGGAAGAGGCTGGCTCTGTCCCAGTTCATGCCAGAGGGAACTGGGGTTTATTTTAGTCACTGTAGTTATGCAGAAATAGGAGAGAGGCCTGTGACATGCGAGCAAGCTAAAAGCATTCACATGCTAGCAGCAGCGCTGCCTGCACAGGTTTGCATTGCGTACAAATTTGCATAGCTCGTCTGAATTCGGTCTTAAGTCACCGAGAGGTATTGATAATATGTACATTTGCACAGTTCTGTGGTTTTGTTTATAGGCTCAAACAAATGGAACTAAGATGCGTTGCTTTGTGCCATTCTGCTCCACATTTACTGCCAGTCAGGGACAATTTTTAGGTTCAAAATCTTGTTAAAAAGTTAAAGATAATTAAAGGGGCAGTGTACCATAAAATAAAAATGAAAAACACAAAAGAAGATATTTTCAAGAATTTTTGTCCACACATTTAAAGTTAATGGGGGGACATTTGCTCCATTTTATGTTCCAGTCATACGGGTTTGGAACGACATTGGGATCAATAAATGTTGAGTGAACCAGACCTAATTGTGCCATCAGTTTAATTCGAACATTAAAATCTATACTCCAACTCTTCAAATTGATCACATTATTAATAAACTTACTAATGCAATAATATATTACTAATGTAATATATGCTAAATATTTTCTATCATAGTTAGTCTGTCTCATTGGGTTGTCTCTTACATATGCCCCTGTACTAAATGTCTGTACTAAATAACTTTTTCCAACTAGAGTCTTAAACTTTTTATCCGGTTTCCTGGTGTGAGGAATTCCATCAAGAGGTCTCTGCAGTTACGCCACGTCCGTTGAGATCATGACCCTAAGTGCTCTCGTTGACAACCCACTCCTACTACAGCACATTCTACTCTCTGTGTTGTTGTAGCATCTGTGAGGAAAATGAATAAAATATGAAACATTCATAGTACATTTATTCGAAGCCTTTCTGTTTAAATGAGGAACTACTGTAATGGTTTAGACAGCCTCTATCTTCTTCGAGCTTTCCATCAAAAGCAAACTTTCCCCGTGAGGCCTGAGGGTCCATTACTAACAGCCCACATGTATCAGTTAAGCTCATGACTTACGTTATCAATTTAGTCACAGTGTGATTATTTGAATTATATTTGATGACGGCTCCATATTGGCAAGAACACAAAGATTGACTGGCATTATTCTTTAGCCAAGTATTGGCAAAGGCCTGGAACGACCGTTACCGTTCCTCTCATCTCCTTCACGCTGCAATTTATGCGGTGTGAAATTTTTAAAGGAAATAAAAGCGGGGCGAAAGGAATTAGGAGTGTCGTGGGAGGCGACTGGGATGTGTGCACATGATTTATGGCATTTTGCTCTTTAAGTTAAAGATGGCAAAGGCCGTTCCGTCAGCAAACAATTCAATCACAGAGCCCCTCAGTCCAGACCCTTTGCAGAAGTAATTACCAACCCACCCTGAAGCACACATCCATCTTAAGGCTTTAAAAAGCCACTCATTCTTCATTCATGGAAATCAGCGGCTGCTTCCTTCTCAGTCATATGGTCGGCGTCTAAAAATACCTAAGGGGTCATTTGCCATGCTTATTGCAATCAATAAGGAGGATCCATTCCAACACGGACATGTTCTCTGCTTTAATTTTTGGGCGCTACGGAGAGATGTTGAGGGTGCATAACACTTTCAAACATGCACTTCTAGAGGTTTGAAAGTGCTCAGCTTGCCTGTTCGGTATCATTCACAGTCCGTTTACGCAACCAACAGAAGCCACGAATCAGATCTTACAGTATTTATCAACTTTCTATATCTGAAGTTCAACTTCAGAACATATTCTGGTAACACCCTTAATATGATAATGTCTCATTATAGCACTGAACATATGACGACTTACCACAAAATTCAACAATTATTTACATCCGACTGTCGATCGCGACATGAGTGACGAGCAATTGTATCACCTAATGTGGTGCATGCACAGGTGTTCTGGTTATGGCATCACAAAATGTCTTATGAATATTATTTAGGTGCACAATTCTTAGATCTTGCACAATTAGTTTAACATGATTTTTTTTTTTTTTTAAATGATTTGTAGTACAGTATTTGCTCATTGCCAGGACAAAACTGAACAATAATATTATGATTAGAAATGTCCAAATATACTCTACTGTTTAAAAAAAAGTATGTGTTTAAAAGATGACTCATACTCACTAAGGCTAAAGTAAAAACAGTAATATTGTTAAATATTATTACAATTTAAAATAATTGTTTTCTATTTATAGGTCCCATGGCGTGGATTTTTTTAATGATTTTATAATGTTTCCTGAGGTGTACTTTTATTGTTAGTATGATTTTTACATCATAAAATGTCATAATTTAGAAACAAAGGGCATTTTTCTATTCTGATATTAGCCCCCTGGCTTGAATGCTCTGTTTGAAGGGGCGTGTCTGCTGTGAGACTTCAGTGAAAATGCTCACTGTTGTGATTGGCTGACATCTTTGCATTTGAAATGAGTATTAGATCTTGTGGCGGAGGGGGCGTGGTTTAGCGAGATTTGCACGCACTGCCAGTGCCAGAGAGATAGACGGACTCGTAGATCAGACGGAGAGCTCTAGAGAAAGATAGCTGAGAAAAGTTTTATTGTACTGAGTTGTTGAGAGCGCAAGTTTATTTTGCTTGTACCTGATAGTTCTGAATAAACACGAGTCCCAGCCGACCCTGTCTTCTTCCTCCTTATTCTACGAACTTTGTAACATTTGGAACCACTCTTGAATACTTTTACTAATTATTTTACCATTACAGCTGTCAAGCATTATTTTTATATCTTTTCCCATCACATGAAAAGCTGCAGTGATGAGCATTGAGTACACAGACAGTCTGTTGATCGTGTGAATGCAGTGATCTCGTCATTGCAACGCAAGTAAACCGCGTTTACATGACTTTATTAATAAATCGGATTATGTTCTTGTAGTGACGTCAAAAATAATAATTTCCGTATATCTGACTCCGAGTATTCCATATGTTAGTTGTGATGTTAAATAAAGCTTACAACGTGTCAGCGGGAAACTTACGGCTCATATATTGCTCATATATTATGCAGTTACAGATGCAGCGTTTTGACTGAACCACTTCTACTACATGAGAGATGAGAAGAGAACACATTTTTACAATTTTCTGGGTCTTAAAAGAGTCTGCTTTTGTGATATATTTCCTTCTTTCTTTCATGCAAAACACTCGCTCTGTCTAGATGTGTTTAAATCTGCTCTAAGTATGCGTGCGTTTCTGTCACCTATCACACATGCGCACTTCATTAAGCCGACAGAAAGCAGGTTAATGCGTTTACA
Organism: Gobio gobio; assembly: GCF_949357685.1. Lineage (NCBI taxonomy): Eukaryota > Metazoa > Chordata > Actinopteri > Cypriniformes > Gobionidae > Gobio > Gobio gobio. The sequence goes on along the minus strand of NC_137116.1, from coordinate 43,111,040 downwards.
TGCCGCGCAAAATCGGGGTAAGAGGCAAAAAGCTACCTGTTCCAACCGGTTTATGCTTAAACAGTTTATGGCCTTACTCCGATAAAAGAAAACAGGTTACCGCGTTTACATGACCATGTTCGTTGTCGGTTTATTAAGCATGATCGGCTTAATAACGTGCATGTAATGTTGTTGTGCAGTATTACAGTGTCATTCGTTATAACGGCAGTTTGGGCAAGTGTGCAGATACACTCGCGACGTGTGATTGACAGATCCGAACATTATAAAGAGAGTGTTCTTTGATCGCTAATCTAGCATCTAATCACAATTTAAATAACAGATTTGTTTCATGCTACTAAGAGAAACGATGTGAAGTTGATCGTTTAGTCACTGGCTTGATTCACGGATGCATATATGATTTATAAAGAAAGTGTGTGTGAACTTGAATATTTAGCTGCACATCAGAAATCACTGATCAAAGATCAGGCATTAATGAACACTGTTATTCACTGTTTGTGGCGGTGCTGTTGAATCCATATCGTAAAAGCCTGTGCTGACATTGTGCAACGGAATCTATTTTCTTCAAATTCTCTGGATGGGCAAAGCAGAGGAAGGGGAGGTAACCTTTCCCCATATGTCGACATATAGGGAAGATTCTAGATCAGCTCGTCTGAGCAGAGCAGGACACCCAGAACTCGGTTTACACCTATCAAAATGTATGCCACTTGGGGACCATATACAGGCTAGGGGAACTCATATTAATGTTAAAAAACCTAATAAAATGAAATTTTCATGCCATGGGACCTTTAACTTAATAGTCTATGTAATGTAATCCTGTGATGGCAAATCTGAATTTTCAGCATCATTACTCCAGTCTTTCCTGTCACATGATCCTTCAGAAATCCTTCTAATATGCTGATTTGTTGCTCAAGAAACATCTCTTTTTATAATCACAATTGTAATCAGTTGTTTTTTGTCAAAACCAGAATTCTTTGATGAATGGTGTTCTTTTGAACTTTCTCTTCATTTGAAAAAGAAATCTGTTCTAACATAATAAATGTCTCTACTTTGATTTTTGAATAAAAATTAATTCCTCTGAATAAAAGTTTTTTTTTTTTTTTATCTTACTGAAACTTACCCCAAACGTTTGAACGATAGTGCAATTTAAACAAAAGTTCCTTCTTCTCAGTATAAACCTGAGATTTGAAGGAGTAATCTCAAAACAAAACAAAAACTTCCTTACATCTGCCTCAGTCAGTTCTTGGATTTTGTAGGTTAGTACACAAATGCATGAATCAGCAACTTACTGGGCAGATTGAGAATGTTCTTCTTTTTTATGGTTTAACACTATTGCTTTATGTTCAATGTGATTCTGGGTTATAACCAGAACACCTATATATTTCTCATTTTATTAAACCAAAACTTTTTGCCAAGCTGTGCAAAAGCGATAGATTAGAGCTACTGTTACTTTCCGGCACTGGTGGCAACTGCAATGACCACACAACAAAACACCAATAATAACAATTTCTATAGTGTAGAATCACCTCATTATAACACACACCCTAATGCGATGAAAACTCCTCAACAATTGCCAGGGAAAAAACTCCCCAAAGTCCACACACCATAAATGATACCTCACTTAGCCTAACCCAAGTCTGTCCCAATCCCCATGTGCAAGAAACGCTTCCCTATGCCCTATTCTTGTTCTGCTTTCGGACAGTTTGTACTGGGCTCCCTGCAGGAGTGTGTGATCTCTTGGGAATTTGTTTCTAAACACCTTTCTCTGTCCAGAATCCCCAAGGGAAAGAGTGCTAAAACCAGCTGTGTGGAAAAAGCGGAGTTACCAAAATATCACAACGACTTGACATAGCTGAATTATTGTAATCCTTCAAAAAGTTTTAGATATGTTTAATATAATTTACATTTTTTTCCCACACTTCAAGCATTGTCATATCGAATGATGCATTATTTAAATTTAACATTCGCATATCGAGTTATCGCATATTGCATTTTTCTTCAATATCATGCAGTCCTACTGCTATGTATTGCAGTTATTACTTAACAATAATTAATAACATTAACTTACTGTAGTTAATTAACAATTAAATAGATTAAATATGCTGATTAAGTAATCAAATTAATTATTTTGATATTTGCTGAAGAAAATCTGGCATTATTGTGGAATCTGGCATTACGGAAAAAAGTAGTAGCATCATATAGGTTATTAAAATGCATTCTTCAACCTTTTTTGATATGTATTAACTTTAAATAATTGACAGCCCTAATAATTAGGTAGCCATAGTCTCACCACCACACCAGAAGGTAAAGATCAATGGATAAATATGAATGCATGAACAATAAATAAATCAGGTCTATAAAATAAATGATACAAATGATCAATGATAAGACCAAATCATAAACCAGACTACAGCAAACGCCCCTCTTTGTCCTCATATATTCTGATACTTTAAAATAATCTTTAAAAAGGTCTGTGGAACCATTATTTATACATTCAGCAAAAGGTAACATAGCCTTTAAAAGGGGGATTGCCATTTGAATTCCCAAACGGCTGCTACTTTCCTCCCTGTTAAACATCAATAACCCAGTGGCTGGTGTGTCTTTTAATACTTGTTGGTGTTCTAAAAGCTGTCAGAATCTATGTGGCGCTGCAGCTCTGATCAGAAACTCTGGGGTGGTGTGGTCTCCAGCAAAGATGAATATTTGATATTTCTCTTGATAAAAGGTCTAACAACTTAAATTATACAGTAGACAAGTTCCCCCAGAGCACGCCCAGGAACCATGGCATGTTGCATGAATTATTTACCTGTCATTTAACTCCAAAATGCCATATCTACTTACAGGGGAGCTGACCGTTGACCTCCCTGTGCTTAAGTGAGATTTGGAGGAGCCTGATTATACATTAGAACAAAAAGATGTATGCAGCCTGCATGACCTATGTGGCCTATGTGACCGTATGCTGGTGTCCCTTTCAGGTTTTATATCTAGCTTATCCAGCAATTGCAACTATAGGTTAACAACAAAGATATGCTGATCCCCCAGCTAGATCCGTACAAAATCAGCTCAAACTATCTGAAACCTTTGCAGGCCTAAGATGGTCTTTTCAGCAGAGAGAATATACATTTGTAAGGGACCAACAGCTGAAAGGACTAATGCCTGAGAGCGAAAAAGCTTAATAGATGCCATTTAGTGTCAAGATATTTGAAGGCTTTAAGTTATGTGGCAAATGCACAAGATGAGAAAGCCATGTTGTCATTTAAGAACTTAAAATGTTCTCCAGCTCATACATGCACGAACACACATTGTTCCACTTATATTTCTGTTTCCTGCAGCAATGCTCTTTTTGTACTGTCCAATTTCATAACTACTTTATTCTATGAGTGCAATTCTCCATATAAAGCAGTGCTATACAGAGTCAGTGCTCTTACCCTGATAGAAGGCTGTGATTCCTGCAGCAGGTGTATGAACAGGAACAGGTCTGGCAGGTGTTTTGTGGGATGTTTCCATGGCTGCATTGGGCCTCAGAGCACTGCAGATCTTTGGAATCCTAATTTAGAAACACAAGGTCAGAGTCCTCCGGCTCACAAATCTAAATTTGGGAGCATGTTTGGGTTCAAAAGCTTGTTGAAACTCAAATAGTGAGAGTAGTACAACGTACCTGGAGGGACATTTCCAGAAGGGAAAGAAATGTGTTAAACCTTTGAGCTCTGGCACTAATGACTAAAGTGCAAAGTGGGTTTGAAGTGGAAAAAATATGTATATATATCCTGGTAATCAAGTGAAAAACCGCATTTTTTTGAACACCGCATTATCGCACACTGTTTTCTAAATTACTCTCTTCCTGAGCGTTAAAATGTGAATTAAAGTTCTCGCGCATGCGGTTACTCAGACTTTAGTAACTCGATGGTTTCTTTCACTACTTTCAGTGTGAATTCAATATGATAGGATTAAAGACAGTAGCAAAATAAAACATCTCTTTGAGTTGTCCTCACACGCCGCAGCAAACACATATTGTAGTCCAATTCACGAGCAAATGACTCTTATTTGTGGCAGTTCCTTTTTAGAGAATCAAAAACAAACTGCGTAGCATAGTCTCTGATTCATAACTAAATGATTCGTGAATTTTAGTGAATCAAAAAACTTTCCACACGTGTCCGATTCACGAACAAATGACTCTTATGAGCCGGTTCTTTTTAGTTAATCCAAAACATAACGTTACTGCAAAATGGCATAGCCCGATTCACAGATAAATAATCCAGTACTTTTTTAGTGAATCAAACACATTCTGCGCAACCATTCATGAATAGCTTTCTTTTAATTAAAGACACAAGTACGACTTTTTGGATTAAAATATCCAAAAACCACAAGAACATGTTATTTATTTTGTTGACTTGTTTACTTAAATGATCCCAAATGTTTCCAAGAATGTTTAAATCCAAAGAAATAAGCTATTTTTACTAGGACACGGACCAAGTCCGTACATCGCCTATCAATGACATCATATCTGCATTACCCTCAATTTCCTAGAAACCATGGAAACCAAAAACGCTTTAAAGGTGCACTATGTAAAAAATTTTGAGTAAAATATCCAAAAACCACTAGGCCAGTGCATGGGCGTAGATTACGTGGGGGACATGGCCCCCCCACTTTTTATAAAATGTAAATTCACCCTAACTCTGTCTGTCTGTTTCTCTTGTTGAATAATTTGCCAGTTTGCTATTTTAACCAAGGAACCGGGACGTGTGAGGAAGGCGCCTGTCAATTGTGTCATATCTGCGTTACCATCGTTTTCCGGTTTTATTTTGCAGAAACGCTTTACCCCAGATAGCAAAAAATATCGGCACGGCTTCTTTTTGCCGCCGGCCCTAAGCTGTCGGCTATAGGTGCGTCCCGCTGGCGGTGATGAAGCGTTTGCCGCCGAATACGTCACTCCCATTTCTTGCGAGATGCCGCGGCCGACTAGCCGGCGGGCCGCCGGCTTCATTTTCTCTGGCGGTTGCCTCCGCCTAATGGACCGCGGCCGGCTGGCGGCAAGCCGCTGTGAAATACAAGGATTTCTACTCTCAAATTCGACCAGCCACGTTGGCTATGTTTGGCTTGTTGGGAAATAGAGTGGAACCGACAGCATTTTAGCTAGTTCTCACATTTGAAGCGATTATAAAATCATAATAGCCTATATGTGAATTATATCAAATATTAGTTTTTTTTTGCTCCAAAGCCATTAGGGTTTATAACAGATTCTTGACTCTTGATTCCATGATAAGGTTAGGTTTAGGAAATTACATTTAAATTTTCACTTGATTATTTGCATGTCGAGTGTGTTTAAACAGTGTTGGTCAATTTGACCCATAATGGATGTAATACTTTTTTTTTTTTTTAGCATAATAGGAGGGTTAAGAAAGTTTGAAAGTTCATTTTAGGATAACACTTATTTTTGTATTGCCCTTTTTTCTATTTCTTTTTGGACTGACTTTAAAATAGACATGACAAAAAATTAGAACTAACTTCATGACATTTTACTTTGTTTTCAAAACCCATATTTTTCTGAAAAACAAAAATATATTATTAATTATTTAGGAAAAATTCTACATTCATAAGACAAGAATAACTCAAAAGAAGCCCTCTAATATTACCTTTTATAAAGCTGATTTTTACAATATTTGAAACCCTCTCAAACATGAGGTCGCAAAACAAAAAGCTTACAAAAACAGAAACCTGAAAGCTTTTCAATTTCATGTGACTGCCTTAATATTATAAAGTATTTTCTATCTCAGAATTCTTATTTTTATTATTTATTTTATATACAGTGTTACATTTGTTGTTATTCTTTGTTCTACATATTCGGAACTGTACCACAATGCTTTATTATTTTTATTTTCTCTCATTGTACTTTTTGTATTGTACTTGTCTATACATGTACTAATTTAAATAAAAAAAAAATAAAAAAAACAGAGAAGTACCTCCACCGGCCGAGAGGGGCAGTATACGTAAAAAAGGCGTAAGACAAACCGGTAAAACATACAGATTTACCAACAGCGGCCGCTCATCACATGGTTTTAGTATTTGAAGAGAGGAGATCAGAAAATATCCTCGACTACGAGCGTTTAAGTAAGTACATGTTTCCTTTTTGTGTCACACAATATTATGTTCATTTTTGATGTATATACCGGTAGGTTGTTTTAATTAGTTTGTTCAGACACGCACGCTGATATAGTGCACAATACACAGTGTTAGCTAACACGTGCTGTTTCGCCTTTTTTACACACTGAGTTCAAGCATGTTCTACATGTTAAAATGTATCTAGCTACTGTAGGTAAGTTAGCCAAAGCTTTACATCTAGAAAGACTTAAGTTTAACTTTTGGTGTTTTCTAACAAAACAGAATGATGTATATAGGTTATTTAAATTATTTTGTTAGTCCGAACAAGCATGCTGCTAGGTCAGTTTTAGCAAGTGTTAGCTAACATGTGCTGTGTTGCTACTGTTCTTCTAGCATTAAAGGTCATTTATGAGTTATTTCTCTGAACTGCTGTACTTTTTATGTTTGAGGACAATGCAGTTTACTTGAATCACTACACTGAATGAATACATTTTACTGTTCCACATTTGGCTGACCAGTTTTCCCCCCACAGCATAGCTACTGTATATTCTGTATATAACGTTAACAATGCGGTTTTGTTCACATTTTCTTGCAGATACCTTGACCAGAGCACAATCGGTTATCTTCATCCAAGAGACCTACTGTTGGACAATCGTTTCGGCTTTCAAGGTAAATAAATTGTTAGTCACAATGTCTAGTTACTGGGCTATAAGGAGAAGAATATTGAAAGGAGTTGAGATGGACAAACAGGAAATTGCAGATGTTGGAAACTTTAACAGTATGGAAAATTGTATATATATATATATATATATTATATATATATATATATATATATATATATATATATATATATATATATATATATATATATAATTAAAATAAAATATTTTTTATGTAGATTTCCAGAATGAGAACCAAGCCCTGAGGGAAAGCAATGCACAAGCAGGTGAGAACATGCACTCTTTCTTAAATTTTACTTTTTTGACTGTGATGTAGGTCCAAAATTACCAAATGCCTTTTATTTTGTATCTTAGGATGACAGCGGCTCACTTCATGAGCAGGTGAAGCAAGTTGGGACAATGTTGACGACGTTTGCTCGTACTGGGCAATCAGGTACAACTTGCAAACAACACCTGTGGTTGTTGGTTTAATTCCCACTGGGGCCACCTGTACATGTAGTAGACCTAGTTGTAAATGTCATAGTTTAGTAGTTGAGGGACCAGGACTGACTGCTTTATTCTTTTATTCTGTGAACCCCTGTAGGTGCAGATCAGACCCTAATGCTGCGACGTCTTGGAGAGTTTGGCGATGTTGTGCGTAGCATGGACAACAAAATGGACACTATGCGGCAACATTTCAGTGCCAATGTGTCTTTTGGGGAGTTATCCCTGCCAGGGGGTCTGTTACTCCCCCTAGACAACCCATTTGGCGTTGCTTGACAACAGTTTGAGGCAGGATAAAGAGCTCCAGTAAGTGTGCTGATTTTGTTTATAATGCTGTAGGGTAATCTAAAAAGTAAAATTTAAGATTGTACACTGCATATTCTACAGTCTGAATCCACAGCCTGTCACATTTTTATATTTATGTATGAGAAGCTTCAGAGATATGTAATTTGTAACACTTTTTTGTATTTTCAGCTTCGGTTTTTGGCAATCAAATGTGGGAGGGACCTAAAGACAACCGTGTGGCGAATACTTCAGAGTATCTTCTCTAATCACCTTTCCATTAATACAACCTGGACGGGTGTAGGGGATAAAGCATGTTTTAGAGACATGTTCCTGAAGACCATTGTTCAAAGTAATATATATAAATATATAAATTTGTTATATATTTAAGTAGATGTGTGTGGCCTTATGCCATTCAAATGGAATGACAGATCTGTATTTTCTACAGGAGCCATCCGGAAGAACCCGGCGACCCAGGATGCCACTGATGAGGCGGTCCAGGTTAACGTTATGCGTTACCTGAAAGGAGCATCTGATCGTGAAGGCGGAAAAAGACGCCGCACAGCTGAGAGGGACCCACAGCCGCCCTCTTACACCTAGGCTGACTACTGACACCTGGAACCCTTTCTTTATCCTGCAGTCAGTAACATCAAGACCCCTAAAGAAGCCAGAAGTTTCAGGCTACACTCACCCAATCCACACTGTTCACTGTGGAAATTACTTTTTTTTTTATTCCCTGTGACCCTGCCTTGAAGGCAGCTCCTTGGATAGATATGGGATGGCGAGGTTGTTTGTCCTTTATATAGGCGCACAAGAAATCACTGAAGATAAGCCAATTTGCGCTGCCTCATTCTGGAGGTCGGGGAAAACCGGAGAACCCATAGTCAGGCTTGTTATAATGTTCTGTTCTACTACTGTTCTATTCTTCTCCAGAGCTTTACTCTAAATTATTACCATTTATCCTATTGTTAGAAATGGCTTGTTAAATGTGATGTTATACCTCGATTTATTTGGTATCCTGCACATTCTTTGGTACCAAATATCCTCATTATTTGATATAATATTTAATGGTAATTCTTTTCATCCCAGAGCTGACCTATTTGTTATTAACAAATATTGTAAGTGTTATAATTTGCTTGTAAGGCTGTTTTTTTTTTTTTTTTTAACCAAAATTTAATTGGAAACATGCAGGTTATTTAGTAAAAATGTTTTGTTATTTATAGGCCTATTTAAGCTTATTTATTGTCTGTTATATTTCATTTATATTATCTTGTATCATTGACAGTCAATGTACTTTGAAATGTAGAATAAAAATGCCAAATGGGAATTTATCTGGTTTGTTCAATTATTATCCATCATAAACTGCATGTTACAAATATATGAATAATAAATAAATATATATATTATTTATTACACAATAAGCGGAGGCAGATCGCTCGGAAATAGCGTTTGCCTCCGACGGGCCGCCTTTTGGTATAAAGGCGGCGGAACGGCGGTTTGCCTGCGGGCCGGCGGCGGTACGAAGGCGGTAGGAAGCCGGCTGCCGCTTTTAAAAAGCGGCTGCCGCCGGCGGTGCGCCGTCAAACGTGTTTGCGATTACGCAATTCTGACGCTTCTACAGCCGCCGGATCACCGCCGGTGGTCCGCCGACTCATTGCTATCTGGGACTCTCACTGCAGTGTGAACAAGTGTCATAGCAGCCGCCGAGCGAACGCACAGAGTAACGTCATAGCATCATTTTCAACACACTCAGATGTATCTAATATGATAAACAGAGCTACGTTACCTCATACTCATGACCGGAAAACCGGAAGTGGTGCCGGCGACTGTGTCATAATAAAAGTCCCGCCGGAGACTGTGTCCTAATAAAAGTCCAGCCACTCTTCTCATTAACATTCGCTCCTGCGGCCTTGCTCAGCTCCACCACTCGGTCCTGCTCTGCTTCATTCTACAGTAACTTTAATAATCGCATCCATGAACATGATTTCTGCCCAGTCCTATCCCGATTCTTTTCCACAGGCTGTGAGGTGAAGACCACATGTCCCAAGATTCTGCGCTCAAACATGGCGTAATCAAACTATGCCTTTGTTTTGAACAGGCGACTTCTAGTGGACGGAAAAGTTACACAGTGCACCTTTAAACCTGCCGCTGGGAAAACGAAAACAAGGCTCCGCCTCCTCAACTTTGTAAAGGGAGATCTCGGGCTCTGATTGGTCTAGAAGCATGATTGAAGTGTTTATAGAGAGCTGAGATACTCTGAGAGCTGAGCTTTTTTGACGTATGACGCAATACGTGATGAACGATTAAAACTAAGGATATTTGTCTGCATCACATGTTTTGATCTGGACATCGGTGACATATTACAGTGTCGTTTGGCCATGCTTGCTCACCAACGTGAAAATAGTCTTATTTTGAAGAAAACAACCTAGGAATGAGCTGATATAGCGCTTGAGGCGAGTAGCTCCACAACAAATTAGTGATCCGAAAAGGAATATGACTCATGTGTTTGCTTGTTCACAGTGATATTCTTGAGGGTGAGAGCTTTCATTTAATAAATGACTTGTCTATTTTTGGTGAGTTTGTGTGATATAAATATGAAATTCAATATTATTCATATGATTTTCTCGGGGGGGGGGGGTGATTCATTGCGGGGGGGTCGAATTCAGACCTTATTATCTTCTTCAATGTAACATAAATGCTAAATTTATCAAGAAAGCTGAGGTTCTAATCTTTCAAATGATTCCATATATGTCTATATTTTTTTAAATGATTATGGCGATGCATTATTGGGTCGTGGGGGGGTGCAGAGCTGAAGTGGTTTTAACAGACCAGCAAGTATTATATTTAGAGGTTCTTTGGCTTAGAAGCTCTGTAGCTTTCGTCTCGAGGGTAACGGACTCTGCATTTCCTGCCTGAAGATGAAGGCAGGGGCGCAGCCGACCCCCTGGGAGCTATAGGCAGGGACCATCCTGGTGGTGGTGGGACGATGGAGGTATTTGTTGGCGTCAGGATCTGTGAACTTAGACATGTGTAAGTACCGATCTTTTATACTGTATTAGGACATGATTGGTTAGGTCTGAATGTGATAAGTGATGTAACATTGAATCTTCCTGGCAGAACCTACGCAAGAGCTTTAATTTCATGTTTAATACTGCATTGTAAAGTCCCTAAAAGTTTTGTAGTCTAAATAAAGTTTAAAAACAGCATAAAGCCAGCAATGACGCACAATACCCAAATCTCTCCAAAGAGCTGAGACAATTTTAGACAATGTACTTCTATTTTTGTTGTTTCATTGATATTTGATAAGATATTTCCCTGGCTGTGACTGAAATTAGGCCACTATATCAAAATTCTTCTGCTGTGAAGGGAAAGATCCATGTAGATTAGCAACATTATTTCATTTGAGCTACAATCTAGCTAATAAACTTAATAAAGTAATTTGTTGATGTAACTTCCTATGCTTATGAAAAATAAAAACAAAAAGCCCTGTAGCTGTATATTTTGAAAACAGTTTTTTCAATTTGGGAGTATTACATATGCTAGAGTTTAGATGGATTTAGCTAGGATCATGGAGAAATATTAGAAATAAAAACTAGAGTACATTTTGTGTATTAGATGCCAGAGCACATAGCAAACTGACATTTTTATTGATTGCTGTAGGCTAGATGTTCCTTGTCTGGGAAAATGACCAGGACAAATGACAGACTGACTGACATGTGAAACAAGAACTGAAATGAGAAACGGATAAAGATTGAAAAATGTACCATGATTAATAAGGCTTTGTTCAGTTATAATTCCTCTCTGTCTTTCCTTTACACTTATTGAAATATACGGTTATTCATTCTCTATGTTCAATTAATATGCCACACGTAGCAGTTTCACAATAAATGATGTTCCATGCGGAATGGGTTGAGCGAGATTTAAGTTTTGGCCTAAAGCAGGGGACAATTCTGCTGATGATGCATGTTTGATGTTTCCTGCTAATTTGTAACAAATATGTTCCGTGTTTTGACTTAAGCTCTCTCTCTCTCTCTCTCTCTCCTAAAGGGGTTCTGTCAGTAAACAGATTCATAAATTACAAGCATCATTAATATGATCGTTTCTCTCCACTGCAAATGCGCATCCAAAACTTCACACAGAAGTCCACGCTGTGATCTTGTCAGCAATTTTGGTAGGCCAGAGTTTGCTGGCCGGTCCCTGCAGTGTGGCATGCTCAGAATGTCAAATATTTGATTGATTTTCACCATTTTAAAAGGGTTGATACATAATTGTGCATTAAATTATGGGTGAACCTTTCTATTTAATCTCACCGTCTTTAACCTACGTGTAAAATCTTCAGTGGTCTCTAAAATTCACCCCCTCTTGGACACTATAAATAATGTATGAACTGAAAAAGTCTGCCCACATCTGTGGTTCATGTATATCTGAATGTGTAGTTCTCTGCCTTTAAGTCCAGTTTAGGAATGATGGATGGCTTTATGGCTGTAATTACCCAGCTGGTTAGAGTAATTAATGAGGCTGTGTATATCCTGCGTTTGCAGTTGGCCACCCCTGAAAGATGAGCGAGATTAGCTTAAGTATTCACTGGTCAGAGATATGGGTGGGATCTATAGTGTTTCTTTCTAAGAACAGCAGAAAATATACATACACACACAGAGGTTCTCAACCTTGAGCCGGGTTTTATAGTAAATAAAAATGACATGCAAAAGTGTCGCTGAGCACCCCAATTCTGCTGGCTTGATAAAGGTAGTGTAGGCAAAAAAATTTCATAAACACGTTTTGTTATAATGGTTGACACTCTCTTCACATCCTGATATCAATCAATAATAGAAGTGGTCTAAATGTTAAAAAATGTACATATATCTTCTGTGGAAACCTCGGGACCAAAAAAATGTTTGTCCAATCATTGCATTCAGTTATTGTTATTCAGTCAATAACAATAAAATTGCATAAATAGCAATATATAAGATATGCCATCATTCTTTAGAATATAATTTGCCAATTACATAATTACCACAGTGAGTCTTAAATGGGTTTTAGGCCAGAAAGAAGGTTGAGGAGCTCTGCATTATATCAGAGAATAAAGCAATAAAACATCCTCCAAAATAACAAGATTTTTCTGAGACTAAGGTCCCGTACACACGGAGGTGCGTTTAGCTGTATAGTTAAAAATGTTGTATCGTATCGGCGTTTCGTCCAAATGGATCCGCCATTATAGGATAGGCTATTTTTTTAAACCGGATCCCAGAGTAGATAAATCTGAAAACGACACCCTTGCATTTTCGTGTGTTCAGCCAATCCGTATATATTTTGTGAAACGATAATGTCATCACCCCACGTCTCGACCCTAGTAAGGCCCTGTCCCAAATGACGCCCTAAACCCTCACAGCCTTCCTCTGAGTCCACACTTTCACGACATAATGCCGCTTTGAATACCGGGAAGAAGTCCGCTGCGTAACCCACACCAGTGGGGGCTCTGCAGAAGTGCGCATCGAGGGCGCACATCGACCTCAAAGCGGGCGCTCGCGAGCACCCTTCTGAGACCTAAAATGACAAATGGGACACCCTGAGGTCTCGTGGACTTAACGGACACACGCACACAGTGGCCATTGTAAGTCCACAAGACCGAAAGTGCACATGAAGTGTGCAATTTGGGACAGGGCCTAAGACACCGCATGTGCATGCTCCAAGTCTTCTTCTCCTTTTTTAGTGTATCACTGTGGCAGAATTACTGCGCCACATACTGGTCTGGCATGTATACTACATCGTTTTTAGTCATTTCAGCGGTTTCGTGTGTACGCAGATATTTCTCGAGATGAGAAAAAAAAAGATTGAATAGGGAAATCTCTGGCTTTGTGTGGATGTGGCCTTATGCTGCGTTCACACCGAATGCAAATAGAGCGTCTGGCGCGAGTGATTTCCATGTTAAGTCAATGGAAAGTCAAAGTCAAATGGGTCATTCGTGCGTATTGGACTTGAATTGAGCTTCTTGCGTCTTGCGCGAGTGGTCTTTGGTGCATTCACGTGTTTGAAGCGAATTTGCGTCTGACGCCTGAGTTGAAAAATCGGAACTTTGGCGTCAATTTGCGTCGCGTTAACCAATCAGGACCCTGGTTGCTGCTGTCACGTGGTAAAGTGACGTGATGAGAAACCCTGCAAAATTTAAAAATACTACTATTGTGTCACAAAATATAGTTTTAAGACTTTTTCAGGTGTGAATGTAGTTGTTTAAAGCTCAAATATGTGGTTTATTTATAAAGAGAGCGCTTATTTAAAAAGAATAATCTTGTGTTTATGGAGTTGCGAGATCCAGGCAATCACCGGGCGTTCAGCGCTCATTAACCCCGGCGAGAGCAGGCTTTCCTCGGCCAGTCCGAAGAGACTGAAATTTCCTGCTAATTAACTCACCCCCATCTCATCCAAGACGTTCGTGTCTTTCTTTCTTCAGTCGAAAAGAAATTACGTTTTTGAGGAAAACATTCCAGGATTTTTCTCCACATAATAGACTTCTATGGCAACCAAAATGATGAAGGTCCAAATCAATGCAGTTTCAAATGGCTTTGAAGGGCTTCAGAGGCTCTGCACGATCCCAGATGAGGAATAGGGTCTTATCTAGCGAAACCATCGTTCATTTTCAAGGAAAAATATACATGTATATACTTTTTAACCTAAATTGCTCATCTTGTGCTGCTCTGCAACTAGACATGTGCCGGTAAACGGTAATACGATATACCGCAATAATGAACATGCACAATATTGTTATCGTGGGCACTTCAAAATACCGTGAATAATTATTTATTACGAATTATTCAAATTTTTAGAATGAATTTTAAGAATACTTTACCCATCAACCGTTTAAAATGAAAAACACGTCAAAGAGGAACACACACTGATGTAAATAGACCGTGCATGAGCCGAGCACATGGCGGAATGAGGAGACGCGCTGTAGTGCACATTCATTCTTCGACAGCAGAGGGCGCTGACGGAACAGCAGAAATGCAGCCCGTTTCCCCAGTAATCACATAACCTAATACATAATACTTAAAGACTTAAGGCTATTCATTTTCAAACTTGCATTTTATATTTTAATCTGGACTAAATAACATGCCCTAGATATTGTTTGAATATGTTCTGACTGTTGTTCAATCACACACTTTACAAGGCTCCAGTATTTAACATTAGTTCCTTCATTAACAAACTGACAATGAAAAATACTTCTAAAGCATGTATTAATCTTAGTTAAATGTACATTTCAGCATACCTATTGTTCTTTATAATTCTTTTGCACTTTAATCTGTTTTAAATATTTGTTTACTTTATACATTTTTGTGTATTGCTTTATTGCATTTAAATGTTTGGTTCTTTTGTTATAAGAAAGTGATTTAATCTGTTATAGTATGACAACACTTTTTTTGCAACTTATTTCAATACTGTGATAATACCGTATACCGTGATAAAAGCTTCAGCAATTAATCGCAACATGAAAATTTGACACCGGCACATGCCTATCTGCAACACACCACAGATTGTGCAATCACGTCGGAAAGGTCATTGTAGACGTAGGCAGAAGTACATTGGTCTTTTTTATTTAGAAAATGGACGATGGTTTCGCTAGATAAGACCCTATTCCTCATCTGGGATCGTGCAGAGCCTCTGAAGCCCTTCGAAACGCTTTGAAACTGCATTGATTTGGACCTTCAACCCATTGGTTGCCATTGAAGTCCATTGTGTGAAGAAAATCCTCAAATGTTTTCCTCAAAACCCTTAATTTCTTTTCCACTGAAGAAAGAAAGACATAAACATCTTGGATGGCATGGGGGTGAGTAAATTATCAGGAAATTTGCATTTTGAAGTGAACTAATTCTTTAAGAAAGAGATAGCAGTTGTCAACAGAGGGAAAAATCTGTGCATTAACATTATTCAGTTACACTTTACTTGACAATACAACATTAACATTTAACATAACAGGTAGTCTAAATAATTTCCAGTGGCAAGGAAATACTCTTCGAGTGCAAAGAAAAGACTTTGCAAATAGCAAAAATTCAAAAGGGGAGACCCATCCTCTTCTGGATGGCCTGGTGGAATAAATAGACTATTCAGGGAACAGAGTGTCATTGTAGTTATCTACAAAAAGAGGGCACTTCTAACACAGCTTAGTCCATTTGTTTGTAGTCCATTCACTTCTAAAAAGGTGGTTAGTGGGGATAGTGATATCGAACCATGTCAATCCATCTCCATGCAGGCAGGTCCTATTCACTTCAGTCTGAAGGGGTTAGTGGGGTTAAGCTTTATTTAAGACCCAAAATTAACATTCTATCATCATTTACTCACCCTCCATACAAACCTAGATGATTTTCTTTCTTCAGTGGAACACAAAGAAAAAATCTATAAAGTGAAAGCATATAGTGACCAGTCAAGCTCCATAAAGGACACAAAGCAGAAAAAGTACCATCAAATATGACGTTATGCACTATAATTAACATCTTCAGACTCCATAGCTTTACTGTACAAACTGATAGATATATGGTACTGTTAGTCACTTCGAATAAAAGCCTCTTTCACATGCATAAATGTAAACGGTTCTGCCCGATAGAGTTGAGGCTGTAAAAGTGCACCATCTTGTGATGTTATCAGCCTACTCATACATAAAACATCTGTAAAGAGTGATGGTACATTTATGCGAGTGACACGAAATTATGAAACGCATAACCGAAGATAGAGGGAGCGAAAGGATGAAGAGAATGGGAGGAGGAAGAGACTGTAAAGTGCTGCTGTCTGAATGTTTAAGGGCAGAAGGGTGCCATTGGTTAAAGTCTGACACTTCAAAGCAGCGAGAGCAGCGTTTGATGTAACGCAAGCCTAAAAGCAAACAACTGTCTGTCTGCTTCTGTGCTACATGCATCTCACATGACCCTGTGGACATTTCAACTAACTTACACACACATTCGCACACAATCACCAGTTTCCCATGTGTCTACTTTACCCTTATCGCTCCGGAACTTTTTATGGTGGTGTCATATTTCTCGTCCCTCTCTGCAATTCGGTTGTGGAAAAACAAGTTAGAACCTGACAAGCTTGTAATTTGTGATATTACATCTGTAGGTGGTTTAATGAAATTCTTCAATTGAAAAAAAAAAGCAACAATTTTTCATTTTCAAATGGTGTTTCCATGGAAACCCTAGACGGACAGACACCAGAAAGGCTCACTTTTCTTCATATAAACAAACAAAGGGTAATGACCACAGAGCAGGGGCAACAGTAAATCTATGTGCAATAAAAACGTGTCTTCCAGCCACAGTTTACATTTCGCAGCATAACATTTAGAAATATTAGATCATTAATGTGCAGAGAGAGAATGTAATCGCAAGGGTTATTAAAAATTACGAGAGAGAAGATTAATGCAAATCTCCAGAGTTTAAGTCTGGTCAAGTGGATGCTCAGTCATGCTCTAAATAAAATGTGGGTGTGTGTGAGAGAGAGAGAGAGAGAGAGAGAGAGAGATTGGATGGATTATCACAGTGAAACCGATTGATAACAAGGATGTCCATTTAGACTAACTCAAAGCTGAAGTGTGTCATTTATACGTCGCTAGAATCACCAAACAGAATTACTTTGCTCTCAAGAGTGAACTTACATTTCAGTCTTCACATTCAGATGAAAAGGCCTCTTCAAAAGTCAATTTATGATAGATAAAATCCCATCTCTCCCTCTCTCTCTATATATATACACTCACCTAAAGGATTATTAGGAACACAATACTAATACTATGTTTGACCCCCTTTCGCCTACAGAACTGCCTTAATTCTACGTGGCATTGATTCAACAAGGTGCTGAAAGCATTCTTTGGAAATGTTGGCCCATATTGATAGGATAGCATCTTGCAGTTGATGGAGATTTGTGGGATGCACATCCAGGGCACGAAGCTCCCGTTCCACCACATCCCAAAGATGCTCTATTGGGTTGAGATCTGGTGACTGTGGGGGCCATTTTAGTACAGTGAACTCATTGTCATGTTCAAGAAACCAATTTGAAATGATTCGAGCTTTGTGACATGGTGCATTATCCTGCTGGAAGTAGCCATCAGAGGATGGGTACATGGTGGTCATAAAGGGATGGACATGGTCAGAAACAATGCTCAGGTAGGCTGTGGCATTTAAACGATGCCCAATTGGCACTAAGAGGCCTAAAGTGTGCCAAGAACACATCCCCCACACCATTACACCACCACCACCAGCCTGCACAGTGGTAACAAGGCATGATGGATCCATGTTCTCATTCTGTTTACGCCAAATTCTGACTCTACCATCTGAATGTCTCAACAGAAATCGAGACTCATCAGACCAGGCAACATTTTTCCAGTCTTCAACTGTCCAATTTTGGTGAGCTTGTGCAAATTGTAGCCTCTTTTTCTTATTTGTAGTGGAGATGAGTGGTACCCTGTGGGGTCTTCTGCTGTTGTAGCCCATCCGCCTCAAGGTTGTGCGTGTTGTGGCTTCACAAATGCTTTGCTGCATACCTCGGTTGTAACGAGTGGTTATTTCAGTCAAAGTTGCTCTTCTATCAGCTTGAATCAGTCGGCCCATTCTCCTCTGACCTCTAGCATCAACAAGGCATTTTCGCCCACAAGACTGCCGCATACTGGATGTTTTTCCCTTTTCACACCATTCTTTGTAAACCCTAGAAATGGTTGTGCGTGAAAATCCCAGTAACTGAGCAGATTGTGAAATACTCAGACCGGCCCGTCTGGCACCAACAACCATGCCACGCTCAAAATTGCTTATATCACCTTTCTTTCCCATTCTGACATTCAGTTTGGAGTTCAGGAGATTGCCTTGACATGGACCACACCCCTAAATGTATTAAAGCAACTGCCATGTGATTGGTTGATTCGATGATTGCATTAATGAGAAATTGAACAGGTGTTCCTAATAATCCTTTAGGTGAGTGTATATATATTTATATACATACACACTGATCAGGCATAAAATTATGACCTAATATTGTGTTGATCCCCCTTTTGCTGCCAAAACAGCCCTGACCCATTGAGGCATGGACTCCACTAGACCCCTGAAGGTGTGCTGTCCTATCTGGCACCAAGATGTTAGCAGCAGATCCTTTAAGTCCTAGTTGCAAGGTGGGGCCTCCATGGATCGGCTATGCAGCCCCATACACAACAAACTGCAATGCGATGTGTATTTGACACCTTTCTATCAGAACCAGAGGCGGAGAGCAGAGAAGTATTTTTACTTTCCAAGTAATTCAATTTTTCAAGTATATGTACTTTATCAGTGTTCTTCTTTTTCTTTTTGTTTCATATTGAATATCATTTCATACTTATTTACATAAAGTAAGTACTTATAAACCCAAGTAAAAGTAAAAGTTTTACTTGAGGACAAGTAAGAAAGTATACATTTTTAATGTAATTAAGTCTTAACGGTTAAAAAAATCCTTTAATTTATGAAATGTAGTGCAGTAAAAAGTACGACATTATGCTTTGGAATGTAGTGAAGTAAAAGTTTTCCACAGAAAAACAGTGATAAAGTACATATACTTGAGTAGAATGTAAAAATACTTCACTACTGTCCGCCTCTGATCAGAACCAGCATTAACTTCAGCAGTTTGAGCTACAGTAGCTTGTCTGTTTGATCGGACCACAAGGGCCAGCCTTCACTCCCTGCGTTCATCAATGAGCCTTGGCCGCCCATGACCCTGTCGTCGGTTCACCACTGTTCCTTCCTTGGACCACTTTTTATAGATACTGACCACTGCAGACTGGGAACACCCCACAAGAGCTGCAGTTTTGGAGATGCTCTGACCCAGTCGTCTAGCCATCACAATTTGGCCCATGTCAAACTCGCTCAAATCCTTACGCTTGCCCATTCTTCCTGCTTCTAACAACTTTGAGGACAAAATGTTCACTTGCTGCCTAATATATTCCACACACTAACAGGTGCCGTGATGAAGAGATAATCATTGTTATTCACTTCACCTGATCGGTGTGTGTGTATATAGGTAGATATATGTATTATTGCTAGATTTTGTGGCTCACTTAGTAGTCACATTAAAGAAGTAAAATTGGTTGTGAATGTTTTTTTAAGTTGACATTAAACTATCCAAACAATTCGCTCTCTTACAGTGTGGATTTAATTGAGGCTAAATGTAATTTTCTCCTACATTGTCATTCCTGTGTCTATGACAGGCACTAATTAATTACAGACATTCTTTCTTCAGCTTTTAAAGCACATTGTCTCCTAATCTCACCATTTTCTTCCCCTCTTTACTTCTATCATTCTCTCTCTCTCGCTCGCTCTCTCTCTCCTCTGATATGCACAGCATGCTCTAAATTGATCAGGCTACTACTCAGGCCACTCTGAGCTACAGATCAACAGGGTTCAGTGAGACACACACACACACACACACACAAGGGTGGACAGAGGATCACACATGTCCTGCAGAGAAATGCCAACCTGATATAGACATATGAGAATCATTAAAGACATAGCAGACATAATAAAAGAGAGGGCTTTTATCAGGTCATGGAATCAATCTGCCGCTGTAGTGGATATCATGGACAAACCTTGTAGACTTCACATTGTAAGAAGAAGTGTGGGCACGACTTTAGAAATTCCTTCTAGAATTAAGACTTTTATATTGATTTACTGAAACAATCATGGGAAAAAAACAAACATAAAATATATTATTGATAAGTCAGTTTGGATCCTCTACTAAATTAATAAATAAATATTAAAGGGGCTATATGTAAGAATTTACTTTGTATTGCCAATGTGTGAACAACTTGTAATGAAACTTAAAAAACAAAAAATGAGACCTTCCCCGACGTCATGGGTTGTCTATGAAAGCCTGTAGACTGATTTTTAAGTGAAGGACTCTTTTTTTGCTGGGAAAAAACAAAGTATGTGACGTTTATGTGCGTTCCCGAGAGCCTCTCTGTCTTTCAATGACACATGAAATGAATGCTAGACAGGTCAAGCTATCGTAACAGTGTAATTTGAATGACCTAATCTGTCAATATGATGCTGGTGAATTGCAGAACTTGTGCAAACAAATCCACATCGCTTTGATCAGATGCTTTAACTGCAGTTGTGTTTATTTTGTCATTGAAAGGAAAGCACACAGCACATAATTACATATTCATCTAAACTTAGCTCTCAGCAGCATGGAGGGCATCGGGATGTTCCTTAGCTAAGATCCAACTTCGCCGAGAGTATATTGGGGCCTTGAATCACATTCAGGGCCTTATTTTAACAATCTAAGAGTATGGTCTAAAGCGCACAGCGCAGGTGCATTGAGGGTGTGTCCGAATCCACTTTTGCTAGTTTAATGATGGGAAAAAGGGTCGTCTAAAATGGACCCATATTCTCTTAATGAGTAATGGGTGTGTTTTGGGCGTAACGTCCAATAAACCAATCAGAGTCACATCTCCCATTCCCTTTAAAAGCCAGTTACGCATGCACCATGACTGATTGGCTATTTACATGCCGGAATTTGCGAGAGGAAAAGACTGAACGCTTCTCCAGAGAGGAATCCTTTTTTTTTTATGTTTGTGTGTTGCTGCACGTCCCTGTGTGTAACAAAGGTTCCACTGATGGCAAGTGTAGATGAACCCAAGTGCAGTTTAATGATAAACATGAACAGATACAAAACAAACGATGACATGACTTGACACGACTTGACACTCGCCAACAGCAGGTTACATATAACAAAGCTAGACACAGGACCATGGCACGCATGAGGGCTAAAATAAACAGACTACTAATGACAAGACAAGAGACACCTGTGAACAATGAACCAATCAGAACATCACTAGACCCTTTACATAACAGCTTTTATATTTTATATATATACATAACAGTAGTAGTAGTAGTGGGGGAGCGCGGGGCACAACCTAACGCGGGGTTAGTTGTAACACACATGGTTTAACACTTTCCACACATGCCAGGATGACGAGACTTAGTGTATTTACTAGTTGCCATAACAACTTTATTTAGAGAACAAATTGCGGCAAAATTAAAAAAATATTTGGAAGATATTACTGAACATTTATTTAACCATAGCAAAAGCAAATTTCTAACTTAAGTTTATTTTTCATCTCTGTTTTTTGTGTTTATTTAAAATAAGACAAATCTGATATTACTTTAATCTTATATCTGTTATTTAACAGTTGATATAGTTCTTTAATGCTGATCTAACCAGCAGAAGACATGAGCCGCGGTTTAAATCCCAGTTGTGCAGGTGGGGTGTTGTAACACTGCGTTACAATGAGCCCCTATTAGAACTATGATATTCTATTCTATACTTTTATTAATTCTTTTGAGAAATCTTGAGAAAAGGGTGAATAATAACTGAGAGTCAATGTTCAGAAATTATTTATTATTATTATGTTTTGAACTATGCTATATAGCTGTATTTAGCGAAGTGTTTGTTGTCAAACTCAAAAATGTTTATATTTTTAATGATTAAAAAATGTCATTATTTTATTTAAAAAAAGTTCATAATTGTATTTTATTGACAATTTATCACGTTCATTTATCACGATCATGTCCATAACACTGCACATGTGCTGTGGACTCTTTCCACTATTTCAAATGACTTTTATGTTTCTGCTCGAGTAAAAGTTCTCACTAATTTATCAACATGGCGCTTTTCATATCAGATTGCACATTTAAAATTTAGAGCTTTTGTTTCTTTCCTTTTTTTTCTTCTTCTCTTCCTCCTGAGGTCCTGATAATCACTACAATTAGAGCTGAGTTAATTAAGGTCTTCAGCTCTGTCTCCCGCTCACGCTTAACAATATAGATGCAGTCAGCAGCGAAGAAAAGCGATAACCCCACAGCCAAACAAGAATCATTAACCTACAGGCCAAGACTTAAAAAAACTAACTGGAATCTTTTAAATCTTTTCTTGAGCATGAAAAAGATGTTTAATGAGGAGCGGTTATGTAAGTTGTCATTTATGATCTCTTAAACCGTGTTGTCTCAGCTAAAAGTGCTTAGAAAACCTGTAGTCCAGCAAACTTTTAACCCAGAATAACTAACCTAATGTGCATGAAAAGAAAACTATTATATCCACAAATAGCTTAAGCAAAATATAATTAATATTTCACATACCAAACATGTATACAGTATGGAATAATGTACAGTAATTAACGCTCATTATAGCAAAATAAAACCCTGTGGACAACTTACTTCGTTTATTTTGTCCGGACAACTTTGTTTATTTTGTAAAAATGCCTGGTTGATTTTATCTGTATATTAACTTACAGTCTTATATGAACTTTGGATAGTACAAAATAAGATATTTTGAAGAATACAATACGGGCCCCATTGAATACATACAGTATATAATACCATGGAAGTCAATGGGGCCCATCAAATGTTTGGTTACCGACATTCTTCAAAATATCTTCTTTTGTGTTCAGCAGAAGAAAGACATTCATACAGGTTTGGAACAACTTGAGGGTGACAATGACAGAATTTTAAGGCTTCTGCTAAGAAACAATAGCCTGTTACAATGTACAAAATAGTTAGCCTACCAATGAGGTGGACACTGCTAGAGTATTACATTAATACTAATAATGAATTTAATACTGAACAATACTGATTTTAACTACAATCGGTAAATGAGACACAAGAGTGCACCAGTTGTGTTTGTATGAAACAAGAAAGAGTGACGCTCTTTTACTTATCAGACCGCTAAATGTTGCAGTTGACCAATCAGAATAAAATATATCATAATTTTTTAAATAATGTACAATCTGCACTACATCTACCATAAACCTAACCAATGGTGTTGACAAAAGCAATACTGGTGAGCAACCGAGTAAGTTTACTGCATCAGAAAGCCATACATATGGAACTGATTATGTGATGCAAACGTTTACAAAACATGCACTCCAAAGTAAAAGTGCTTGAGGTCATATTTGGTATTGTGCAAATAACTGATCAAAATGAATCAAAATAAATATTTATTAATCAATAATCTGCCCTTGTTATCATAATTTGTATGAAAAGTAATAAAAGTTGTACTTCCACTAGTGGTCATTTTAGCTGGAATCTGAAGTGTATTTCAATTGGAGTTTTGATGTAGATGGAGATGTTTTCCCAACAAGTCTTTGTTAATCCGTAAAAACATACCTCAGGTCTTTAGTGACCCAGGCCATCATTCAATATCCTCCTCCTCATTCATTTAAAGTTAGACATCGACCTTCTTAGTATTCCTCAATCAATTCATTATAAGCAATATGACAAGAAAAAAGAAGAAAAAAGTATAAAAGAATAGCCTGTTTTCCCATTCAAAATTGTATAGGGTCGCTAACGACACACCCGTCGTAAAGCGACGCCAGGCACGACACAAGTGTTTATGCAGTTATCATTTTCACGTCCAGCGGTTCGTTGTTTAAATAGCAAATGCACTCGCGCCCATCTGTTCGCCCATGGGCGTGCTGGTCTTAAAATGAGGTGTGTTCAGGCACATTGTTGGCGTGTTTCTATTTTGAGGCAACTGAAAACGACTGCACCATTGCCCAACAAAAACGTCAACGGCGCAATATTTTTTGTGTTATTTAAAGGGCACATTAGTAATATGCGCCTATAGGCGGGTGCACAACGCGTGTACACTCTGCTTATTACACACACAGGGACACGCAGCAGCACACAAACATTTTTAAATATTAAAAATAAAAGGAGTCCTCTCTGGAGAAGCGTTCAGTCTTTCCGCTTGCTAATTCTGCCATGTAAATAGCAAATCCGCAATGGTGCAAGCGCAACTAGCTTTTAAAGGGAATGGGAGATGAGACTCTGATTGGTTTATTGTACATTACCAAAACACACCCATGACTCATTAAGAGACTACGTACAGCCCTTTTAGACCATGCGCCTGGCACGCCGACAGTTTTTTCCGTCGTTAAACTAGCAAAAGTGAATTCGGACACGCCCTAAGTGCACCTGCGCCATGCACTCAGATTTATTTTTTCTGCACAGCAATAATTGAATATTTGATGACTGAATAAGTGCAGTTCACATTTATTCCACAAGGTGGCAATGTCTGGTAAACAATGATGAAGTGACGTTTCACTCATAATTACCACAGGCAAACAAAAGAATTGGAGGAATCATTAGCAAAACTTGGCTCAGCGATTTACTGCAGAGCAAGTACACAATCAAATGTTAGTGTCACTGTAACTTGATGGTGGATCTGTTCAAGAAGCTGACTTTGAAGAATTTGAAGATGAAAGTTTTGAGAATATGTTTGAGAAATGAGCCATGATTGTGAATATGAGCCAGATGCTGAATGTACTGGGAAATGAGCTCTGACGAGAACAGTGGTGATGGTATAAAACATCTGCTCAAACTGAACCCTTCCAAGCTCCAAAAGGTAACAAAATATGCTTTATTTTATTCTTCTGTAATTGTTACTCTAATATCAGGAGAGTTTTATATTATCGCGACAGATCCGTCCGTGTTCAATATAGCTCTGGGTCGTTAAAGACCCAAATATGTAATAATGATTGGCAAAATATTCATGCATTTAAGGGTTGAATATTTAAGGCCATTTAATCATTGTCACCGGACCAGTGCTACTTTATTAGAAAACTTGCAAAATGCATTGAAAAAGCTGCATACTTTGAAAATCTGGTACATAATAGTGGGTACATAATAATTTTAACATGGCTAGATTTTTCATGATTAACTGCTCCGCATTAAAGACACGGGATATTACAGGCTGAAGATGGGTTGAACTTTCTGTGCCCTCCTTTACCCCCATTTCAGACACTGGAATCGGTCTCCATGGAGTCTATAAGCCCCGTCTGACTCTTGTCTTTGAGTACCTGCAGTAGGAGGGTGACTACAATCATAAAGTCACTCTGCTGCCAATGAGACCCCAATTATGTTTCATTTACTTGAATAAGCACAATGGAATGTTTTGTATTACAGCAATATGACTGGATTTATTAGTGGCTGGGTAATGCCAGGTGACTGAATTGCCCTGGGTATCATGAACTTAGTGTTCTAGCAGTATCTGTGACTTAATTTGACAGAAATATCGAGGTGCGAGCTTACAACTACACAAATATTTGCTGTGAAACAATCCTCCAGTCTGTGTGTACCTGTCAGGATTTGCTTGTAATATGTTTAATATGTAAAGTACGGCTTCCATACACTGATAAATAGCCCTCTCATTTTCACACTCTCATTCTCTTTCTCTCTCTCTCTCTCTCTCTCTCTCCCTCCTTAAAAAGCAGGTCAGGCAGAGAGAACAACTCCCACTCTGCACTTCCAAACACAAAATCACACACACACAAACTGCACACCAAATAATGCTCACACATACACAACTATTTTTGAAACAATTTTCATACCTCAAACTCCCTTTAAATGTGTAAATTGCTTGTGAACATTCAATAGAAACATCTAAAATCATAATGCAATGCTGTTGCACATGATGGCAGTAAAAGAAAGTGCATCATCTCTGTGCTTCACAAACCTTGATGTGCCTTTCACCTCTTACTACGACGACACTGTGGAAAAGAGGTTCACTACAAAACTTTTTAAATGTAGCCAGACTGATTCATACCTTAAGGTCATGTGCGGTGCTCCAACACGATCACATGACAATGGTATCAAGAGAATGTATATGCCAAAATGAGTTTCGGTATATGCATATTTTTTGCATATGATACGCACTTTATGGCGTGTATATGACACGCTCTTGGGTAGGATGGTGGGGGGGGGGGGGGTGCGTATAATACGCCATAAAGTGCGTATCATATGCACGCGAAAAACTGCATACCATATGCACGCCAAAGCTCATTTTGGCGTATACATTCCACGACATTGCACACTCGTATTATTTATACGCATGTGATCGTTGTAATTTAAATAAAATGTTAGTAAGCGCAGTGGCATTGTGAATGGAATGCACAACAAAAATGTTTTAGCCTATAACGAGACACTATTTGAAGAATAAACATCTTACATTTAATTAGCTAACACACAGTTCTTCTTTCATTAATAATCCTGAAAATCCTTGGCGAACAGAAAGAATGCTGAATGTTCTTTTTCCATATAAATCAAACACATTGTCATGAGGGTCCACTAATTAGATGATCCATACAAGCTTTGAATAAAACGTAGCCTATAATAGAAGACACATCCTTGAGAATCAAGGAATGAAATAAAAAGCTTTGTTCTCCATTTACCTTGACAAATGAACTAAAGGAGTTCCTTTCAAGCACTGAATGTGTCACGCAAAAAGATTCTACACTGTAATACTCAGAGAATTAAAACTGGTCAAGCAAGGTAAAGTCAGACAGTGAGCTGTATGCCAATTATTGTGGATATTATGAATAAAATATATAATGTGTACTATTATAGTACTACATGGAGTGTGTATTACATTAAAACATTATGTAAAGTAATAGTTCAACGTTCTAAACTCACTTTTTTGTTGACAAATTCTCGTTTGGTTCAGATTATAATGATGTATAACACTTGCCTGAATGATAAAAAACGACAGAGTTATTTGAGTCTCTTTGGCACTGATAAGAATAAAAGCAAGCCAATCACGCCGACTCGAGAGGGTTAAAACAACAGTTCAAAGTGACCACTTGCAAAATGTATACATTTTAATATTAGGATTACATTGATACATTGTCTGCAGGACACAAACGTTTCAATTAAGAGTTGTCAAGTGGCCCAGGACATCTGAACCAACTACTCCAACTTTCATGGTGAGCAGTGTTGGGGAGTAACTAGTTAAGTAACAGAGTTACGTAATTTAATTGCAAAATAAATGTAACTGTAAACGGTTACAGTTACTGAGAAAGGCCCCACTTTATATTAGGTGGCCTTAACTACTATGTACTTACATCAAAAATAAGTACAATGTACTTACTGTGTTCAAATTGTATTGCAAAACACCTTTGCTGATATTGAGGTGGGATACAGGTAGAGTTAGGGACAGGTGTGAGGGTATGGGTAAGTTTAAGTAGGGTTTGGTGTAAGGGAATTGTCAACAGTGTAATTACAAATGTAACTACAGAAATTAATTACAGATGTAATTACATGCAGGTATTTTTCAAAATGTAAGTACAATGTAAAAACATGTAAGTGCAATGTATCAAATGATTAATTAAAATGTTAGTACATAGTAGTAAAAGAGATAGTTCACCCAAAATTTTTAATTCTGTCATCATTTACTCTGTCATTACATAATATTCTGATGTAACCCCCTTGGTAATCATTAACTGTAATTGTATTGTATGTGTAATTGTAATTGTATAACACATTTTTCTCAGGGATCCACATTATATTAGGTGGTCTTAAAGGGTTAGTTCACCCAAAAATTTAAATTCTGTCATTGTTTACTCACCCTCAAGTTGCAAAAACTGTATAAGTTTCTTTGTTCTGCTGAACACAAAAGAAGATATTTAGAAAAATGTTTGTAACCAAGCAGAGAGAGCAACCATTGACTACCATAGTAGGGAAAAACTATGGTAGTCAATGGATGCTCTATATGCCTGGTTACAAACATTCTTGTAATATCTTCTTTTGTGTTCAGCCGAACAAAGAAACTCACACAGTTTTTGCAACTTAATTGGGGGTAATGCTATTCCATGCATTCTGACTTATTTACACTGTTAAAGAGTTGGATTCTCATGCTAAATATGGCCAAAATGTAAAAAAAACGAGTTGGACGTTTGACAGTATTTCTGTGCCAAATACACTCCTTCCTAATTCTAACAAGTTTCGGAAAGTGTTTTTCCGAGTATGGCCTGTATGACATCATAAAGGGCAGAATTGCTTGTATGGACACATCAACCAGAGCGAGAGCAAGAGCACGTCCATTATCACGCTTCGTTCTGAAGCCGTCGGCAGCGCTGTTATTTTGTTTTTAGTCCACAAAATCAACAATGTCACTAAAGAAGTGTGTTTTTGGTTGAGAGGGAAAGATAACCTTGTTCAGCTTCACAAATAACCCAGCATTAAGGAAACAGTGGATGCAGTTTGTTTTTCCAGAGCAGCAACGGAGCTCTGCAAGTGTGTTTGTTTGTTCCCGGTCATGAGTTGAAACCGCAGGCGGTGCGTGAGGTGTTTTTTTGGCAATCCGCGCGTAAGTGCATATAATCTAAACAACACGAACGTATAGTGAATCGAAAGTTGTGTGTGTGTGTGAGGGGCGCAGCTAAGGGGGGGGTTAGGACGATTCTAAGGGCCCACACACTTTTGGGGCCCCCTGAGATGATCTTGGATAGCTAGATTGGTGTGGTAGAGGGCCCAACATCAAATTCTTTCATAGGGCCCAAAATTGCTAGCGGCGCCCCTGTGTGTGTGTGTGTGTGTGTGTGTGTGTGTGTGTGTGTTTGGTACAGCGCATCTGTCTTTTATAAATCTGATAAAACTAAAGACTCTTTGGAGATATGAAGGAAGCAAAACTACTCTCTAGGTACTCAAAATTAACATGAGATTGGCAGAAACTGTGTATGTTATGTACCGTTTAATAAAGTAACTGAATATTTTGGTAATATTACATTTGGTAACTTATAATCTGTAACCTATTACATTTCCAAAGTAACCTTCCCAACACTGCTGACCAGACACCAAATATCAAACTGACCTAACATTAAATTAGCCAGATGTGCACCATACCTTTTCTTTGTCTCCATCTTGATCTTTATTCTGAACTAAACTGATCTGAAGAACTCTTAGTGTTGAAATATCCTCTCATCTTTCACCCTCAACCAACACCAGATCCGTTTCTGTAGGAAAGGACAACGGAAAACAAAAACATAGAAATGAACATTGTCATCATTTAATCACCCTCATGTCGTTCCAAACCCGTATTTTTCGTTTTTTCTGTTGAACACAAAAACAGACATTTGGAAGAATTGACTGTGTTTTTTCCTCTATGCAATTGGAACTGGAGCATTCAAGCTATTAAGATTAGTATCATAAAAAGTAAAAACAAAGTACTATAAAAGTATCACAAACTTAGTCAACACAACTAGTGCACACTATATTCCAAACTAATAAAAGTGTCAGAAGACAGAAAGTCATAAGGGTTTACAACGACATGAGTGAACAATGACAGAATCATCTATCACTTTAAAAAATGTGGAGTTCATTATTTCAACCCAAAGAGACAGGCAGCACTCACACAGTTTTTAATGATTCAGTCAATCAGAGGAATGTTTGTCAGCACTTTGCATCCACCCACAGACTATGCGCTCAAGACTCAAAACACAGCGAAAGTGTTGCTTGATGAGGTCAGTCCTCAAAAACCGAATAGGAGTTGTTTATCAGATTCCTTTCTCTGTGTGTATGACTGAGGGAGAGAGAGAAAGGAAGAAAGAGAAATAACTATAGCCTCAAGGTCAGAATGTAATTATATAAGCTCTGATAGACAGACGCTTTGTGGTCTCCATTTTCACAATATAAACTGAGCAGAAAGGCATTGAGAGCTGATAAACAGAAGAGCAGAGGTCTGTGTTTACTCTTACTGGATGCAAACAAACTGTGTCTGGTTATGCCAGCTTTTAGACTAAATAAGAGGACATACTGACACGTACTGTTGTAATGCACGGACTAAAGGTTGTTTTACAGTGCACACACAAACAGTAAATTATGTCCAAGCAAAAATGCAACTGCAGAAGATTTTACACTACAGTAAGCTTTTAAAACAAAATTCAAAGCTTTGTCAAACCAACTTTCAAAGTTTGTCTTAAAAACTGCTTTTATAGTTATATGTCAATTCATTTTAATTCTACACTGTAAAAATCTTAACTCATTACATTTTGTTTTGTTGTTTTGCATGGGCTTGTTTGAGTTTTACTTCCAAGATTTTGTCAATTCAAATACATCAGACAAATCAATTGGATAAATGCAGTACACTAAGTTTAGTTTACTAACGTCTTACAGTGTATTTACATTCCAAAGTGAATTTAATTTGTTAAATGTCATTCTCAATTCAGTTCCGAAAGGTGCACATCCATGAAATACACACTGAAAAAAAGGTGTGTTGGATTTACATGATTTAATCATGTA
Organism: Gobio gobio; assembly: GCF_949357685.1. NCBI lineage: Eukaryota > Metazoa > Chordata > Actinopteri > Cypriniformes > Gobionidae > Gobio > Gobio gobio. The sequence continues at coordinate 43,080,436 of NC_137116.1, read as the reverse complement.
CATCGGTTCCACATGAATCAATTAAGTTAATCAAACATAATTTGTCATCATAGAATCAAGTAATTTTTAAGTAACCGAATTGAGTAGTCACACAATGCTTTTAATATGGCTCCCTAACAACTGTGGTGTACACAGGGGGGCTTGAGACCTTGCCTCTTTAATCAAATCACAAAACACAAGTTAATTGTATTTTTGTATATTTGTGTTGTCACTTGACTGATCTATAATGCTGTACTAACTAGCTTTCATTCTATTAGCCAGCAATATCACATAATGAACATGCCAAGTGCTAAGTATGAAATGCTCTTTAATGACATGTGCTGAATCGTTCCACACCCTAAGCAATCACTCCGCTCTTCTCCACTATGGTAACCCAGTGTAATTTAAATGGTTTTAATAATTCCAACATAATTCAACATTAAACACTAATAAACAATATAAAGTCTCCCCCTTTTCTCATTTTGCCCAAAAACACATAAAATAACACTTAATTTCAACAATTTTGCTCTAGTCGTCAAGTCCCAAGCTACGGAGCCCCGGCAGGTCACCTATAGGAGAAAAAAAGAAAAATCTGTGCCGACGGTTTTGTAATCCGTTCCCTCAGTTTATAAACCGTGATCACGAATTCTTAAACTGTTCCCTCGGTTTAACAAAACGTGCCCACGGATTAATAAACCGTACCCACGAATTTCCAATCCGTGCGCTCAGATTTTGCTAACCGTACCCTCGGTTTTTAAATCCGTTCCCACAAATTCACAATCCGTGCGCACGGGTTTGTAAAAACTTTACTCACAGATTCATTTTAGAAGAAGAACAGCAAACTCCCAGGTAGCCTACGTGTTAACGAATCTTATCGTTTTATTGTGTATTATTCATCAAATTATATTAACTGCAGTTATTCTCTATAAACGGGTAGCGGAATACAACGATTTAATAAGAATTATATGCGTCAAAATCTTGTTTAACTGTAATAATCTTAGCACTTTATTATTATTGCCTAATAAACCTGGCATGATGTATTATGACTGACTTTTAATTTCTTATTTAATTTCTGCATGTAGCCTAAATGCAATATAAACTGTATAAACTGCTTAAATCATTTGGATTCAATAAGAAGTAAGAAGTAACTTTGCTACTACTCAAAAAAATTATAAAAATTTTTTTTTTCATTTAACACCATTGTATTAGGTTTCTCATTCAAACAAAATTGCATTGTGTTAAACTTACTTAAAACAGTTGCGTTTTAGCTCTACTCAATATTTTCATTTTGAAAGAAAATGTTTCAGTTAAGTAGGCCGAATAGAACATTTGATACTTTGATACTTAACCCGTTTGATTTGAGAGTACATCAATGATTTTAGTTTTAAAACTGCATTATAAACCAAGGACAGGATTTCCCCTTCCCATCATGCTTTGCACAGGGCTGGATAAGGAGAGTAAATGTTGATATAAAATGTTATTGTATGCGTTTTTTCCTCAAGATGAAAAAATTGGGAGACTTGTTAATGTTCTTTTATTTTTATATTTAAAAGAGATGGTATGTTAGTGTTTTTGGAGGTTACCATTGTGGTGAAGTGTAGAGCATGTGCTTGGGCTGAGGACCAGCTAATAACAATTAAAGTTGTTTTAATTTATAAAAAAACAACTACTTTGGGCATGCCATCGATGTAACAAAACCATCTTCTGGCTAGCCAATACGATTTTGTAAAAGGTTTTCTTGTTAGATAACATTTGTAAATGTTGTAAAAATTGTATTTCACTAAATAAAAAAAATAATCAATTAAACTGGATTACTTGTTCTGGTTTTTGTTTGATATTAATTTTACAAGAATTTAACTTAATAGTTTTGGACAAAATTAAGAATGTTAACCTGATTCACCTAAATGGCATTGAATTAACCTTATGTAAAACACTTAAGTTTAATGAAATAAACAATGTTAATTAAATTCAACATAACCCAGTTACGTGGAACCTGTTGACATAAAAAAGTGAAGTAAATCCAACGTAAATTGTGTGTGTGTGTGTGTGTGTGTGTGTGTGTCAACTACCAATCATTAGAGTATTAGTAGACTGTCTGCTTAATATCTGCTAACACTTCATTTTGATGCTGCACCAAACAGACATTCTACTGACTAGAAGTAATTTTGCAAGTACATGTCAACTTATTATACTAACCATAACCTTTACCTAACTACTCTACTAACGTCTACTAATAGTCTAATGAGAGTTAATTGACATGCTGTTGTAAATTAATGAGTTAGTTGGCATGTATAGTTGCAAAGTTACTTATAGAATGTCTAAAGTGGACTACTGAAATAATAAGGTGTAACCAAAATAGATTCAGCATTGAATCTCAGCTCGCACCTACGCTTCTGAAAAACTACTATACTTGTATAATGTTAATATGAGAGTCAATATAAATATATGCTGCTTTTGTGTGATGTCTATGTGTGTCTGTGTGTTTGTGTGTGTATTTAAAGTATGCATATTAGTTTCCACCCACACCTGGGACAAATTAGAGGGAATATCATGCAGTGCCACATCAACACCACGGACAGCGGCATCATCACACAGCACAGCGCAAAGCTTCCTGCTCAATTCAGAACCACGGACAGCTCAGCTGCTCTGCGCTCAGATTGGTCCCATTGACATTTTAGCCTTCATCCTGATTTCAGCACCCTGGAGAGCTCTGCATGAGGCACTCTTACATGCTTATTCTATGACTCAAGCAATGATTTTTAGTTTGTGTGGGCCTTGATTTTCTTGCATAATGAAGATAAAAATGTCACGAGGGCCTCTTTTCTTCTAAGAGTAATCATCCCCAAGAATCAATCAAAATCAGCCATGAACGTGACCTTTACCAAACATCTTAATGCATCTCAGATGGAAGCAAAAAAAAACACACACATATCATAAAAAAGTGTCTTAAAAGTCGGTTCTGAAACCTGAAGATATCATTTTAGTAACTTGAACAGGCTGAAAATGGGATTACAGATATGAATACTAATGCAATACAGCCCCTTAAAATCTGGCACTAATGGTCAGTCTGGAATTGCAGACACTTTTTGTTGAATTAAACCACAGGAGGGACATTGAAAAGGAAATGAAAGTCACACTTAAAATAGCGATACTTAAAACTACCGTACCGCAACACTTTTCTTTTAGATCCTTCTTTCGGAGGACTGAGGCTTGTTATACTTATGGTGGTAGTTTTTTTTTCCCCCCTTTCTGTCAATCTGTATTAATTAAATTTAGGTGTAGAGCAACATTTGAATAATACTCTGGCTAAGAGAAAACTGGTATTACACGCTTGAGAACACTGAGCTGTGATGGGAATGATGATTGTTAGTTTGCGGCTCTTGCAAAGGCAATCATCGCTTATTATTGCTCATACTTAGGGTTAAGGGATTTGAACGTCACACCTGCACGCACATGAATGATACCTCAAATCATGCGGTTTATTGAGAGGAGATGTGCTATTATTTTCTAAGCAATCAGATTAACGACATTCGCCTTGTGGATGTACAAACAAGTGGGGGAAAAAACCTATAGATTTACAATGAATGAGAGACCTGATCCATATATATATATATATAAAAAAATAAGATGCATCCTTGAGACTTGGGACGAGCATCTTAGCAACACCCTAGCAACCACATAGTACAGTGATGGGAAAACTCGGTGCTGGAGTTTAGCTCCAACCCTAATCAAACACACCTGAACCAGCTAATCAATGTCTTCAGGATCACTAGAAGGCTACAGTCAGGTGAGTTTGATCAGGGTTGGAGCTAAACTTTGCAGGACAGTGGCTCTCCAGGACAGAGTTTGTCCATTCCTGCCCTAGTATTATAGCAGTGAGTTTTGCAAAGGCAAAATACTCTTTACAATGTAAAGGTTGTAGCACCAGATCTTTTCTTCCTTGTTTTGACGTACATCTGAGTGAAACGGATTATTGGAAAAATGTAGGACAGGGTCTTGGTTGTATCTGTCAGTTGTTGATTGGATGGAGGCAGATCTGAATGCAAGTCAATTCTCAATTCTCTTTCAATCGATTGTAAGAAAGGGGAGGATTTAAGCGGACTAAATAATCAGAGAAGTCCGGCATATTTCACCAGAGAGAAGTCTGTCGTTTCACAGGAAGATCAAGTTGTGACATTTTTATTAAAAAATACGTAGACTGTAAACCCTAAAGCTCAAAATAATTCATTGGTTTGAGTAGAGCCAACTTAAATTAAACAAATTAGTTCAATCAAATTAACTTTTATGAGTATTTAGAACTTTCTTTGTCTTTTGAGTTCACAAAACTGACACATTTAAAGTAATCTGAATTATTTCACTGTTTTGAGTTTTATTAACTTGTTTCTTTTCATTTAGACCAACTTAAATTTAAATGAAACTAGGCTGGGTTTTCTATTTCCCAGCATGCTTTGCCATGACAATCAAAAGGGACAATCAAAAAAAGGATTAGTTCACCTCAAAATGAAAATGTCCTGATAATGTGCTCACCCCAATGCCATCCAAGATGTCCATGTCTTTCTTTCCTCAGTGGAAAAGAAATTAAGTTTTTTAAGGAAAACATTTCAGGATTTTTCTCCACACAATGGACTTCAATTGCAACCAAAATGTTGAACGTCCACATCAATGCAGTTTCAAAGGGCTTTGAAGTGCTTCAAATGGAACTGCGCGATCCCAGCTGAGGAATAAGATCTTATCTAGCGAAACCATTGGCCATTTTCAAAAAAATTTTAAAATGTATATACTTTTTAACCACAATTGATTGTCCTGTGCTGGTCTGCCACGAGTCAGGCATTGCGTAATGTACGTTGAAAAGGTCACGCCGAACGTGGGTGGAAGTTCCGCCCCATTGTTTAAAAGTGTGGAAAAGGAGGATAGTTCAAATCTTATTGTATGTTGAATGACATATTTATTATTTAATTTATCATTGTTTTACCTGTTTTGTTAAAAAAGTTTTCGCTGATGCCATGACCTTTTTAACTTTTGTTACGTAATGCCTGGCTCGTTGCAGACCAGCACAAGACGATCAATTGTGGTTAAAAAGTATATAATTTATTTTTATTATTTAGAAAATGACCGATGGTTTTGCTAGATAAGACCCTATTCCTCAGATGGGATTACCATTTGAAGCACTTCAAAGCCCTTTGAAACTGCATTGATGTGGACGTTCAACATTTCGGTTGCAATTGAAGTCCATTGTGTAGAGAAAAATCCTGAAATGTTTTCCTCAAAAAACTTAATTTCTTTTCCACTGAAGAAAGAAAGACATGGACATCTTGGATGACATTGGGGTGATTAAATTATCAGGACATTTTAATTTTGAGGTGAACTAATCCTTTAAGTGGGAGATTTAGTAGTGTTTAATGTTTAGCTATGCTATTTAAGAAGAGTTTCTGTTATGTAAGGTTTTTTTTTTTTTGGAGAGTTACCATCATGGCGATGAGTAGAGCATGAGCTGTTCTATATTGCCATACTCCTTCAGCAATTGCTACCAATTAGCAAGTTAGCATTTACTGATATAGCTTGTTAAAGCTAGCCAAGTTCCCACTACTAAAAATATTTAAGTTGAGATTACATGATCATTTTAAGTTAAATGCATGAATTAGCTTACTCAAGTTAAGAGCAATTCAAATGTATGAGTACAAAATAAAAATCTGCTAAAACTTTGAATTTATTACCTTAAAATATTTGATGCAACTCATTACCTACAGCTTTGCCAAATGCCAACTTATTCGGGTTTACAGTGTAAAAAAACAAAATAGCAATTGGATCAATAACATGCATTTACAAAATACATACACATTACTATTCACGCCGACTTGAGGAAAATGCCCCCCCCCCCCCCCAAAAAAATGACTTCATTGTGAAAGTTGAAAGTAAACTTTTTGAAGTACAGCATCTATATCAAGATTGAGCTCTTTGTCACACGCTTGCATGTGTTACTTGTACCTATGAGGTTCACAGATAAAGGTCTATTGAGATGGTGTCAGCGGATATCACAGGCAGCATTAAGGAGCTGTCTGTTCTCACCACTTAGAGAAGCAGAGGCAGGAATCGTTTACCCAGGAGTCAGGAGACCCACACTCAAGCACCCCACTGTCTTCCCCTGCCAGATTCACCAGCTGCCTGCCAAGCCAAACATGGGAGAAATATGAACCTGTCATACTATCGGAAGGCCTGCGTACGTCTGCTCCCGCGGCATCTTGTCAGATAGGATAAGAGGGAGAGAGGAGAGAGACAAAACAGACAAAAGAGACACGGAGGGAGATAAATAATATGAACTGTTTTAAAGGGATAGTTCACACATAAAATTCGGCCATTTACTCATCCTCAAGTTGACTTTGGAGCACAAAAGGAGAAGTTTTGAATAATCTTCGTGCTTTTTTCTTCCATACAATGCTAGACAGGTATCAGGGGCTGTTAAGATCTAAAAGGCACAAACAAGCACAGTGAAAGCAGCATAAATGTGTTTGCTTTATTCCGAGTCTTCTAAACATACATGCGAGCTTATGATAATGTGAGGGACGGACTGAAAATCTGTGGACATCATTTTAAAATACTGACATTCTGCAGTAAATGAGTGTTTCACAGAAGAAATAAAGTGCTTCAGGTTTGGAATAACATGAGGGTGAAAACATTTTTGGTCACAGTGATTTACTAAATGTGGAGAGAGTGAGAGCAAGCATGGCCGTTTTCGACCTCGGGTCTCTGTGCTCCATGGATTCTATCATTAGAGGCAGAGGAATGATAATGATTAACAAAGAATGAACCGCAAGAAAGATATCGATAAAGTAATCAGAGGCATAGCTGACTCTAAAGACAATGAAAGAAAGAGAGAGAATAGTAGTTGAGCACAGTGAAAATGACAGGGCAATTGTCTTCTGTCCACATCTCGCCAATAAAAGAATAGTTCACTTAAAAATGTTAAATCTTTCATTTATTCACCCTATTTTTCCAAATCGACTTTCTTTCTAAAGGACCTATTAAGGAGAAGCTACATTTTCCATAGAATGAAAGCGGTTACCATTCAATTGTATTGAAAAGAACAGTTTGTACTTCCTGCTAAACTTCTTTTAAACGGTTTGGAACGACATGAGAGTGAGTATGAAGACAGAATTGTAATTTTTGAGCGCATTATCCTTAAATATCACATGGAAAGCACTGAGCAGATTTACATTTCTTTATGTTTACTGGCTAATCCCTTGAAAGAGATGTTTCATAACCCAGTTAAATGGTGTGCGCAGCGAGAAGTCAACTGTAAAACATTTGGGAAACAAATCAACATGCTTATGCCTTCAAGAAGAGACAGTCAAAGCTTAAAGTCGGCATGAAACTGAAGTTGCAATATTCCTTTCTTCATTGTGATGTATATTTGAGTGAAATGGCTTTTCAAACAAGAAAAAATGTAGAGGCGGGATTTGATTGGATCGTTGTGGTATGCTATTGCTGTGATGTCATGTGAGTGACAGGTTGCCCCGCCCTCGCGCCAGTAAACAGAAGAGATTTTGCAGCAGGAGGGGGGGGGGGGGGGGGGGGGGGTGGGGGGGGTTGAGGGCACATGGACAAAAAATGTGCCCGGATAGGATAGATCATTTATAATAAATACTGCAATATTCAATTTAAAAAATTGTCAATGATGATTTCACGATGGCTTTAAATTGGATTTATTTTCATCTCTTTTTTGTTTATTTGTTCATTTCAACAAGCAGAAATCGCATTCAATTTGTCAAATCACATTCAATCTAATGCCATGTGCCACTTAATCGTTCTACGGATTATTTATTATTCCACGCTAAGCTGTTATACTTATTCATTGTTCTTTTATGATAACAAAACTGTTGCCTTGTTTGTTCTTATATGCAACACCATGCTTTCTCTTGCACAGTCACTCTCTCCCTTTATTTCTGTCAGTTTTGAGTTTGTATAATAAGAGCTCCCCTCAGTTGGATCCAAAATTGCGGCATTAAAACTTCTCCATTGTTATGTCAATCTCATATGTTAAATTAAAATGCCCCGTCAGGTTTTTGAAGTCTGTCACAAGCATTGAGTGTGTGAAGGCTCCACAGCACCTGTTTCCACAGCTACCAGCGTGACTCGCAGTTGCTACTTAGCGCAGAATTCATTAAACTCAAACTTTTAATTGATTAAATACCTCTAGCAGTGAATTGCAGGAACACGTGTGATGAAAAATGTGGAGCCTAGGTGGTTCAGAAAAGATACAGCTCTCCTGAGGGTTTTTTCATTAGGTAGCCTGGACTGGGTTTTTTAGAACTGTTCTGTGAAGAACAATACACTACTTTTCCATTGTTTTTGTGTGTAGCCTATACACGCGCTAGACGGACATTGGCAAGCCGTTTTGACTTTTATTGATTCACAGGATATGAATAAACAATTACATTTTCACAAGTTAAAATGCTAAATCTTGATTATCAACAATTCAATTTTCACTAGTTAAAATGTTAATTCTTGATACGTATCAACAATTTAATTTCAAGTAGTAAAAACTCGAATTCTTGATATCAGTAATCGTATTTTCACTAGTGAAATGTCACCAATTTAATTGTTGATATCAATAATTTAATTGTTGATATATGACTGAGGTCTGAGGATGTCCTAAAATGGTGTACATTTTAGGACATCCTCAGACCTCAGTCATATAGTATGAGGCATTTATAGTTAGTCTGGCTATCACCAGACCAGTCTGTGATTGGTTCCCGCAAACGTGTAACAGAAGCAGTAGAAATTGATGTACAGGTTTCCAGACTGAGTTGCAAGGCGAAATCAAATCGCCGGCAGATCAGGCTGGGTTTACCCAGTCTAGTTTATAGTAGGCCTAGACTACTTAAAGCTACACTATGTAACTTTTCCGTCCACTAGAGGTCGCCTGTTCAAAACAAAGGTGTAGTTTGATGACGCCACATTTGAGCGCAGAATCTTGGGACATGTGGTCTTCACCTCACAGCCGGTGGAAAAGAGTCAGGATAGGACTTGGGCAGAAATGATGTTCATGGATGCGAATATTAACGTTACTGCAGTCTGAAGCAGAGCAGGACCGAGTGTTGTGGAGCTGAGCAAGGCCGCTGGAGCGATTGAAGAGTGGGACTGTTATTATGGCAGAGTTGCCGGCGGGACTTTTATTATGACACGGTCCCCGGTGCCACTTCCTCTTTTCCAGTCATGAGTATGAGGCAACGCAACTCTGTTTATCGTATTATATATATCTGAGTGTGTCTAAAAGGAAGTTATGACGTTCGCTCAGTGGCTGCTATTACACTTGTTCACACTGCAGTGAGAGTAAAGCGTTTCTGCTAAATAAAACCGGAAACCGAGGGTAACGCAGATATGACGCAATCGACAGGCGACTCTCTCAAACGCATAGCTCACACGTCCCGGTTCCTTGGTTAAAATAGCAATTTCTCACGATTTACAAATAGTTGGAAACATTTGGGATATTGTAAGTACTCAACTGAACAAAATATATAACACTGGCCTTGTGGTTTTTGGATATTTTACTGCAAAAATCTTACATAGTTCACCTTTAACGTGCTCGCCGTTGAACTTTTCTTTGAAACGACAGAGGGCGACTCGGAGTAATCTATAAACCATCAGGAAACAGAGGTGAGAAGTAATGTACACAGGTGACGATATTTATTTTAGTACACTTCACCAATTTTTATTAAAGGGTTAGTTCACCCAAAAATGAAAATTCTGTCATTAATTACTTACCCTCATGTCGTTCGACACCGGTAAGACCTCCGTTCGTCTTCAGAACACAAATGAAGATATTTTAAGTAAAATCTGATGGCTCTGAAAGGCCTCCATTGGCACAATGCACGGTTCACTCTCAAGACCCTTAAAAGGTACTAAAGACGTAGTTACAAAGTCCATCTCACCAGGGCTGGACTGGTAATCTGGCATACCGGGCATTTTCCTGGTGGGCCGACGCACTTTGGGGCCGATACAAGGTTATTTATTTATTTAATTTTTTGCCACGGACTGGTCCATCATGCAGGGACAGTGGCACATTGGTTTGTCTTCTGAATTGACAGGCCAAAGCGAGAGACACCTTCCCTCCTCCATAGACTGTGTCCATATTAGGCGCTGTTTAAAAATTTGGGCGCATGAAACTGCAAAAAGCGAATATCTGCGCAACAGCGCTGCCGAACGTGCGCTGCGTTTCTGCTGCTATATGAAGTGATGAACCGGCACTTTGACTCCGAATGTTGTTTTATACAATCGTGTGATATGGGAACATTAAAGGTTCTGTGGTGAATCAGCTGAAAACAGCCGCGACCATGTAAATACATCACGAGGTAAATTGGAAAACAGCAATACACACAACTACAAACTTGTCACTCTAGCACAACCAAATTCAATAGTTTATTATTATTTATTTATTTATTTTCGAAACCATATACCTATGGTAATGAGGAGCATGATTTTACCTGTGACTACCATGCCCATACAGTTAAATGAAACTGACCTACAGTTAAACTCAGTTAAAATGTCATTACACTCTAAAAAAAAAAAAGGTTCTATATGGCACCAAAAATGGTTCTTGGCTCGTAATGATAGGGGAACCTTTTTTAGTGCTATATAGCACCAATTTTGGTGCTTCAGTGGTTCTTCAGCGGTTCTTCAGAGGTTCTTCACCGGTTCTTTGACTAAGGTGCTATATAGCACCTCTGAAGAACCGCTGAAGAACCACTGAAGCACCAAAATTGGTGCTATATAGCACCTATCATTACGAACCAAGAACCATTTTTGGTGCAATATAGAACCTTTTTTTTTTTTCAGAGTGTAGGGTAATTAAATTATAATTCAACAAAACAGCTTTAAAGCCTGGATCCCATGCATTAAAGGGATAGTTCACCCAAAAATGAAAATTCTGTCATCATTTACTCACCCTCAAATTTTTCCAAACCTGTATGAGCTTCTTTGTTCTGCTGAACACAAAAGAAGACATTTTGAAGAATGTTTGTAACCAAGCAGAGAGAGCAACTATTGACTACCATAGTAGGAAAAAAAATACTATGGTAGTCAATAGTTGCTCTGTCTGCTTTGTTACAAACATTCTTCAAAATGTCTTCTTTTGTGTTCAGCAGAACAAAGAAACTCATACAGGTTTGGAACAACTTGAGGGTGAGTAAATGATGACAATTTTCATTTTTGGGTGAACTATCCCTTTAAGGACAAAGCTTTTTTCTCTGTAAATGTTTTATGAACTTTTTAATAGATCTAATGAAATTTAACAAAATGTTATTTCAATGAGAACCTCATGAAAGATAGATATCATATCAGTGTGTTACATAAATTAGGTGTTAACTCTCGAACATTTTTTATTGTTTTTAAAGGGGTAGTTCAACCAAAACGTGAACGTTTACTCACCCTAATGTCATTCCAAACCTCAATGAATTTCTGTCTGTGTAACATAAAAGAAAATCATTTGAGTCTTTTTTTTTGTCCATACAATAGGCTATTCAATGGTATAGCCTATGATTTGGTTGCCAACATTCTTCAAAATATCTTCTTTTATGTTTCACGGAAGAGAGAAAGTCATACAGGTTTGGAACGACATGAGAGTGAGTAAATTATGACAGATTTTAAAAGCAGTAAATTCACTTTAATGTATCCTAGCTCAAAATCAGTGGTTTACTGTCAAGTGCATTTCTGTGTGACAAAAGTGCAATATTACGTTTGTTATCTGCATTTGCAGTAAATTCGATAATATCCATCATTAGTTGTCCCTGTCCTAGATTTATTTATTTACTCCAATTTAAGGCCCTAACCCCAGTTAAAACATTCAAGAGGAACTCATGGGCCGGATGGGCTGGGTTTGCCAGGGCCGAATTTTAGCCCCAGTCCAGCCCTGCATCTCACTACAGTGGTTCTACAATAACTTTATGAATCGGCGAGAATAGTTTTTGTGCGCAAAAAAACCCTAAATAACGACTTATATAGTGATGACGATTTCAAAACACGGCCTCATGAAGCTTCGAACCGTTATGAATCAGTGAGTTGAATCATGATTCGGATCGCGTGTCAAACCGCCAAACTGCTGAAATTTGCCGATCCAAACTGCTCATTCGACTCACTGATTCATAACGCTTCGAAGCTTCATGAGGCCGTGTTTTGAAATCGTCATGGTCACGATTGATCGTGATTAATTACAGGAAAATGTGCAATTAATTCGGGTTTTTTTATCGATTGACAGCTAGATAGCCTATATATAAACATGTCTAAAATATAATATAAATATATTAAGCATTCCTAATTATAATTATTATTTTTTGCTCTGCTAATTGCCTTAAAATACGAACCATTCAGAGATTGCATTGCGATTGGTGACCTCACCTTCCATTCTGATAAACCTTTTCTGTCTAATTAGTCCTAGATATTATTAGTAACCTTCATTGTTAATCATGCACACTGGATGCTTTGGGCTTGTGTGGGATAACTGGTCTTAGATCGGTTTGTGCTTTTCATTTCCCGCTTAATAGGATTATATGCGCATGAAAAAGCTGATCCCAGATCAGCATCTTCAGCTGAGACTCACAACACCTTCGGGCCCAGAACGCCTGTGCCCTCGGAATACCTGCGAGCTCCTTAGCAGGCCTGGGATTGCGGCTTAAACGAGAATCGTGGGCTTAGTTTTTATCAGTGCCATCCAGATCTGTAGCAATACAAAGCGCCGATCATAGACACACACTGCACTGCGCGTGTGTGTGTGTGTAGCCTGATTCATATCAGCCACTGTAACAACGTCACGTTGTAGTTCCTCTCAAACGGAGGGTTGTGTTAGGTGGCATTTGTCCTAATTAAAACAGCACGCATCTGCCATGGCGAGGCCAGACCTGAATAAATAAACTGACACGCAAGCTGCGCCGATGACATCTATGACTTCCTGTCGCAAAATAACGCTCCCTGCCTGCAGTCATATGATTTCATCAGAGCCGAGATGGTGAATTAATGTGCTCAGGATCCGGTTTCCTCTCCTCAGCTCTAAGCTCAGCCTCTTCACACACTGGATTATAAAGCTTTATTTGATTTAGTGTGGTCACATCCCCAGGCTGTGATGTCAAAAGCGCGTATTTTTATGACAAAGTCTCACTGTGGTGTGTGTGGGTTCCATATTCAAAATGGAACAGAATGTGGGGAATATTTCACCGAACCCACATACTCTCTCTCTCTCTCTCTCTCTCTCTCTCTCTCTCTCTCTCTCTCTCTCTCTCTCTCTCAAACACATTCCAAGAGCACGATGACTAGAGCCTAATAAACTGCAAATTTTCTGCACAAATCTTATTTTTTTCTGTGTAACAGCTCAGTTCCGTTTATTTGTCTTTTAGTGTCAGCTAATGATATAGAACTACATAGAAACCCTAAATCAACTTGAGTTTGTAATGATTGCAACATATGGAGACACATACACTACAAGAAGCAGATTCCTTTCTAACTGTTTAATTTGAAAAAACAACTATTGATCAATGCAATCTACTGGAGCCAAATATGACTCGTTTTTGATTAAAAGCAACATTTTGCCTTTGTGATGCACAACATCAAACTCAGTTAAACCGCATTAGCCCATTCCAAAGGCTTTTGTACACATCTGTGTCTTCACAGCGTGTCTCAAATGAGGCACCACTCAAGAAACAAATCATGCAGTGACATTCACATCTGGAGATCCCATTTTGCAATATTCTGAATATGAATATGTCTACATTACATCATAAAAGTCATTAACACACTAATCACATAAAGAAATAAAAAAACTCCAGATAAATGTAAGTGCACCTTTTAATTAGAAAAACAAACAAACACGACAAATAAGATAAACAATGTCTTTAATCCCAACTGAATTTCCTGTGGCGTGTGGCAAATTTAATCTAAATTTCAATTCTGAATTTTGTCCAATCATGCATGATTTGTATGCAATTCTAGATGGGTAATCATTAAATGTTTGTGTATGATTAAATACAGCAATAAGCCAGAAGAGGCAACGCATTACAAGGATTTTAACACAGTTTAAAGGATTAGTTCACCCAAAAATGAAAAAAAAAAAATCATTTATTTCTCACCCTCATGCCGTTCCACACCCGTAAGACCTCTGTTCATCTTCATCGTCGCCAAAAAAAACTAAATAACGACTTCTATAGTGATGGCCGATTTCAAAACACTGCTTCATGAAGCTTCGGAGAGTTATGAATCGACTCGCTGATTCATAACTCTCCGAAGCTTCATGAAGCAGTGTTTTGAAATAGGCCATCACTATATAAGTGGTTATTCAGTTTTAGTTTTTTTTGGCGCACCAAAAATATTCTATATTCTATATATTTCTATCTATATAATATTTAATAATATTAATATTGAACCACTGTACTCACATGAACTGATTTAAACATGTTTTTAGTACATTAATGGATCTTGAGAGAGTAAATGTCATTGCTGGCTATGGAGGCCTCACTCACCTCATTTGTGTTCCGAAGATGAACGGAGGTCTTACGGGTGTGGAAAAGCATGAGCGTGAGTAATAAATGACATTATTTTCATTTTTGGGTGAATTAACCCTTTAAGGGGTGAACTGAAAACTGAAAACCTCCTCCATTATAATATAATCACAATACTGCACAGCCTCTAAAGACATATTAGATTTATACAATGGTAGGAAAATACTAAACATAAATATAAATGTTCCAGCAAAATTAAATAAATAATTCCATTTGTTAAATAAATGAGTTTTGCTGCTCATTAAGTGAAGGATATTTACAGTTGCTAAGCAACATAATGATTTTAGAGCCAGTGCATGTTTTTATAGTTACTTGGGAGTGAAGTATAACATATAATGCATTATTTGTATAGTTTGGTCTTGTTGGGTAAGAACATGTCTGCCTCTGACAGCTGAATTTAAAAAGGAGCGTCAGCACTTCCTCTCTGCACAATATTTCTCAGAAACCTGAGTAAATTAGGATTACGAGATTGCCTTCTAGTGTCGGAATTATGTCATTTATGTCATCCGTTTAAAAAAAGTGCTTGTAAGTTGCGCGTCATCATGCTTGCGTCAGCGTTAAGTCGGTCTTAGGAAAGTGTTAAAGTGAAGACCTGAGGATCTTTATGCAGAGCTGTGACTCACTGAGCTCCAGAGCAGGTGTACATCCATATGCTTCCTTAATTACACTAATCTAAACGATGATTTAAAAACACCACCGCTTAAACATATGACAGCCACGGGTCCCTTCCCCCTCCCTACTCCTGCCTCGACACGCACACACACCGAAGAGAGACTTGTGTTAAAGAGAGGAAAGTGAAAAGCCATGTATTAGGTGGTCCTCGGAGAGAGCATGAGGGGTCGGACAAATCTGATTGTTCTAGAATTATTTCCATGTAGAACAGTGTCAAAGCAGAGCTGAGAAATAGCTGTCAGATTTCATTATGCTCAGAGAGCAACTCTGAAATCCGAGGGGATGTCAAAACTTGCCCCGTCTATGCTCTACAACAATATTCTGCAGCCTTTTATCAGTGATTACGCAATTACTGTCAGGACACCAAAACGTGAAGAAAGAAAAGTGCTGGAAAAAGCTTTTTTTCTGTCTCTCAGAGGGCAAAATGAGGCATAGCTTGATAGCATGTGTGTAGAGGTTTGTGGATGCATGACCTAGTCTCTGTTGTCTACCATTTTACAAAGTGCCATTCTTTGTTCGGGAAACAACAGAGTCCTCTGGACCTCTGAAGCAACACACGCCTGATCCTCGGAAGTGTCGTGCCCATTCAAAATTATTTTGACTCTAGTGGATTTTTAATGCAACATCAACAACACAAAAGTATATTTTTTGGTAATTACATTTCATGTAGGATAAAACATTTAGGGCATCAAGAAAGCCTGCAGTGGAGCCCCTTTAAAAGACAGGTGCATGACCTGCTAGTATCTGACTCAGACGGGCAAAGCAGCTGTCTAGCATAGCTCTTTAAAAAAAAAAATTATATATATTATAACTATGCATATGTAACCCCATCAGGTTCTACTCGCCCCGCTCTGTGCAGGCCTTGAACCCGGGTCTCCGGCGTGGAAGGTGGCCGCTTACAAGGAGTCTAAAGACCGCCATCTCTAACATCAGTTGCTAGTGCGCATTTTGAGATCAGGGGAGTGAGGTTTTACCTGCATAGTTTTTACTAGCTGGCATCCATTTCACTCACCCCCCTAAAAATGTAACCCCTCAGGTCCTACTTGCCCTGCTCTGTGCAGGCCTCGAACCCAGGTCTCTGGTGTGGGTGGTGGGCACGCTAACAAGGAGGCTAAAGACTGCAGCCTCTAATGTCAGTCATTACACATATACCTAACTCAAAGTACATTTAAGACCGCAAAAGGCCACGCAAAAGGCCACTCTAAAGACCGCAGTGCGCATTTTGAGACCAGGGGAGTGAGGTTTACTCACATAGCTCTTACTAGCTGGCCTCCGTTACACTCACCCCCCTAAACCTCACTCCCATCCAGGTCACGGCACCAATGTAACCCCTCAGGTCCTACTCGCCCACTCTGTGCGGGCCTCGAACCCTGGTCTCTGGTGTGGGTAGTGGGCACGCTAACGTCAGTCATTACACATATAAATAACTCCAAGTACATTTAAGACCGCAAAAGGCAGCACTAAAGACCGCAGTGCACATCTTGAGACCAGGGGAGTGAGGTTTACTCACATAGCTCTTACTAGCTGGCCTCTGTTACACTTACCCCCCTAAACCTCACTCCCATCCAGGTCACGGCACCAATGTAACCCCTCAGGTCCTACTCGCCCGCTCTGAGCGGGCCTCGAACCCAGGTCTCTGGTGTGGGTGGTGGGCACGCTAACAAGGAGGCTAAAGACTGCAGCCTCTAATGTCAGTCATTACACATATACCTAACTCAAAGTACATTTAAGACCGCAAAAGGCCACGCAAAAGGCCACTCTAAAGACCGCAGTGCGCATTTTGAGACCAGGGGAGTGAGGTTTACTCACATAGCTCTTACTAGCTGGCCTCCGTTACACTCACCCCCCTAAACCTCACTCCCATCCAGGTCACGGCACCAATGTAACCCCTCAGGTCCTACTCGCCCACTCTGTGCGGGCCTCGAACCCTGGTCTCTGGTGTGGGTGGTGGGCACGCTAACGTCAGTCATTACACATATAAATAACTCCAAGTACATTTAAGACCGCAAAAGGCAGCACTAAAGACCGCAGTGCACATCTTGAGACCAGGGGAGTGAGGTTTACTCACATAGCTCTTACTAGCTGGCCTCTGTTACACTTACCCCCCTAAACCTCACTCCCATCCAGGTCACGGCACCAATGTAACCCCTCAGGTCCTACTCGCCCGCTCTGAGCGGGCCTCGAACCCTGGACTCTGGTGTGGGTGGTGGGCACGCTAACGTAAGTCATTACACATATACATAACTCCAAGTACATTTAAGACCGCAAAAGGCCTGCACTAAAGACCGCAGTGCACATCTTGAGACCAGGGGAGTGAGGTTTACTCACATAGCTCTTACTAGCTGGCCTCCGTTACACTCAACCCCTAAACCTCACTCCCATCCAGGTCACGGCAGCAATGTAACCCCTCAGGTCCTACTTTCCCCGCTCTGTGCGGGCCTCGAACCCTGGTCTCCGGTGTGGGTGGTGGGCACGCTAACGTCAGTCATTACACATACTGTATACTGTACATTACTCAAAGTACATTTAAGACCACAAAAGGCCGCACTAAAGGCCGCAGTGTGTCTCTTGTGGCCAGGGGAGTGAGGTCTGTGCAGGCCTTGAACCCAGGTCTCCGGTGTGGGAGGAGGGCGCTAACAAGGAGTCTAAAGACCGCAGTCTCTAACATCAGTTGCTAGTGCGCCTCTTGAGGCCAGGGGAGTGAGGTTTACTCACGTTTTTTACTAGTTGGCCTCCTTTACATATATAATGTCTAAATTGCATATTTAATCATTTATTTACAATTATCTCAAAAGACAGAGAGAGGGAGTGAATACAAGTTGCCAGCAGTCAAAGCTCTGTCATCATCCACAGGGAAACTCTGCTGTCTCTTGTCCTGATTATTCTGGATGTTTACAGCAAAGGCACATTTTACTATCTATATTTGGAGGGATAATTACACCTGAGGCCGGCAACACTGCAAAGCATGACTCATTCAAAAAACGAATTCAAAAATGCATGCACTTTAAATGAAAGCTAGATTTTTAAATTTCTGAAGAAAATGTGAGCTGTGCTTCCATGCAAAACCTCTGTTCTGTGCGGTTGTGGGTTTTAAAGTGTCCTGAGTGGCTGTATGCACATTGCTATGTAATTGCAAGGCTGTTCTGGTGGTTGCTATGTGGTTTCCTACTGGCCCAGGTCAAAAGAGCCCATCCCAAAATGATATTGCGATCTCTATATGGCTTTGCTACCTCTTCAAATACAAGTATGAGATGACATTTTAAGTCAGATCACATTTAAACACACATACAATGGTGTCACCATCTCACAGTCACCAGTAAAGAATTTCAGTATTCTGTAATTAGCATGTGTGAGCAATGATGAACATTTACAGCAAGATGATCACTTGTTCAACTAACCACACAAAATTAATCTGATCAGCTGTCTGGTTAAAAATTCTGAGACTAAATCTAGATAAAAATGATGGGAAGACTTTTACCGACTATTTATTCTGATCTTGTTCAGCAAAAATCTTTTTCAAGTCGTTTTGATCATATTATAAAGTAGGGATTCATTATAATGCAGCCTCAAGATATGAGATACGAGATGATGAAACACAAATGATTAGTTCACCTCCTGCGTTTTTCATTCATTTGTCATGTGACAGACGCATTGAACAAATCGTTCATGAATGACCCATAACTAATTAAAATGCAGACCCTTGACTTCAGCTTGGATGCTGTGGTGGATGAAGGCCGTTTTCCTCAAAAGTGTGTTTGTGTGTGTCAGAGTCAGGAGAAACATCTGCATCTGTATGATAATCACACGTACAGTAAAGCAAACATGAAAGGACTCGAGCTGTAATTATGCTGGAATAATGCTCAGATAGACAGTTTGCACCCACAGTTGCCAGCGCTTGCACGTACACCCACTCGCCCACTTCATTTCCCCCACCCGTGTGTCCAATACACAGCATTAATAATGAGAGGCAGCAAATCACTGGTGTCCGGCTCTCAACAGCTCCTGATTTAATCAGAGAGAGACACACACAGAGAAATGCTTTCTTTAAAAACCGTAAAATTATACTCAGTAATCAATTACATTGAATATGGTTCTTTTATACTGGTTCACTGGTTAATGAAATAGCTTGCTCATACACAGTATACCTTTCTGTTACATTCATCTATGTTCGAAAAACACCATCAGGCATGACAATGCAAAATGTATTTGCGTTTTTTTAGATTGGCTTCTCATTTAAAACATTTGTTCTTCTCTAACAGGATTCATTTACTGGCTAAGTGGATGAATATATTTAGGGCCCGAGCACCGATGGTGTGAGGAATTGGAATTGCTCAGTCTATTATTCTTCTTCTCTGAAATGAATCGCATTTTTGAGGGCCTCGAAAACCCACAAAACTTTGTACACGCAGCAGAAGTGGTGAAAATTTACATCTGACATGGGTTTCAGAATTAGGTGCGGCAAAATGGCTCAATAGCGCCACCTACAAAATTTCAATTAAGTGCCATTCACGCTACGTTTCACGTACAAGTATGAAATTCGGTAGACACGTGTAACAGCCATAGACTGTAAAAACATATGGATGTAGTGTCCGTGACGTCACCCATAGGATTCTGAAGAGCAGTTTTGAAGAGTAAAGTAGGGACGAGCCATCTTGGCAGCGCGTCATCACGCGTTACTCCCGGATAATAGAAAATGGGCAAACAGGTGGGACGTGGGCGGAGCTGGGGTGACACGATGACTAACAGACAGCAGATAAATGGCTATCCACCTGTCACTCAAAGTGGCCACGCCCTTAATTATGCAGAACTTTAATGCGTTAAATAAAGTAAACAAATGAGTTCACCCCCCTCACAGTTGGCATGAAGGGCAAAATTAGCTGTATAGATCACAATTTGTACCAGGCTGTAAACATGTTTTTTTTTCTGCTGTAAAGTTGGGCATTTTAACATGGGGCTCAATGAGATTCTGCTCCCTCCTGTCTCTAGTGGCCAGTCGATGAATTGTAGTCTGAAATCTGAAGACCCAACAGGAAGTCAGATATTTGGAATTTTCTCTGCAAATGTTTAGCAGTTTTTGCCATTTCCAGCTCTCATACTTAAACAAACTCCTCCAACAGTTTTAATAATCTTAAGGCCTCTGCAATGCTTAATTGTGAAAATCTTGAGTTTTCACTGAAGGGCGTGTCCATGGCGGCCTGACAAAGTTCAATGTTTCGGCATGAAACAGGAAGTTGTTGTAACTGGCATACATTGCCCAATCTGCCCCAAACTTCACATGTTTTAGTCCTGACCTGAAGACATCTACATGCCAATATTCAGTTAGTCATAAGGCCACCTGCTGGTAGCATGAAATGGTATGCTTTACACTGTATTGTACTCCCAGAAATGCATTTAAATATGCCACAAAGTGCCAAACATGCTAGAGACACATTAAAGGGATAGTTCACTCAAAAATGAAAATTAGACCATAATTAACTCACCCTCAAGTCATCCTAGGTGTATATGACATTCTTCTCTCAGATGAATATAATCTGAGTTATTTTACAAAAGTCCATAAAAAGTGCATCTGTCCGTCAAATATGGGGTGTTAATAAGGCCTTCTGAAGCGAATCGACGTGTTTGTCGAGAAAGAAAAATATTCATATTTAAAACTTTATCAAGTAGAGTTCCAGCCGATGGATTTCCTTGGAAAAGTGTTGAATGTTGACAGTGAAACTCAAGATGTGTACGTGACGTCATGACGAGTCTACCTGGTCCCGTTAGTCTTTCGATCGGCAGGGGAACTTTCAACAATTTTTCCATAAATTGAACAGGGAAGGCGTCGGCTGAAAGTTTACTCGATAAAGTTTTAAATATGGATATTTTTCTTACACAAACGCATCAATTCGCTTCAGAAGGCCTTTATTAACACCCCGGAGCCGCGTGGAGTTATTTGATGGGCAGATGCACTTTTTATGGACTTCAAAAACAGAGCCACTATGAATCCAATTCTAATGCTTGGATTAGCCTGGACTTTTGTAATATACCTCAGATTTTATTCGTCTGAAAGAATAATGTCATATACACCTAGGATGACTTGAGGGTGAGTAAATTATGGGCTAATTTTCATTTTTGGGTGAACTATCCCTTTAAATCATGCAACAATTGGCTAAGGGCGATTGTGTGCGATTATTAATGGCACAGAAGTTGTAACTCAGGCTAACAATGTCCAATTTGCTTTAAACTTCACGTTTGATAATAGTCCTGTCCTGAAGACATCTACATGGCAATATTCAATTATAGTCAAAGGTTGGGGTGGGGCGAGGGATAACATGTAATCTTAAAATATTACATGATTTCCAAATCCAATCATTTTACTTATCATTACAGTGGGGTGACAAATCTAAAACCACAAGTGAAAGTGCCTCAATTAGATAAATTACATATATATAATTAGAATCCTAACTTTGTTTATTTACAAAATGTTCAGATTTAAATTTTCAGAGTGGTCTTTTTATTGGAATACGAAAAAATCTCCTTGACCAAAAACACTTTTCCCCCAACCTACCGGTAAGCTATACAGGAAAAAAATAAAATAAAGAGATGCAGAGATACAGAGATACAGTACATCTGTTCGAATTAAATGCTACGGAGAGCATGCAACTTACAGTGACTTCAACCGCATGTTGTCGCAATGCTCCCGAGACATTTGAGCCTTCAACCTGAGGCTTTTTTTCATTTCCAGACTTTTCTCCTGAACTCCTGCTTGTCAGATTCAACAAACAGTCTTGGTAACACACTAGCTGAGCATTATTAGCATAAAAGTGCATTTTGTCTTGTGTGGATCAGTTGTTTCGGTGACTTTATTTTAGGGTGATGTAGTTACACGTTACTGCATGTACTTACTATAGTAACAACAGTAAATTATCCATAATTTCAAACTAACCCTAAACCAAACCCTAACCATAAAGGCCCGTTCACACCAAGGATGATAACTATAAAGATAATGATAAAGATATAGTTCTCAATATTAAAGAATAGCAGAGTTCACACCAACGCTATAAAGGAGGCTGGGGGTGCAGGGGGGGAAACCTGAAAGGGGTTTTTGAGGTCATTATATCCAGCTGAGCACAGATGTAAACATCATGTAGAGATCTCACTTAATGATCAGCTAAAGATCAAACACGCTTTCCCTGCTCACCGGAAACTGATGAAAAAAGTGCTGCTCACTGCTGACGTGGCTCAGAGAGATGGAACAAAATGAACAAATGCATTACTGAGTGGGTCATGAAACACGTGGAGGTGAGGATCATCTCACTCATATTTGTGGACAACAGAGCACCATGAATCTTCTAATGGAGAGCTAAACCCTTTAAAATAAACCTTACTAATGAGTAAATATTTTTAACATAGTTTTTAACCCTAGCAAAATATTAAAAAAAACATATTTCAGTATTGTTTTAAAGCTGCCAGTTAAAATGAAAACAATAAGCTTTACATTCAAACAATTATACAAATTAAAATCAATCTAAGCCTTTTGAAATCCATTATTCATGTACGACTGTTAAGAAGAAGAGTACAGTATGTGAAAAAGCTTGCATCACCTGATATTTCCAAACATTCACCAGCTTTTGTTCAAGGTTATGCGCACAATTAAAAGGTGTATATTTCCTTGCGCCATTTGCTAAGTAAAAATCATAGATTTGCTTCCTTAATCCAAGCGGAGTCTCTTACTAGCAAATTTATGCATGACAATGAATGAGAATTACAGTTCGCTCTTGGGCATCAGAGATATTAGTTATCACAAAACTATCATTACAGTGCATATGTCTATTGTAAAAGGAGACAACACTGTCAGCTGTAGATACATACAAACAATCCCACTCATTACCGTGTGCTCACTGAATGCTCTTTTGTTCGAGCTAATATGTAGACTGTGCTTCAGGCCTATTGCTTGAAGTAATGGAATACCAGCGCTTCTCTAATTAGGCTTGAGCCTGATTATTACAGTGGCCTAATTAAAGATATTTTGTATGCCTTTTTATGAAGCTCGGTATGTTTTAGATTCAGCAAAAGCCTCGGGCAAACACCTGAAGCCGAAAAACCAGAAAGCCTTTATATAAAAAGGAAAAAACGATGAGATATGAGAAGTTTAAGAGAAAGACTATTTCAAACTACAAGGTGACCAGTGTTGGGGAAAGTTACTCGGAAAAGTAATGCATTACAATACTGCGTTACTCCCTTAAAAAGTAACTAATTGAGTTACTTTTTAAGAAAAGTAATGCGTTACGTTACTTTTGCGTTACTTTTTCTCACCTGGGCTGGGTATATATATATATATATATATATATATATATATATATATATATATATATATATATATATATATATATATATAACAAAGAAGTTCTATTTTGTGCAAATGTAAAGACCTCTTCATACCAAAATTGAAATAATAAGCCTCAGGCTAAGGTAAAAATGCAAATTCACGCATGGACAGTAGAGGGCGCAGTTCTGCTGTGCTGCGCTGCCATTCTGGATAATGGAAGAAAAGGACGCAGGAGAAAGAAAGTTTTACCAATAAAAACAAAAAATCTAGTAATTTTTGCTCATGGTTTAACTGAATCATCAAAGGTCAGCAGCAAGTCATTGGTCAATACAGGTAGATTAAATTAATAAAAAATATTAGTTTTATTTAACATTTATTGGAGGTTTGCATAGTACTCTGATTTTGCATTTGACTGATTATATTCATTTTGAGGAGTACTGAATCTTTATTGTGCAAGTGAGATGAATAAATGCTCACATTTATTCTAGAACTACAATAACCATCATGTTTACACACAATGCCTCTGCATCACGATTTTTCTCAGCATGGGGACAGGAGAGCTGCCAGTCAAATAAATGTGAAAAAGTAACTTGCTTTACTTTTTTGAAAAAGTAACTCAGATATTTTGTTGTAAATTTGAAAAGAAATGCGTTACTTTACTAGTTACTTGAAAAAGTAATCTGATTACGTAACTCTTGTAACCCCAACACTGGACATCTCAAATTAATATTTTTAGTTAAAATCATCAACATTTGTGCGAAGCACTTAAACTGGAGTCCACAGTCAATAAACATTAAAATACTCAATGTTTCAACAGCAGTGTTGGAGAAAGTTACTTTTAGAAGTAATGCATTACAATATTGCGTTATGCCCTATAAAAGTAACTAATTGTACTACTTAATTAAAAAGTAATTAAAAGTAAATAAAAGTTACATTACTTTTGAGTTACTTTTTCTACCCTGGGCTAGGCTTGCTTGGTTTTAATAACAAAAACAAAACCAAACAAAAATTCTATTGTTGTCAAATGTAAAGGCCCTTTTACACCACAAGTGAAATGAATAAGCCTCAGGCTGAAGGATATGCAAATTCACACCTGTACAGTAACTGGTGCAGCTCAAACAAACCTTTCACGCTGCCATTCTGGATTGCAAAAGTATAGGACACAGGAGAAGAAGGTTCAACACTTACTTCAGCAATAAAAAACAAAAAAACTGGATGTTTATCTTAAGTCATTTTTGCTTATTAATATGGATAATAAAGTGAGATTAAATACATAAAGGTTTCACAGACAGGGTTTAGATTAAGCCAGGATTAGGCCTTAGTTCAATTAGGACATTTAAATAGAAAACAAAAAAAGTACTGGTGTGCAACTTGAGACGAAACAAGGTTGCTTTCAGTTAAAACAGCTCAATCATACAATCTGGGACTATGCCTTGTGTGAAATTAGCGGAAAATTATTTTTGTGTAATTTAACATTTCATTATTGCAGGTTTGTGCAATTTTCCGAGTTTGCATTTCTACTGTTTTTATTCATTTTGAGGAATACTGAATCTGTTTTTGTGCAAGTGAGATGAGTAAATGCATGCTCACATTTAGTCCAGAACTACAATAAGCATCATGTTTACACACATCACACACAACGCCTCTGCACTTACTCACGATTTCTCTCAAAATGAGGAGAGGAGAGGTGTCAGTCAATACATGGGAAAACAAAGTCACTTGCGTCACTGTAAATGTAAAAGTAATGCGTTACTTTACTAGTTACTTGAAAAAAGTAATCTGATTATGTAACTCACGTTCAACACTGTTCAACAGTATAACCACAAGACATAAACAATAAGTGCTGACACCATTTTAAAGCGATTGAGAAAAATTGCTTACCTTTTCTGTGTAAAGTTATATGCAAAATTACAACTTTGTTGCCATGACCATGGAATGCCATAAACCCTAAAATAGCTGTAAAAAAACGTTTAAACAGCTTTACATCAACTCAAATAATACATAAGTTCTAAGAGAATACTTAATGTATTTCTGATTATATAGATTATAAATGTGACCCGGGACCACAAAACCGGTCATAAGTCGCACGGGTATATTTGTGGCAATAGCCAACAATACATTGTATGGGTCTGAATTATTGATTTTTCTTTTATGCCAAAAATCATTAGCATATTAAGTTCATGATCATGTTCCATGCAGATATTTTGTAAATTTCCTACCCTAAATATATATTTAAAAAAATATATATTATTAGTAATATACATGGCTAAGGACTTCATTTGGACAACTTTAAAGGCAGTTTTCTCAATATTTAGATTTTTTGGCACCCTCAGATTCCAGATTTTCAAATAGTTGTATCTCGGCCAAATATTGCCCTATCATAACATCAATGGAAAGATTATTTATTTAGCCTTAAAATGTACCCTTGTGACTGGTTTTGTGGTCAAGGGTCACATAAGAATGAACAACTGCAACCTAATTTCTTGTCGTTGCCACTTCATGTCTCAGTGTGACTTTATATCCCTTATTTGAAACTTTCTTATAATTTCAACTTTAAAGTATACTTAAAGTACTTTATAACTATAAAGTCACATATATGAGAAACAAAGGTGCAATATCTCACAATATTACTTTAGATCTCATATATTTCTTATTTTAAACTTTATTTGACAGTTTGTTATTTTTCACTCTGAGGCTGAAACAGGGTTCCATATGGTCTGAAGTGCTTAGTCAACACCAAACCATTTTAGAAAATAAAAGGCTTGGTAATATCATAATTGATATGCAAATAGAAGTCTTACTACAGTCAAGGAGTGGTAACTACTCTCTGTAACTACTCATTAGTGCTATGAGCTGTAATTAGGACTATATGGCGGTCTCCCCCAGACTTATTTGATCATAGGTGAATTAGAGTACATTTCCAAAAGACAATGTGTCGCTGCCTGTTGCGACTTTCTTATTTGCTAATGCTCTTATTCGCAATTACTGGCAAAATCATGCAATTATCTGAGTGCTTCTCAAAGAGAGCAAATAAACAAAATGCATACAGACTGTCTGAAGAGCGTTGACATCAGTCTCTTTACAATAGGAATACTGATCCGTTTCTGTTTTTGTCCTGGAGTCTGTGTGACAGAATGACAGGCTGTTGTCAGTGGACACTGCTGGGAAAGAATAAAAAGAGATATGTATTCAGCAATGTTTTCTTTCTGTGTACATCATCTACATTTATAGCTGTGTGATAGCCTAGAAATCTAGATGCACCCTAGCGGCAGCAAATGTAATTTGCAGACAGGGTCGTCTAGCAACTCTCCATTGGCTTGAAAAACCAAACTCAAGTCAGGCCAATCACATCGTGTATAGAGTCCGTGGGCGGGCTTAACATAATGACGGCAGAGTTGCGACGGTTTCGCATGAATTCCCTGCTAACAAAGAACAACACTGAAGTCATTCTTAAAAAAGGAAGATGTGTTCAGAGTTTTGCCGACCGGATACGGGAAAAGTTCAATCTATCAACTAGCTCCGCTGGTGGGAAAACGCATGTGGGACTCAGCCTGGTTGGTTGTAGGGCTATCCTATTGCTGCAGAGGGAATTTAAAAGACAACTGTTTATCCCGCCCCTCGGATTGAGCCCTGCCAATGCTGTGTTCCCAGACCCGACATCTTGATTTGTGTCTGGCTTGTCAGGCTGGCTGTGTGAAGCTTCAGGCAGAAAATCTCCAAAGGCCAGAAAATGTTCTAAAGACGTGAATGCTCAAATCGGATTTGTCCTTAAATTGAACAGAGAAATATTTTCAAGGTATTTCATTTGGTGTTGATCCTTTTAAATTATTCATAAACTTAGTTCTGAGGCCTTGAAAACATGAGAAAGCCTGTCTTCAGATGATATGATGTAATATACCATTTAAAAGCTTGAAAACTTAAATACACTTCCTATAACAGCTGAATTTAAAGTACTGTTGGCAGTAGAAAACACTTCCTACAAGTATAGATTTGCTGTAACATGGATGTACTGTCTCTACTGTAGCGTAAAGCACAGGTCTTCTTCACTGCGTGTCATCATCGGGAGATATGTGTGACCACACAGAGTTTAATTGTGACCGGTCTCTGCATCCAAGCAATGCCTTTTCAACCTCCAGTGAGCTCGCCATTAATTTACTGTCTAGATCCTTTCCTATTCTCCCAAACCCTCTGTAGCCAAGGCCAAAATACTGAAAATATAATCAAAACTAATGAATGGAGAAGAAGCACAACTATGAATAGTTTTTTAATGGTGTTGCAGCTGTCATAAAAGAAATAAATAAATGAAATAAAGTCAGGCTGCTGTCTCTGAATATTATTTATGTGATCTTCTAGACAATACTTTTCTCAAGGTTAACTATCACTCCAGATTTCACTGATATGTTGAGAAAATTGGGTTTTGAGAACATTCACCATACTGATACCACCTGAAAAATCAATTGCTTGCATGTTTTTTGTGTCATATTTCCAATATGTTCAAGGTAAATTTGTTGTGATACAGTTTCAAAATAGACTGCACACTTCAGTTCTGCTATAGAATAAAATGCCAGTGCTGTCACCATTCACAGCATAAATAAATAAAAAAAGTTCTGTATAATAAAAAAATTATAAAATTGACCTCTCTATTATCAAGAGCATATGCGATGCACAATAGCTGATTTTTGAAAATGTTAAAACGATATTCTCTCTTTTTTAAAGGAATCAATGTGATTACAACATTACATAAAACATGTTTAGATCTCGTAATTGTAACTTAAAAAGCTTAATTACAACTCACTGTTTAAACTTTATGTTTAGCAAATGTGACTCGTCAACAACTGATCGAATTGATGTAGGCCTGCAACTTATTATTTATGAAAAGTCCAATTTATGAAAAATATCTCAATATAAGAAAAAGTAGAAAAACGAAGGAAGAATTCATGGTCAAACTTTATTGTAGGGTCCAATTCTCACTATTAACACTATTAACTACGACTTTTGCCTCAAACTCCTAATTACTGCTTATTGATAGTTAGTAAGGTAGTGGTTAAGATCAGGTATTGTGTAGGATTAAGGGATCTGGAAAAGGTCATGCAGAATAAGGCATTAATATGTGCTTTATAAGTACTAATAAACAGCCAATATTCTAGTAATATGCTAATAACACACACACACACCTAAACCAGAAAACTTTTGGCATATTTTGAATATATAAAAAAACAGTTTAGTATGTTTTTACGCCATTTGGTTTACAAGGACACAGGAAGTAAACCATGTTTATGTTGTAATACCCATGTCATTAAACATACTTGTCCTCATAAACCATACAACACGCACACATCCCCACACACATTGCGTTTTAATGTTGCATGGGGGCATTCCATTGTCATTGAGTTTTATACTCTACATTAATGCATTTCAACAGTGACAAAAATATTAATAACAAATTTAAACATTTGCATTTACAGGACTTGAGGCCTCAGGCAGTCACAGGGCTTGGACACTGATCCCTTCGGCCCGATTCACAATATATCCTTAAATGTACTGATCTTGAATCAAAATAATACAGATCTAAAGTTACAAAGGCTCCCTAAAGCTCAAACACAGTTGGAGCAAATGAAAAAGAGAGTGAGGGACAGCATGTGTCATAGAAAAGACAGGGGCTGTTATTTGAATATACGCACACACACACACACCATCAGATATGTGGCTGCCAGGCATTGTTTTATTGCTTTCCCCTCTATTACTCTCTCTTTCTCCTCCGCCATGGTGAGGGGTGCCCTCTACAGGCCGGTAAGCATCACGAGGAAGAGGAGAAAGGATGACGGCGACAACGACGACAGGAGGAAATTGATGCGTGTTACAAACACGCTCCATATGTTCACCCAGATCTGCTCATTAAGACACCACTGTGTTAACTGCTGCTGAGATAATCTATTCTCTACCAGAGAGAGAGACAGAGAGTTTAATCCTACGCTCTACCAGTGAGCTGCTCCCTTTAACCTCCATCTCAACACCTCTCCATCAACCTCGCTCGCTCTCACCCTCCGTTCAAGTCTTCTCAAACTCACACTCTCAAATCCTCTCTCTCATTCTCACCCACCAAAAAAAACCTATTTCACACCAGCACTCAGATATATATGTACACACACACACACTGACTCTCGGAGCTGGTTAAGCCCTCATGACGCACCTCGGAGGAAGATGATACATTTTCATTGTGTCTTTGATAGCGTTTCCTACTCCTGCTCGCACGCAAGCGGCAGCAAAGCATTCCAAGCAGCACCTAACAACATCAAGGCGCTGTCTCTGCAGAGACTGTGCTTGCTGCGTGTCAGAGGAAGCACGCATATGCACTGAAAAACAAAAACCTCTCCGAACAGAAAAAAGCATGTCAACAGTGTGGACAGCGCAGGCCTCTCTGAACAGTATCAGAGCGAGATCTTCACCCCTTCACAGTGCACTTCACTTGGGTGTGCCAAGTGAAGGTTCTTTGGAGAAAATTAAAGGGCCTCGAGAGAGATTGCTGACGTTTGCTCTGGGGATGTAGGAACACAATTCTGGAATGTAAACTCACAGCCGCACCAAGAAGCCTGAGATGAAGTGAAGATTTATCACACTTCTTCCACACACATAACACATAGTGGGGTCCAAAAGTACAAGAACTAATACAACTTCTACTTTCTATTTTTCAAATTTCATACATTTATCCCCATTACAAATGATATTATCAGCATAACTATGTGAGTGAAGAATTAAAAGCTTATGGAAAATGCTTATGCATTTCAGAATGTCTTATTTGGTTTGTCCTCTTTTGCCTGAACTCCACAAAATGTATTTAGCCAAGCACCAACTTTTGCATGCAACCCTGTAACCACTTGATTTTTGTCGAATTGAACCCTTATTCCCAACTTATGGGAAACATAAAAAGTTTGGGGTCAGTAAGATCATAGATATGTATACGTAGATGCCACATTCGACCGCTCTCACGTCCACATCTTGCAACGGTCAACATTTCAGATGATGTCGTCACTCGGTAAAAATCTATTTGTTTTCCCAAGATGCCACAACATTGCACAGCCTCTGGTTGTAAAAAACGCAGAGATTTAATGTATCGAAGAAATGGGTTGGTTTGTGTTTTTACATGTGTTAACTCAATATTACAGGATTTTAAACTATGGTAACTTTTTAATGTTGTGTTAGCCGACGCCTTTGACACAAAATCATCTGCTGAAGACTATTGGAGATATAGATATTCATACATGGTTGCAGACACAGCCTCTTGAGTGTTGACAGGCAAGCTTTGACTGTTCCAATATGGTGGATGGACTACACATAGCGGCCCATAGAAACCGCCACTAATGAGACATCTATATATAAAATCAGTAATATTGTGAAATATTATTACAATTAAAAAATGTCCTTTTTGAATATTATTTTAAAATGTAAATTGGAGAAATGATGCTGAAAATTCAGCTTTGCCATCAAAGGGATAGTCTTCAGTGTTACATGACCCTTTTAGAAATCATTCTAATATGCTGATTTGGTGCTCAAGTATTTACCGTTTTAACTAATCTGACTAAATTAATGCGTCTTTCCCCAAATAAAAGCACTACTGTACATTTTTTAAATGTACAATTAATTACAATTAATGCCAATTATGATATCGTTTTTTATTTTATTATTTAGTTTAATTTATACAGTTAATTTGAATTTTTATTGCTGAAAAAAACTACAAAAAAAACCTCAAGATTGCATCCCACTGTATATTTTCTGCATGATCTCTCTTTTGGTCTGTGTTTTCCACCTGTCTTCCATGTCTAGACCGGTTAGTTGGCAGGTTATTTGGTTGTTGTCAGACTCAGGCAGCTGTAGCTCTAATAGGAGCCAGGAGATTAGTCCACCGATGTTAATGGAAACCATTCGCAGCTACTGCAAACACACATACACACAAACATAGCATGTTGTCATTGATGCAAAGAATCACACTCAAAAATCAGAACCTTTTTTATTGATGCTAGTACAAAAAAAAACAGTAAAAAGAATGAAGGATGGCTGCATTTTCTTCCCCCAAATTAAGCACTCTATCCTCAGTAAGTGTAAACGTAACACCTAATAAAATAAAATGCTTGTTCTTACACGCACGTCTTGCTTTTTGAAGATCTAGAGCTGAAGTCCTGGGCAAGTGGCCATCAGCTCTCTGCTGCTAATGACACATCACAGCAGGGGTTCAACGTAACCATAAACACACACATCAAGAGAGCCGATATGAGCATCAGCTCTGCAGAGAGCCTCTTCTGTTTCAGCCTTCAGCACCGCATGGTGGCTTTACTCCAGCACATGTGAGAGACTCCATGTACTCAATAAGCTCTGTCTGCATTTATATATAGAGTATGTTTGGTCTGTACTATACAATGGGAAAGAATAATATACAATACATCTCATGTTATTTGGACGAACTTATCTCACTGTATAAGCAAAAATACATGTCCTCGATGTGAGTGAATCCACATCGATCTGCTGGTTCAAGGTCTGTTCGTGGGCAAAAGCAGCAGCTATAATGCAGTGTGATGGGGTTGTGTTATCTGTACTGAACCCTAACACAGTAAGTGTCCTCGTTCTTATCCTGTTTGTCATTGATGAAGATGAGAATCTCTTCCATGCCGGGGTTCTGACTTGGAGCAAAGCGCAGGCCGATGGTGTAGAGTTCCCCTCCCCCAATCTACAACACACACACACACACGCATTAATATGTATGTATTTGTATACGTATACATGCACTCACAAATACAGGTATGTAAAAACAAAGCAGCAAAGAATTGCAAAATCAACCAGTATCAGGTATTTATTTATTTATAATGAAGCTGATTCTGACTGAAAATGGTTTTCCACTTTCAAATCTAGGAAAATAGAGAAAGTTTGGGAATCGAAAACCAGTTTTCAACCAGAACCGGTTCAAATTAAAATAAATAATAAATAAATGTATAATAAAAAATGTAAATAAAATAAAAAACAAAAAACTACAATTTAAATAATTAAAAAAACAAAAAAAAACTTTTTTTTAAATCTATACATTGTTATTTACATACTTTTACAGTATTTACTAATATTTTATCTTTCATTTTTATATTTTCATTTTAGTTTTAGTAATTTTGTTCTTTGTGCTTTTGTCATTTTTATTATTTATTTAAATGTCTTAGTTTTAGTCATTTTCATACTTCAACTTAATATGTATATTTTATTTTATTACAGCTTTATTTAAATTATTTCAATCGTTTTAGTTTTTAGTTAACAAAAACCTTTTCATTATTGCATTCTTCCGTCAAAGATAGAAATGATAGAAAATCAAGAAGTTCAGTACTACACATCTTATTTTGTTAGCTGTGCATCTGAATCAGCTTTTGAGTGTGAAAAGCATTGTTTTAAAACAATCACCACAAGAAAAGTTTGCCCCAACATTCAACTTCTGTCATAATTTACTTACCCTTATGCCATTCTGAACCTAATGTCATTATGTCACTTTCTATTTTCCATGGAACACTAATAGACAACTGTACAGGCAGTTGTTTTCCCCACATGGAATTAGTTTCAAAAAGAAGTAGAAAAGTGGTCCATACAACTCTGCTGTCATATGATAGCTTTTTGTGAATTTAGCGATGTGAACGACTCCGACTTCTTTTATGTTTGTCATTTTGGAGCTTTACAGCCCCGCCCTTTCATTCACTTTCATTCCATTGAAAAGAGTGGCCAGGATGGAACGACAGGATGGTGAGTAAATGATGTCTTTTGGGTGAACTGATTCTTTAAGTGGAATTGGAAACAAAACTACAATCATTAAATTCCTTACGGATCCCATTGCTATTCCTGAGATCTGTTGTAACATAAATTGGTTGCACTCCAGTGTTTAGAGGAAGAAGAGAGAAATTGCTCTCTCTTTGTCTTTATACATTAGCTCTAATGGCTGACAAGACATATGGAACACAGTCGAGGATTTAGTTCATAATCTCCTCAAAAGCACGCATGTATCGATTGTTCTGTTGTCTTTTTGGCTCTGCGCCTATTTTACGATGACACAGTTGTTATTTCTTGAAGAGGGAAAAAGCAACATCTCTAGCCACATTTTTCAAAAATATAGACCCCATAAATCCAGCGAGAGAGAAGATAATTGAAGCCGTGTTGACTAGCAAGAAAATGGAACAGGCCATTTCCTATCTTTATGAGCTTCACAGCTTTTATTTGACGCGGAGATATCATTAATCCGTTCTGTTCAATACTGTCACTTGCATATTTCACATTGTTTCGCTATTTATTGCCTAGATATGGGGTGTGAAACTCACTAAACCTTACAGCGATCAATGAGGGCACTGAATGATGAAATTAACATTTTACCCTGTTCTGTTTTACACCGTTTCTGTGCAAAATGATGATCAGAAAAAATTACTTTGTGACCCCAAAAGCCACACTTATATATCCGAGACACTGTCCCTGTGGCTAACTAATGTTCTGTCTCCATCTGGAGTAATAGCCAACGGTTGTGTATTGATCACCTAATCAATTAACAGCTTTTAATTGAAGTCTAACGTAGAGCTGTAAGACCTACACGCATCATTCTGAGCCCTAAAGGTGAGAGATATTGATGTTCCCGGCCTGACTGTGGCAATCTCTCTCGTCGCCCTATTTTTTTGGACTGCAGCTTTATGGTTTCCTCAGGGGACCGGCATTGTGAGAGTGGCCAGGGCACAAATTGAGTTCTCCAATATACAGAGAACTTCACATACTGTGAAACGTGTCTAAGAATGACAGTTTAGAGAGACAGAAATTGATTCTTAGACAGAGACATGTCAAGATCCTTCTCCTCCGGGCTCTAGACACCTTTCTGGTGAATGGGGCTTTGACAATATGGTTCTTATTCAATGTTACACAGCAAGGCCTCCTAACAAAGTTGATAGAACAAGAATTAGCTTTGGATTCTCTCACGTGAAATTGCTCCTCTTTAAACTGAAGCAGGTCTGGGCGGTCTGTGCGGAGATTGAATACTCTAGAGGAAGAGTAGGGGTTTGTGAAACTGATTTTCTTATTGCTGCCCTTCCCTCCGTCTACAGGAACGTTGATTTCAAATGCCTGGGGAGATACAGAGAGACATACTGTAAAATAACTGAAGTAAAAACATCAGGTTTAAATCAATGGCACTGACTTCATGCACCACATCCTCTGTCACAGAGCTGAAATTTAACAACCCATTCAGTTCTTGCCATTCCTCAGCTAAAAATCGACGAGCTGTCACAGTGGAACAGTGTCATTCTTTCCATAAAATGTAAAAACAAATATTAATTTGTTTAGTAAATTATAATATATTAATAGAAATATTAGTATTTATATATACACACTACAGATGTACAAATGTTTGAGGTTGGTAAGTATTTGTAATGCTTTTGAAGGAATTCTCTTATGCTTACTATGGCAGCAATTATTTTATTAACTCTTACAGGTCTGCACAGTTTGGGGGCCCTTTAGAATTTTTGACATGCTCTGAGATTTCTGCTTTTTTCAGTTGCTTATAAACATATTAATGGCAAAATTGGGATTACACTGTATTCAACACAAACTGGGCTACCATAATATGTGAGCAACAGGTATGTACATGCTTGCATTTTTGAGGGAATAACATTTATGCATGGTTTTTGAAAAAATGCAAGTCACCAAATTAAAGCCACAAAACACAATAGATATGTGTCCACAAGACTTTTGACTAATGGGTGTTGTCACCTAGAGTTTTTGCTTCAAGCTGATTTGAGAATAATTGTGCCTGCTCATTCACATAAAACAATATATTGATTTAAATTTTGTAAGACACTTTTTCTTTACAAAGCTCATATGCGAGGAGGTATGAGCAATCATGAATAATGCTGTGATTTACACATGAGAGATAAAGAACCACATAATGAGCCGCATAATGAGCCACATAATGAATGAGCCTTTGAGTCAGGTATGTAAGAGAGAGCCAAGGAAAAGGACAAAATAAATATATTTTTTGTAGTTTATTTAGAATATATTTAACAATAGAAAGCCAGTGGGCCAGTATCAGGTCACTATGATTCTGTGATCTGAGAGGATACTGATAATAGGATCAACTATTGTATTAACCTTAATATAATGTCCACTCTTAACAGAAAACATGATTGCTGATATTGCACTGCATGTGAACAACATTTTGTATAGGCCTATTATATTTAAATTACATACAGTAGCTTACCGGTCAAAAGATTGGACACATTACTATTTTTAAGGTTTTTGAAAAACGTCTCATGCTCATCAAGCTTGCATTTATTTGATCAAAAATAAAGAAAAACATTAATATTGTGAAATATTATTACAATTATTTCATTATATTATAAAATAATGTTTTTCTTTTTTAATATAGGCCTACTTTAAAATCAAATTTATTTTGTTGATGTAAAACTGATCAGCCATTACTCCAGTCTTCAGTGTCACATGATCCTTCAGAAATCATTCTAATATGCTGATTTATTATCAATGTTGGAAACAGCTGTGCTTCTTAATAATTTTTTCTTTTTTCAGTATTCTTGGATGAATAAATTAAGTAATGGCTGATGAAAATTCAGCTTTGCATTGTGTATTAAAATAGAAAACCATTATTTTAAATATATTTTGTTTCTGTATTTTTGGTCAAATAAATACATGGGCATAAGAGAGTTTTCAAAAACATGAATTCAAATAGTAATGTGTCCATTCATGAGACGTGCTCCAGTTCATGTGCAATGCATGATCGTGCTGGCATTTCATGATTATAGGTTATTGTCTGTTATATTTGCTTCTTATTTATTAAATCCAGGCAATTGGCTGATACAACATTGATTAAAATTAAGAGTGACACCAGGCTATTTTACAGTAAACACTTCAAAATCTATCCAAAACAGGCCAAAGAACTTGTCTAAACAGTCTTATGTCTATGACATTTTATGTAGCGTATTTGTTATATTATAGAGCCTATAAATGTTAATCTGCAGTTTAATACGTCACACAGACACATGCAGGATTTTCATCCTTGATATCCTTTCATATTTTGTCTTTTTGCAGTTTAATATTCACAGACACTAACAGAATAAACTTACCTTACAATCTTCAAATAAACAGCTTTTATTCTGAGGTAAATTATTCCAGGATTATTCTTCACCGCGTCTCAAAACGATGTAAAGTACGTGTCTATTCGAGATGTTGCGGGTGGGGATACTCCCATTGATTGCGTCAGAATTTGAATTTCAAAAGAACGCATGCTCCGTGGCTTTGGCCACATTAACATTTAATGTGGCAGGTCACGAACAACTGACATATCTCGCTTTTCAAACAGATTACATAAACAGAGAATATTTGTTTTGCATTATTTAAAACCTGACATTTTAACGTTTCTTAAGACAGATGTCTCATGTTTGTGTGACAAGTATTTAAAGTAAGTTACAGTTCATTTTCTGTTCATACAGTTCATATTACAATTTACAATAACAGTTTTCTATTTGAATATATTTAAAAATGTAATTTATCCCTGTGATGGATAAAGCTGAATTTTCAGCATCTTTACTCGTCTTCAGTGTCACACGATCCTTTAGAAATCATCCTAATATTTGGCGCTCAAAAAAAACAAAACATTTCTTATTATTAATACCACAAATTAAGATGCTTAATATTTTTGTGGTAACTGTGACACCCATGATATTTTTCAGCATTCTTTGATGAATAGAAAGAACAGTGTTGTATACAAATATAAATGTGTCTTATTGAGGATGATATACATGTACGATACACAGTAGGCATACATACACTAAACAACTTTGGAGCTCATGGTATATAGTTATCGAAATTAATTTAATAAGTTCAATTTCTCTAAGTGAATGGGATTTGAATTCTACTGTTACACTTTTGCTTTTTTTATGCATTTTGCGTACTCACCTTGGAGATTACAGGCTGTCGGCATGTGATGCACAGCAACCAGGAGGCGACTAACTGTCGTGTGTCCACATCGACTACGTTGAGGTAAAAAAAACGGCTTCCAGGCCGCAGAGCCCTCAGCCCTATGCGGATATCTTGAACTCCCTGAGAAGGAAGAGCAAATACTTCACCTGGATCCACCTGGAACACACAAACAGAGGAAATCTTATGCTCATAGAGCTTCTGGAATAAACCACAGAAAACAGAAAACCCACACAGCAAAAAGCAACTTCAGGGAACACTCCTCTGCAGAGCTTCAGAAAACATGAGGCTGCACCTAAAGCTCATAATGTATAGCTACTTTGCTTCATCATCTTTTCTTGGCACCTGCTGTATAACATTAGCACACGGCCAATTAAACCAACAGTAAGGTTGCTATAAGCATACTAGTGCACTGTTGACAAGGGAGCCGCTGTATTTGCTCTGCTTGCATATTTCGAATAACAGGAAATACCCATTTTGAGATTTATGGCGCTCATATAATCCACGTTTCATTATTCATTATTTGCATTAAAGCGTTACTTTCTTTGCTGCAGTGCGCTGAACACAGGTTTAATGATACTGCTGCTACCCAAGAACATCTGACGCTATGATCTTTACTTATTTTCTGAGATTCAAACCTACATATTTTCATACTAGTCACCCTGCAGTTCTTTGATGTGGTAAATGAAAAGAGTTTCAGCAAACGTATAGGCTAATGAGAGAGATTAAACAATTAGGCTGCTATACGGCATACTAAAACCATCTCTGAATAATTTTGTCTCTAAATCCATAACCTGCAAAATCACTGTTGTTAACCCCCTCGAGTCGGCGGTCCCGCCGGCGCGATTGGCTCTCTTTTTTTCTTATCAGTGCCAAAGAGACTCAAATAACTCGTTTTTTTAATCATTCAGGCAAGTGTTATACATCATTATAATCTGTTAAGTTTCTATTTTTTGTGTGTGTACAGTCACAATAAAAACTAAATGTTTTGCTTTTTGCAAAATAAAAAAAACAAACATTATGCGCGATCTGCAGCCTCTCTCTCAAAGACATTCATTCAGATAGTCTTCAGAAAAGGAACTCTAGCTTAGTGAATACTTGTCTCACAAACATGAGACATATGTCTAAAGAAACGTTGAAATGTCAGGTTTTAAACAAAGTAAACCAAATCGAAAACAAATATTCTGTGTTTATGTAATCTGTTCGGAAAGCGATACATATCAGTCATCCGCGAGCTACTTCATTATATGCGCTAATGCGACCACGCCCACACAGAGCGCGCGCTCTCTCAGATTCAAATACTGACGATCCAGAGTCGACACCCACACATCAACTCATACAATCATATCTAGTGAAGCGCTATAACGTTACTTCAGCTACATCGTTTTGAGACGCGTTTGAGCAATAATCCTGGATTTATTCTCCTCATGCAAAGCTGTTCATTTCTGAAAGCAAAGAACTCCGCCGCTGATTGTAAGGTCAGTTTATTCTGTTAGCATCTCTGAATATTAAATGCAAAAAGACTGTTTAAATATGAATCCTGTTGCAACATTAAATGTCATTAGACAATATTTATTTGGCTTGTTTTGGACAGATTATAACGTGTTTATTGTAAAAGAGCCTAGTGTCACATCAATAAAGCTTTTATTTGCAAATGTCTGCTCAGATGCTATAAATATAGTACCAGTCAAACGTATTTTGCTTCATATCGATGTTTAAATATTATAGCCTAATGTTATTTTTTTTAATTTAATATCAAAGTTTGTCAGAAATTATTCTGGAGTTTTGTTTTGTAGAAAGTGATTTTTGTTTTGTTTTGTTTTGTAGAAAAAGAATTGCTTTCTTTAAAGGGAATTTCGTTTTGTATAAATTGTATCTTAATTTTAATAATTAATTATTAAATTTTTTTTAGCATGAGACTACTTTTAAAAACATAAAAATAGTACAAAAAATGTAGAAAAAAAATGCTCTTAGTAATTTTTGTCTTGTTTCTAGTCTAAATATCTAAACATTCTTAAATCAAGATGCATTTACTAGATAAGTAAAATTTTCAACTAAATAAGAAGAGCATTTTTTTTTAAGTGTAGTAAAATCTTTTGATATTTTAAAATATAATAGGCCTTTGATTACTACATTCTAAATACATTATTCTGGAGTTTTGTTTTGTAGAAAGTGAATTGCTTTCTTTTAAGTGAATTTCGTTTTGTATAAATTGTATCTTAACTTTAATTATTTATTATTTTAGCATGAGACTACTTTCAAAAACAAAAAATAGTACAAAAAATGTTTTTTTTTTTTTAAATGCTCTTAGTAATTTTTGTCTTGTTTCTAGTCTAAATATTTAAACATTCTTAAATCAAGATGCATTTACTAGATAAGTACAATATAATGTCCTTTGTCCTGCTGCTCTCAGTCACATAAGTACCTGCATAATTATGCAGCTCATTATGCGGGCTATTGTGTTCTTTTGTTATATCAGGTGTTGTCTCATCATTATTCATTAGATATCACGCCTCCTCGCATACGGGCTTTGTGAAGAAAAACTGTCTTACAATTTTTAAATCAGTGTATTGTTTTATGTGAATAAGTAGGCACAATGATTCTCACATCAGTTTGAAGCAAAAACTCAATGCAAATACACTAATTTTTCAAGTCTTGTGAACACATATCTATTGTGTGTTTTGAGGCCTTCATTTTTATTTTCATGTTTTTTCAAAAATCATGCATAAAAAATTTTCTCTCAAAAATACAAGCATGTACATACATGTTGCTCAGGTATTATGGTAGCCCAGTTTGTGCTGAATACAGTGTAATTACACTTTTGCCATTAATATGTTTATAGGCAACTGAAAAAAAAAACACAAATGTCAGAGTATGTCAAAACTTCTAAAAGGGCCCCAAAACAGCTCAGACTCCTAGGGGTTAAAATATGAAAAATTTGGTTGGGAAAAAAATAACATTACTTTAGGATTATTAAATGCTAAAAGATTATAGCTTTTTTAATATACATGTCAACTGGCTTTAATTATAATTGTATATACAATTTGAAATGGCTTGATTGATAAAAAGTTGACATTAAAGGGTTAGTTCACCCAAAAATGAAAATTCTGTCATTAATTACTCACCCTCATGTCGTTGGACACCCGTAAGACCTCCGTTCATATTCGGAACACAAATGAAGATATTTTAGTTGAAAGCTGATGGCTGAGAAAGGCTTCACACAGGCCTCCATTGGCATTCAGTACATTGACACTTCCAAGATCCATGAAAGGCACTTAAAACGTCGTTACAAAGTCTATCTCACCACAGTGGCTCTACAATAATCATACAATGCGACGACAATAGTTTTTGTGCGCAAAAAAAAATCAAAATAACACCTTTATCCAACTTGTTCTCGACTTCCGTGTGCGCCTCCACGACGCATGCGCGAGAATATGACGCAGATCCGGCGTTCGGACATATGACCCAGAAGCGATTTGTTTACGAGCAGAGGAAGACGCGCGTGTCTAAGCTGTTGGATTCTACATTGATCGTGCTTTAGGTCTCGGCGTAGTGCTCAAAATGGAGCTTAAGTGTGTATTTCATCGATTCCCGAACACCGGCGCTACGTCATATTCTCGCGCATGCGTCGTGGAGGCGCACACGGAAGACAAGAACAAGTTGGATAAAGGTGTTATTTTGATTTTTTTTTGCGCACAAAAACTATTGTCGTCGCATTTTATGATTATTGTAGAGCCACTGTGGTGAGATAGACTTTGTAACGACGTTTTAAGTGCCTTTCATGGATCTTGGAAGTGTCAATGTACTGAATGCCAATGGAGGCCTGTGTGAAGCCTTTCTCAGCCATCAGCTTTCAACTAAAATATCTTCATTTGTGTTCCGAATATGAACGGAGGTCTTACGGGTGTCCAACGACATGAGGGTGAGTAATTAATGACAGAATTTTCATTTTTGGGTGAACTAACCCTTTAAAGAAATATTATTTGAATTTCCCCTTGTTAATTGTACAGGAATTTGGGGATTCAATGTGTAAATAGATTTATGACTACATTTTAAATCGCGGAAATATGTGAAATTATTTAGTTAAACTTTTTAATCATTTTGAACGCTCTCAAATAAAAAATCTAAATATCCCAGCCACTTCTCATCTAATTATTTTTCATAATCCCCCATCAGAGCTCACTACCCCGATCAGTGTGTTTTCCTTTGACCCTGCTATGCGTACCTGAAGCTCGAGGGGATGCGACGTGTAGCACTTGACCCTGCGAATAGCTTGAGTGCCGTGCAGTACCAACGAATGCCAGCTCAGAGTGCCGCACACACAGCTCAGGTCCGTCCTTTGCAGGCAATGCACATATACCTGCCAGATCTGCGCTGGGGAGGCCAGCCAAGGGTCACTGCCATAGAGAGATTGACACAGAAAAAGGACAGACAAAAGATACTTTATCACTTACCTCTTCATATACACTGACAAAATAGCAGGACAGGCCTGACAGGCCGCACTTCCCCTGAGAGAGACACACACATATCTCAAATCTTCAAAAAAGAGATGTTCAGAGAGACCCAAATGTCACCTTTTTTAAATTCATCCATTCACCCTTTCTTTAAGAGCATCTCACGTGCCAGCGGGCAGTCGTGTTCCCGCAGGAGTTTTGCAGATGTTGATGTCATTCTGCCTGCCGGGGTTTCTAGAGTTTGACTGTATTAAAAATAAAGTACTTTGCGCGTGAGCTCTTCACCCAGCCTGAGGGGGCTCGAGCTCAAGGGACAAAATTTGAAGAACGTTTGTACCGTCCTTGGCTGCCGAGTTGTCCTTAGCAACAGCTGTTGTTGATAGGGGAAAAACTACAGCTGATTGATCTCCTGGTTATTAAAATTTCTCAAAAACTCAGTTTTGATGAGTTACTGTGTGTCTGATGAGCTTCCCTGTTCAATCATTTTAAACCATTAAGTCCATTATGAGCTTGCTAATTATAGTGGATACCAATGCATTTGTTCCGCTGACAAACTACATTTTCATTTTTGAAAGATTAAAAGAGAAAAACAAGAAAGCATACAATTTTAAATAAGTGTTAAAGTAGGTATGTACTTTCATTTTGTCACAAAAAAGTGTACATATTATGGCACTTTCTAAAATTGTTTGAGGATCTCAACAAAGCAACCAATGCCATGAGTTTGGGGTGGGACTGTCTATTTGATGACCAATGGCAAATACACTATATTGCCAAAAGTATTGGGACAACCCTCCAAATCATTGAATTCAGGTGTTGCAATCGCTCTCAGGAGCTCAGTGAATTCAAGTATGGTATCGTGATAAGTTGTCACCTGTCCATTCGTGAAATTTCCTCACTACTAAATATTACACGGTCAACTGTTAGTGGTATTATAACAAAGTGGAAGCATTTGAGAACAACAGCAACTCAGCCACGAAGTGGTAGGCCACGTAAAATCACAGAGCGGGGTCAGTGCATACTGAGACGCACAGTGTGCAAAAGTTGCCAACTTTCTGCAGAGTCAATAGCTACAGACCTCCAAACTTTGAATGGCCTTCAGATTATCCAAGCAATCCATGTCTGGCAATCCGATGGACGAGTCTGGGTTTGGCGGTTGCCAGGAAAATGGTACTTGCCTTACTGCATTGTGCCAAGTGTAAAGTTTGGTGGGGATTATGGTGTGGGGTTGTTTTTCAGGGGTTGGGCTTGGCCCCTTAGTTCCAGTGAAAGGAACTCTTAATGCTTCAGCATACCAAGACATTTTGGGCAATTTCATGCTCCCAACTTTGTGGGAACAGTTTGGGGATGTCCCCTTCCTGTTCCAACATGACTGTGCACCAGTGCACAAAGCAAGGTCCATAAAGACATGGATGAGACAGTTTAATGTGGAGGAACTTTACTGGCCTGCACAGAGTCCTGACCTCAACCTGATAGAACACCTTTGGGATGAATTAGAGCGGAAACTGCGAGCCAGGCCTTCTCGTCCAACATCAGTGCCTGACCTCACAAATGCACTTCTAGAAGAATGGTCAAAAATTCCCCAAAACACACTACTTAACCTTGTGGAAAGCCTTCCCAGAAGACTTGTAGCTGTTATAGCAGCAAAGGGTGGGCCAACTCCATATTAATCCCTATGGATTAAGAATGGGATGTCATTAAAGTTCATGTGCATGTAAAGGCAGGTGTCCCAAAACTTTTGGCAATATAGTGTATTTATAATAGTAGATTACAAAAATTAAATCAGGGTTTCCCAAACTGGGTTTTGTGAGGGAACTGCAGGTGGTTTTTGGGTTGATAAAAAGAATAAATTAAATCATAAAAATGTAAAATTAAAACAAATTAATATTCTAAAATAAAAACAACTAAATTACTAATACAATTCTATATTTTATTTGTTTACCTGCATGTCGTGCGATCATTAAGCAACATCAGAGAACCATAAATATGTGGATGTGTGGTTAAATTATTGAAATAGGAGCGTCTGTCAAGTAATTGTAGTTTGGGAATCTCTTAATTAAATGTTATATAATTATATAATATTATATTAGTTATAATGTATTGTGTTCAAGATATTACAGTATAAGCATAATGCAAGTGAACTGTCTGCCTTTAATTAATATGTTTTGCTGTCATTCTCGCTGGTTCAAGTTCCAGTGAGAGATGTGTGATGTGCAGGTTCTAAAATTGTGTTTTTATTCATGTTCACTGATTATGAACTCAGAGATGTTGCAGATTTTGATGAATAAATGAATATTATGATCTGATGCAATCAGACAGTAAATGAGACATCCTGATTAAGCAAATGTCATTAATCACACATGAAGGGATTAATCAGGGACCAGGCTTTCAGACACACGAACGCAGCCAAAAACAGAGGTTCGCACACACACACACACACACACACACCTCTCAGTGCATCTGTAAGAGTGAAAATTAACAGGTTCTCACTTTCCTAAAAAAAATGACGAGTGAACTTTTATCCACATAACGAAGAAGGTGCAAGCGGAGATGTACGTACGTGAAAATGGTGATGAAGAATTTCCTAATCTGTGGACTTGGGCTACCAGGTACTTTCAGGTAGACATCCTGTGGTTCTCCTGGAGTCTAAAGTTTCAAAACGTAAGAAAATTAATCATAAAATAATAATGTTTAATCAGTAATGGTTATCTTATTAATTTTATTGGTTACTAATGAAAAATAAAAAAAGAATATTAAAGTCATTATAAGAAAAATATAAAAATAAATATTTTATGAACAATAAACACAAAAACATTCTTGTATGAAACATAATACAAATAATAGAATATAATATAATAGATTCAAATTTAAATATTA
Source organism: Gobio gobio (assembly GCF_949357685.1). NCBI lineage: Eukaryota > Metazoa > Chordata > Actinopteri > Cypriniformes > Gobionidae > Gobio > Gobio gobio. The sequence continues at coordinate 43,035,626 of NC_137116.1, read as the reverse complement.
AAATGTATCAATAATGAATACCTGATTAATTTTAACGGTTACTAATGGAAAATTAAAAATATATACTGTGAATTATAGTCTTTTCTGAAAAATCTAAAAATAGTATACTTTTTCTGAAAAATCTAAAAATAAAACATTTATGACAACTAATTATAAAAATAAATAGTATTGTATAAAACATAATACTACAAATAAAAATATTTTATGAAAAATAAATAGTCTTGTAGCAGGTGTGCAGCCTTGACGTCACAATGAGTTAGCACAAAGCTTCAGACATTAATTAATAACTCATCCCCATTCTGATTGGCTGGCTGCTATTACGAGTGACTCCTGATTGGCTCACCAAGCTGGTGGTGTGGCAGATGACATTGGGGTCGCTGCAGCGCACATGAAGGGTGGCGGTACCATCTGTGAGCAAGTACAAAAGGAGACAGAGCACAAATGAGGTCTTTAGTTCAGGACTAATAGCAGACACTGAAGTGTGTTTGTGCGTGCGTGTGTTTATGTATGTGCGTACACAGCGGCAAAGATGTTTGTAATGAGCAGCACCTGCTGTGTCGTCCCAGGCTGCAGGCAGGCGAATGGCCTTCTTTAGGAAGGTGAGTTCAGGATGGTAGAAACGGAAGGTCTGGTCCACCACATGTGGCGTCGGTTCAACATCCACCTGGCAGATTGCCAGAGGCTTTCTGTCTTCCCCACGGAACAACACCTGTAAGACAAACAGATTGGTTGCAAGCTACACACATTCTGAAAGGTATTCCTGCAAAATGCTTAGGAGAACGAAATCTATTGGAATGTTCTGGGTTCAACAAGTTAAACCGACATATATTGACTGCATCAGCGACATGCTGTCAATTACCACAGACAGTCATTTTCTCCCACTTTTTTTATTTTTGCATGTACAGTAATGCACTTGCAATGAATGTCTATGGGGCAAGGCAATGTAGATGGTCTAAAAGCATTGTTTTATACACTCATATGATATGTACCGTATATACTTTTATTTATTTTTTACAAAAAAAGTTCTTTGTCTCATGGCTAAAATGTCAAAATGTTTATTTATTTATTTTTATAATTGTCCTGAGGCAATGCCTTGCCCCATTGATTTCCCTTATAAATGCATTACTGTAACTAAACTGACAGTATCAGATGAGAATAAAACAGAATTTTTAATAACATTTTAATAAAAGCTTAATAACAGCCATTTTGCTTCATAATTGATGAACTTTGCTGTTATAGAAATGAACTTAGCCAACACTGAACTGACTTGAACTAAATTACACTATTTGTCTTTTTCTTTTTAGAAGGAGCAACATGGAGTAAAGTGCCTTGCTCAAGGACACACTGGTGGTGACCGCTGGGATCGAACCAGCAACCTTCTGCGTATCAGTTCCATGGTTTAACCCACCGGACCACCATCTCATATTTGATGAAGTTCATCATTCAGTTCATCATTCAGTACATCATTCAGCATCATTCAGTACATCATTCAGTTCATCATTTAGTACATCATTCAGCATCATTTAGTTCATTATTCAGTTCATCATTCAGCATCATTCAGTACATCATTCAGCATCATTCAGTACATCATTCAGTTCATCATTTAGTACATCATTCAGCATCATTCAGTTCATTATTCAGTTCATCATTCAGCATCATTCAGTTCATCATTCAGCATCATTCAGTTCATCATTCAGTTCATCATTCAGTTCATCATTCAGTTCATCATTCAGTTCATTATTCAGTTCATCATTCAGTTCATCATTCAGCATCATTCAGTTCATCATTCAGTACATCATTCAGCATCATTCAGTTCATTATTCAGTTCATCATTCAGCATCATTCAGTACATCATTCAGTTCATCATTCAGCATCATTCAGCATCATTCAGTTCATCATTCAGCATCATTCAGTTCATCATTCAGTTCATCATTCAGCATCATTCAGTTCATCATTCAGCATCATTCAGTTCATCATTCAGCATCATTCAGTTCATCATTCAGCATCATTCAGTACATCATTCAGCATCATTCAGTTCATCATTCAGTACATCATTCAGCATCATTCAGTTCATCATTCAGTACATCATTCAGTTCATCATTCAGCATCATTCAGCATCATTCAGTTCATCATTCAGTTCATCATTCAGTTCATCATTCAGTACATCATTCAGTACATCATTCAGCATCATTCAGTACATCATTCAGTTCATCATTCAGTTCATCATTCAGCATCATTCAGTTCATCATTCAGCATCATTCAGTTCATCATTCAGCATCATTCAGTACATCATTCAGCATCATTCAGTTCATCATTCAGTACATCATTCAGCATCATTCAGTTCATCATTCAGTTCATCATTCAGTACATCATTCAGCATCATTCAGTACATCATTCAGTTCATTATTCAGTTCATCATTCAGCATCATTCAGTACATCATTCAGTTCATCATTCAGCATCATTCAGTTCATCATTCAGTTCATCATTCAGTACATCATTCAGCATCATTCAGTTCATTATTCAGTTCATCATTCAGCATCATTCAGTACATCATTCAGTTCATTATTCAGTTCATCATTCAGCATCATTCAGTTCATCATTCAGTTCATCATTCAGTTCATCATTCAGTACATCATTCAGCATCATTCAGCATCATTCAGTTCATCATTCAGTTCATCATTCAGTTCATCATTCAGTACATCATTCAGTACATCATTCAGCATCATTCAGTACATCATTCAGTTCATCATTCAGTTCATCATTCAGCATCATTCAGTTCATCATTCAGCATCATTCAGTTCATCATTCAGCATCATTCAGTACATCATTCAGCATCATTCAGTTCATCATTCAGTACATCATTCAGCATCATTCAGTTCATCATTCAGTACATCATTCAGCATCATTCAGTACATCATTCAGTTCATTATTCAGTTCATCATTCAGCATCATTCAGCATCATTCAGTACATCATTCAGTTCATCATTCAGCATCATTCAGTTCATCATTCAGTTCATCATTCAGTACATCATTCAGCATCATTCAGTTCATTATTCAGTTCATCATTCAGCATCATTCAGTACATCATTCAGTTCATTATTCAGTTCATCATTCAGCATCATTCAGTTCATCATTCAGTTCATCATTCAGTTCATCATTCAGTACATCATTCACCATCATTCAGCATCATTCAGTTCATCATTCAGTTCATCATTCAGTACATCATTCAGCATCATTCAGTACATCATTCAGTTATTTCCTTGTTCATTTTTGTGATGCTGCTTTGAAATAATCTGTATTGTAAACATATTTTGGCTTGTTTTTCAAACAAATGAATGAAACCGATCTTGCAAATCACAAAAAATGTTGTACTATCGCACCAAACTAGCATAAACCACCATAAACCAAAATGATGGTCTAAGCTGCTCTTTTCAGCAGAGGTGGTCAAGGTCTACCAATAAATGACAGACCTATCTGAAATCATTCCACACTGAATGAACAGCACTGACAGTATGTGCTGCGATATGAAGTACTGTGAGTCATCTGCAGTCTGAGTGCATAACCTCTCTCAGGTGAGATACAGTCGAGCTGGCTGTCGGATTCACAGCCCAAGACAACACATTGACACTCCTCTGGAGGTGATGTCAATCTGTGCACAGGAATGCTTGACCCCAAATGATCTAAAAATGATATGGGAGTTTTGTGTGTCGATGTGTGCGTGTCAGTAATACTGCAGGGCATCCGTCTCTCTGGGCTATATATATGGCATCAACTGCCCAAAGACATAATCAACTACAACGCCCTAGAATAGCACATCAACCCACACGTAGAGACTCGCTTCACAGTTGAAAGGTAGGGTAGGCCATTTTTTTTCATAAACACTTTTTGATATTCTGTTTGAATATCTCTTTATATCCTGAAAACAATCAATGATAGAAGTTGGTCTAAACATTTAAAAAATGTACATATATCGTTTGTGGAAGTCTCAGGACTAAAAATGTTTTCGTCCAATCATCACACATCATGCGTTCGCACCCATCTCGCGTTCCGTAAAGCTATGCAGAGTTGTAGACATACAGTCACTGAGCGCAAACAGCGCCCACTTTTTACAGTTCCTCCTGAACCAAAACAACAAGCTTATGCTGCTTTCACGCCATGTTGTAACTGTAATTTAGAGACGGCAACCTCTCATTTTCTACCCGGAGCTGTTCTCAGTCCTCAGACTTGGATTTATGAGTTCGGAGTTCTGAGTCTGCAGCAGTCAGGTGGTACAAGTCAGAGCTTTGGAAGTTGTTTACGTTTATTATTATTGTAATGTCATGTGGTTCGAGACGTGAGGTAATTTAACACCGTCTCTCGTGACGCTTTGCACACTGTGCTGTGTGCGTTCATGTCTTTTGGAAGGGCCGTGGCTTTGGAGAGCACTCTGAAGGGAGGGTGGGATCTCATGCTTTCAAAATGTAGCTTGTTATTGTTAGCAGCTCTGAAATTGCCTACCATACCTTTAAGCATCGAGTAAGAACTTTCACTGTCCTTCCAAAATATGAATAAACATGTTAAGATGGGTAATGAATAGAATCAGATGGAATATAATATAATTAATATATTATAATATACACTACCGTTCAAAAGGTTGGTGTCAAAAAAAGATTTTTTGAAAGAAATGAATACATTTATTCAACAAGGATGAATTATATTGATTAAATGTAACATTAGACTTATATTTAAAATAAATGCTGTTCTTTTTAACTTTTTATTTATAAAATAATTTTGATAAATGTATCAGTTTCCACAAAAAATATGTTTTCAACATTTATAATAATAAAAAAATTCTTGAACACCAAATCAGCATATTAGAATGATTTCTGAAGGGACATGTGACTCTGAAGACTGGAGTATTGGCTGCTGAAAATTCAGCTTTGTCATCACAGGAATAAATTACATTTTGAAATATAATAAAATATAAAACTGTTATTTTAATTTAATACAATATTACTGTTTCACTATATTTTTGAGCAAATAAATGCAGCCTTAGGGAGCATAAAGAGACTTCTTTCAAATACATTTTACAGACTCCGTACTTTGAACGGTATAATATTCTGTATATACAAAATAATATATACACACCAGTCGTGTGCGTGGTGTTTTAAAATGAGGAGGCAAAGTCCTCGCATTTAAAAATATATATATAAAATTGTTTGTTTGGTGGTTAAATAACCATTACATAAAAAGAGAGACCAAATACTTTCTATTTTGTATTTTTACACAATGTAATGTTCTATTCATTTAAACCAAGTATACATTTAAAGTTAGTGTTTTACTAATTGTTACATTTATTCCAAAATAATAAATAAAAGCTGGTAACAATTTAAACAATACATTTTATTTGTGAACTAATGTTCAGCTTTTCTTTTTAACAATCTGCTTATTTTCAGCAGTCATCAAGCTTGTACACACTGGCCACAGTGACTAATATGTACCTTTAATTTCCCCAAGCTGATTGCTCACTTAAAAAAACCCCAGAGACATCATGTATTCCAGCCATTTCAAGTTTGATTTTGACGTGACAAAGCGGTGATATCTCAGTGGCTGAGTTGTTTATTTACTTATGAATTAGTCTTCCCATTAATGCCATGCTTGTCTTCATTCAGGTTGATACCAGAACACACACTAAAACAAGAGGCAGGCTTTATCACAACAAACCAATCATATGATATATCCAATCATTACCAATCATATCCAATCATAGCGTGATGGAGCCATTGCCTCCTCTCACGTGACTTTTCCCCACTAATTTCTACTACCCCGCACAAAACTGTTATAGGACACTGTTACTTTATAAAAACGAGTGACTTTTACACTGTTTAATGTCACATTTTGTAATATGTGCGATGTTTTATTTTTTTGTATATATATATTATTTTCTCATCCAGTTTATTTTGAGGAGACACTGCCTCCCTTGCCTACTCTGATATACACTGTAGACTGTATACTTTTATTCTATTTCCACAGAAATGGTATAAGCAGGTAATCTCCTTGTCTGTCAAGTGTAGGGCAAAACTACCAAGAACATTTACAGTTACATGAATGATAAATTTAATTAAAACTGGAGCTATTCACTATGCACTGTTTATCCTTGTTTATGCTTTTGTGTGAGTGTGACGTGAGTCATCACAGACAGCGTGTGCACATATCAGAAACAGAGAGATAAAACGTGCATTTTCTACATTTGCTTAAATTTCCTTTATTTGGGTGTCAAAAATGATTGGAATTTGAAGGGCACAATAATCACAGTTATATCAAATAATTGTGACAGGCCTAAGCAGAGCTGAGTGTACTGGTATCTGAAAGCATTAATTCACCAAAATATTTAATACACATTGTAGGGGTGGTGGAAATCTGCAGGGTGAGTGTTAAGAATCTTTGTGAACCTGATTATGAAATATGAATTATCAAAGGCAATAGGATAGTTGATCAATGTTTCTCATTAACAGACTTATGAATTTAAAAGGCTGAAATTAATCAAATGGAAGTAATATTAATGGCAGGTTCAAATGAAATGTATTTGCTTCTTCAGGTCAAAAATTGAAAACTTATAGAATATAATGAGGATAACTCAATATAAGTTGTGTTCAAGAGCCAGCTCTATGTCTCAATTAAGCAGGTTACTCTTTAAAAAAAAAAAAGCAGATCTAATCATTTGGAGATTTCAGTATTTGCATACTCAAGTGGACAGGTGCCGTACTTGACTAAAAATACATACAACAACACAAAAACATGTAACTTCAGTTTCGTTCATGCAAGAGTGCATCAGTAACATTCAAGTTTAAAGGGGTCATGAATTGAGAAATCAACTTCTCCTTGAGCTTTTGATACATAAAAGGTCATCGTAATATAAGAATATCCTGTAAGTTTCGGAGCTGAAAAATTCCTTGTTAGTCAAATAAAAGATTTTATTGACATCAAACGAGAGATCTGCGAATGTTCTTTCCTGTGACGGCAGAGAGCAGCAAAATGCAGCCTCAAGACCAACACCTAATTCTGTAGTTCCGTCCACCGACTCGCGCACAACATGTAACATACACTCACCTAAAGGATTATTAGGAACACCTGTTCAATTTCTCATTAATGCAATTATCTAATCAAGCAATCACATGGCAGTTGCTTCAATGCATTTAGGGGTGTGGTCCTGGTCAAGATAATCTCCTGAACTCCAAACTGAATGTCAGAATGGGAAAGAAAGGTGATTTAAGCAATTTTGAGCGTGGCATGGTTGTTGGTGCCAGACGGGCCGGTCTGAGTATTTCACAATCTGCTCAGTTACTGGGATTTTCACGCATAACCATTTCTAGGGTTTACAAAGAATGGTGTGAAAAGGGAAAAACATCCAGTATGCGGCAGTCCTGTGGGTGAAAATGCCTTGTTGATGCTAGAGGTCAGAGGAGAATGGGCCGACTGATTCAAGCTGATAGAAGAGCAACTTTGACTGAAATAACCACTCGTTACAACGGAGGTATGCAGCAAAGCATTTGTGAAGCCACAACACGCACAACCTTGAGGCGGATGGGCTACAACAGCAGAAGACCCCACCGGGTACCACTCATCTCCACTACAAATAGGAAAAAGAGGTTACAATTTGCACAAGCTCACCAAAATTGGACCGTTGAAGACTGGAAAAATGTTGCCTGGTCTGATGAGTCTCGATTTCTGTTGAGACTTTCAGAGTCAGAATTTGGCGTAAACAGAATGGCCCTCATTTATCAAGAGTGCGTACACCAAATTTCCAGCGTACACCTGGCGTAAACCCAAAACCACGGTGACTTTGAGATTTATCAATATGGACGTTGGCGTACGGCACGCTCAAATCCTACGCCAGCTCAGGAGGTGGTGTACGCATGTTTTGAGTTAGTGCGAAAATGCACAGAAAAACAATTCCTAACACCACAAAACGCACTGACAAAGATATGCTATATTATGACCCACTGTAAAAAAACAACATCAACAACAACAAAGTAATTATAAACTTCAGTGTTTATTTTTGTGCAACATGGACTTTAATGTTTAATTTGTGTGACTTTACCAAAGCATTTGATTTGTAGGCATTTGTATTCCTCCAGTTGCGAGCCTGTGCGCTTTACCTGACGTTTCAGGGTTAGGCCTGGCAGCTGCGCACGGACTGGGACTGAAAATAATTCAGACTGACAAAATAATAAAAATGACATTCTTCTTCTTTTAAATAATAATAAAATAAATAATAAATATAACAACATTCTTCTAAATAACAATAAGCGTAATTAATAATAAAAATCATAATAATAAGAAGAATCTTACAAATTGTCATGCAATTATTAATGTGAATGAATGGTACTCCACATCACATCATCATCACTATTGTACACCCCAATACCTGTGATATGATACGAAATTAAATGCTAATTGTTTCAAAACACGTGCTGTAAAATAATGCATTGTGATAGGTAATTTCTCATCCAAACAGCTATTTAAACTGGATTTCCACCGTACATCAATTGTCAATGATGTCTGACTCTGGCTCCTCATCAGTGCCGAGACGCGCGCCTCTTTGTGGCGATCTTTATATCTGACCACTTTTTTTCACCTACAATAAACAAGAAAACTCATACTTAACTTGATCACTATTGGTCTATATTAAGCAATAAAACATTACCTCTGCTGGAGTGCGCTTCTCAACCCCCACACTATTAACAGTACTTGTAATTTGGGTCCATATTTTGTTTTTGTGGGCGCCTTTAATCCCACTCTTTAAACTCCCAAATTAAACAATTTAGTTTTTTTCCACTTCCCTGGTGATGGTCTCGATCTCCACGTCGGAGAAGTTTCGCTTCTTTGCCGTCTTCCGTGTGTCCATGGCGTAAAATGAGGGCGTGGGGGAGGCAGAGACTTGAATATATAGGAGCGTGTTATTCTAATGACGATTGTTTTCCGCTGCGGCATTTATCAAGGGCAGGTATTGCGTACACCTGGATTTCAGAGGTGCGCACAGCTTCATAAATCAGGCGTTGAGAGGAGTATAAGCATAATCTAACGCCAACATATACGCCCGTTTCTACGCAAGATTGATAAATGAGGGCCAATGAGAATATGGATCCATCATGCCTTGTTACCACTGTGCCGGCTGGTGGTGGTGGTGTAATGGTGTGGGGGATGTTTTCTTGGCACACTTTAGGCCCCTTAGTGCCAATTGGGCATCGTTTAAATGCCACAGCCTACCTGAGCATTGTTTCTGACCATGTCCATCCCTTTATGACCACCATGTACCCATCCTCTGATGGCTACTTCCAGCAGGATAATGCACCATGTCACAAAGCTCGAATCATTTCAAATTGGTTTCTTGAACATGACAATGAGTTCACTGTACTAAAATGGCCCCCACAGTCACCAGATCTCAACCCAATAGAGCATCTTTGGGATGTGGTGGAACGGGAGCTTCGTGCCCTGGATGTGCATCCCACAAATCTCCATCAACTGCAAGATGCTATCCTATCAATATGGGCCAACATTTCTAAAGAATGCTTTCAGCACCTTGTTGAATCAATGCCACATAGAATTAAGGCAGTTCTGAAGGCGAAAGGGGGTCAAACACAGTATTAGTATGGTGTTCCTAATAATCCTTTAGGTGAGTGTACATAAATACAACATATAATAAATACAAATAAATAACATAGGCCTACATGGAGCTAAGCAGGAGACGGTACCAAGCAATAAACACGCCGTTGAAGATTACAAAATAGTGTGCATTGCCTGGTTGTAGAAGAACACAGTCGCTGCATAAGCTTCCTTCGGTTTCCAATATTAGGAATGAGGTTGAACTATATTTTAACTATAGTTCCAGCTCACGTGGGGAAGACATTGCGCATTTGTTCGCTTCATCTCACCGCGTATTTGTTTGTAAACAAGAGACTGGATTTGCAGACAGAATGAGATTATAAAACGATGCAGTGAAGTTTTGCACACACACAGGCATGTACTTGGCTTGTGTGTGTGTGTGTGTGTGTGTGTGTGTTAGTGATGCAAGGATCGCAATCCACCGATCGGGCAGGCCAAGTAATAAAAAATAACATTCCAATTAATTGCTGGTGGATGAGAGTGTTTGTCTGATGAAGACATTTTGCGAGCCCTGTGGGCGAATCATTCTGGTTGCCGTTTTTCCACATTAGAAGTTTTCAAAACAATTCCCCACGTGTACTGATGGGGGACTCAAAACTCTTTTTAAAATACAAAACAGCAGTGGCCGTTTACTTCCAAGTCTTCAATGGGGCATGCCCATAAAAAATGAGCGTTCCAAGAGCTAGGCTCAATACCAAGGTAGAAAATAGCCTATTACTTATTCATGTTGATGTTTTTGAATGTTAAAAACCACGCAAACGTCATAAGTTGATCTCAGACAACAGTATAAAATAAATTAAAAAAAACTTTTTTCATGACCCCTTTAACTGTTGTCGACTATGTCGTGTTTTCAGTCTGGATTGTTGGAGCCACTGCACTTCTCTGTCTGAACAACTACTAATCGGGCTGTATAGAAAGATTCTGTTCCTGTGTGTGCTCAGCAGTACAGAGAGGTTCTTACCTTGATGGATTTGGCTTGAATTGTATTGGACAGATGTTTCTGAGCCATCTGTGGACTTCTTGAAATCTTTAAGCTTTTTGTATCCTGCAATATGACAGCAGAGTTATCATGAACAGTGCACTATTCAGTGAGATAAAAATCACATTCAAATAATGTAATTAAGGGATGGGAAAACTTTGTTTGGACAGGTCTGTTCAGACCGTCTGGATGAGGCTGTTTTTAATCCATTTTATTATCGCTGATGCTTTGAGTCATTTTAACCTCCCTTCTTCAGTTGTGGGTGCCTCTATGATACTACAGACTATAAACAAACACAAATCCAATTAATCCGGAAACGTGAACTAATTCAAGTCTCATCAGTGGAAAAGGGAAATGAGGAAACAACTGCAGTTTCTCAGATGACACATCGTTCTTGGTTGATTTACACTATGCTACAACATACAAAAACAATTACACAGTCCACATGTTCTCCTGATGATGTTGTTTACTAGTATCAGTAGTTCAGTAGACATTTCACAGTCTCCTGTTTAGTCACTTTCGCTGGGTAGTTATAGTAAATCAGTTATAGGAACTAGCCACCAGTGCGGTCCTCTAAGAACTAAATTTCCCCTATGGCCATTTTCTAGGTTGCATTCGCACCGGCAGTAGGAACTCTGAAGTGACATAAGCCAGCCGACAGCGACATCATTTAAGTGTAGCATTCAACAACGTCAACCACTGGAGGATGGAGGACCCTATGGTCGGAGATGTGTTTTTGTTGTGTGTCGTGGCCATGGGTTTCGTGATAATGGAGATGGAATGTAGACATACAAGTTATGTGATTAAAAGAGCGAAAAAGCGGGCTAAGAGATTAAATCTTCTATGACAACTTGCAGTGCTACATATCACTGTACTGAACCGTACCACTCGTTGGAAACGAGCCATTAGTTTGCCCAAAAGGCGCTCCTAGAACTAAAATCGTACCCAGTTCCTGAGGTACAAACATGCCAAAAAATTAGGCACTTCCCCCAATAGTTATAGGAACTACGAAAATGTCCCTCTGATGCAAAAGCCCATTTTCACTTATGAGAAGATTCACTTGTGTCCTTGCCTGTTTAGACTTTTTGTTTGTTTTTTTGTGTCTGAGGTGGCACATGTATATAAATTAAAATAATACTTTATTACTATTATTATTACCACCAATCAATATTTGGGGTTAGGGATGGAACGATTATCAGCTTCACGATAAACCACAGTAAAATGTACTGGCGGTTAGCAATACCATTTAAAATTGAATTATCATTAAAACTGTGTTTGATTTTCATGATTTTGAAAACTCGCGGTAAATCCTGTCCAGCCAGCATCAATCTGGTGCAGGCGCAGAGTACAATGTTGTTTTCAGAATGAGAAGAAATGGCGGAAGGCAGTGAAAGCGCTCGGCAGATTTTTCAGATCTGAGGTATGTCATATTTTGGCTTTTACAAAAGTCCAGAGGGAAACTTAATCGAGGATGACAATCCTGTCTGCAGATCATGCAAAAAAAAAAAGTCGCTGCAATAGGGCAAACACTTCAAATCTGCTGTATAGCGAATGCAAGGCAAGTTAACTTTGACCTCAATATTAAACCTATGTCTGGGAAATAATTGGACACAAAACTGAGTTGAAATATTTTATCTCACTCACTTGAAATTAACGTGAAGTTTCCGTGAAAGTTCGCAGCAAGTGGCTTTGAGACAAAGATGAACGAACACGTTCAAACAAGACTATTAAGGGGGACATTTAAGGGATAATAATGTATATTCATCATACACTTATATTACACAGATTTTTATTTACCATATAAATAATTACGGGGACATATTGAATTGAGATGTTTTAAATGTTTTAACAAAATGTAATGTTTTAAATCTTCCCTGTTTATAAATCCAATTTGTATAGTGTACAATCGTTCCAGACAAGATGATCACAACAAGTTATAGTATAATTATAGAAGTACTAGGAAAGTCCTCTGATTTCATTTTCAATACAATCAAAAATTGAGACGGAAGATGGCAAGTTACATTTGAATGAAACGAGAGCGCGTCCGTTGTGATGCATGGATGTGCGCTGTGTTATAATGCATTGCTATTGACGATGGTCATTATAGGAAAGAAATGCCACAGAATAGAATCTTGCTTAAAAAGTACATAGAGGTGCTTGTTTTATTTGTTGTTTGTTGATTTTCAAACATAAAACTTTAATTTTTAAATGTTTTCAGTGTGTGTATCAGTTCTTTTTGAACACTTTCATCTCCTTTTATCAAAACTGTGATAATATTGATAATCGTGAATACTTTGGTCACTATAATCGTGATATGAAATTTTCATACCGTCCCATCCCTATTTGGGGTGACAATAAAATGTTATATATAATATATATAACAAAACAAAGCAAAATAAAAAAAATAGTTATTAGTAGTATTGTCAATAAAATGTTAGTGTGAAAAGTACATTTAAAAACACATTTAAGTTTCCCCTACATTTACCTGAAGAGGGAACGTGCGACCACAGATGAAAGTCTGGAACTTGAAGGGGATGTGTATACTTTCTTTGGGCCGCAGGTAAACCTGTGGAGCCAGTGTGCTCTCCTTTAGGTGAAACATCTCCTCCTCTAGAGGAGTCAGAGTCTTTGTCAACTCCTTAAAATATCTCCACTCCTCGCTCTTCAAGATTACACTGAGGGATAAAAAGAGGGGGAAGATGAAAAACGGCAAAGAGAGACAGAGGAAAAGAAAAGAACAGCTTGAGGACTTTCTTTGCCTTGCCAGCAGTATTTTATTGCCAATGAAAAAGAGCGTATTTGAGTATGCATGATACAGTCAAGCATAAGCCCTCACAGAACTGAAACTCCTGGGAGGGTACGGTTTAAAGATAACACACACTGGGTGTGAAATATTACTTTCTGTTTCATAGAGACAAATTTCATGCACAAATATATGAAGGAAAAGGGCATTTGAAACATCAAAGGCAGCACCTCCGGGCCCGAGAAGGGATCATTCTCCATAAATGAAAAAAAGAAGAAAAAAAGAAATTTCAAGGTGTAAAAACTCTTTTGTACTGTATACACAAGAGCAGATGTGAAATCAAGTCTCAGAAAATTCGATCACATTTTCTCTTTAATAACAGAGAGCCAGGCAGGTGGCACAAAGTAAAGTATGTTTACGTGAACAAAAGCAAAGCACATTTCCCTTTCTTTTATATAGACGGATATACAGTAGGTAATGAGCTCTTTTGTGAGGGTATTGCAAAACAGGGGGGAAAATAGGGTGATAAAGAGAAGGAAAAATAAGTTAATTGAAATGTTATCAGACCTAAATAGGAAGTATAACCTTGCAGAATATCTCTTCACAGTAAAAAAGACAAAGCGGAGACAAATCAGTCTAGCCATAAAAACAGATGACACAAACAAACATGGCTTCTGGTGAGGTTGAGTAATGCTAATATACTTTTATTTAAATGGTTTCTCTCATGGTAAATGGAAAACGTCCGGTTACGTATGTAACCCTCGTTCCCTGAGGAGGGAACGGAGACGTACGTTAGTGACTAACGAATGGGGGTTTCGCTTAGAAGCCAATCATCTTCATCGTATTCAACAGCGCCCAATGGCAGTGCCAATGCCATGGGCATGCGGAATTTGCATGCGTAACTCCGCCCCACCTCGTGGGTATATAAGGAAGTACGCTGCGAACATCGCATTATGTTACTGCTGCAGGAGCCAAGACTGAACTCCGCGTTCCAGGCAGCACAGCTGACGTGGCTAAGGAAACGTACGTCTCCGTTCCCTCCTCAGGGAACGAGGGTTACATACGTAACCGGACGTTCCCTTTCGTTCAGTCACTACGACGTACGTTAGTGACTAACGAATGGGGGAACCTGTAAAACAGCGCCACTCAGCTGTCATCCAGTGCCCTGCGTAAGTGTGAGATCCCGCCACTTAAGGCCCTAGGACTCCCACTTATCACAGGATTACCAAGGTACACTGGGAAGCATATCCCAGTGAGGGAATGCCAAGGTGCCTACCGTAGGGAGGACTTAGAGAATACACATATGACCCGCTGAGGGTTGCATATGGAAGATCTCTAGGGTACCAGCCGAAGGTGGATTTTTAACCCTAGGGGTGGCAGGGACTTGCCAAGGGAAAGACACCTGCTCACTGAGGAGGCTTACGGTGGGAATACTCGTGTGGGGGTCGCCAGAGGGGAACCATGCACACGGAGCACCTGGCCGGACATGAGGGTCTGGGCTCGAAAGGGCAGACTGAACTGATGTCGGCGTCGACAGTGCTGGAGGAGCTCAGGGCTCTCGGGGAGCTCACCTGAGGAAAATATCGCACGTATCCAGTCATGGGAGTGGAATGGCGAGCAAGCGAAGACACCTGAGCGTGGTCCAATACCGGCCCCTCGGGGGGGCGAGTACAAAGTCGGACACTGGCTCCACTCGGAGATTGTAGAATCTGGCGAATGTGTTGGGTGTCGCCCAGCCTGCAGCTCTGCAGATGTCTGTTAGCGAGGCGCCATGCGCTAGAGCCCAAGAGGAGGCCACACTCCGGGTGGAGTGTGCCCTCACACCAAGGGGACATGGTCGACCTTGCTGCTTGTAAGCCAAAACAATGGTGTCCACCACCCAGTGAGACAACCTCTGCTTTGAGAGAGCACTTCCCTTCCGCTCTCCACCATAACAGACAAAGAGCTGGTCTGAGGTCCTGAAACACTGCGTCATGTCTACGTAGGCGCGGAGAGCGCGTACTGGACAGAGCAATGCCAAGGCTGGGTCTGCCTCCTCCAAAGGCAGCGCTTGCAGGTTCACCACCTGATCTCGGAACGGAGTGGTAGGAACCTTGGGCACATATCCGAGCCGGGGTCTCAGGATCACGTGAGAGTAGCCGGTCCGAACTCAAGGCACGCTTCGTCAACCGAAAATGCTTGCAGGTCCCCGACCCTCTTAAGCGAGGCCAATGCGGTCAGCAGAGCCGTCTTCATAGACAAGAGCTTAATCTCGGCCGACCGCAAAGGCTCAAGGGAGGCCTCTACAGAGCACTTAAGACTACTGAGAGGTCCCAAGAGGGAACGAGAGGAGAGCGAGGAAGATTCAGTCTCCTCGCCCCCCTCAGGAACCTGATGATCAGGTCGTGCTGCTACTTACCTTATTGTCTCCCAGGAGATCGTGGTAGGCAGATATTGCGGCCACGTACACTTAAGGGTGGAAGGAGACAGCCTTCGTCCCACCCCCTCCTGGAGAAACGAAGCACAGACCCGATCGGGCATTTCCAGGGGTCTTCCTGGCGGGAAGAGCACCATGTGACGAAGAGGTCCCACTTCAACGCATAGAGGTGTCGTGTAAACTCTGCCCTAGCGGAAGTGATGGTAGCGACCACCGCAGGTGGAGGGCTACTCAAACCAGCCGCGTCCCGTCCAGAAGCCACACGTGGAGCTTCCAGAACGCTGGATGCGGGTGCCAAAAGGTGCCCCGTCTCTGAGGAGTCTCAGAGGAAAAGGCCAGGGAGGGGCTGTCGCAAGGAGTAGCAGTTCTGAGAACCAGGTCCGGCCGTGCCAACGGGGCGACCAACATGACCTGCTCCTTGTCCTCCCTGATCTTGCACAGTACCTGTGCGAGAAGGCTCACTGGGGGAAACGCATAATAGCGTAGCCCCGACGACCAGCTGTGCGCCAGTGCATCCGTGCCGACCATAGGTCAGGGAATAATACAGGGAGCAATGGGAAGAGTCCTGGGAGGCAACAGGACTACCTGTGCGTCACCGAACCGTTCCCATATCAGCTGGGCCGTCTGGGGATGGAGTCTCCATTCTCCAGGAAGTGGCTGAAGCCGTGAGAGCTCGAGGCTGCACGGTTCAGGACTCCCAGGATGTGGACAGCATGAAGGGACCTCAGATGCTTCTGACTCCATAAAACGAGATGGCGGGCGAGTTGAGACATACGGCGGGAGCGTAGACCGCCCGGCCGTGTCGTCTGTCCTGACTAGTACATGTTGACCCTTCAGCAACGCTCGGAAGCGGTGCAGGGCGAACCGTACTGCCAGCAACTCGAGGCAATTGACATGCAGAAGGCACTGGGGTCCTATCCAGGAGCCCGTGGCTGCTTGTCCATTGCACATGGCACCCCAGCCCGTGGATGATGCATCTGTTGAAACAACAAGATGCCTGGAAACTCGTTCTAAGGACACTCGGGTCCGTAGAAAGCTGAGGTTCGACCACGGGGAGAGAGTCTGTAAGCAGGCCCGAGTCACTTGTACCCGGAGCGTGCCAGACCGCCATGCCCATCTCGGGACTCGATCGCGTAGCCCGTGCTGAAGCGGTCTCATATGAAGCAATCCGAGCGGCGTTACCGCGGCTGCAGATGCCATATGCCCCAGGAGCCTCTGAAACAGTTTCAGTGGAACCGCACTCTTGCCCTCGACTTGTCGAAGGGAAGTCAGCAGAGACTGCGCGCGCTCGCTCGAAAGCAGCGCGCACATGGCGACCGAGTCGATCCATACCGAGAAAGGAGATCCTCTGCGCGGGGCAAAGTTAGCTCTTCTCCCAGTTGACCCAAAGGCCCAGACGGGCTAGGTGATGGAGCACCAAATCTCTGTGTCCGCAAACCTGCTCTCGAGAGTGACCCAGTAAGCCAGTCGTCGAGGTAATTCAGGATGCGAACCCCGTGCTGCCGAAGGGGCGCAAGGGCTGCCTCGGCAATCTTCGTAAAGACGCGAGGGGACAGAGATAGCCCGAATGGTAGAACTGCGTACTGATATGCCCGCCCCTCGAAAGCAAACCGTAGGAACGGTCTGTGTCGAGGTAGAATGGAGACATGGAAGTAGGCGTCCTTCAGGTCGATCGCTGCAACCAATCGACTGGACGAACGCTTTCGAAAAGGCGTTTCGCTGTCAACATCTTGAACGGAAACCGGTGGAGGTAACGGTTCAAGACGCGCAGGTCCAGGATCGGTCAAGCCCACCGGTCTTTATGGGTACAATGAAGTACGGGCTGTAACACCCGGAATTCACCTCGGCTGGAGGGACAGGTTCGAACGCACCCTTCGCCAGTAGGGTGGCAACCTCCGCTCGCATGACGGGGGCATTAGCCCCGATCATAGTGGAACGGACTCCCCGAAAGCGGGGAGGAACCTGCGCGAACTGAATCGCGTAGCCGCACCTGACTGTCTTCGCGACCCAGCGGGACAGCCCTGGAATCTGAAGCCAGGCTCCCAGGAACTGCACCAGCGGGGTCAATCGGACTACAGGTGTACCCGGAGTGGGGCAGCGATGCAGCGTTACCGACCCGGACAAGGGAGGCTGTTGGGCGTCCCGGTGTGGGGGTGCGGTTAACGGCTGCGTCCTGACAGAGGAGACCAGGGAAGGACGCGCGTTCCACTGGGGTCTGCTCTGCCAGGAGGCTGGCGACAGAGAGGGATGCGAGTGGCGGGACCCGTGGGTGGCGCGCACTGTCATCACCGGTCTCTGGGTTCTCAGAGACAGGAACATGAGTTCTTCCCAAGCGCTGCTAGCCCGGGGGCCAGCAGCGGAAGGATTTTCCCCCGGCCCTCCACCGGGGGAAGGAGAGGCCCTGCTACCATCCCCTGGGAAGAACTGGAACCCATCTCTGAGTTGTCCACTTCCAGCGTGGCGTTTAACCAGGCTGGGGAGCGGACTGGGCGTCATCCTCAACCACCTCCACGGCGCGGCCCGGGTGAAGGCTGCTGCTGGGGCCGGGCGGGAGGAGGGAGGGCGCCCTCGGCGGCGAGCGGACTGAGGCGACTGAGCCGGCGGCTGGTGCAGCAGCTGGCCGCCGGGGCAGTACGTGTTACAGCCTCAGTCTGCTCTGGGGCGGCCGAGAACTGTTGGGCGCAGTTCCCAGCCGCGCCGCCGAAGAGGCCAGCCTGGGATATGGGTGAGTTGAGGGGGCGGGCCCACTCAACGTCCTCCAAATCACCAGGTAAGGCCAGGTGTTCTCCCGGACCACAGCTGTGGACATCTCCCGACCCAGGGAGCGTGTGGCCACCTTCACCGCCCGGGGGCGGGATCAGTCGCGGCACGCAGCTCAATGAAGAGCCCTGGGTCGGCTCCACCCTTGTGCATGTGCAACGGGGCGGCGGCCTGCCCGTAGCTCTGCAGGACCACGCCACCGAAGTAGACGAGCCCACAGGCTTTGGGAGGGTGCTTAGGACAGCCACACCACGCCACGTCAATCCCTCTGTGGACACCGTAGTGCGCAACAGAGAGTTCAACAGTGGGGGTGAGGGGGCCCCAGTGTACCCTAGGCCGCGGCCCCATCAAGGGCAGAGAAGGTGGAGGAGGCCACCAAACGATCGCGGGAAGCACGGGGACTTCCAGGACCGCGTGATCTCCTCATGCACCTCAGGAGCGAAAGGCATTGGGGGCGGGGCCCAACAGCTGTCGGGTGCCGTCCCCAAAAACCAATCGCGCAACCACGAGCACTCGCGACTGGGCGGAGTTCCACACCAGCGCGAGACTCGCGGCTGCCCGAGATAACATGGCTGTCAACCTTAGGTCGGATCAGGCAGCGCTGACACACCCGGAGGCGGAGCACAACTCCTAATCGTCATCCCCAAAGGACTCCAGCCCACCTTGGGATGCGGCGATCGACATCTCACTGCTATCTGGAGCGTGAACGAAACGAACGAGGCGTCAGAGACGGGCCGCTGTTTCAGTCCAACACTCGCGGGTTTAAGCAATGTGCAAGAGGGGGCGTGGCCCGAGGAATGATCGTCGGGGTTCTTAATACCACGGCACCGCACTCAGGTCACCCTGGCCACCAGCCAAAGTACCGCCTCACTCGGAGACGGTAGATTGGGGTGTGGCAGAGGGGACTCTCTCTCCTCACGGAGATCACTGAGTCTCGACCGCAACATCGCGATGGTCACGTTCCCGCAGTGGGAACATGACGCATCCACAAACACTGCCCGAACGTGCTGAAGCCCAAACACATCGAGCAGTGAATGTGCCCATAGACAGCAACGGAGATCGATCGCACCCGGAAGTGCACGGGCGAACCGTCTTGAAAAAGACGTGCCACGCGCAAGCTCTTTTTGTGAGAGGAAAGCTCTGCAGAGTGCCGAAGCGCCCAGGGAAACACACACACAGCTGTTGCAGATCACTGCACAGATCAGCAGGCAGGCAGCATGAGATCGCTGGAACGCGCCGTAACACCAACACCCTGGAGAACCGCTGGTCTCTCGAAGACTGAAGAGAAGACTTCAGAATTCAGGCTTGTAGGAGTGAAGAGATCCTCTTGGCTCCAAAGCAGAAACATAATGCGATGTTCGCAGCGTACTTCCTTATATACCCACGAGGTGGGGCGGAGTTACGCATGCAAATTCCGCATGCCCATGGCATTGGCACTGCCATTGGGCGCTGTTGAATACGATGAAGATGATTGGCTTCTAAGCGAAACCCCCATTCGTTAGTCACTAACGTACGTCGTAGTGACTGAACGAAAGGGAACCAGGAGATTGCTCCACTCACATACTCTTGACGCTTTGGCTTTTTTTTAAACAATTTTTGTTGTTGGACAAAATATATACAAACTAACTCGCAAGTATAAAACTGAATAAAAAAACCTGATTAAAATCAAAATGAAAGCTTGGGGTTGGTAAGATCTCTTTTGCTCACCAAGGCTGCATTTATTTAATCTAAAAATGCAGTAAAAATTGTCATTATTGTGAAATATTATTACAATTTAAAATAGCTGTTCTTTAAAAAAATATATATTTTAAAATGTAATTTATTACTTTGATGACGACCGCCTCTGAAAATGTTCAGCAGCCATTACTCCAGTCTTCAGTGTCACATGATCCTTGTTGGAAATGTTATTTTTCCAATGCTATTTTTCCCCCCAGGATTTTTAGATGAACAGAAAATTCAAAAGAACAGCATTTATTTGTAATAGAAATATTTTGTAACATAGCTGTCTTTACTGTCACTTGGATCAATTTGGCAACAGTATATGCATAACAATAATTCCAGTAAAATACTTTAAATGTGAAAGAGAGAGAGAGAGAGAGAGAGAGAGAGAGAGAGAGAGAGAGAGAGAGAGAGAGAGAGAGAGAGAGAGAGAGAGAGAGAGAGAGAGAGAGAGAGAGAGACATAATACAATTAATCTGAAGCATAACTAAAAAAAAGCTTCAGAAAAAAAGTAGTATGAGCTACGGGACCTGACCTGTGAGGATGAAATGAAATAGGCAGAAAGAATGGAGCTGCTCTGCTAAAATCTGGTGTATCCTTTAACCTGCCGCTCCTTTGGTTCAGCTTGTCCATATATAATGTGTGAGTGCAGGTGAGAAGCAATCTCTTCAGTAAAAATGACAGAGAGAGGTGATTTTATAAGGTCGGATTTGTGGCATACATCAGCAATACAAACACAGGCCTGACACATCCTTTGTACGAAAAGAGAGAAGCATCAATTCAACACAGATATACAAATGCAAACTCCAGATCTCAGGTATTTGTTTTCCTGGCACAGCTCTGTGCACACACTAGTGATTTGGACTGACTCACAGGGTTCACGCACAAACACACTGCTCATGGGCGAGCAGATACATCCATGACACATCACAAAGTGCTTAGGTTTTATGCCACAACACAATGCAAGCTGGGAAGACGTTCATTATGCAAACATACTTCACAGAGAAAGACAGTAGGCTAAGATTATTTATCTTGTCCTAAAGCCTGAGCGTGTGGACTTTAGGCTACTAATGTCTTTCCTAATTAAAGGCTGAGAGATGCAGGGGTGTTAATGCCGTAATTTATTCCACCTCGTCCTCATAACTTCTGTCTCGCTTTCTTGTGTTTATCAAGGTAGAGTGTGTGGACTTGGCCTATGGCCTACAGAAAACTCATATTTTGTGTGGTATAATCCTGGATGTGCATCTAGAGCTTCACAGAGAAAATCTGGACAGGGGACGATATTTAACATTATGCGCCAATTAAGATAAGATTGAATGGGGGGAATTGATTATTTATTCAGTGTTGTTTTCCTACCCCCTGGGAAGTTCTTGGCCCCTGAAACACCCTGCTGAGGAAAACTCATTCATTCAGATGTTCATTTCAGACAAGGCTGTTCACAAGTGAACTAAACATTGATCTATGCATAATTCTTTTTTCCGGGATGTAATGCCAGAGGCAAAGGCTTCATTTGAACTTTGAATGGACACAGTGCCTGCTGTGCATGATTAAAGTACAGGCTTACTACAGTATGTACATATTAACAAACCAGTTTTCTTTGGGTATATGCATACTGTTTGAAAATGAATTAAATTGACAACCCAAATTACTGTAGTGTCCAAACATCTCAGAATTATTAATAAAGTGTCATCACAATGTTGTTCCGATGCATAATTTGGACACAGTCACCCCCTCTAAATTGTAATGTAGACACATTTATTTTCTGTAAAGCTGCTTTGAAACTATATGTATTGTGAAAAGCGCCATACAAATTTACATTTACATTTATGCACTTAGCAGACGCTTTTATCCAAAGTTTATCCAAAAACTAGGAAGTACAGGAAGCGATTGGTCATGAAGAGTCGAGTAAGCGCAACAAGTGCCTGAAATACTGAGACCGTGTACATTTCTCAGTGAAGCACATGCTAGAGTAGGGAGGGAAAAAAGGGGAAGAAAGAGGAAAAGAAAGGTTTTTAAAAAAAAGTGGTCATGGAAGAGCTGAGTTTTTAGTTGACTTTTGAATGTTGTCAATGATTCTGCGTTTCGGATGGCGGTGGGAAGATCGTTCCACCAGCTGGGAACTTTGAATGAGAATGTTCTGGAAAGGGATTTTTTGCCTCTCTGTGATGGTACCATAAGCCGTTGCTCCTTCGCTGAGCGAGTATTCACAAATAAATGTGAATTGAACTGTAGAAATCACAGTATTGACAACAACTCTGTCACAACTGTCACTCTCTTACGCTATTCACGTTGTTGGGCTATTCACACAGTGCAGTGCTTCCGGGTTCTACAGCAGAACGTCAGCTCACTATTGGCTGAGCACCACATGCATGCGTTGTGGTGCTTATGTGAATCACGCAGGAGAGTGCGTAGGAGAGATTGTTGAATAAAGTCGTTATTTTAGTTTTTTTGCACACAAAAAGTATTCTTGTTCCTTCATAACATTGAGGTTGTACCACTGTAGACACATGGACTATTTGAGTCTTTACTACCTTTTTGTGCCTTGAAAGTGGTCATTGTCTTGCTGTCTATGTGGGGTCAGAAAGCTCATGGATTTCATAAAATATATTTTTATTTGTGTTCTGAGGATGAACGAAGGTCTTATGGGTTTGGAACAACATGAGGGTGAGTAATTAAGGACAGAATTTTCATTTTTGTGTTTTTACACAAACACTTTTAACACTTTAAGCACTATATCGATAATGTAACCAGAAGTTCTTCCAGACTATTCATCTCATAGGGTCCGTCCACAGATCTGGAAAAATCCAGTCTAGGGCCTTACTGCAACATAATTTATCTAACTACAAGAATGAACAAAATATAAAATGATGTGGCTCACACATGTGAATGTGCTATGTGACTAGATGGTATTTGAATGTTCTGATTTAATTAAAGGTAGCTTGGCCTAAAAAGTTTGACATCCACTGATCTACTGCATTCAAAGGCATGATTTCTCACCTGAGCTCAGGGTCATCACATTCAATAGTGACTGTCTGAGAAACGTTGAATGGATTCTTGAGGACAAATTCGAAGAACTCAGCAGTTCCGAGTGTGGCGTACAGAGTGTGTTTGGTAGTGATGGTCTGAGAGAGCATGTTGGTGATCTCCTGTGCTTTACAGCGTTCACGATAGGCCTCGATCACACGCAGATCCCGGGAATGCTGCACACGCTCTGTCCGATGCCTCTGAAAAAAAGTATTCAAAGAAATTCACACATTGAAAAACTGCACCAAAAGGACAGAGAAACTAATATAAGTGATTTGCCTGAAATAGTAAATTTAGGTTTCAATTTCATCATTCTCACAGAGTGGGAGGAACTGGTGAATAATGCAGCAGTTTCAGCTGTTTCCTTTTTGAAGCTAAAATGAAGCTCATGTGTTGAAAGGAACACAATAGATCACTCCAGAAAATACAAGTTTCATTATTTTTTACTCACCCTAACATATTTTGAAACCCATATGACTTTGTTTCATAAAAGTATTTGAAGAATATAATGGGCATTGTTTTCCATAAAAAAGAAAGTGAAGTAAAACTAGAACTTTCAAGCTATAAAATAACTAAAAACACAATAAAAGTATCACAAAAGTGTTCCATATGACCCATGTGAAAGGAAAAAATTTAACTCATTATTCACAGAAAATTATAATATCTGCCCTAGTCCACACTTGGCACATTCAGGAGATTTCCGATTTGTGAGCAAATGACTCTTCCGAGCTGGATCAATGAATCAGGTGATCCAGTTCATAAGACCATTCCTAAAAGATTTGTTCGTGAAAGAAACAAAGACTAATGGGTTTGAAATTACATGAGAGTGAGTAAATAACAATCTCTTTAATATCTTTGGACTTTGGAGCGAATGTCATGATCACATTGTGCACAACTGTGGAGAATGTCACTCAGCTCATGCTGAGACAGACAGCTTTTCAATCCAGCTCAATAGAAAACTGTCCTTCTTTCTTACCGGGATGTTTGCGTTATCCTGAAAAGGGGGCGGCGCCTTCTGCTGCTCATGTTGACGGACGGCTGCCATTCTGTCAATCTTCCTCTGGCGCACTTCCTTCGCTTCGTCCTGCTGATGCAGAGCGGCTCCACCCACTTCCCTCATGGTGCTTTGTAGCAGTCTGGCCAGCTCACTGTCAATTTCTGGCAATCGGCGGGCTCGTCTGGCATTGTTTTCTGCAACACACACATATACACGCGCATAAACAACATCTTTCGCCCTGCGAGACACACATGCTCCCTTTTCCTCACTTCCTCGGGGGCCACTTTTCAACCTCCATTTAGCCTAGAATCCATCTTCGTCTTTTCCAGTTATCCCTCCCACCCAATGAGACCCGCTTTCAAATATACCTGCTCTGAGATTCACGCTTCAATGCGATTCAACATCACAACTAACATAATCCTGTGATTTAACGCCAATGAAGACAGAGGATCAAAAGATGCAGGATAAAAAAGATCCCTCCAGTGCTTTTTTCCTAAACCTAAATTCCCACTGTATTCTTTCCTACAGAGAGAGAGAGAGAGAGAGAGAGAGAGAGAGAGAGAGAGAGAGAGAGAGAGAGAGAGAGAGAGAGAGAGAGAGAGAGAGAGAGAGAGAGAGAGAGAGAGAGAGAGAGGGAGATCTGGATAGCACTAGACAATAAAGGCCCGATATACTCACGGCTTAGTTCTTTTTCGTCCTTCTCTTAGAGGGTAAAACGAAGTTCGAAATACGTGAGCAGCGAACATCCGATGTCGCCCACACTGCTAAGACTGGCGTTTAGATAAAAATGTAAATATGTGCTGCACTCTTTTCTTGCAATAATAAGCACGCA
The DNA here is from genome assembly GCF_949357685.1 of Gobio gobio. Classification (NCBI taxonomy): domain Eukaryota; kingdom Metazoa; phylum Chordata; class Actinopteri; order Cypriniformes; family Gobionidae; genus Gobio; species Gobio gobio. Next base: position 43,010,510 of record NC_137116.1, on the reverse strand, counting down.
ACAAAATTGAGAAAACAGCAAGCATTAAAAAAATTCTGATCAAAGCTACGTGGATATGTTTGCACAAGCTACAATTCGGCACTCTAGTAAAGTCCCGTCACGTATTTATACATCACTTTATATAATAGATTGCATAAAATCAAGCAGCTTTACCATATTAAACATGAAAAACAGTGTCAGTGTCTCATTTAATCAGAAATACAACTTAATTTTCTTCAATAAAGCAGCTCTCCAGTGTGTTCATGTCAAGAAGGCGGAGCCTCAGCGCACACCTAGCTATTATGTAATCGCCACGGACCAATGGTAGTACAAAAGTGTTGTAGTGAACTTTACTGGAAAACTTTGGAAAACTTTGTTTCTGCCTGATTTTGTTCGAAATGACGTCACAGCAGTTCGTTCTTTGATTTTGCATATATAGGGGTCTTAAGGCTTCTCTGTGATGAAAAAGAACATGTTGAGCACACTGCTTATCTCCATCTCATCAGGCTGACATACACACACCCCTCCTGTAACTGCCCACTCGTAGCCCAGAGACATGTTGGAGCAACTGTGTTATTTTTCACTGGCTGTGTCTCAGCTATCTTTGCAGGACGTGACATTATGTGGCACTGATGTCTGCCACAGTCACAGGCAGCCTGCTCTTCAGTGTACAGATAAACCAGAATGGATAGTGATACACACATGAAAACACATTTCAAACAAAAGCATTGAGGCCTGAAAAATACTCCACATTCAACAAGCTTCACATAAGGATGGAGTTTTACATGGGACAATAAGTGAAACATTTCCTTACAATCAAACACATAAATAAACAAACAAACAAATAAATAAATCAGGGGCATATGCCATCCATCTAAGCTGTGAATGCTCTGCATACGCAATCTATTTGAGAGAATGAGTTCTAATGAATTAACACTATAAATTACTATAAATTCCTTGTAATTTGAGGTGTAAAATAAAGCTTATATAAACAAACAGTGTTTTTTTGCACTGTGCTGGGGAATTCATTGGCTGGCAGCTCCATACCGAGAAGCAGGACCGTTCGCACCCTGGACGTGTATATGTTTCTGGATATATCTATCATAAACGGCAACAGTCATCTCTCAATATGCTCCTGTCGTCATCATCTTAAAATCTGTAAATATGCATAGCATTAACAAACCCATTAGTAGTAGTATTGCTGTTGCACATTTTATAGTTGCTCTGCTTACTATAGATTAATGCAAAGACTGTGATTAATGTGTGTTAATGTGGTCTTGAAAATAAATGAAGTCTTAGTTTCATAATTTTCATCTCTCAGGATTAGTTATGCTATATGCTTGATGCATATACATTTCAAGCAAGTGTTAAACTCACGACAATATTATGTACCTAATCCTGAGATAAATATATAGGCTAAATTCACTGCATATTTGGCTGCCGTATGAGTTGATGTACGGCCTGTAATGTCATCAACAAAAAGTACAGGAATGTTCTCTCATTCCTAGCAAAAACGAATGTAATTATTACTCTATCCTAATTATGCATGATTATACGGTTTATCCAATCAGAAAAGATCCGTTTTTGGGTCATAACCAACCAGTGTATAACCACAGCTCTACGCAAGTACTTGAACGAAAATGCTTCTAGCTATGCAAGTTCGATTTCACACATCACTGCATTCTAAAATGTGTCAGAATGCAATTCATAATGCAATGCAAATACATGTTGCATTCTCGGCTTTGCTGCAAGGGACTCTATAACGGGCATTAGCGTAAATAGTTATCTTTTAATGTCTAATTCATGTATACTGTCATGGCAGAAGAAGTTTGAAGATAATCTTGTAAAGCAGGATAGTCAAAGTTTGTAAAAACATATTCAGTGTAATGGCACAATATTTGAAGGTCTATCAGGTTTGTTTCCGCTACAGTAGAGCAAGATCGCACATTAACTATGTAAAACAGCATCACCAATATCTAATTCAGTGGCCATTCTCATGTTTCAGGCCTGAGGATTAATGTCTTATACAACAAATTAATGAAAAGACTAATATTGTCTTCAGAAGACGTTTGCATACTACATTTCCATATGTCATAATACTGTGATCCTCTGTTGATCAGAACAAAAAGACTAATCCTAGCAACGCAGCCATCAAAATGAAGCGGCAATAAGAGAGAAAGAGAGAGAGAGAGAGAGAGAGAGAGAGAGAGAGAGAGAGAGAGAGAGAGAGAGAGAGAGAGAGAGAGAGAGAGAGAGAGAGAGAGAAAAGATAAATAAAAAAATGGCCACAACAACTAGATAAGGGAATTCTCAGCTAAATCCTTTTCTGGAATTATCAGCAAATCCCACATGATATACTTTTATAAATTCTCTAGAGCTCTAGAATCGCAGAGCTCTTGAGTTCTGGGGATATGAAGTCAAGCTCTGGCGCTTTAGAGAGATGATGTGCTATACCGTTAAGCTGGAGAACTGTTAAAGAAGGGACACTTCCTCCTGCAAAACCCTGAGAGGCATCGCTGGGCTGGATCACATGGGAGAGCGATGGAGGAAGAGCCAAAGAACTCTGGGAACTCGACACTCTGCCACCTGTTGGAAAGAAGAATACAAGAAATTGAATTGAGCTCATTCCAAATCAGTTTAGTTTGGTTAAATTGAATTCACATTCATGTCAATGTAAACAAATAACTTTTTTTTTGTTTTGTTACTTATAATCGGGGCGATTACATGATCTAGATTACTGATTTTTCAGAGACGCTGCCATTATTTTTGAAAACAACTTTTACAATGTGATATTAATCATAAATGATTAGTCAAGTCACCTTCATTTATATAGCGCTTTTTGCAACATAGATTGCTTCAAAGCAGCTTTACAGTTATGATAGGAAATTTATTTTGTTTTTGAATAAATGTTTTTGATTCATTTCTGTTGTAAAAGCTGATTAGTTATTTAATTTGGTGCCATTTAAACAACAATTAAAACAGGAAACCCCCAATGCGTTCCGGACCCATCCGCATGGCAACAGCATTTGGTGTCCGGAGAATGCAACCCATGAAAGGTTTGAAATAGTTTTGAAACTATACCATCATCTTCCCCTCGCAACCCATAAAAAGGTGATTCCGTGAAACGGTGACGACATGTTCTTCAAACAAAAGTATTGAATACATATTTACGGTATATACAGTAAATATGTCCTTAGACAATAAATCATTACTCCATGTAGTGGTTAAAGATATACCCCTTTGAAAATGTGAAACATTTTATTTAGAAATTTAATCCATTTTGTAATCATTTAATATATGAATCTGTATTTTATAAAGAGAGACTTTGAGAAGCTAGATGTATCAATAGAGAAGTGTTTATTCTGCTTGAAACTGGGCAATTTTGCTGTTTGTAAACACAGAACGTATCGCATTCACACAGAGAGACGGGCACTGCTGTCATTCGGTTGCATTGATGACGGCTGACACAAAGAGACACAGGAAGATGCATTGATTGGTGCCTTTAAATGAGAAATGTTCTGTGGTCAAAGAGGACAGACAGGAATGTTAAACAGGGAGAGAAATGGAAGGATAGGCGGAGTAGTAAAAAGGAAAACAACAAAAACAATACTTATGCAAAAAAACTGAAATGTTGGTTTAGGTGCATTCTCCTTGGCCAATGACCCTTATCTTCCTGGCTCTCTATCTCTCAACTGTGATTGCTGTGCACTGAGAGGCAGTGAATTGTCTAAACTGCAGTATAAGTGCTTTGCTCCCATGGGTTTCACAACAAGCATCAAGCGCCCCAAACATTCAATGGGCTTTACCTGTGATTACTGACAGGTGAGAGCTGTAATTACAAGTCTGAGACACAGGTCAGGCACAGAGCAGGGTGATTGAAGGTGGGAGTGTGTGCGTGTTTCAGGGCACTGCCTGTGATTGATTGAAACTTCAATGAAAACAGTAATAGATGGATACATAAGTCAGACATCTACACAATAAACACACACACACTTCGTTTGCCAATAAGAACCAGAGACAAATGTTTCCACTCAGCATTTAACTGAAGAGGATTTAATTTAGGGGCATGATGGTGTTTTGAGATGGTGATTGAGCGAGTGTGTGTTACACCAAGGAACACTGCATTTGATCCCAGGCAGTGATAAGTGATTATTTATCACCACAAAACATTGAAATTTACAAGACTTGTATATGGGTTATTATCCCAACATTATGCAAATAATTAATTGTATTTATTTATTTGGTTGTTTTATGGCATGTCAGCATTTCATGGTTAGAACGGAGTCTAATAGAGAATAAAATAAAAAGCTTACTTATAATATAAATGAAAACAAAATACACTATATTACCAAAAAGTATTGGGACACTAGCCTAGAAATCTAGCGTACCCTAGCGGCAGAAAATTTATTTTGCAGCGAGTTTAGTCTAGCAACTCTCGGTAGACCTGAGAGCTGGAAAAAACAAACTCTGGTCAGGCCAATCACAGCATGTGTAGAGTCGGTGGGCGGGCTTAACATAATGACGGCCCGTCACGGCAGGGTTGCGGAGGTTCTGCGTGCTACTCGTAAACAAAGAAGCTGACGAACAGCGGTCTTTTGAATCGGCTTTGGCCGCGACTCTGGAAGACTTGGAGTTAAGCTTTTCTTTGAGAAAAGAACGGCACTGAAGTAATTCTTAAGAAAAGAAGATATGTTCGAAGTTTTGCCTACCGGATACGGCGAAAATCTATCAACTAACGTTAGCTCGGCTTCACCTTCTTCTTTGTTCTGGTTGGTTGTGGCGCTCATGGCGCTATCCAATTGCGTGCAGAGGGAATTTGAAAGACAACCGTTTATCCCGCCCCTCGGATTGAGCCCTGTCAATGGTGAGTTTCCAGACCCAACATCTTGATGTGAGTCTGGCTTGTCAGGCTATTGGGACACCCCTTCAAATAATTGAATTCATGTGTTCCAATCACTTCCATGGCCACAGGTGTATAAAATCAAGCACCTAGTCATGCAGACGCTTCTACAAACATTTGTGAAAGAATGGGTCGCTCTCAGGAGCTCAGTGAATTCAAGCGTGGTTCTGTGATAGGTTGCCACCTGTGTAATAAGTCCATTCGTGAAATTTCCTCACTACTAAATATTCCACGGTCAACTGTTAGTGGTATTATAACAAAGTGGAAGCAATTGGGAACAACAACAACTCAAAACCACGTAAAATCACAGAGCGGGGTCAGCGCATGCTGAGGCGCACAGTGCGCAGAAGTCGCCAACTTTCTGCAGAGTCAATAGCTACAGACTAGGGATGTCAATTTACACAAATTCCCATGATCGATCGTCGTTTAAATTAACGCAAAATTTATCGATTAACCGTTAGCCATAATACGGCAATGTGTGTCTACAGCAGTGGCTTATAGTCAACAGTAGGACAAGGTGTGCAAATGCTGCTCAAAACGCTGTGTTCCTCACCAAATGAATGAGAAGGGTTTTTAAGGGCTATAGGATTGTAAAATGAGTCGATGTGATTGATCATTTAATTAAATTACTTATTTAATAATCAAATATAACTTCTAATACAACGGGTCCCCAACGTCAGAATGTGTGTACGCGCACTGAACACGCAACTAAACCCAATGAATTCACAACTATTTATTAAAATAGTGTCCTCATTAATGTTATGTAATTACAGTCCCAATCATAGTTATTATTAATTGTGCATTGCTGTTTGAGCTGCACACGCTGAAGCGCTAAATGAACACCGGTACACTGAAGCTCTTTGTTAGCGCGTTATTTAGCTCAAAGAAACACATCCAATATGAGATTGATCACATATATACAAAATAAACACTCGCTTCATTTTTCCTCCGGTTTCATGGTTGAGCAGCACGCACGCACATGACCCTGCTTAATCGATGATCGATAAGTTTTATCGATTAAATGTCTTATTCCTACTACAGACCTCCAAACTTCGTGTGTCCTTCAGATTAGCTCAAGAACAGTGCGTAGAGCTTCATGGAATGGGTTTCCATGGCCGAGCAGCTGCATCCAAGCCTTACATCACCAAGTGCAATGCAAAGCGTCAGATGCAGTGGTGTAAAGCACGCCGCCACTGGACTCTAGAGCAGTGGAGACGTGTTCTCTGGAGTGACAAATCACGCTTCTCTGTCTAGCAATCCAATGGACAAGTCTGGAATTGGCGGCTGCCAGGAGAACGGTACTTGCCTGACTGCATTGTGCCAAGTGTAAAGTTTGGTGGAGGGGGATTATGGTGTGGGGTTGTTTTTCAGGGGTTGGGCATGGCCACTTAGTTCCAGTGAAAGGAACTCTTAATGCTTCAGCATACCAAGACATTTTAAACACAACCCGACCTTCCTGACCTCAACCCGATAGAACACATTTGGGATGAATTTGGGAAAAATCTCATAAACACACTCCTAAACCTTGTGGAAAGCATTCCTAGAAGAGTTGAAGCTGTTATAGCTGCAAAGGGTGGGCCAACTCCATATTAAACCCTATGGATTAAGAATGGGATGTCATTAAAGTTCATGTGCATGTAAAGGCAGGCGTCCCAAAACTTTTGGTAATATAGTGTATATAAAATATTTTATTTATATCATACCTGATGCTGCTACTATATTTGGATGTTCAGACTGTTATTATTATTATTATTATTATTATTATTATTATTAAGTAGAACAGAATACCAGCAGCACCTGAACCACCAACTGTTATTTTACTTAGAAAGCTGGAAAAAAAAGCATCTAAATCTATAATTAAGTGCTCCAGGCAGCACAATGAGAAATTTATTCAAGTAAGGTCAAAATAAATGAGGAGAAGCTGAAAAAATATATATCCAAAATCAGAGATAGTCCTACCCAGACAGGATTAGATTTCACAGTGGATGCCCAAGTTAGCGGAAAAAACGTAGAAAACACTGCTCTTTTTACATTTACACTAACCTTTGTGACTTTTACACTATTTACATAAAGAACATATTCACTAATGAATAAAACATAAATAAATCCTGAAAAGTAGAGACTCCAGACTACACCTTCTGGCCTGTGTAACCTCTCACACTGCATGTACATATTGACGGATATGACAGACACATGTGAAAATTTGAATTTACCATGAACTTCTGCATAAATTGTTAAATTGATGTGATCTATACACATCAAGCAAACAAACACAGTCTACTTAAATATATGACACAGGATATGGTTTCATTTCTTTACTGAACACAACGTGTAAACATTCACAGAGCAGGGTGGGAACAAAGGATGACTCTGTAGGCTAATGACTTCTATAAAGGCTAATTGGAGTCAGAAGTCAGTAAGCCTGGAGTCTAAACAAGGAGACGAGATAGAGCTAGCCTATAAACACACACACACAGCTTGCTATTCACAAGCAGCATTGAGTGTGAACCATGCCCTTGGACAAAAGACATCTCAGAACCCCCAAGATTAAGCATAAAGTTGGAAAGGGTTATAAAAGTATCTCTAAAAGCTGTGAAGTTCGTCAGTACACAGTAAGAGAAACTATCAACAAATGGAGAAAGTTCAGGACCGTTGCTACGCTCCATAAGAGTAGGCGTCCAGCAAAGATGAGTGGCAAAAGGAAAGTTCAATGGTGTTAAGAAGAGTCCAAGAATGTCAGTTAAAGACTATAGAAATCTATGGAATATCATTGTAAACATCTCTGTTGATGTGTTTACTAGGGGTGTAACAATACATTTATATAGATCAATATTAGATCGATGCCACGCGTTAAAAATCGATACTGTAGGCTATTTATATATTTAAGAGGCACATTTGTTTGAACACTCTCCACATGACAGTCTATGTATTATAGCCAATGCATGCATTCTATATTTTATTGTTTAAATTACAAGCTTGTGAAAGACACTCGGGCCAGTAATGAATCTTCATGAACGTTTGTTCTGACTTATAATACCTATAATATGACCTATACTATATGTTGTTGCTTCATTAGAAATATGCGCTCCCCATTTAAAAGAAATGTGTTTTCATTTTATAGTATTCATTTATACTTTTTCCCCCCTTGTTTTTTTGACATTACACATTTTAGCACAGAAGCCTAAAATATGTCATAAGCTGTCATTAGATTACTGTGTGAATTTTTTATATGTGAATTAGGGCTGTCACTTTTTATTTGATATTCGAATATGCATTCGAACATGACGTGAAATATCCGTAATCGAACTATAAATAAACTATCCGTTTTTTTTAAGTGCCTTTCATGTAGCGCATTTTTTACAGACCGTTTGTTTTTTATTTTATTGTTTGCCATCTCATCCAATAGAGGGCGCTCTAAACGTATTGCAGCGTAGGCCCATGACCAAATCAAGCGAATAATAGCCAGTCTGTTTTGAAAATGGAAGATAACTCTCAGAACGGCCAGCCTGAGCGGACAATTACGACCCCAACCCATCTTAAAAGTAGTGTCTGGAAACATTTTGGGTTCTACACCGTTGATGGTAAAGTAACCGTTAAAGATAAGGTAGTTTGCCGAATTTAGAAAAAACGGTTTACCTACACATCCTCGACATCCAATCTTCGCGCTCACCTGTCGAGTTACCATCCAAATGAGGTAGCGGAGCCAGGGGGGGGGCTCGTAGATATTCAAATATATTTGAATACATTGCTTGATATTTGATATCCGTTCGAAATAAATTTTTCTCAAAAATGACAGCCCTAATGTGAATGTCCCAATCATGTTGCAGGATGTGAATTTTTTAAAATAAATGTTTATGTTATATATTTTGGTTGCAGTTGTGAGTTAATAAAAACGTAACTGGTTGTGTAAAATAGGCACATAATATAATATTGATTGATATACCCCTGAATCGTATCGCAATCGCAGAACTTTTTGAGGTATCAGAAAATATCGTATCGCGGGCAATGAGAATTGATGTTGTATCGAATCGTGATGAACCGTCCGATTTACACCCCTAGTGTTTACGATATATAAAATGCTATACAAGAAAGAGATAAAATTAAGATTATTTATTGCTTAACCAGATTGTTTGTCTACTGTTTTGTTAAATTAAAGATCAGATCAAGTTTTATGAACAATATATGCAGAAATACATAGTAATTCTAACAAATCCCTCACATAAGGTTTCACATCCAAAACACTGCATTACATCGCATCAGCATTAGCTGAGCAAATGAGGGGTTTGCTGGATTGTTCTGAGAGAAAACAGCATTAATATTAAAGAAAGACGATTTCAAAGAATGTACATCTTAAGATATGTAGTCTCTTTATCTGGCTGAAGTTTCCTCTTAGTAGATTTCTCATGTTCATAGCTCCCGCAAACTTTTCAAAGAGTTCAGAAAAACCTCTCATGCATATACATACACAACCCAGAACAATTTTGCACAATATTGTGAACCAAAATGAGCTGTTGAGCGTCCAGACCTTTAGCAAGTTTAATCCTTAAAACGTCAGAAATGGCATCCAGTTCTTCCTCAGTTGATCCTATAGCCTTATACCTGCTGGTTGGGCGTTTCATTATCTTTAGATGCCTCCCTTTAGAACCCTATTTACTCTGCAGAATACATTTCTATAGCTTTGGAAATCATTCAAATATGGAACACTTTTATCTGTAGTGGAGCACATGATAGGATTTCCATTAGGATGCACTTTCTCTTATCTTTTAAATGTAGCTTTGTTTTAGAGGAAATAGACAGAAGTCTACATTAGAGCCTGTTGCAAATGTATACCATTGTTTTTTGTATTTTTTACCATGAAAGGAGAGATAGGGGAATCGCTTGGAAATAATTGTAGAGGAAATGCGATTTTCTTCCCTTTTTTCCCTCTCTCCCGTTCCCCATCTCACTTTTCTGCTGAAATCTTCGCCACGCTTATCAAACGTTTGCAGATGAGCAGTGTGGGGGCCAGAGGCAGGCGAATTATAAAATCCTAATCTTTTCCCCCCTCCATCTGGCCCTGCGTCTCTCTCTCTGCTCGGTATAAAGGCATAAAGAATCCGGAGGTGATAGAGCCTGTTGCTACTGTGAGAAGCTTTTGACAGATGCACCAAAACACTCTGAATTCAGAGATGATGTTTAACCTGTTCCATTAGTGCCGAATTAAGTTATCCGTTTTTTTTATGTGGATTTTCTGTTTGTTTAATTATTCACTTGTCTGTTCGCATCAAGCTGAAGTTAATTAAAGAGGATTTCATTAGGAGCTTTCTCCATTGCGTTTTTGCATACAACGACGCCAATCATCACGAGTCCAATTACATAGAAGCTTTATTAATTCCCAACGACGTGACGTGTCCTATCTGAGCAGAAAATTGCGAAACAGTGAGGGATCATGAAGTAAGACATCAATCCGTGTGCATTACCCAGAGCGGCAGACTCACAACTTCCCACCTTATCAAAACTTGACTGAATGCATTCAATTGACAGATCAAGCCATTCAAAAGGCATTTGCATGTACATAATAAAAGCCTTTTTCCCCAATCCCTCTTTCCACTGACCAATAATTGTCTTTTCTGTGACCTACTCAATCCTCTGAGGTGCTTTCAATGGATAAACATCTCTGTAAGCCTTAGAGAGTTGAGTAAACCTCAATCTCTTGTTAATGGCGGCCACTCATTAGGAATCAAATAAATGGGCAACGCATTAATCCCAGATTGAGATATGGCGTTGAGCGGCTTTTGAGCTTGCCTTGATTTGCCTGTTTTGGATGAGTTAATTGATTCCGACCGCTGAGAGAAAGAGACAGAGGAAAGCTGATGGGTATCTGACTGTTGGGTAATTTTGCAAGAATTGCATGCATTTTCACTGGGCCTCTAAGAAGGAGCTTAAGCAGATAAACATGAAGACAGCCTTTGAATAGCTTTGATTCGGCTCGGATTTCCAGAGTGGAAAACAACTTAAATGTTTAAGGTCACTAATGACGGATGCTTCTTATGACATAGTGACATCTTAGAGAGCTGCTTTCTAGAAATTTTCAGAGGAAAGTTAAAGATAGATATATAGCTATCTATCTATCCATCCATCCATCCAGCTAAAAACTCATTTTACTTCTACTTTCTAATTTTCAAATTTTACTTCTGTTCTGGTTTGCTCCCTTACTTTAAATTCAGGAATGAATTGTAAGGCATTTTCAATTAAATTCTGAACGGCACACAACCGTGACAAGCAGAGAAATAATTTGATATCACCACAAACCAATATTTAAATTTCTGGGAAATAATCTTACAAATGGCTTTCTTTTAATGGTCTCTGCATACCAAACTAGAATGGTAGTAGAGCTATCAAAAAATTACACATTACTATTGGTGGTTAGCACATTATCCTTACCAACATTTCCAAGCCGCAAATGCAGAATTCCTTTTACGGTAGTGTAGACACTGATGGCTGGAGTGGCGCTGTGCTTGCTGTCATGCCTGCTGGCAAAGTTGGCATCCTGCAGGTACTCAGTAGTGATCACTTCCAGCTCATGGCTCACCTGGACGGCCGCACGGCCTTGACGCAGCATATGCTGCAGAAGTAAACAACAAATATAAATATTAAAGCTGTGAATTCAAAGGTCCTAAATATAGTGTGATACACTATAAAAAAGAAATGTGCTAAATATTTCGAATGTTTAGAAATGTGCTAAACAACAAGGCAATTCTTCATGGCCCCTGAATCAATTGTATTGATCGAACCATGTAGAACAAAAAGATAAACAAACATAACCAGCAACTAAGACATCTGTTACAGGCTACAGACAAATGCCAACTTCTGACGACCTTGTGGTTGTGTTTGAAGCCTAAATGGACCCTTTGTTAATTCTGAAAAGGTCAGAATCCATGCTAAAGAGGAACAGTCCAATTATGTTGATGTGATTGTATCTATTTCTGGTCTTGTTTTGTTTTAACCTTTATTCAACAGCTGACATCGATGAGAGCTCTAGCCAAGAGACCTGCGGTGGTGAGATCTAACAGACGCAGGTGTCCTGAAGTATGGCATGCATATTTCATAATTTCGACATGACACTCCCATCTGAGCACACTAAATAATGAATACCGCAGAAAGGTTTCGATGTGCAGGGTGACTGTCTGTCTGAGTTAAACAGCTGTGTGAGCTCTGTTGGGCTATTAATGAGGGCAGTATTTGTACCCGTGTCAAAATTCTATGTATGGCTTGTGGGGTTGTTACCAACATGGCAAGTTGAGGACTTGCAAGGCTGTTGCCAAGAAGAATAATTTGAGTTATTATTTGGAGTATTGTTTTGTCATGGTTTGTGCGGGGTGTGTTGGGGTATTGTAATATTTATTTTGGTGTGCAGTACATTGAGTCTTTGTGTGTTTACATGCATGACCTTATGGAAAAAATATGTTGACAACATGTAAGGTCATGTAAATGCCTTATTGGCATTCTGTCAGCTTATTCAGCGGGCACGTCTGACTTTTTAACAGTTTTGACATTAAGATAATGTCAAAATCTTGCAGGTAAACCCTGAAAATTGGGTTTAAAACTGATTTTTTTGTATACTCATATCTACTGTAGGGTGTCAAGGTTTAAAAATAACACTTAATACAAAATTTGAGAAAAATTTGCATGCAAAAGTTTGGGGTATGTAAGATATTTTTTTAAAGTTTTGAAAGAAGTCTCTCTTATGCTCACCAAGGCTGCATTTATTTGATTAAAAATACAGGAGAAAATGGAAAAATATTGTAAAACTTAATTGCAAAAAATTCTAGTGGGGCAAAACATTTGCACCCTGATAGGTAGTTTTACCTTCAGCTCCACAGCAGCTGAGCCAATCAGCATTAAGGATTCACTGTCCCAGATATCAATCTGCAGGGAGTGGAGCGCCAGGTATCGCAGGAACCACCCCCGCTCACCTGGCTTGAGGAACTGCGGGTCAACTCGGTACTGCAGCTGCAGACCAGGAAAACCTGAGGAAGAGGGGGAAAAAAGTACAACAAGAAAGAACAAAGTTATAACAAGAACACGAATAATGAGAGGACATAGAAAAACAGATTTGTGAATAAAGGGAAGGGTTTAGAATGAGAGTGAAGTAAATCGCCCATCTTTAACACAAATCTCAGGTGGGTGATAAAGCGCTACGTCCAATTCTATGAAGCAAGAAATCAAGGACTTTTATGTAAAAACCAAACTGATCTCTGTTAAGCCACCAAGCGAAATGTGTGGGAAATTTACATAAACATTTCTGAGCTACAACCCTCTAGCACGCACCACATCCTGCCAGTCATGAATATCAAACACTGGCAGTGCCGCAGGCGCTGATGTTTTCTATATGTTCCCACATCTTTCCCTGTGTCTAAAGTGATGACTGTAATCAGTTCTGAAAGTGCTTTGGTACCATTGCAGTTACATTTATGTTATTATGCAAAGCTGGAGAAGACCCTGGACCAATACTTCATGTGAGGGGGCTAGCAAATATCTGCTAGTGTAGACCTGAGTAGTGATTTAAAGCCAGGAACAACAAGTGTAAAGGAGTGTAAGGAAGCATTACTGAAGTGTTCAAAGGGATGTATGGCAGATGCTGGTAGGCCAGAGAGGAAGGAACGTGTAAAAAAGAGTAAAGAAGTGCAAGGCTGCATTTTTGATGTATGGTGGAGATGTTGGCAAAAAGGGAAAGTCCAGCAGTTTAACCATGAAATGTCTGTAGTCTGGATGAGGAAAACATTTTTTTCTGTTGAATAGAACCTTTGGCTACCTTTTCAGGCTGAAATTCAGCTTTTATTCAGCAAGGATGCATTAAATAGATCAAATGTGACAGGAAAGCTGTTTATAATTTAATAAAATATTTCTATTTCAAGTTAATGCTGTTCTTTTTAACCATCTATTTGTTAAAGAATCATGAAAAATATGTGATGGTTAAATTAATTAATTAATTAATTTTAAATAATGAATTGGCACTCGAGAAACATTTCTTATTTTTATTACTTGAAAGTGGTTGTGTTGCTTAGTGAATTGTTAAAGAACAATATTTGAAAAATTTTATTTTTTAAAATTCTATTTAAATTAGAATGCATTTACGGTCATTGTTTATCAATTTAATGCATCCTTAAAGTGTATACATACAGCCTAGTGTAAAAGGAAAGTGGTAAAGGTCCAGGCACAAATCCCTGTGGGACCCCAGTGGAGCAAGGCGTGTAAGCCTTTCCAGTCGACTTGGTACCTACTGTCATCCAGGTAGGATATAATCCAGAAAAGTACTGACCTAGAAATGAGCATTTCTACCATCTTAGAGATCAATAGTTTGTTGTTTGCAGCATCAGATGCTGCCAAAAGATCCAGAACAAACAGTACGGTGTTAAGCAAGGACACTCTGGTGACGTGTGTTTATGGGAACAACAGCAGTTCGAGTGGAGTGACTGGATTTGAAGCCTGATTTATGGGGTCAAGCAGGTTGAGCACAGTTGAAATTGAACACAAATAAACACAACAAACCTTGGATGCATTTTCATTCGTGGCAAAGCAAAACAAGCAAATGCAACACTAATGCTTAATGAAGCCAAAATGTTAAACTAGATGTTGCTTTTACATTGTGCTACTTCAGACAGAGAGCCAAAAATATTATTTCTTCATTGGAGAGAAGTGCAATGCTCAGCTGAGAATCTGGGATGAGAAGATGTTATGCAACAACAAGTAATTGCACAATAACAGCATCATATCCCACAGGATACAGATGTTCCCTCCACAGACATCAAAAGGCCTTCCGCGCAATATCATAATTCAGCCTGTAATCTTTATGGCACTTTATGGCTCATTGTCTTGTATAGTTGGGCCAGAGGTCGGTCTAAGGGCTGAGTTCTGTGCACTGAGGCATAATGCGTTTACGCCTTATAGCCAGGGTCTTCAATAGGAGGTCGGCCATCCCTAGGGTGCCCGACAATTATTATTTTTATTAAAACAAATTTTTGTGGAAAAAAAGAAAGATAAAGAAGCTTCTGTAAATGTTTCATTGTTTATCCCCCATTAAAATTAACTTAAATTAACATGCAATGTACATTGTGCATTATTGGTAATTATTTTAATAGCTCTGCATTGTAAGCAGCAAAACAAAGTATGGATGGATGGATGGATATTGTGAGATCATTCATGGATGGATGGAAGGATATTGTGAGATCATTTATCGATAGATAGATAGATAGATAGATAGATAGATAGATAGACAGACAGACAGACAGACAGACAGACAGACGGACGGACGGACGGACGGATAGATAGATATTGTGAAATCATTCATGGATGGATGGATATTGTGAGATCATGAATGGATGGATGGATGGATAGAAATTGTGAGATCATTTATCGATAAATAGATAGATAGATAGATAGATAGATAGATAGATAGATAGATAGATAGATAGATAGATAGATAGATAGATAGATAGATAGATAGATAGATGATAGATAGATAGATAGATAGATAGATAGATAGATAGATAGATAGATAGATAGATAGATAGATAGATAGATAGATAGATAGATAGATAGATAGATAGATAGATAGATAGATAGATAGATGGATAGATGGATAGATGGATAGATGTGTCTTTAGCTTTAAAATGGTTGAAGGCTTGCAAGCTCACACTAGATGTATTCTTTATGTATGATATTACGTCTCTTCTGAAATAAAAAGGCTGAAAGCAGGCTGTTAGAGCTGATCCTCTTGTACCCCTGCATCTCTCCGTCATGCACTCTCGCTCTATCACTCTCTCATTATCTGTCCCATTTCTTCTGTTCTCTTACTCCACCACCCTATCTATCTTACTCTTCAACCTTTGTTCTATCTCTATTGTCTATTACTTCGTTCTTCTCAGCTGTACGCTGCAGGCAATTGAGAGGTTGCCTACTCATCATGAAACAGACAAGTCTTTATGTCATGTATGTTCTACCTCATCAGACACTTTATCTAACCAATCAGTAAAGACCATTTCATACGAAACACAACAAGTGGTAAAACTGCTGCACAGCTTTTCCCTCGCATTGGGAACGTTTTTCAGTCAAGCAGGTGCTTGCAACAAATAAATCAATGCATTGAGCTTTAGCCAAGATTTTCATGGTATAACATGAGAGCAAAAAGCCCCACTCTGGCTATGGGAAAAGTGCACTTGAGGTGCTCTTAGCTCAACATTTTAAGGTGCTTTGAATTATCGGCCTTTGCCAGTCTGTGAGAAACTATTGATAAAAATAACTCACATCAGGGGCAGGTAATAAGTATTTTTGGCAGCCATTCGAACCGACAGAGCCAAAACTGTTTTCTCAGCACTACCAAGTTCATCACAAAGTCACGCCGTTTCTACACTTCTCCTCAGCAGGATATTGTGTATGAAGACTCTTTCCTAAAAGCAATTACTGGACTTTGGCCAAGAGCTGTTAAACTCTAATTGCTCATTTTTTAGAGCTTTATTCACTAAAACACTGCATGTGTTGCAGTAAAAAAACCGCCATTCATTTTTACAGACATTGATCTAATTCATTAGAGCAAAAAGGTGGTGCTTGCAATTTTGATGAGTGTCGTAAATACGCCTTTGTTTTCAGATGATAAACAAAGATGCTTTTAAAACAAAAGACAACAAGTGAAATAAAAAAAGTCTTCTGTAGTGCTGTGCAGAATCATAAAGCATTCGTAGGAGGATGGTAATCATACCAGAGCTAAGTGTGCCGTCCTTGTTGATAAGGGAGAGGACACAGGGGTAATCAGGATTGGATTTGAGCTTGCTGTTCCTCTCCGGGTCAAGCAGCTTCAGACGCTCGGTGGTGACAGGGTGGAAGCGGTAAAGCTGGAAGGTGAAATGGACAGAGCTGGGCCAGTCTGAATTCACACCAGCTTGAGGGACCCTATGGAGAGACAGACAACTGATTGGCATTGGGGAATGTGGCATTATTGAAAAGCAGTGATGACGTGTCGGGATGCGATTGGATCAGTGAAGACTTGATTTGAAAGAAATATTATGTGTGGAGTCAGTCTAAGTACCCCATTATTAGGATTCACTCGGTGGAGTTTAGTTATGAAGAATCAATTTGAGTGACTCCACAATGATGAGCAAGTCTCAGGGACTCAATGATAAAGAGCCAGTCTGAGTGACTCCTTCATAAAGAACCGCTATCAGCGATGCAATGATGGAGAGTCAGTCAAGGCACGCTATGATGAAGAATCGGAGTCACACCATGACAAACTCCGTTCAACCAGATCAATAGTAACTGATTTAAAGTTTTTTTTTTTTAAATGGCTAGAGGTCATATGATGAGAAAGCACTATTTCTTCTAAGATGATGCATCTTTTGTTCTATGTGATAATATGAAAGCCTACTGTAACTTGCAAAATTAAAAACTCCCTCTACTGCAAAAATGAGCTATTTCAGTCAGATGAATGTACTCAAACACAAAACAAATTAATAATGACTTTTTTATGGCAGAACCAAAAAAATGTGGATCTCGATGAAATGAATAAATATAACTAAATAAATAATATGGCAATAAAATAAAATGAAATAAAATAAAATGAAAAAACGTATAACCCTGAACCTAAAACGCAATCATTATCCGCTCTACACTAACACATTCTAACACTGCCATTAATAAGGTTAATGGTGAACACCTGTCTGACTGAAACCGCTCACTTAATTGAAAACAATAAAACAGTATCCTTCTACCAGAACTTGAAATAATAATGCTTGAAGGTCTCTTGAAGTCAGAAAGAGAAGGTAAATCATAAAATTAAACTTCCTATTTAATCATGTGGAACTTCATAATTTCCTGAAAGCAAAATCAATAACTTTCTTGCAAATTCATTGCACCATGGCTCTTAAAAAAAAAGTGTTTTTTGTTTGTTTGTTTATTTGGTAAGGCAGGACTTTTGGGGAGAAACAACTTCCTTAAAAACATGATATTTTAAATCAATTTAATTATCCAGTAATGGTTCACGGCATTTTATGTAAGCAATAATCATCCATTACTGGAGTGCTCAGCACCTGAAGAAACGCATTCATTCAACACTAGCAGCTCAGGGGCGGTGGGTTCACTCATTCAAACCTGAAGGTCTAAAAACCAACACGCTGGGTTTAGGACTTCATGCTGTTACACGAACAAGAGGATAAACAAAAGATATAAATAATTAAATGAAAGGACATAAATGAATTAATCAAAGTCCTAGGTGACATTTGAGAGCTGACAGGGCAATGTGAAGAGTTCGTCTCCATCCTCAGCAGAATGAATTAAAATGGAGGGACAGATTAGGGAGGGATGATTGCTTTCTTTTCTCTTTGTGAGGAAGATTAGCAATCAATCACTCAGAATTAGATAAGGATAGAAACTATTTAGAGTGCGGACAATTGGCAGGCCCACTGAGCGCGATCACATCACAATTCTAGAGTTTAAGTGCTATTCACTCAAAATGTCAGTTCTGACCTCAGAGCCAATCAAATGACTTGAATTCCTCAATTTAAAAGAATAAGCCTTACAGCTACGCGAGGATTTCACATCAATATTCATCTGGTAAACAAAGGGATGGATGAGTGGGAAACATTTCTAAGAGTGACTGCAGATTACACACAAATGCACAAAAACTGCATATTTTAGAAGGGAGATTCATTTAGCAGATAAACCACACAATTTTACTTCCTCTAGAAAAGAGAAAACGTATTCAGGTATTTCCATATACTTTTACAAGCCAATAGGTCAAAATCATGTCAGTTGACTCACCAGCCTTCTTACTGTGTGTTTAGAGAAAAAGCATTCCAGTTCACAGCATTAAAAATGCATTGACCTATCAAAGTGACAATGTTCTGTTTATTATAAGCACAAGCTGGAGTTATGACGTCTGCCACTTTAAAGCGGTCATGACATTAGGGCTGTGCCGGTAAACGTGACAACCGCACCACCGCGGTGGCTGGCCAAAACACTTATTTTGTATGTGAATGCTGTTTTACGTGAATATTGTGACAGGAGTGAAGCACAAAGCTTTATTTACAAAAAAAATAATAGGTTCGCAATTATGTTACATCGCAGCCATGGAAACATATGGTTTCTTCCTTTTTTTTTTGCTTTTAATTAGGAGTATATTCGCATCATTTACTGTGGTAAAGTAGAAAACTTGTTATTAGACTTAAGGTGCGACAAGTTTACGTGTATAGCGCATTTCATACACACCGGAGATTTTTAGTTTCGCTCTCTCTCTGGCAGCGCATAATCAAACAAAGCCTAAAGTTGTTGACCCTGCGGAAGATAATTTCGTGCTTCACACTTTTACTACAAGTGTCAGTTCTGGAACGTCAGGAGAAAACGAAGATATTAGAAACGCGATGCTCTCTTTCCTGCTCATGTCCCACATCCCTGTCAGCGCAAAGCGGCCTATGATATATATATATATATATATATATATATATGGATATATATACTATTTGTTGATATCTTCCTCTAGAAGCAATCATATGCAAACGTATTTGCCTGTGTGACATCACAGATCCCCCAATATCCAAGCCAAATTTGAAGTTGGGTTGAATAAATGCTTTGTTTAGAATGAGGAGGATGTTTTCGGTTGTGAAATTTGCAGGATGTTTTACTGATACAAAGATAAAGGAAAATTTGATTTGATGTCATGTAGGGCAGTTTTTTAGGGCAGTTCTACCGCCACCGCTGGTAGTTGGTCCATTACCATCGTCACAGCCCCACATGACATCAAATCAAATTTTAAAACTTCATCCTCATTCTAAACAAAGCATTTATTCAACCAAGCTCCAAATTCGGCTTGGATACTATGGGATCTGTGATGTCAAACTGGCAAAAACATTTGCATATCGTTAGCCTCATAGCATAATTGCCAAAAAGTCCAAAAACATTGAAATATGATCTGGGCAATTATGCTATGAGGCTAACGATATGATTGCTTCTAGAGAAAGATATCAACAAATAGTTTTACATCATCACACCATGTGCCCCTCACTTGTGTTCAGTCGCTTAATGGCTGATAATTGTCTACTCCAGACAAGACCGCCGCGTCAAAAGCAAAGAGAACCCATTATAATCACTGACGCTGTCTACACTAGATACAGTATACAGATGCCCGTACGCTTGTGTCTGCAGACAACTGGACAAAAGGAAGAGTAAAAGAATGTTTGCCTCGACGCGTCCTGTTTAAACAGCTCGTATGCTTACTGTATCTGTACAGTAGAGATGACACAAACGTAACTGTGACTATATCATCATGCAATATGGTTGACGAAAAAAGACAAGACTAAAATGTAGTTTAAAAAAAAAAAACTTGACCAAAATCACACTCTGTTTTTGTCGGGGCGAAAGAGAGGAGCGTTCGAGCATTTATACTTGAGGTTGTCAGATTTCAATAATTTAAATACAATAATTTCAATAATTTTCAAAAGAACACACATTATATCCGGTGTTTGCAATCTGGCAACCATGCGCATGTGAGCGCGCTCTCTCTCTCTCTCTCTCTCTCTCTCTCTCTCTCTGCGATGATTGGAAAACACCAATAAACAAGTAAGCTGCATTACAGCAAGCATTTGAGATTTTCTGCTTAAATTAAAGTGTCATTCAGTGGGTCTGTGTTCTGTCACGACTCAGTAACAGCTTGTGCTGTTTGTGTGACTAAATCTGCCATCAAACCTTCTCAGTGATGAACTGTAATAAATCCAAGCATGGATCTCTCGACTATTTGCGGTCGTGTTTGCTGAATAACTGCACTTACACAACCTCAGTGTGACAATGCAAAGTCTTTTTTGCCGTTGTCTTAAAGGATTAGTTCACCCCAAAATGAAAACTTCCTGATAATTCACTCACCCCCATCTCATCCAAGATGTTCATGTCTTTCTTTCTTCAGTCGAAAAGAAATTACGTTTTCAGAAGAAAACATTCCAGGATTTTTCATCATATAATGGTTTTCAATTGCAACCAAAATGCTGAAGGTCAAAATCAATGCGGTTTCAAAGTGCTTCGATGGGCTTCAGAGGCTCTGTGTGATCCCAGATGAGGAATTGGGTCTTATCTAGCGAAACGATCGGCCATTTTAAAAAAAATTAATAAAAATTAATATACTTTTTAACCTACATTGTTCATCTTGCGCAGCTCTGCGAGGTGCTAAGGATGATGTAATCACGTAGGAAAGGTCACGCTAGACGTAGACAGAAGTACGGCCACTTTGTTTACAAGCGCTCATGCAAAGACTAATACAAAAAACAAATACAAAAGCACCTCACAGAGCTGCACAAGATGAGCAATTTAGGTTAAAAAGTATATTCATTTATTTTTTTAAATGACCGATGGTTTCGCTAGATAAGACCCTATTCCTCAGCTGGGATCACGCAGAGCCTCGGAAGCCCAACGAAGTGCTTTGAAACTGCATTGATTTGGACCTTCAGCATTTTGGTTGCAATTGAAATCCATCATATGATGAAAAAACCTGGAATGTTTTCTTAAAAAATTAATTTCTTAATTTCTTAACATCTTGGATGAGATGGGGGTGAGTAAATTATCAGGAAATTTTCATTTTGGGGTGAACTAATCCTTTAATAAAAAAACATTAAAGTAATGTGGAATTTCACTGTTTATTTTTTTTTGATAAGTTTCTTATTGTTCTTATATGATAAATAGGCTATAATAAATCATTAAACTAGATGAGGTAAAATAAACCATGCTTATGGGTCTACATTCTCTTGATTTGTGCTTATAGGTTAAAGTGCAACAATAAATACATTTCTTAAATTACAACAATCCTTGTGATTATAATTTTTTGCAAAATAATCGGGATTATCAATGCAGCATGACCAAAACTAGACTAAAATGCTCAGACATCTAGTCGACTAAAACTTGACTAAACAAAAAAAGGACAAGGTTGACTAAATATGATAAAAACTAAAAAGCACATTTGACACAGGACTACGACAGACAAAATTTTAAAAAATAGCAGACGAAATTAACACTAGTTTGATAAAAAAAAATACAAAAAAAAAAATACAAAAAAGAATATATAATATTATATATATATATATATATATAATATTATATATATATATATATATATATATATATATATATATATATATATATATATATATATATATATATATATATATATATATATATATATATATATATATATATATACAGTGAGGAAAATAAGTATTTGAACACCCTGCTATTTTGCAAGTTCTCCCACTTAGAAATCATGGAGGGGTCTGAAATTGTCATCGTAGGTGCATGTCCACTGTGAGAGACATAATCTTCCATAAAAATTCCAAAAATCACAATGAATGATTTTTTAACTACTTATTTGTATGATACAGCTGCAAATAAGCATTTGAACACCTGAGAAAATCAATGTTAATATTTGGTACAGTAGCCTTTGTTTGCAATTACAGAGGTCAAACGTTTCCTGTAGTTTTTCACCAGATTTGCACACACTGCAGGAGGGATTTTGGCCCACTCCTCCACACAGATCTTCTCTAGATCAGTCAGGTTTCTGGCCTGTCACTGAGAAACACAGAGTTTGAGCTCCCTCCAAAGATTCTCTATTGGGTTTAGGTCTGGAGACTGAGTAGGCCACGCCAGAACCTTGATATGCTTCTTACAGAGCCACTCCTTGGTTATCCTGGCTGTGTGCTTCGGGTCATTGTCATGTTGGAAGACCCAGCCTCGACCCATCTTCAATGCTCTAACTGAGGGAAGGAGGTTGTTCCCCAAAATCTCGCAATACATGGCCCCAGTCATCCTCTCCTTAATACAGTGCAGTCGCCCTGTCCCATGTGCAGAAAAACACCCCCAAAGTATGATGCTACCACCCCCATGCTTCACAGTAGGGATGGTGTTCTTGGGATGGTGCTCATCATTCTTCTTCCTCCAAACACGTTTAGTGCAATTATGACCAAAAAGTTATATTTTGGTCTCATCTGACCACATGACTTTCTCCCATGACTCCTCTGGATCATCCAAATGGTCATTGGCAAACTTAAGACGGGCCTGGACATGTGCTGGTTTAAGCAGGGGAACCTTCTGTGCCATGCATGATTTCAAACCATGACGTCTTAGTGTATTACCAACAGTAACCTTGGAAACGGTGGTCCTAGCTCTTTTCAGGTCATTGACCTGTGTAGTTCTGGGCTGATTTCTCACCTTTCTTAGGATCATTGAGACCCCACGAGGTGAGATCTTGCATGGAGCCCCAGTCCGAGGGAGATTGACAGTCATGTTTAGCTTCTTCCATTTTCTAATGATTGCTCCAACAGTGGACCTTTTTTCACCAAGTTGCTTGGCAATTTCCCCGAAGCCCTTTCCAGCCTTGTGGAGGTGTACAATTTTGTCTCTAGTGTCTTTGGACAGCTCTTTGGTCTTGGCCATGTTAGTAGTTGGATTCTTACTGATTGTATGGGGTGGTCAGGTGTCTTTATGCAGCTAACGACCTCAAACAGGTGCATCTAATTTAGGATAATAAATGGAGTGGAGGTGGACATTTTAAAGGCAGACTAACAGGTCTTTGAGGGTCAACATTCTAGCTGATAGACAGGTGTTCAAATACTTATTTGCAGCTGTATCATACAAATAAATAGTTAAAAAAATCATACATTGTGATTTCTGGATTTTTTTTTTTTAGATTATGTCTCTCACAGTGGACATGCACCTACGATGACAATTTCAGACCCCTCCATGATTTCTAAGTGGGAGAACTTGCAAAATAGCAGGGTGTTCAAATACTTATTTTCCTCACTGTATATATATTGTGGCATTAAGCCATAACTATTTAAATTTTATTTCAATTAATTGTGCAGCCCTGTTTATTTATTTTAATTTTCAAATTTTTATTATATAATTAGTTTTTAGCTTTTCATCAACTCACAAACCCCTGTTTGGGAAACCCTACAATAAATGCATACCTAAAAAATTATTTATTATTATTTTCTGTGCAATTATCACATTTCATTGTATTAAATGTGTTAAACTGATTGCCCTAAAGCCCTAATAATAAATTAATAAATGGATCTCAAGTCTTTAAAAGGCTGAAATTTCATCACCTTCTCCTCCCATTTGAAAAATACAACAACCTGACAAAGACAGTGAGAGAGATGCAGAGAAAATACAAGAGAAAGAGAGGGAGAGTGTGCTTTAAATCTATCAATGCCTGATCTGAGAACAGAGAGGTGCCGGAATCTGTCACAAGCACACTTGACAAGCGCCGTTTCTTATGTGGACAAGTTAGCATCAATATTGCGTGATATATGGACATTGGCTGATTGGAGGCAGAGAGGAGTTAGCCAGAGATGCTTGGCCCTGAACCAGCACTTGAAGAGCTGCATTACTATTGAAATAAAGGACCTGACATCTCCTGTTTAATAGCTAGTGTTTCAGCACTGCTCGTAAAGGCTGTAGACTAGAACATACTGCTCTATAACAGATCTGCTTGTGAATCTTTCAAAGCAGATTAAGTCATATTGCAATTAATTATTAAAATACCGCTATATTATATTATATACATCAAAATCCTATTATACAGTTTTAATATATTTTCATTAAAATGTTTGGCTTTTCTTCCCAAACATTGCTTTGAATAGTTTTTCCTGGAATACACAAATTACCAACTGAAATAAACAATTTCATTTAGTAGAGTACTTAAATGAATGGCATTATGCCAGGCAGATGATGTTAGAAATTGTTTTACATTCACATTAATTGCCAGTATTTGTCTGGACACGTCTACAATTTAAAAAGATTAAATGCAATGAGGAAAACGGTGACAATATTTTCAACAAGCAGCTAACTTTTTTAGTGAAAACTTTTATTTTTATTTAAAAGATGCAGTCAATAAAAAAACACTAATGTCAACCTGTTACAGTTTAATTAAAAATGACAATACTGAGTAATAGTAAATAACTACATGTCATTACTATAGGGTTAGGGTAGGATTAGGGTTAGTTGTATGTAATTATTAGTTATTACTATAGTATAACAACGTTATAATAACGTTGTATAACGTGTAACAACGACCCATTAAAATAAAGTGTTACCAAAAAAAAAAGGCTGATTTTAATGTACACAGATGAACCCAGCAGTACAGAAAAAGGAGACTGCAACAGTGCAGCTAAGATGGCCTGACATTCAAACATACCTGGTAAAGGCCAGGAACTGCAGGATAAGAGTGTTGGCCTGCAGATGATCTGCTTCTTCTCTTTGGAGGTCAAAGTTGACAGGCTCAGAAGGATCCAAAACCTCAGCCACCTGGTTCTGATGGTCCAGGATCTGAGGAAAACCAGAGGAGAAGAGCTGGGCCAAAGATCTCCGGGAGGTCGACCTGGAGGAGCTGAGATAGAGAAATCCCATTTGCACAGCTAAAAGTTGGCTGTCAGTAGAAGACACAATGATTTACTAATGATATGTTAAGCATTACATAATGTAGCTTTTTCCAGTACATTCAATTACCCAAGCATTTAATTTCGTTACTGAACACCTGCCTTACTCAGTCTTTGTGCATCAAAGGTCTTTAGTCACAATAATGTACCTGCACAGACACCTGAAGCTGCCAAGTGCTGTCAAGACAACACATGTGGCAGCCGACTGTGCTTTATCAGGTACATACTGTATCTCTTCACAGTATTTCACATGTGCAGCATTGTAAAAAAAAAAAAACTTTTAGCCACAGCATGATCTATGTCAAATGTTAGAGCTACTATGAAATCCTCTGGCGTGATCTGGTAATATGTCCTGCTATGATATCTTAAATGGGATCTCACACATGAGATGATATACATGGTTTTGAGAGGCTTGCATCAAGCAGTTTCTTAAAGTCTTCAGAAACGTCTTCTTTCCTGAAAGACTTGTATTGTCGCACAAAGCATTTGAAATATGTCCCATTACACATAGAAAGAAAATTGCAGGAAAAAGCAAATAAAAACAGCAAATAAAAATATAGCTGCAAGCAGCAATTATCGGGGCAAACAAGGAAGCTAGCAGCAGACCAACTGGAAAGTAAAGATATTTGGAGCCAGTTTTAAGCAAAAAGGTTAAAAACACACAAATACATTGAGTTGTATAGAGGGCCACCAAGTGGCACAGTCCCACCACTTTTTGTGTGTCCTCAGAGTGCCCCCATATATAAGCGCGTCAAATTTGGTGAAAATATCTAATT
This sequence comes from Gobio gobio, assembly GCF_949357685.1. Taxonomy (NCBI): domain Eukaryota; kingdom Metazoa; phylum Chordata; class Actinopteri; order Cypriniformes; family Gobionidae; genus Gobio; species Gobio gobio. The sequence continues at coordinate 42,984,414 of NC_137116.1, read as the reverse complement.
TTGTTTTGACATTTGTATTTATGATGCATTTATGATACATTTACGATTTGATTGCATTTTTTTGCCACTTACTATAACAATTTTGACATTTGTCCATTGACATATATAGTCTACACACTAAGATTCTGATTTTCCTATGGTGATTTTGTCTTGATCGGACTAACGGTTTCAAAGATATTTTGCGAAAGTTGTTGAAGTGCTAAATCACACCGGGTGTTTCTCAAACAGAAGGATGCATCCTACCGAGACTGCGTCCTTCCTAGTCCAGTCCTTCTAGGGCTTGTAGGCTAGTGTCCTCCTCAGCAATTAAACACTAGAATGAGACAGTCTAGTAAGTGCGCACAGCAAAACAAAAGATAACATCTATGCTTTCATGTCTGAAAACATTATTTTTGTCTTACATTTCATAATAAACTCAGACAAGCTCAGTAACAACTCATTTTCCGTCATGAATTGGAATGTTCACAAAGGATTGTGGGTGATTTAAGGCCGCGAAGGATACATCCGATTCATCCTACAAAACAGGCAGGATGAAGGACGCGAAAAACAAAGGTGATGCAGCCTTCGCAGGATGCAGCCTTCCATTTGAGAAACACCCAGCATTGCACTAACCATAAGGCAAAACCTAGCATGTTTGGTATTGTTGGACTCGACAAGAATAAGTTATAAGCATATGAATATTTGCGTTTACCACTAGGTGGCGCTGGTTCAAAACTTCTCAGGCTCATTCAGGAAATGCTAATTAGTTCATAAAATACAGCCGATATGGAAAAATTGGATATCATTCCACTCGGCATGCCTCCCCGAATCTAACGATAATGATTTTAGGGCAAACAGTTCAGAAGTTGTAAGCAAAAATATTTTTCATATCTACGGACCAGTGGGTGCCACTGCGTTGAAATGCAGCATGTAGCCTGATGTCAATCTTGTGATGATATGTACTAACTTTGGTCAGAATATGATCAAGCGTTGCAGAGATGAAGCCTTATGTCTATTTTTTGCAAGCGCTATGTAAAGTTTGTTCGCGCGTTATTCAAAAACAGTTTAATGTAATTGACTTGAATTCCATAACTTTTTGTTGCCATTGTCTGATGATGATCTGATTCAATTTTCGTACAAATCGGATAAACCGTCTAAGAGGAGTTCGAAAAAGTATTTTTTTTGGCAGGTAAATTTGGTGGGAAAATTGGCACTACTGAACAGTCTTGAGCTAAGGAATCGGATGAAAAAAATATTTTGTTTCTAGCCCTTATGGTTTAAAAGTTATTAGCACGAACATAAGTGCAACTTTGGACAGTTGGTGGCACTAGAGGAATTGAGTTAGAGACTCCAAATTTAATATGGTGACATTTTAGACTGTCTGTCTGCCAAATTTCATAAGCGGTTCTATGAGCTGCCATAGACTCATGAGCGGAAGAAGGAGTAAAATAATAATAGTAAGACCTGTACAGCCAATACGAAATATAATATAACCTCAATCCATCATAAACTGTAACAGTCTTGATTTTTAATCAAAAACCTTGCCTTCCTTTGCAATTTGCATCAACATACTTCCTCATGTGTACACACACACACACACACACACACACACACACACACACACACACACACACACACACACACACACACACACACACACACACACACACACACACACACACACACACACACACACACACACACACACACACACACACACACACACACACACACACACACACACACACACACACACACACACACACAAACAATACATACATACACATAAAACACATAAACATTCAAATAAGCATAGAACATTTGCCATCCCTGTAAACACAGCATGTAATCCCTACGAGCAATATGGCTCACAGTAAAAAATATTTCCCCTCTACTGATGCTGCTTATATAGAAATTATATTTAGGAACCCCTAACGAGAGCTTTTCCAACATTACAGAAGAGCGAAAAATATATGCGAGGGTAACGACAGCAGGACTTTAATATGTTCTTCCAGTGACTCAAAACTAATTAGAAGACACAGTAATTAGGCCTACACTTATACCGGAGGCTTTTAATTGCCACAATCAAAGAAGAATATAATATTACCTATGGATCGTGTAATTTTCTGCTGAATTACACATTAATAATCCTTGCTTATTATTTTCACACTCTTCTGACCCAATATATATTTTTAACACGACCCTCAAATTTAAAAAAAAAGATTAAAAATAAAAGAAAGATAAAGAGGGAGAGAGACATGAAGAAAGATAAAGATTGAAAGAGACATAGTCATCTGTTTTGGTAATTATTTCTTTAACTTAATTCATATGCATTTCTAATAAATAATCAGTTAAAATATTTAATTAATTGCATGATACGCTGATTAAGTAATTAAAACAAATCACGGTTAAATAGTACTATCAATATTTGCTAAATGAAGGTAATTCAAAAACATGATTGTGGTAGACAAAATTACTAAATAAACATTACAAAAATACATTTTACAATACATTTAAATCACTAAAAAAAAATATTAATAATGTTTTATTATTATTATTATTATTATTGTGTCTAAATGTCTTTTAAAACCAAATTATCTGGATAGTCTAACTGGTTTCTATTGGACTATTGGTTTCTCGTAATGACAGACCAGTGGGATTTGTACTCATAACAAGCAACTCATTTAAAACGGCATGAATAAGAGACAAGAGATTTTGTTATTATGTAAATGTTTTATCATAATATCCCAGGGAAATCAAGCACTTCTGTCCTTGTCTGTGATAGTCTGAGCTCTTCAGAAAACACATACATACAAATCTAACCAATTAAAGTCCCTCACATAGAACATTTGGGTTTTTTTTAATTCACCTCCAGTCCTACTGAAAGAACTTAATTCATTCCACGTGGTTTAGTATTCAGACTTCAATTTTAATTTTAAAGGTCTCAATCAGATACGACAACTGACTCAAATTAGAGCTCTAATTTTAAATAAGGCTTTAGGTGACACATTGGTCCCCTGTGCACTGTGAATCTGCTGGGCCAGATGTAGATAATGCTGGCCTGTCAACTGTCTTTGGTCAGAATTAGTTGATGATTGTGACACCGAACGTCTCCTGAATGACAACTCTGTACTCCTTGAGATTTTAAATGACCATCTCAAATCACAGTTTCAGCTTTCATATATATATATTTCAGTTTTCAGTTTTCATATATATATATACTAAAACGTGCCATACTAATGCCATAACTGGCTGCCATACTGCCATAATTAGCACAATATGTGTGAAGTCTGTTCACAGTATATATATATACAGTATATTAGTGCTGTTCATTTAAATTTTTTTCAGTTCAATGCATTAAAACTATTTAACGAAATTAACGCAGCCTCCATTTTTCTACCATCATTTGGCAAGCGTTACATTATATGATCATGCTCTTATTCATGCAAATGCTTTTAAACCAAGACAAATGAGAATTCGCTGTCTTGTGAATGTCCTGTTTGTGTGACACACACACACACACACACACAACGCACAGAAAGACGTGAGCCAGTATCGCACACACACACAATGCACCAGAATCGCATTCTCTTTCGCTCTTGAACAAACAACAGAATTATGCCAAAATACCCGTTTGGACAAGTATTCTCATAGGAGCAGTCTAAACAAGTTAAATAATGTCTTAAATGAACTTAAAGTGTTGTGAGAAAATGAAATGCGAGTGACAGCCCGTCAGATCCGCGTCATGTTTGGCAGTGGGAGATCTTAAAGTGACAGAAGCCTAATAAACCAATTGCTGTGATGTCTGTCAGTAATGTTAATCAAACAACAAAGGTAACAGAGAAAATCGAAGCTTTAATAATGATGAATCTATATTTAATGTATAATTTATGCAGTTAAGAAAGGTGTTTGGTAACAATTTCTGTATATGTCTAATAGGTAGGAAGGCCACCGGTAAATATGACATTTTTTATAATGGGTTTATGTGAAGATTGTTTTAAGTTCACTTAAATGAATAGTTATTTTTTAAAGCCTAATAAATGTTGAATTTTTTTTAATTGAATTGTTGAAAGTGTGTGTGTGTGTGTGTGTGTGTGTGTGTGTGTGTGTGTGTGTGTGTGTGTGTGTGTGTGTGTGTGTATACTGTAAACAGACAGTAATTATGACTGCTAATTATGGAATTTTTTTGTTGATAGATATACTCATATATCGAGTTGACATATACTAAAGTATTAAAAAGGTACAGAAGCAAATGCAGTCCATTTACTTGAGTGAAGAATATGGCTCCTGTACAGCTGATTTATTTGTTAGTGTGTCTGTATGGTTCTCACCCAGCAGTGTGTGTTCCCAGGGTGATGACAGGGGCGTGCACTGGGGTGAAGGTCAGCTCCCGCATCTCATCCTCTTCTTCACTTCTGTCTCCCTCTCTCTCCTGCACACTCAGCTCCAGGTGAGCTATGCTGCTGGCAACTGGACGCTCCTGATTCAATTGAAATCAACCCGCATACGTGGAAAGAGAGAAGAACAGACAAATTCAGAAGTCATTTTGGACTGAAATTAAGGAGCAGATCCTGCAAAAGAAATCCCCAGAGGCTTTGATGAAGTTTTGGCTCACAAGTCTCTCTCTCTCTTCTGAAACATACTGAGAATATTTCATCAGCAAATCTAAAACAACCTTCTAAAACAACAAAGAGGTCATCAGTTCAGAGATGAGCTCTGTCAGGACCATTTAGTATCGGAATCTTTCACACACACACACACAAAAAAAGACACACCACAGCCAACAGAAACTCTAACAGCCAAACACTCTACAAGACCTTCAAGTTCTTTATAAGATGCCTGAAGACACAACTCTTCACGGCGTTTTCTATTCTCCTTACCTAGCATCAGGCAACACACCCACGGGCCACCGGCAATCTGTTCATTGACCATCTGATTTATATTGCTGAAAAATTGGCAAGTATGTTCCTCGATCAGGCAAGCTTTAATCGGATTGGCTAGCTTTACACAACTTCTGGGAATCAAGGTACACAGGTTATCCCTAAAAAATTCAGCGTTGCCATCACAAGAATAAATTACATTTCTAAATATTTCAAAATCGAAGAAGCTGTTACTTTAAATTGCATTAATAATCTCACAATAATACTATTTGTACTTTATTTTTGATAAAAAAAATGCAGCCTTGGTGAGCAATAGAGACTCCAGACTTTTAAACAGCAGTGCACTGTATATTATATTAATTTATTACCTTGTTCTTTGCTGGCAAACTTTAGCTTTTTAGCTTTAGCTAACACACACACACACACACACACACACACACACACACACACACACACACACACACACACACACACACACACACACACACACACACACACACACACACACACACACACACACACACACACACACACACACAAGCAGTCTTAAAAACAGTCGCCGCAATTCAGGCAAATTGCAAGTGAATTTCAACATTCTGCATTGTTCTAAAAACGGTATACAGCACAGGATGTTCACAACACTTTGTCCAAAACAGACCGATATTTATAAATCTCTCCATCTGAAGCAGAAAAGGATTTGAAAGTATAGCTTGAAGATAGGAAGAGGAGATTCATTAAAACTGCACAGGGAATATGTTAACACCATGACAAAAATCACCCACAATCCTTTACCCAGAAATTATTTGACTAGCATGCAGGAAGTTGAGCATAATTTCCTCCCTAATCTCTGTCAGAATACCCCATGTGTGGCACAAACAGCCTTGAACAACTGTGGAGGAGGTAACAAAGCATCATATAGTTAAATGCACCGCATGACTACAGGCAACATCATAAACATACATGCTCCCACACATGATTAACATAATATCTGTGGATATCCTCGTGCAAAATGTGTGATATGCTCCCACTCTATACAGGCTGTATCTAACCACACTGTACTTCCATTAAAATAACACAAGCACATTAGCATTACAAACTGTTCTCAGCCCAGATTTTTCGGCGCGGTTAGCTAACGTTGCTGTGGAACATCTGTAATTATGCGTTGATACATCAAATACAGTATATTTTTACACAGCGAGGTAGATTACACTAGTTTACACATTCAAATTCATATAAGATTATCTGTATACATTTTCTTTCACTCAATCCATTGTTTACCTAGAAAAAGCAGTATCACATTGTCGCCAGCTTCTACATTATCGGGGAAATGTACAGTCTAATCCTTATTTCATAACACCTTAGGTACAATTTCACAACAATAAACATTCGGCCCGATGGTGAAAAAGTCTTACAGTGCATAAAATGTTGCAGGGAAAAAGATGCATCACAAAAATATTAAGCAGCACAACTGTTGTCAACATTTATAAACACTGAATCCCCACATCAGCATATTAGAATGATTCCGTTCAGAAATCATTCTAATATGCTGATGTCATGATTGATTGTTGTCATGTCACACTAAATACTAATTATATTAATCATGTATCATATTTTACAATTTAGTGACATATACCCACTAAACCTGACATGAACATGAAGCAGCTAATTATTAATCTGCAAAATGGTAGAGAACAATTGCAGCTGAAGCATAAAATAAAATAAAAACATTTTAGTATGAAATTCCTGCTGCTCTCAACAAGTTTGTGTGGATTTTGTGGTGTATAGGTGTGTTTACTGAGGTTATGTATGTGTGTTTTTCTTTAAAGCTGATATGCCACATATGTTTTGAGTGTAGGTGTTTTATTCCTTTGCATGAATGTACCTCTGTGCTTTGTTTTAAAGAGCATATATACATTTTTGTATTCGTTTGAGTGTGTGTGTGTGTGTGCATATGTGGGTGGAAAACTTACGACATGTGACAGCTGGTGGGCCGATGCCATCGGGGAGGGAGAGAGCAGAGAGGGGAGCTGTTGTTGCCATGGAGACCCCACCGTGTGGCTCATGGTCGGGTAGCGGGAAGTCGCAACCAGCTGAGAGAGAGACAGCTGAAGAACAGAACCAGAAAAAAAGAGGAAAAAAGAATGTAAAAACGAATACATATCTATCGCACGAAACAACGGGCAAAAGCATCTGCCGGTGTGGCAGTCCCCCGCAGCTGGCATCTACATAATGTCAACATCCAGCCATCACAAAAGCAGGATGAAATTAGAAAGCTGTTTAGGTATAAATGTGACAGATCCAGCTTTGGTTGCTGCTACGCACATATTTTCATACAAGCCCTAATTTCTCTTTCCTCACTGTGAGCATTACACCGTTCCTGTTTGCCTCATGCTCCTAATTTGAGTCTCTATTGTAGTCAAAATAACAAAAGTAACATTATAAACTTGCATGAATGTTTTCTGGCACAGTCATCAATTTTTGCATCTTTAAGATTCTCACTTTATTATGAACAAAAAATCAGATTTTTCATATGCATTTTTTCCAGTGTATTTTTTTTGTAATATCAGCTTTAAATTGGGGTTTTAAAACATTTTAAACCGTTTCTTAAACATCCACACTGTTGTTTTATTGAACTCATTAAATATTATTCTAATAATAATAATTATTAGTATTATTATTTAATTAATTATATTATATATAATTATATTTAATATCATAATAACAAAAATATTGTATTTTATCAAACTGTAAAAATAACCAATAAAGAAATATATTACTATTATTATAATACTACTGTATTAAAAAATGAGTGTTTAAAAAAAAACTTTTTTACAGACAAACAGTCAAATTAAACTAAAATGTATCATAAAGCTGCACGATTCTTTTTTGGTTTCAAATAGAGATAACAATTCTCCCATGATTCTGAACAGTCAAAAGACAACTAAACAAAATAACATGTAACGTACAAAAGAGTTTCTGACAAAATGTGAATTGCTGCAGTCCATTTAAAATGTTTTGTTCATTTAAATGAATAATTTTTTTTAAAGGTGTCAAGAACTGGCTTTTAAAAAAAAAAATTATACTGTTGTCTGAGGTCAACTTATAACGATCGCATGGTTTTTACATTCAAAAACATCATAATGAATAAGTAATAGGCTATTTTCTACCCTGGTTTTGAGGCTCTCTCTCAAGAAACTCTGGGTTTTTGATGGACGTGCCAAAATATCTTTATCAAACAAACACAATGATTTATCTCTCATCCACCCGCGATTGATTGGAATGTTATTTTTGTATTACTTGGCCGGCCCGATCGGTGGATATAAGCGTGAACCGTGAGATTTTTCCTTCAAATATCAAGTCAAGAGAGTGAACGCACATCAAGAAAGGAATGTTATTTCACTATTTAAGATTTTTTTAAGAGTTTTGGTAGCCTGTCTGAAAAACACATAGCCCCGGGACATTGGGCTTTGCGAGCTCTAGTCCATAACGTTACATGTCCGAGTCTGTTCTCGATTCGCAATGAACCAACAACACCACAAATATAGGATTCTTCAGCCTGTGACAGTGTGCTAATGTTCAGACACATACACATAATCAATAGATATCAAACGATCTGTGACAATGCAATACTATCACATTTTAAAAAACATTTTTACTCACATAAGTGTGGTTAATCTAATCCTGTCTGCAAATCCAGTCTCTTGTTTACAAACAAATCCAGTGAAATGAAAGAACAGACGCGCAATGTCTTCCCCCACGTGAGCTGGATATTTATTACAAATAAAGTTAATCCATGCATTCATAATATTGGAATCCGAATGAAGCTAATGCAGTATGTTTAGAAATTCTATCCAGTTTAGCTCCATGTAGGCCTGTGTTTTGTTAGTGGCACGAGTCGTGGGCGGGGCTACAGAATCAGGCATTGTTCTTCTTCTGTTGAGGCGGTGCTTCACTACACTCTGACGTAAGAGCCTGGCATATTATGAGATCGAGCGTTTGCTGGGTCTGGTGTCAATAAAAGCTTTTCTTTGACTAACAAGGAAGTGTTCAGCTCTGAAACTTACAGGATATTCTTATATTACCATGACCTTTTATACATCAAAAGCTCAAGGGAAAATTTATTTCTCAATTCATCACCCCTTTAAATCAATTTGAATGACTGATTCAATGACTATAATACTTTCTTTATTACTGGATGAATCAGCGTTTTTGAATGAATCTCTTGAATGAATCATTCAATGACAATGATGTAATTGATATAATTGTTATTTGAAGCGCCAAGTTACTTTCAAAAGGATTTGCTTTTAATCTAAACCTTTTATCAGTTTCTGTGATCATTTCAATATTTGTACCAGAAATAATGATACTGTGTGGTTGAAAAGACTGTATGTGAAACCGTTTCATACCTATACATATAGGGCCCTATTTTAAATCTAAGCGCATGGCACAGGTGCACGTGTGTCTGAATCCACTTTTGCTAGTTTAACGACAAAAAAAATAAAATGGTCAAGCCCAATGGTCACCCGACGCATGGTCTAAAAGGGTTGTCCCTATTCTCTTAAGGAGTACTGGGTGTGTTTTGGGCATAATGTGCAATAAACCAATCAGAGTCTCATCTCCCATTCCCTTTAAAGGCCAATTACACTTGCGCCATGCCGGATTTGCTATTTACATGGCGGAATTTGTGATCGGGAAGACGCTTCTCCAGAGAGGAAGCCTTTTATTTTTCATATTTAAAAATGTTTGTGTTGCGTGTCCCTGTGTGTGTAATAAGCAAAGTGTATGCGCGTTGTGGACCCACCTATATGCGCATATTACTAACACGCTCTTTAAATATAAAAAAAATGATATGGCCTTTTACTTTTTTGGGCGCAAGTGAATTTGCTATTTAAACAACGTGGCACAGGACGTGAAAATGATAACTGCGTCGGGCTAGCAAAAAACACTTGCACCTGTATGATAGGGCCCAATAACGGCTTTCTCTGGGTCAGTGGCAGCACCAATGCAGATTTGAATGTTCCGCTGTGATTTTGGCAAAGGTTTAATAGACAGAGCTGAACCTTTGTCATTTAAGAATGAGATCGCGCGAGTGTTTGAATCGAGGTTGTGATCTTTTAACGATTAATCGTGCAGCTCTAATTGATCGCATCTTAATTTCTTTGCATTCAAATGTTAAAACATAGTGCTTTTTGCTGACAACAGATTTATAAATTATACTCATTACAAATCATACTGATTCCAGCTGGCAATGAGATTTCATATAGGAATTATAAAAAGCTCTCTGATACTTATGAAGACATTAAGGCTATGGTGATGTAACTGTACCGCTTTTAATCAGATTTAGTCAGATATTACTGTTTAAAAGTCTTCCTGTAGTGCTAATGCTCAGAGATCTGTACAGACTTTATTTTGCATCAGCTGCTGATGTAAAGCACTTCTCTGCCCTTAAGAATGGCTGATGGATTCACAGGCTGTGTGATGTGATCTGTATAGAACAGGACTGGACGACTGTGACGGGGTCAGTGGTGTTAAACTCATGACTCAACTGCCTCCGATACAGCCTAAATCACAGACAGCCAGTACAGCCTAAAAGCATTTCTCCACTGACCCCAATACAGCATAAATTCATGACTCACTGACCTCGATAATGCCTAAACGCATGACTACAGTGAGCCCCGATCAGCTGAAACTAACTGTGCCCAGCACTGACTGATCAGCAGACCACAGAGTGTATGAATTTAGACCACGGATTTTCAATTGAACCCCTTGAAACCTTGTAATGCAGCACTTCTCATGTTACTGTCTCTTTTGGTCACTTGCGTTGCATTGTACATCACTTTGAATAAGAGCATCTGTTATATAAAGAAATAAATGTTCATAATGGAACTGATTACAATGACAAATACATTTTTTTAATTAATACAAATCACAAAACAAAGGAAAATTGGCCAATTCAGGGCTAAGTAAATTATTATATTTTAGAATATTATATTTTACCCCAAATGTTCTACGCGTTCACTGTTGTGCTGCCCTGATGAAGATCAACACTATTTGTGATCCTCAACCGACAGCAGAGACAAAAACAAATGACTCTCACCACAATGACAATTAATTATTACACCCATCACTATGAAAAGAGAAGTAAGAAAACAGAGGGAGAGGAAAGACAGACATTCCAGGATGGCAGAACTACTGACAGACACAATGCCAACAGAAAAGGCACAAGGCCAGAATAAAAATCATGCGCGTCGATATTCACAAAGCCAGCTCTTGTTTGACATACACTCACTTTCATGCATACTAAAAAACATAAAATCAATAGGAGGCATAGTGGTGTCTGAAAGAGAGAGAGAGAGAGAGAGAGAGAGAGAGAGAGAGAGAGAGAGAGAGAAACAGATAGAGAGAGGCAAAGGCCCTTTAAAAAGCTTTAACTATAAATAGAGGGTGAGTGCATGCATCTAAAGCAAATATTTTAACTCACTAACTCTGAAATAAAGTATATGGGATGTGCGGTGAATCGCTGGATGGCATTATTCAGGACTTGTGCATTAGAGCACAGTCAAAAATGCATCAAGGTACTGTACACCCGAACATCACATCTAAATGTGCTTGTTGAAGGTTTTATTTCGAAACCATGAACATTAATAGAGCAGAATAGTTATTGCCTACTTTTTCAGCTTTGGTTCCAGTATTTTTCCCATTCATTGTCTCTATGGGGATTTCTAAAATATCAATATAGAGAGATCTAAGCTATCGACCAAATAAGCCAGTCCCAAGATAAATCACAACATTAAAAACTGTTTTGAAGCCAAAAAATATTAAAATACAAATATGTAGATAAACACATATAGGGGCGGCCGATATACCGGTAGACATGATTAACCAGTAGAGATTTTGGACTATCGTCTCTATCGCGGTTATGCTCTCGTCACGTTGCTGTGCAACTGAACTGAGTGTTTTTTGACAACTAATTGGGCTTGAACGGTTAAATACATATACTTATGTGTCAAAGTGACCATGGCTTTGCAACTAAACGCAGTCATTTAAGTCTTAAGTGAACGTAAACAGATGAGAAAGATAACGCACAAGTATATCGGATCCGTGCAGTCAGTCTTAAAGTGACAGCATCCAAATGTACCTGCTGTTGTTATTAATGCAAATCAAACAAAAAAGAGAAAATCTCTCACTACTCAACTTTAAATAAAAATAAGTATATTGTGACATATTGTGAAATAAAAATTACATATATCGTAATATAAGATTTTGGTCATATCACCAACCACTATATAAAAGTCATTTAAAAGTGTGAGGGGACTTGATATGTTCCATGGTAGTGGGCGGATCTCTCTATAAAGGAAATTCTAAAGAGAAAATTCATGAAAATTTTATTTCATACCAACTTGACTCATAGCTGATTGTAATACAGATGACATTACTGGATGCAATAGTTTAATAAGCATAAATAAACATAGCACACATTTTTTTAAAAAAAGTAAAATGTTTTTATTAATTTATTTTTTAATTTATTTTTATTGTATATTTATTATAATTATATTATTTACTATTTATATGATACTTTACAATATACTATAAAGTACATATTTTTATTTAGCATAATTTAATTTAAATAATTCATATAATAATCAATGCACCTTTCAGTATTGACTGAATATAATATAATTATATAATATAATATAATATATTATATTATATTATATTATATTATATTATAATAATCTATGCACTTTTCAGTATTGACTGAATTATGAGAATGCGTATAATCAAAATAGCATTATTCACAAACTTGACGTTGGCTTAGATTTTTTCCAAAAATAGCCTTGACTTTGGGTGCGCATGTATAATGCCTTAAAATGCCTAGTGAGCAAGGAAGCACACTAGGTTATGGAACAGGTGTGTATTCATTTAAAATAACACGCATCACATTAAATGTGTGGTTGATATCAGACAATAAACACTGCTATAAGAACTGATCTATTATCTTTCCTTTTTAGATACAGAAAGACTAAACCAGTCTGTGCATGCCACTCTGAATCCATGTGTGAGAGAGAGAAAATTTGAGAACGAGACAGGGCAGCCCATCAATCAGGGAGATGTGCCACAGCCCTGACAGCCTTTTCAGACCAAGTGAGAGACTCGGGCTTTATAGAACAAACACAGGCAGCAGGGTCGCTGGTAAAATGCACTTGAATCAACCTTTCCAAATTGGTGTCCCTCTAAATTAGTGCCGTACCAAAATCGATGCAGACCAGATCCATCCTTCTGTGCTGTGGAGCCCAGGAAGTGTCACTGGATATTTTAAAGGGTCTTTAAGGTCTGACAGCATCTGCTTTGTTGTCTTTTGTTTTGCTGAAGTGTTAAATCAGGCTTTACTGAAGGGAGAAAAAACCAGAGCAATTTGGATCCAACATATTTCTGTTTGCGAGCCAACAAAATCGTTTTTTACGGACAGAGACACTTCAATACACCATCTGAAAATGGAGGGAGTTTATACAGGTATTAAAGTGCAAATAAAAACCCAGACAGCATTTACACAGTATTTTGTCTAACAGTAAACACACTTTTCACTCTGTTGTAACTTGGCCCATCAGTGGAGATCTTTAAAAAATAAATTATTGAGCAGTAAAATCTTTTGTTAGCATGTGTATGTAGTCTTGTCACTTTACTATTTATAAATGTTTCTACTTGTGAAGCACTTTGGTCAAACTAATGCAAGTTTGCAGTCTGAATTGGCTGTGATACAAAAATAGACTGTTCTGGAAAATTATGGCAAGAATCATCTTTGTATTGGATTGCATGCAAAAACAAAAACAGAGTAATTCAATTTACAAAAGAAAAAGATGAGCTGGACCTTTTTAGTGGATCAAAAAAATACAGTGCAGCCAGAGTACCCCAATTCCAAAATGTTCAAATCATAACTGAATCAAATTGAATCACATTGAATAAAATCAAAGCGAATTTTAATTGAATCAAATCAAAACGGAATCGATCTGAATCAAATCAAAATCAAATCCAAATCACATTAAACTGAATCAAATCAAATTGGAATGGAATCAAATCAAATTTATTTCAATTGCACTGCACTAAACCAAATCAAACTGGAATCAAATCGAATCGCACCAAATTAAAGCTAAATAAAATCTAATAAAAAATGTTGTACACCTCATAGATCAGAAGTTGAACAGGGGTCGTGAACCTCTTGAATGTCTGAGGAAAGCGAAAAAAGTGAAGACATTGTGCTATCTGAAGCATAGAGGTGTTTTTACACTGTCCATCCTGGCCTTCAATACCTATGTCTTCAGGTTGCAAACCCTCCCTAACACCTCTCAAGCTTTCATGGTGCAATGTTGCCGTAACTCCCAAAAACCAGTGCCCATGTGCTTGGGTCAGCAGAACCCGGCAATAAGGCCGCTCTGATTCAATCCAGCGCAGTTTCTCAGAGACGTTACAAAATCACAGTTGGTGTACAGCAGAGTTTGTTCTAAAACTGATGCCATTCTGGTGACACAGAAGCATACTGCACCCTGGGAGAGAACAGGAGAATTTCAGCGTGTGATGATTTCAAGTGACTTACCGCTGGGCCACGTGAAGACCTCAGCGTCGAAGCCGCCGGCTCCAAGACACGTTCATCTGAAAGTCAAGTAAATAAAATAAAAATTAGAACACTTCAAACACTCACTTACTCCTCAGTTGTTTATATTTGCATAAACCGAAATATCTTCTTCACAACAGGTTTCAAATTGTTAAATAATGTCACGTTGAGTTGAGTTATTGCTTGATAACTCAAATGGCAATAGCTATATATTGTTAAATGATTCAAAGTTAAAGTCAACCGGAAATCCAATATTTTTTGGGGGGATATACATTTTTTTATTTATTATAAATGATTTCTTCGTGCACATCATAACGTGCCCTCATAATCTTTAATCAAAGTAACTTCCCCTCCCTCTTGCAACGACATCTCTTTCCTGATGACTTATTTACTGGAATGAGGGTGGGACAACCTGTCACTCAAATGACATCACAGCAATAGCAAACCACAACAATCCAATCATATCCCGATGACAAAATCAAATCCCACCCTACATTTTTTCTTGTTCGAGAAGCTGTTTCACTATTGCAACTTCCGTTTCATGCCTATTTTAAAAATGTAAACTCAAAAACATGAAAATATTTAGTAGACTGGGTAAACCCAGCCTGATCTGCCGGCGATTTGATTTCGCCCTGCAACTCAGTCTGGAAACATGTACATTCATTTCTAATTTCTACTTCTACTGTTACACTTTTGCAGGAACCAATCACAGACTGGCTTATCTACCTGGCGCGCTATTGGCGGGTTTAACACGATGACAGTTAGAGAAGCGATGGGTGGTTGCCCGGTTATCACACCTCTTGTGGTCTGATTGGTTGAAGGACTATCCAATTGCATACAGGGTCATTTGAATTATGCTCGTTTATCATGCCTCTTGTGGTCTGATTGGTTGAAGGACTATCCAATTGCATACAGGGTCATTTGAATTATGCTCGTTTATCATGCCTCTTATGGTCTGATTGGTTGAAGGGCTATCCAATTGCGTACAGAGTCATTTAATTTATGCTTGTTTAACACGCCTCTTGTGCAGTAGGCAGACTCCCCAGACAAATGTTCAATCTTAAATTGAGCTTGGTCTGGTGATAGCCAGATTAAATATTTAGGGCTGCAACAACTAATTGATAAAATCGATAATGATCAATAATGAAAATCATTGACATCGATTCTCTTTATCAATTAGTCGGGTCTGGCCTCTGTGCACGGAAAACGTCCACCAGTCACGCCAAATTACAGCACTGAATAATGCATTTCTATGGACAAAATGCATCGAAAAATAGTGGAGGAAACAGAGTGAGCTGCTGCGGGAAAGATACATGATCCAAGTGCTAGTGTTGTAGTTAAGTCCACCTAAACCGAGACCAAAGAAAGTCGAGACCAAGACCAGCGTGTGCCGAGACCAAGATAAGACCAAGACTTTGTGGTGTTGAGACCAAGACAAGACCAAGACCAAGACAGGGCGAGACCGAGTCAAGACCAAGACCAGACCAGCACTCCTTAAATTCATCTAAAAGATCCATATCTACTGTCTGAGAAATGACTTATATTGAATAATTAAATACAATTAGAATAGTAAGACACTATAGCGCTGTTACCAATCAAATCACTACCAATAAAATTCATGGCACAGAAGTTGCATCTGAATTGGTCCGATTACACCTGCATAAATAATGTTCAGATTAAAACATTAACATTATTTAACCGTCACAGAATCCTTTATTCAACCGATTTGTTCAAACTAACCGATTCATTAAATAACGAAACGTTGCCGAATTAGCAAAGACACAGTTTAAAATGTAATTTATTATTAACTTCTTGTTTATAGAACGTTTGCATAAATCAATATCATTTGCAATCACGCTTATATATTCATGAAAACAGCTCTCTTGCTATTGCGATATTGCTTAATTATATTCTATGTTATATAAAAAAAAACTAAATCTCAGAATTTTGTGGGTATTTATATACATTTTTGCACATTTTTGAGACAATACTGCATTGATTTTGAACCCGGCAGTACAGTAACAAAATAAATCACATTACTGATTTGAAGTTTTACATCAAATCAAATAACATTAATGATGTTGAATCAGACAATGCACCGGCAATCTAGTGATATCCTTGCAGTTGTGGTCTTGACTGGTCTTGAGATAAAATCCCGAGTCCTCTAAGTCCGAGACCAAGACAAGGCAGAGGAGAAATGCAGTTGAGACCGAGACAAGACCAAGACCTTAAAAAAATGGTCTCAAGACCGGTCTTGAGTACTACAACACTACCAAGTGCCCAAAACATGAGATTTCTTTATTTTAAGCTTCAAGCTAATGCATTAGCGTTTCACATTCCCTGTCATCCGCTTTCACAGATGTGTGTGCGTCCTAAGTGCAAAACGTTAATTTTAAAGGTTATATTCTTATCTGTAAATGTTGCTATTTCACAGGGGAGTATTTACATTTTGCATGAAAGCACATCCGGATAATCTGCATTAAGCTTCACCGAACGAGCAGCAAGTGGACAGAACAGACAATTAATATTCAGCGCAAAAACATTGATTTAGCTGAAATATCTGCTGTTGGACGCTAGATTAAGGTTTAAAAATCAACATGTAATTCAATTATTTTATGAGAGTAGTAACTGTAGTTTAGTTTATTTAATTTATTTAACAGGGACCATACACAACAGAGTTAGCTAAATAGCTCATTTGCATCTGTGGTCCCTGGGCAGGATGATGTTACATAAAAAGGGATAACAGCATTTAATTAAATATAAATGTAAGTCGTTTCTTATATATTTACATATTTATTATAAAGAAATGACAGTAACGGGTTACTTTGTCCATAGCGAATGTGTGTGTGTTCCTGCAGAACATTCCTCTTATCTGGTAACAGTTTGTTTGTTGTTTTTCTTTAATATCATTTTAATTTAGTGATTTAAAAAGTCCTTTTGCTTAGTAACTTTTTTGCACATAATGTATAGCACAGATACATCTTGTATTATTATAGTAAAACCATGTTTTTGGCTTATTGATTACCATTTGTATAACCACACAAATACCAAAGTTAAACTGTAGATTTAAAGCAAAACCATGGTTAATTAGTGGTTGCCATAGAATAACTAGAACAACCCTATTTATTAATGTTTTGGTTTTATTCGTTGTAAAACCATGGTTAATTTTTGTAAGGGTATATTCACTGTGTGTGTCAGCTGACACGTGTGTTTGAAGGACAGCATTGGGCAGGATGTGGAATAGTGTGTTTTTTCAATAAAATAAAATAATTGGGCTTTTTATCCGATTCATTGAAAAAAATATTGATCAATTAATCGATTTTCAAAATAATCATTAGTTGCAGCCCTACAAATATTCTCTTTTTCATCACATTCCTTAATCGTACTTGGGCACGCATGGACTTTGAATGGCCGTGAAGCATTGTGTCAGTGAAGTCCATGAGAACATAAGTCCCATTTGTCCATAGCAGTTTACTATTCCAGTCTACACAGCATTATGTCACCAAAATATGGACTGCTAGGGCTCAGGGTGGCATTTGTGACAGGGCCTTAGGCTATCTGGCCAATAACTGCTCATTTGCATTCATGGTGTAAAGACAGCCTGAATGACCCACTGAATGAATCACATTTGTCACGTAAGCCTGGCAGCGGTAGAAGGTCCTGGGCATGGGCGAGAGATGAGGTCAGAGTCACAGTGAACAGAACATCATTCCCTCGTTCAGATAATGAGGTCAGCTTTATATACCACTACAGAAGACCTCACAGAGACCCTGTCTCCAAAAACCATCCAAAGAAGTTTCTATCTGATGATTCATGATCTAAAATGCACATGACCACATCGTATGTGCTTTTTTACTGCTTTTGAATTTTTGCTTTAACACAGAGGAACATTATTTTAGCAAGTGAAAAGTTTGGGGTCTGGAAGATTTTTTTTGACATTTTTGAAGTGTTTTATGCTCACCAAGGCTGCATCTATTAGGCCAAATACAGTAAAACAGTAACACTGAAATATTATACAATTTAAAATATATGTTCTATATTTGATTTTTTTTTAATGTATTTTATTTCTATGATGAATAAAAAGTTCAAAAGAAAAGCATTTATTTTAAATAGAATTTTATGTGAAAATTACCACCAGTAATTACCACCAGGTGTAACTGACAGTCTTCTCGTCAGACCACCTGTGATCGGATCGCCCCAGATGGATGTTAAGAGTGGGTGTAAACAGGGTCAGAGCAGAGGAAACTCAAATGACAGATTCTCATTTGCAGTGATTGCTGCGCATTTGTGCTCCTTTATCCGATCTAAACCTCTTCAAACACAATTACCAGATGCTCGGATGAGAAGGTCATAAGCTGCCTTATGTTAAACCAGACACTTTTTGTGACTCACTTTAGTTTTTGGTAACTGATTTTTATAAGATAAGCGCCTGACAACTGTTAAATCCTGTGAGAGTTTGAAATTGGACTCTTGGGATTTGACACCAACAGAAGTGATGCAACACTGTCATAATGTGCTAAACCATCTGTGCTTAACATAGGCGAAAAAATAAGTGCACATAAATCAGTCAAAATTTAGAGTCATAACTTATCACAAAATTCCAAATCGGTTATAAAATATACATATTACATGGTTTCCAAGGAGTAGCTCTCTAATGTTCTGGCTTTTTATTGAATGTCCATCCATTTAGCGTGAAACCCCTGGTTAACTAGCCTGAGGGGGATTGCGCTTCTGGCTATATAGTGACTTCCCAAAACCCTGACTGAGTACATTTTCTGCATGGATTTCTATTCAGGAGAACATCCTCTCAGCCACCCTGGTGTGCTTTGTCAGCTGGATCACCTTCCTGTCTGGAACAACAGATATCAAACCTGCCTGGTGGTTTTCTGAGTTTGTGAATGGAACATTAATATTTTATCTCTCTGGTAATCAGAGGGATGTGATGAGAGACTCTAATTAACCTGCTCTCGACCCTAAGGATGCATTTCTTTTCAAATGCAAAATTTATAAATATATATATATATATATATATATATATATAAATTCAAAAGCTGCTGCGTTCATGAAAAAATGGAGTATAGTGCACATGGTGTGTGGCTGACTTTTTTCCATTATTTATGAGGCAACACTTCCCCACCATTGATGAAATTTTCCATCTTTCAGTGTTTTCACTGTTATGTGGCGCTATTGCAGATCTTCTGAAAGATTAGAGAATCTCCGGATCAAAACACAGGGAAAAAAAGGAGCAGAAACAAGCGATAAAATCATTGCTTATGCGCGTTGTAGTCTTTGAAAAAAAAAAACACGATTTTCTCAGCCATTTGTTAAAAATGTTGCTTTTTTTATGAAACTTACCCACAATTCAAGTATTGATTAAAAAAACCTGTTTTATTCTAGCTTCATGTATTCTTTTTTGTTTAGAAGCAGAGACTTTGTTCTTTGCTTTGATATATTGCATGTTCATTTATTCATACAACAAAATATTCAGGAGGCCATTACATTTTTGTGAAAATGGCGGTGGATGGCAACTTTTTTTAAAAGAGTTAATGTGTCAAAAAAACACTGAACAGAGGAGAATCTGCCGGCAAAAAGACAATGCAACAGAGCTCATAATAAAACTAGAATCAAAATTGGCTTGGCTTAACATAGATAGCAAGAACTGCGGGATTTGAAATGTTGTAAAAGCGATGTGGATATGGTGTTTTTATTACTCAATTCTATTACTTTTATTAGCAAGATATTTTATTGAACAGATAAATTGCCCTATGTAGTTCATTGTAAAGCACTATCTATTGTGAAGGGTCATATTCATCCGCAGTCACGCAGAGCCAAAGCACAACCAAAATAATGTTCTTCAGTAAAATGCATGCAGTTTTGTTTTTTAACTGCTAGAGGGCCAAAAGTTACGGTGTACCTTTAATTAATACTTTTTTATATATTTTTAAAATGTGATTTTTAATCCTGTGATAACGTAATCCTTCAGAAATCATTCTAATATGCTGATTTAGTGATCAAGAAACATTATTATGTAAACACTAGTATGGATAGTTAAGTATCCATACTTTACTTTTTGATACTTTTTGTTACTATATAAATAAAGGTGACTTGACTTGACAAGCTACAGAATATACGTACTCTGAGAGGAATGGCATGTGTTCTATGAACAACACTAAAAGATCACCTATATACATGATTGCTTATCCGGTACATGCTCTGTACTGGAACTGCCAAAGAGGAGGACATGTGTGGTGGTGGTGGTGCTTCCTTGCTGAGTGAAGGTGACCACACTGTTGAGTGACAACAAGTCTCTCAGTCATGCCTCCGTCTGATGCTCAATCTGTTTCTGCTGCATGTGTGAACTCATCACCCTGTCCAACACACTTCCTCTCTCTCTCTCTCACTCACTTTCTGACACCCTCCCTCTCATTTACACTTTCTCTCCTTTCTTCACACCCTCCTGCATGTGCAACTTTCACTCTCACCTTTTTAATCAAATTTTGGGAGTTTTTTTGGGGGGAGAAACTCAGCAACATATTTCTTCTCATTAATCCTGATATGACAGAACAGAGAGAAAGACAAGTGATGACCAATTATCTCATAGCTTGCTCTCTTTCTGACAGCTATCTGCATTCAGAAATCAAAAATTACATCAAACACTGCATAAATAAAAAAAAATTAAACACATATTTACAGTTTGTTCGGCAGCATCAGCTACTTCTAAGTTATTCGAAACAGAAATGAGATCTCCCGAGACAGAACCAATCAAATCTTGATTGACTTCCTGCATAATACGGACGGACAGGCTGCCACGTCGGCGGTGATTCACACGGGCTAATCGAACTGCTGACACGTGCACTATGAAAACAGCCCTCATAAATACACATGGGTGTTCTCACGGCCACGCATGCATTATAAATCACACATTTGTAAAGACAGTGCACGATTGGCTAAAGGGCAGAATCACAGGCAATTTTTTTTTGTGTTTGATCAGCGCTCATCGGTAGCAGATAGAACAACCAACATCAAAGAGGGAAATGAACACATTCTGATCATCGCTGCCTGTGCTCTGCACTTTTTTTCCCTTGCAATCCTGCTCATTGATAGTCAACACATCAAAACAATGCACATTTCTGCCGTTAAGAAATGAGAGAAGTTGATAGGGTAGATGCTGATTTTTTTATTACATTAAAACACCAGATTAATGTGCAAAGACAACTATGAATAAGACATCTGAATGGTAACTGGTAAAGTTGGGAGGTTATGTATCTGTTGACATCAAGTCAAGTTACCTTTACTTATATAGCGTTTTATACAATACAGATTGTTTCAAACCAGCTTCAATGTAATAAACTGTGTAAATGTTGTCAATTATATATGACAATTACAGTGTCAATTATGAAATGAATAGAAATGCAGTCGTAACACAGCTCCAAAAAGACAATAGTGTCATTAAGCTAAATTTGGTTCAGTGATGATTTTACCTATTTCTCCTTCTTGGTTAACTATAGACCCGGTTATGAGTAACTAACTTCTAGCCAAGATAACCTTGAATTTGGATTTTGCCAAAAATAAAGTCAACAAATTACAATGTGTTTGGTTTAATTTATTTTGCCTTGTTTTAACCTAGACATCAGGGCTGTGTTTTGCTTTTAACGCAAAATAGCTTTCTGAGTAATTTAGTCAAATAACAGTGTCAGTCATGAAACAAACTCAGTTCAAATCAGTGTTGATTCAGTTTAGTTCAATAATGTCTCAAGTCCAGCTTGTAGCTAAGCTGATCAATCAATGCAACAGTGTCACCATTCAGCTCAAGTCCATTCAATGTTGATTCAGTTGCATTGATGGTGTTGCTGAGTTCCAGAGATGGCAAAAGTATACACATCCTTCACTCAAGTAGAAGTAGATACTTGATGTTTAAAAAGACTCTGGTAAAAGTTGAAGTACTCACTACACTTTTTTACTCAAGTAAAAGTAAAGAAGTAAAAAGTAGCCATTACTACTGTTTTAGTGTCATGCTGGTAACTGTATTTCACATCATATTAATACATTAATACAAACAAACGTACATTTTGTTAGCTAATGAATGTATTAGGGCTGTGTTGAAAAAATCGATTCATCAATTCTGAATCGATTTTCATATTAATTTCTAAAGATCGATCCGTAACTCAGAGGATCGATTTAATAATAGGCCTACATTTTCCCCGTGAATTTTTATTTGCCGCGTCATTGAATTCACGCATTCGCGCGAGGTGGAAGGACATTAAAACAACGAACATGTGATCTTTGAAAACTCCAGAAACGCTAAAAGCTGCGATCTGGCAGATTGTGGTTTCTCTTGATTTCAGGCGTTTATCCTCCGAAGCCGTACAGGGTGCGTCCCTGCCGCTTCAGCGCGTACACAACATCCATGGCGGTGACGGTCTTTCTCTTGGCGTGCTCGGTGTAGGTCTCGGCATCGCGGATCACGTTCTCCAGGAACACCTTCAACACTCCGCGGGTCTCCTCGTAGATCAGACCGGAGATACGCTTGACACCGCCGCGGCGAGCCAGACGACGGATGGCGGGTCTGGTGATTCCCTGGATGTTATTGCGCAAAACTTTACGGTGACGCTTAGCGCCTCCTTTACCTTTGCGATCTTAATGTCAATTCTTAATGTCATTTTTAATAATACATCAGGTTCGCGTCTAAATAATTGGTCTACTGCTGCTGATATACCTCTGCGTCCTCTGTCATCTACACCAGTGCAAGTTTGTGAAAGCAGTTGTATCAAGGGGGATTGTTCTTTGCATCCATCAATACTCCATTAATTTGCAGTTGAATGTCTATAATAATAGTATCAATATGTTGCATAACTACAGTCCAGTAATTCAGGTAACAGCTGGAAAAAAATGCTTTCTTAAAAAACACTTATCTAAATCTCGAAGATCAGATCGGATCGAATCGAATTATGATAATCGATTCAAGATCTTGAGAATCGGAATCAAAACGATTCTTGAAATTTGAATCGAAACCCAGCCCTAGAATGTATCCAGGCTGAACAATCACCCTGTAGAACAGGGCCGGACTGGGACAAAACCTCAGGCTGGGAAATCTTACACTCATCCAGGCCATCCCATAAACCCACAACAAAGTCTGAAACCACGGACAAACCTATTTTGTTGTATCCAACGCATAAAAAAGGGTTTAAATCCTTAGGCTAGGGCAGTTCTCTCTTGAACTGCACCTTCACTTCCATTTCCCCTGATATCTCTCTGTCTCTCACTTGTGTGTTTACTTTATTCGCAAATTTTCTGGTACCTGTCACTTTGCATGTCTTCTGTTATGAACAGAACTGTCTCCACATTGTTGCAAGACAACCAACTCATTGTAATTTGTTTGCACATAATACAAATGTATTTAAAGTTTTACATGATGACCATGTGTTATTGTCTTATCTTAAATGACTTAAATACTCTAGATTTAACAAAACTATATTTTCTAAATCGCCTAAATGTCAAAATTAGTATAATAATAACTACATCATGACAATATGTTTATGGAAAAATCCTATGCGATTTGTATAACCAAAGTTTTATTACAAATTCCATAGTTAACTATGGTTAGTGTAGCAAAACCATGGTTAATTTGTGGTTACCATGGTTTAACTATACCAAGGTTTTTGTTTTATATGTAGTAAAACCATTGTTAATTTGTGTAAGGGTTGTGTTGTTGTCTGCCCTAGCTCCCTCTAAACCCAGCTTTTCCCACACATAGACTAATTTGTGGTGGTGCGCCACAGAATCAACACCGGCATTGCGTTTATTGCGTCATATTGCGTTTCGTTATTCACAATTTTTTTTAATGCTATTTAAAACATGCAGCGTATTCGTTCAGCTGCATTTCCTTTCCCTGCTCTCCCTCCGTCTCTCTGGGTGCGTCTCAATCAGCTCCATAGATCAGTAGTCAGGGCACTGATCAGGGAGTCAGCCCATTGACTGTTTCCCTGATCAGTGCCCTGGCTATTGAACTAGGAAGCTGATTGAGACGCACCCTCTGTCACTCACGCGTCTCTCTCACATACACAGACTCTGGCTGCGTCCGAAAACCTAGGCAGCTGACTCGTTGCCTTATCAGACAATGGCTTGTAAGGCAGCGTTTGTGCATGAAGGCACCACACGAAACTAATTCCGGACAAACTTCTAAGGCAGTGTAACAGTTTAATGATCTACAGCAAAATATAGAGAGCTTTGGTGAGAACTAAACAAATATTTAAATTACTACATTAGAAATTTCTCGCTAGAAATGACATCAGAAGTGGAAAATGTTGGTAAAAAAACGTACATTTACACACAAACTGTCCAGCAAACGCAACTTTCGGACGCCATCTTTTTTTTCCAGCTCAACTGTCACAGAATGGAAAGTAGGATTGTGGGATATCAAAGGCAGCGAAGGATACAAATATGCTGCCTTCAAAAATCGATCAGATGAAGGTATCTCAGGAGACAGGAAGTGAAGCTAACATTAGATTCGGACGTGCCTTGATGCCTTTCTGCCTTGAAATGTGTCCTCCGAAGACAGCATTTTCCAGGTTTCGGACGCAGCCTCTGTTTCACACTCTCACTCTGCCCAAGTAAATCTTAAAACAAATTGCCAAACCTGCTTTTGATATGAAACAAATTCTAAGCTTTTTACATTTTAATACGAAATTCAAACAATAAATACTGTTTTGGCGCACATAATGTGGCATAACAGTTAAAGCCAGAGCCGTTGAAAAACAGAGTTGTGACATGCTTTCATCTTCTGGCTGCTTGCGCGGTCACGTGGTTTCATGGAGCTCTCAATATTTCGAAACGAAACAGCGCTGTCAATACATTTGAATGGCTTAAGCAGATAGACCACAGCTTCACTATACAGGTATTTGCAGCAATGCAATTAATGCTTAAAGACAAAACTACAATAGCCTATTTACAGATTAAACTGACCTGCACTTGAAGTCCTGAACAGATCAGTAGTTTTGCCTCTCTGCTCCACCTGGGCACTTCCACTTCATTCTCGAGTCTCTCGCATTGATTAATGATTACTCTGATCGTAAGAAACCTTTTGGCGGAGGCGCCGAGCATGCACAAGCTAAAGACTAACAGATTCATAATTTATTAGAGATTCCACCAAATACAGACTAAAACTAAAGTAACGAGTCTGGTTTGAAAATGTAGGAAGTAGAAAATACAGATATTTGTGTGAAAACGTAAGGAGTGAAAGTAAAACGTTTAGTGACGTAAAGTACTGATACTAGAAAAATCTACTTAAGTACAGTGACAAGATATTGATCATCAATTATGAAACACATTCGAATCAGCCATAAAGAAGCTTTAAAGAAGACAAAATGTCATTATCTAGCTCAATCTATTTCTGGTTTTGTTCTACGCTATGTTGATGTTAATGAAGAAATCTCAGAGACGGAATTAGAGATAGAAAGATGGTGAGGTATTTGAAGATTCATGCATGTAGGGAGTCCAAGCCTCAGAAAAGAGAGAGAGAGAAATGACAGACTTGGCTGAGTGCCTGGCCCTCAGGCCAGAAGCTTCAGCCCTCTTTGCCCAAGAAGGTACAGCTCAAGTGAAGAGGAGTTAAAAGCAAGAGTGAAAGAAGAAGACGGCGAGCATATGTTGCTGTATTCTTTCATTCTGCCCTTGACTATATGACTTGGCAAAACCTGAGACATTCAAATTGACCAGAGCACATTTCACCCGCACAGCACTGCAGAAGTCGTGCTGGTGGGTCAGACCCCCATCCTCCAAACATCTCACCCACCATGAGCTGATTTCTATCTGAAACTGTGAAATGAGTGATATGCAAAAACTCATTTTAATTGGAAAGCAGAGATTGTGACGGGGAAGTAATAAGTAGTAATTCATTTTGTAATTATTTCCCCTAACATATTAGGGGTGATTCACTTGGGCATGACATTTATTTTTTCAAACTATTCAGGATCAAATCCACAACAATTCATTACAGAATTCTTAAATGATTAACAATTCTGTTTATGGGAAAACATAAAGAGAACATAATATTTGACAGCCAAGGGCAAAAAGACTGAATAAGCTTTAGTAAAATATGTTTAAATATATTAACTTTTTAAATAAAATATTATAATATATGTCTACTCTATTTACAACATTGAAAATGTACTCTTTTGAGTCAGAGTAGACATATTTAAGGGCTTTTGTGCAGAATGTACAAGTCATGTATTGCTGTAATGGCAAAGCTGAATTTTCAGCAGCCATTACTCCAGTACCAGTCTGAGACTTAGACAAAACTTTGCATGTATTCATAAAAACCCCAAAATGACACCCAACCCCTTACTCTGTTCTTTCAGAGAAGTTTCACTGTCAACAAACAACAGTGAGTTGAAACAGTCAGTAATAAAAATAAAAAAATGTAAGCCTACTAATAATATTAGCCTATACAGAAATTGAATAATGTAATCAAATGTAAAAATAAAAGGCTATTCTAAATTAAATTTAAATTGATTCTTATTAAAACTATAGTTATTCACTGAAGAACAGTGAATGATTCTCTTGTTTACGTATTCTTTTAGATCTAATATACTGACAAGCTTTCGATTACTTTCGTTTATGTTCACTTAAAGCTACACTGTGTAACTTTTTTAGTTTATTCTTAACTAAAAACACTTAGTTCTTTCAAAAATATATGTGCTCCTTAATGTATACTTTATTACTTGAAAGAAGTAAATATTCTCGTAAGTTTATAATATGCCATTGAAAATACATACGGGTGAGGGGTTCGAATGTGGATCGCCATGTTGCCCCTCCATCTTGAAAGTACATTAGCCAAAGAGGGACATACCCGTAAATTCAAGCTTTGCCTTTCGCGTTTTAACACTCGATGGCACCATGTCGAATGTGGACGAGGTCGAACTGGAAGCCATGTAAATCTTGGACTAAATCGGCCACCGTAGGAGTTAAAACGAAATCAGAATTGAGAGGAACAGAAATTAATATTCACTGGATGGTCATATACCTTTTCACCGCTAGATGGGGGAAAATATCACACAGTGTAGCTTTAAGACATAACTGACTGTTTAAGTGAAAACTCACCAAGACAGGCATTTTGGCATATTTTTGTGAGTATTTGTATTTGGATGTCAAAAGGGAAGGGCGACAGCGTACCGCTTTAAAAGAAAGGAACGGAACGTGGCATCATGTTTTCAAAACTATAGCATCCCTAGTCATTAAATAATCTTTGAGAGCAAGGGGGGCCCCTGGGTTTCGGGGACCCTACGCAACTTGCATACCTTGTGTAGAGGGAGGACCAGCACTGCATTACACCAATCTTCAGTGTCACATGATCCTTCAGAAATGATTCTAATATGCTGATTTGCTGCTCATGATATATATTTGTTTTAAGGGCTTTCTGAAGTGAAGTGGGGCGTTTGTGTAAGAAAAATATCCATATTTAAAACTTTATAGACTAAAAAAATTAGCTTCCTGCGAACCACCGTAGGCATTGATTTACGGCAAAAGAGTAACCCTTGACGTATGCGTATTGATGAACGCAGAAGCACAGAGGATAAAGCAAAAAAAAAAAAACGTCCATGAATTAGAAGTCTAAAACGAGAATTTTTAAAGAGAAATGGTGGAGGATTTCGATATAATAGAAGAGGGGCTTGAATTTGTTGCCCAGCCCCATCCACAAGAGGTGTCAAAGCATGCAATACTCTTATACATCGTGTCAGGGGTTACTCTTTCACCATAAGTCGACTTGCGTACAGCTGACCGCCGGAAGCTAGTTATTTTAGTCTATAAAGTTTTAAATATGGACATTTTTCCTACACAAATGCACCACTTCGTTCAGAAGGCCTTTATTAACCCCCCGGAGCCGTGTGGAGCAGTTATATGATGGATAGATGCACATTTTTGGACTTCAAAACGAAACAACCAGTCCCTGCCATATAAAGCTTGGAAGAGCCAGGACTTTTTTAATATAACTCTGATTGTGTTCGTCTGAAAGAAGAATGTCATATACACCTAGGATGACTTGAGGGTGAGTAAATCATGGGATAATTTTCATTTTTGGGTGAACTATCCCTTTAAGCCATCCTAGGTGTATATGACTTTCTTCTTTCTGCCGAACACAATCAGAGTTATATTAAATAATATCATGGCTCCTCCCAGCTTTGTAATGGCATTGAATAGTGCCTGAGTTTTTTGGAAACTAATCCATACGATTCCAGTGGAAGCAATGGATTTTTGTAAGAAACTTTTCACAATTGAAATTTTTGTGTGAACTATTAATTGAATGCATCCTCGTTGAAAAAAATAAAATAATTCTTGCTAACTCCAAACATATTGTATGTCCAGTGAAGAATCTAAATTAAAGAATTTTTAGAGGATCTTCTACCTATTTTTGTACATCATTAGATTGACAGGTATGACACTCCAAAGGATTTTTGACAACAACTCAACCAACACAACTGCACATTGGAATGAAAAAAAGTATATTCTTGCAACAACAACAAAAAAACAACAACTTTAAAACGTCTGTATTTCGATGACTAATGCAAGACAATTGGCTGGATATGTAGCAGCACTGAACGCAGGCCTTCCACTGAGAGTAATGTTTAATTTCTGCCTAGTCTCTTTGATTACCTCTCTGGTTGAGGCATCACAGCCTTGTAAATCCACACAAGGTGCAAATGAAAGGTCTCACATCTGAGCAGAAAAACAACAATAAACCCCAACTCACCTTGGGATGCTGAAAGTAACTTCTTAGGTGGCGACGTTTCCCGGTGGCTCACATTTAATGTTGTGCTGCAAGAAGCTCCTTCCACACCAGATGAAAACTTGAACTTGATGACACATTTCCCCGAATTTGTCTGTGAGAAAATTGCAAAACTTTCTTTCAAGGGACTGTACTCATGAAAGTTTACCAGATGTTCTTTTTCTCTCTCAAATGTTCAACCTAGTTTTGCCCAGTTTTAACATTTCAATCTCGTTTTCATCCTTAATTAAAGCCAAAGTGTGTCATTTTTCGACATTTAAATACGTTCTTCATAACTATAAATAAGCCATCTGAAGACTGATTTTCCCATAAAGTTTCAAAACATTGCTCCCGACCAGCCCAAAAAAGCAAAACAATGGCGTTAGTTTGTGGTGGAGGGTATTTTGAAGGTCACACACTTGACCTTTAAATAACCCCTATGCTAATGTATGACATAAACAAAACCTTCAGCTCAATGTAATTGGTCTTCATACTTCCACACAATCCCAAGCATGCAGGTAGTATGACCTCTAGAGTGTGAAATCCTCACACATTCAATCAAAGTTTATTCATCCGCACTGATGAAGCATTTAGTGTAACTACGGCCTGGGAAAGTTGCCATGGTGAAAGAGCCACAGGAACTGCAGCCCGCAATTTCCTAATCATGTTAATCGACTTTAATATGACATTAGTACAACAGAGAAGACAGCTAACAGGCTAATAAAACGATAATGATGGTTCTAGCGGTTAGTCTCAGTAAGGACAACATGGACACATTGTTGAGCTGTTCCTGTTAAACCGGTCCTCAAATGGGAAGTGTTCAGGAACGTGGGGAGACTTCTGTACAAACACAGGATGTCTGGGTTGGTTTCAGCTAATGAAAAACATCATGTAATAATGACGTTCAGGTCTAATTAGACCAAGGGCTGAAATGAGCTGCATATTAAGATCTGGTTGGCAAAGTCTAGTCGGTCTCAAGGTGTTTTTGCCAGTTTCAAATGATAATAATTACTACTATGAACAATAACATGTGAGAGTTTTAAAATCCCAGGCAAGGTTGTGATTGTGTGGTTTCAGAATGAATCGAAAGGATTTTAATTCAACATGCATTTATTATCATCTTTTGATAGACTGCATTCACTGGGGCATTTACTTTAGCATATTTTGAAATGAATAATCAGTTCTGGATTTACGCTTTATTTCAAATGTAAAACACAATAACTAATAATATCGGATTTTCTTTCTTATTTTTCACAATATTCTTTTCTATGAAAAGCAAAAGGCATCAAGAAAAGCAGACCAAATTGAGCATTTCAACTCAATCATGCAGTGCTTTCCGCTTGGCACGCTTCGTCACACTTTTACAGTGTTTGGCTACCCATTCAGCTCATGACTGAATAAAACAAAACAATGTTGAAAGATTACTGCAAGAGGTAGTTGGCATGCAGATGCCAGTGGAACAAACAAATAGACTACTGTTCGAAAGTTTGGGGTCAGAAGTTTTTTTAAGTGCCCATATTATGCTATTTTAAAGGTTCCTAGTTTTGGAGGTCTCCTACATCAGGTTTACATGCATTAAAGGTAAACAAAATGCTTACATTTTATCATAATATGCACTGCACATCACAGTTTTCAATAATTCTCAAATGACTCATCGGATGAATCAGTCTCTCTAAATCTTCCCTTTTCCGCGAGCTACTCTGTTCTGATTGGCCAGCTGGCTTAGTCTGTTGTGATTGGTCTACCACTTGTTTACGCCCCATTACCATGACTGAATTTCAGCTCTGGAGGCTTCCTCAATCCTCAGCAATTCACCCTTCGCTTGACAGGCGATCTGACCAATCATAATCCGTCCAATCATAATCCGTCATCCGCCTAATCCGCCATTTTTGTCAGACAAAGCAGTAAGGAGAGTTCGTAGATTAACGTTGTTACTGTACTGACGTCTTTCCGCGGTTGAAACAACATTCCTTCTGAAGTTCATTCATGTTTATTTGAAACTATAAATTAACTAGAAGGAAGAGATGATCGTTTCATGAGCAGCTTAACTGAGGCGCTACAGCGATCTTTCACAACACATTAAAGAGCCACAAAACAAAGCATTTATTGTTTACATTTCTTTAAAAAAAATTAAAACTTTATTTCATATTAAAAGTAACCTGGTCTGTCCTGTCTGTCAGTGTGTTGTCAGTATCCACTTTGCTCTTGCGATGAGTTTTTGACTGCGTGAGAACAATGATGTGTGGCGTGAGAGCGCGGCTTGTCCGACATAGCAACAGTAACTAAAGGGGACGGGTCTTTGCGAACGGTCAATTGTACACACTGTAAAGACGGTTACGACCACGCCGATTTTACCATATCAATCCGAGCGCGAGTATGATGACGAAACATTGGAAGAACTAGCTATTTAACGCGAACCTCCATTGCAAGGACGTTTCTCAGTAATACACTACTCATTTAGAGGTACATTATGTGATGTTGCAGCTGTAATTCCTCACCATCAGCATTAACAAGTGTATGCATTGTCCATCAATAAACCCATGTGTATATTTCTAATACATTGTGGTGCACATGCGGGAACTGTATCAATAACGGCGCATATGTTAGCCTAGCACTAACGTGAATGATTGATGTAACGTAAACGTTTGCAAAACAAATCTTGCTCCATCCTTTATCTTTACTCAAAGTAGTAAGAACGACAGATAAACACAGGTTTAGGTAATAGTGGCCCACAGCTGATTAGCATTAACTATTCATTAAGACAGAAATAACGTGAGTTAGCTGGAGACCAATATAAAACACAAAACTACGTATTTTGAACACCTGGTAGAAAATATATACATTAGTGCTGTCAAACGATTAAAATATTTAATCGCGATTAATCGCATTAATGTCATAGTTAACTCACAATTAATCACAATTAATCGCACATTTTTATTTATTCTAAATGTCCCTTGATTTCTTTTTGTCCCATTATTTTTTCTTATTTTAATGCTCTTATCAACATAGAAAAGTGGATCGGCTTGCTTTGTTCAAATGTTTGTTTTATTGAAAACAACATTGGCATACTTTAGTGTTCGATTTCACACCAACATTCTCACTTGGAGCAAATAATCGCTCACACAATGTAACACTGCCCATCAATAAAAGGGTGAAACAAATACTTTGTTGCACAAACAGCCCCTTCAACAGCCCTTTCTAAGGGATCAAAACAGGGTGATACAAAATAAAATTACAAAGTGCACATGCAAGGTAAACTAGGACTCCGCCTATAGTGCAGTTAAACCAGGGGTCGCCAACTAGCGGACTCCGGTCCGAATCCGGACCGCGAAGCCTTTTGACGTAATGAAACAGTTAACGTTGCAATGCTCAGTTACTACGTTCAGACCCAGACGCGCGGTCAAGCATGCAGTGAAGAAGAGACTGATGGTGCGTTCACACCGGACGCGAATGACGCGACATGCACGCCGCTTAATCCGCGCCGCAGAATGTCTATTTGCGTCTTTGCATTGACTTAAATCACTCGCGCAAAACGCTTCATTCGCGTCTGGTGTCAGAGCAGAAAGCAGCGCTCAAGACAAGCACTTTTAGTTGAAGACCCCTGAGTTAAACCATGGCTTAATACGTTTCTCATTTCGGCGTCTCACGCTTGCCATCCACGTCTAATCTTTTAATGGCCCAAACGAGTGCGGGCAGCCGCAGCGTGCCTGATGTTTTGTTTCCGGTCTAGCTACATCCGGAGTGGTGTTGTAGTTTTTCTAACGTTACTAGTTGTTGCAACAGCATGTGAAAAAACTACAAAGTTTGTTAGACCAAAAAGAACGTTAATCTCGCGATAAAAAAATTGACGCCGTTAAAATAGGTTTGCGTTAACGTCGTTAATAACGCGTTTAACTGACAGCACTAATATACATCAATAATTATTCATACTGACAGGTTGTGTTTCTGAGGAGCAAGTTGGTCCAAATAAACTGGGTACTGATCCATCTTTTTTTTGTGCATTTTGCCCTGTCTCTCTAAAATATTGTAGAGGTTGGTCAACAAGCAGCTTACGCCCCATTTGGAGACTTATAATTTTCTTAATCAGCTTCAGTCTGGCTTCAGATCCGGCCATTGTTGTATCACCGCTACATCATATGTGCCATTGACAACAAGGAATATTGTGTAGCTGCATTTTTGAACCTGGCAAAGGCCTTTGACTCTGTGGACCATGACATACTGCAGGATAGGCTAAGAGGTATTGGACTCTCTGAGAGCTGTCTGGCTTGGTTCAGGAGTTACTGTTCTTACTGATCAGTAAGGGTGAAGTGGTTTTGGTCAAGGAAGAATACTAGGGCCTATACTTTTTAATATTTATGTTAATGTTATTGTTCTTGCTGCAGGTGATTCTCATGTACATTTATGCACCGATGACACTATTTAAACATTTAATTATTCTTTGATCACTGGACTGTCTTTATTGCAGGCCAGTTTTACCTGTATCCAACGTGCTTTCTCTAGTCTTCATTTAGTTTTAAATATGAATAAAATAAAATGCATGGTTTTTAATAGAAATCATTTTCATTGGAAATTTTCTCATTGGATGGCTCGGAGATCGATGCTTCCAATTCTGGATTATGGTGATGTAGTTTACATCAAACTCTCCTTCATAAACTGGATGTTATTTACCACGCTGCAATCCACTTTGTGACTGGAGCTAATTTAACACTGCCACTTGTATTCTTTATTAAACTGGTCTTCTCTTCATTCTCTTAGACAAATTAATTGGTTTCTGTTCATTAAGAAAACTCTTATCGGGAAAACTCCATCATATTTACAATCACTTCTTAATATTCATAATACTAGTCTTCATCTGCGCTCTAGCAGTTTCATTAATTTCTGCATACCTAAAGTCCCTTCCTCTTTTGGTCTTTGCTCTTTTCAGTTTTCTGCTGCATATGATTGGAATCATCTGCAGTAGACTTTAAAGCTTAGTTTGTTTATTTCGCTCTCTTCCTTTAAAAATTCAAATTGGTCAATAGTACAAGATCATTGCACTTGTTTTTAGTTATTTGTTTGTTGTATATGTCATTGTTTATAGCTGCATAAAATAAAGGTTAATGAATGAATGAATCCATCAAGAGCAAGTGTTTTGTGAATCCCGCATTGAGCTCTGAGATTTGAGAAGCAGTCGTCAGTAAAATCCCACGTAGAAGTGCGGGTCAAGTTGTTTGTGGGCAGACAAACATACAACATAAGCGGGCATTATGCAAATGTCTTATCTAGTGATGCAGACCCGTAACGAAATGTGAGATTCTAATTATAAATGACTCGTTTAGGCGGTTCAGAGTCGATTCCTTGTTTTGGAAGACAATAACTTTATTTATTGTGCACTTTTGACTTTACAACTTCGCAGAACACATTCACAAGGTGTCACACTTCACATTCACGAACAGCTGTATTATACACTGCATGAAAGGGAATATTTGAAAAACCATAATAGGGGCACTATAAA
The DNA here is from genome assembly GCF_949357685.1 of Gobio gobio. Lineage (NCBI taxonomy): Eukaryota > Metazoa > Chordata > Actinopteri > Cypriniformes > Gobionidae > Gobio > Gobio gobio. The sequence goes on along the minus strand of NC_137116.1, from coordinate 42,949,690 downwards.
AAAATCAATGCTTTTATTCAGCACGGACACATTCAATTGATCAAAAGTGACAGCAAAGACATTTATAATATTACAAAAAAATTATATTTGAAATACTGTTCTTTTGCGCTGAAAGAATCCTGAAAAAATTTCAAGGTTTCCACAAATATGAGGCAACACAACTTTTTTCAAAATTGATGATAATAAATTTCACTTGAGCACTAAATCAGCATATTAGAATGATTTCTGAGGATCACGTGACACTGAAGACTGGAGTAATGGCTGCTGAAAATTCAGTTTTGCCATCACTAGAATAAAATTACCATTTAAAATAAATTGCAGGTTTTTTTAATATTACAAAAATGTAGAACAAAAGCAGAATTAAATTGAGATAATGACAATATTATTACTGACCGACTGACCCCACACTTAACAATTTGGACACTACTTTGACACTCACCTCTCATAACAATTACTCCTAATTATAATGACGCAAAGCTACTTTGAAACAATATGTATTGTGAGAAGCGCTATCCAAATAAATGTGAATCGAACTGAATACATAAATTAAGGTAGTGTGTGTGTGTGTGTGTGTGTGTGTGTGTGTGTGTATATATACCAAGCCTGCCGCACTTGTGTTGAAAACTGAAGCCAAAGTCTTGATCGCCCCCAGGTGGTTGGTCCCAGTATAGCTTTTAACCCCCGCCCCTCCATGTATTCGAATGGATGCGAGAAAAACTAAACAATCAAATTACACTTCAAATAATGTTTTCCTAAAGATGGCTTCTGTCATTTTATGCAGTTTTTAATCACGCTGATTTCATTTCAAGTGTTCGTTTTTTTTAAATAAGTCTAGTTTTAGTTAGTTATTTGATACTATAAAAAAGGGGGGTATGACATCATGATTGACAGCTGAGATTGACGGCTTCTCTGAGTGAAGTTGTCACTGAGGCACTAACTGACTTTTTTCGGGAGGAGATTGAAGCTTTAATTTCTACATTTCATAACTGTTTATTTCACACCAACATAATGAATTGTTCTGCATCTGCAAGAGTGTGGGCGGGGTTTTGATATCGCGGCTCTACTTCCTGCTCTCTACTGCGCAGACTCTGTCCCGAGGTCACTACTGCGCAGACTCTGTCCCGAGGTCACTACTGCGCAGACTCGGTCCCAAATCTGTGCAAGATGTCAGCACCATATCCAGACGTTGTCGGCTTCACTTTTCTTCAGTGGAAGGTAGTTTTTTACGGTCTACGGTATATTATATATATACATTTAAATAACTCGCATATATAATTCTCTCTCTTATGACTAAGGTAATGATAATGGTAACTGACCTCTGATCTTAGAAATATGACTTACATGAGTTTCCACAAATGTGGTCCTCATGAGTAATATAAACCAACCACTCTTATTGTGTCTTCCTTCTTAATCCGTACCATTAATGCCACAATAGAGTGTATTTCTTTAAGCACTATGCTCTTAATGTATAATTACATAATTAGTCTGCCACCATTAATTTAATTGCAACCTTCTGATTAGAGGCATTGCATAAGGACTCTAAAACAGCCTGCATGGGAGTGGCACATTGTGCGATATTACTATTATTCCAGTGTGTGTTTGTATGTGTTCAATCATTACCTGCTGTGTGCTTGCAGAGTAGACCATGACACCCCAAGGGTTGGGGAGAGCACCGCCCTGCAAGTTGAGGCACACATTCTCTCCGGGGCCCTCAGGATCCGAAAACAGACTCCAAGCACACCAACGCACACACTGCATAAACGCTGCTCTGTGCACAGCTGTGGATGTCATCTAGCGAAATAGTGAGAGAAAGAAACAGAGAAAGAGACCTTTTTTATCTCAGTTTGTCCTCAAATAGCACCGTCTGATGTTTCAAATAATCAGAACAGGATGTTGCTCTTTGAACACGACTGACTTCGTCATAATTCAAAATCGCAAAATCATGATTGCTTGACATAAACCATTCTTTTTGGGGGGCCTTTACCCACTATTATTAAGTAGAGTAATTAAAACATTTAAATATAAAACATTATTTTATATATTATTTATATTTTTATATTTTATAATCATTAAAGGTGTCATGAACTGGCTTTTTAAATTTTTGTATACTGTTGTCTGAGGTCTACTTGTGACGTTTGCGTGGTTTTTACATTCAAAAACATCATAATGAATAAGTAATAGGATATTTTCTGCCCTGGTTTTGAGCCTCTCTCAAGACACGCTCGGTTTTAACGGGTGTGTCGCACTGAAGACATGGAAGTAAACACCCACTGCTATGATTGGATAAGCTTTGCATATTTAATGAGCTTCGGCTCCCTCATGAGTTCGCAAGGCATTGTTTTGAAAGTGTATGGGAAACGGCAACCAGAATGATTCGTCCCTCAGGGCTCGCAAAATGTCTTTATCAAACAAACACAATGATTTATCTCTCATCCACCCGCAATTAATATGAATGTTATTTTATATTACTTGGCCCGCCCGATCTGTGTATATACGCGCGCGCCAAGTACGTTGCAGACAGCATGATCAAAACTTCCACGATTGTATTTTTCCTTCAAATATCAAGTCAAGAGAGTGAACAACGCACATCAAGAAAGAATGTTATTTCACTATTTAAGATGATACGTATTGGTAGCCCGTTTGGAAAACACATAGCCCCGGGACATTGGGCTTTGTGCTTTACTCACATTAGTGTGTTGCTTCATTCATTCATGTAATCTCATCCTGTCTGCAAATCCAGTCTCTTGTTTACAAACGAATCCGGTGAAATGAACATACATGCAATGTCTTCCCCACGTGAGCTGGATATTCATTAAAAATAAAGTTCAACCACACATTTCCAATATTAGAATCCGAAGGAAGTTTATGCAGCGACTGTGTTCTTCCACAACCAGGCACAACACAATATCTTTTGGCATGTTTATTGCTCGGTAGTGCGATCCGTTTAGCTCCACGAGTCGGTGGGCGGGGCTACAGAATCAGGCTCACATATTTATCTGTTGAGGTGGCGTTTCAGTATACGATGACATCAAGGGTCGACATATTCTGCGATCGAGCGTTTTCTGGGCCTGGTGTCAATAAAAGCTTTTCTTTGACTAAAAAGGAAGTTTTCAGCTCCGAAACTTACAGGATATTCTTATATCACGATGAACCTTTGATATATCAAAGGCTCAAGGGAAAGTTGATTTCTCAATTCATCATCCCTTTAATATATTTTATACACTAATAATAATTCTCATAATAATAAATATTTACATTTAATTGTATTCATTATTATAATAACAACAACAACAACATACCTGTTAAATACACAATACACTTAATTCAAATATCACTGGTATTGATTTTTTAACAAAGAAACAGACAAACGATCGGACAGTGATTTCTTATTTGGAAACTGTGCTGCCAAACACTTTCCAGAATGAAACATTAGCAGCCATAATCACACAGATGAGAACATATCATCATTTTATCTCACAACGTGTACACAATCTGACAAGTATACAAACTAAGTAGATAGAGTGAAATAAAATAAAATAAATATGAGAAAGAGAGAGAGAAAAAAAGGAAGAACTGAGCCTCCTCACGGCTTAGCTACGATCCCTTGGGATCAGGCATTAAAGTCAATCAATAAATGAGCTGGTCAGGCTCAGCTCACCGTAATTAATCATGATAGAAAAAGAGCGAGGGAGAGAAGGGAATTATTCAGCCCCCCTTTCTCTCACACCCACCTCCCTCTGAGGTCTGATGTATCTGGCCAGTGATATATAGGCTGTATGGTAAATACTATCCAGTTCAGCAAAGAGTGTTAATACAAGAGCTTTATCTCTCTCACAGAGATGTATTTCACACTTCACAGGATGAGAGAGAAAGAGAGATTTACCATCACCTTTAGTGATAGGGACAACAGTCCTCAGTCTCTCAGACCCACTATGGCACCATCAGCCTTGAGTACAAATGTCACATATGAACTCAATTATGATCATTCAAAACAAACCTTGTTCTCGGAGAAAGTTCTGCAATTTCCTGCACATAACCATAGAGAAATTACAAAATAAAATTGAATAGCCTATAGAATAGAATGATACATTTCATTTTAATATTTAAAGGCAATTCTGAGAATTGTTTCCAAACACATTATAAATGTTAGAAATGTATTGCTGAGACACGTTACAAAGACTGTGTGAACTGTGTAGTACTGAATTGTGGAGTTAAACCGTTAAACAGTTTTTCACCATTGCTGTGTGCAGGATTTTTTAGGCAGGGCTAAAACGGTGGCTCGATGACGCACTGGAGCCACTGAGCATATGGCTCCTCCCTTAACACGATCATAACTAGAGCACGCATCAGTTTGCCCGCGCGATCGTGATTCGCTGTCAGTACCGTTAGCTACTACAGCCTACAACTTACAAAACAGCTTACAAAACAAAAACGATGATATCAAGAAGAGGTGGATTAATTTTGTGAACAGCTACCTTGATGGAGAGCTGAGGATCACCACCAACACCTGCCTCTGCATTGACTTTACACCGGATAGTTTTACAAACTTTCGGAGACAACTGGGATTCACTGATAATCCGCTGCAGAATGGGGCCGAACCGATTATCTCCCGTGCCGGCCTTCATCCTCCCATCCCACCAACATCTGGTGCCATCTTGAACTATACGCGAGTTATCTTGTGTGCTTACGGCAGCTTTCCCGTGAGTGGGCATGGTTTCAGCGCAGACAGAGGTACTCTACGTTTGAGAGCAGAGAATGCTGCTTATTTTTTCAAGATTTTGATAAGCTATTTTATTTACTTGGCTGATTTTTTTATGATTCAAATTTGGCTGGGTGGTTAATAACACATTTGTCTGTGGTGTGACAAACTCAGAACACATTTAATTTTTAGATAGATAGATAGATAGATAGATAGATAGATAGATAGATAGATAGATAGATAGATAGATAGATAGATAGATAGATAGATAGATAGATAGATAGATAGATAGATAGATAGATAGATAGATAGATAGATAGATAGATAGATAGATAGATAGATAGATAGATAGATAGATAGATAGATAGATAGATAGATAGATAGATAGATAGATAGATAGATAGATAGATAGATGATTAATAGAATAGAATAGAATATTAGTGAAAAGTTGAGATTCAAAATCTAATTTTACATTATGATGTATAACGAATCAGACATATTTAAAATTCTGTGCTCTTTTTTTTTAATCACTGATCAAATAAACAGATTTGTGATATTTATATTAATGTGAACTCCATGTAGCTCGAGTGCTGCTGTCATTAAAGCAAAATGAACATATGCACTCTTACATTACTGACACCTGGTGTGGTACATAACACATGTTGGGATATTAACTGCCAACTACATTTCTAAATAAAGCACCAGGAAACTCTATAAGTGTTCTATTCATAAAGGTGTAGACTCGGCATAGAGCCAATTTTCCACTAAGGAGACGATTCTTTCAAATCCTTACATAATCCTTAGAACAGCTCAGATATTTAAACTGAAGTTCCCCAGCTTTTGTTCAACCTAACATGGTCTGAAGATGGAAATAATCGCAGCTACATAATTTACCCTGAATCCTTCTTGTCAGCTCCCAAGCTCCCCTCTCGCTGGAGTCAACACAATTTCATTCTGGAGCGTTTCCCGCCTTGAAAGAGCTTTTGAGGAGATTGATGCTGAATCTCTCTCTGGAGATGACTCTGATTAGAATTATGTCTTTTTATATAACGCATTAATTGCTATCTTTCCTGGCTATTGATCGAAAAACAAGAAATGGCATGGATATACAGCCACATCATCAAAGATCAGGGAAGTCTGGATTAAATACATATTTTATATACACATTTCAATACATATTCTATTTTTAAGTCGCAATGAAATGGAAGTAGTGACATCTTTTCTTCTGTATTGTGACGTACACCGATCAGGCATAACATTATGACAAGTGAAGTGAATAGCACTGATTATCTCTTCATCACGGCACCTGTTAGTGGGTGGGATATATTAGGCAGCAAGTGAAAATTTTGTTCTCAAAGTTAGAAGCAGGAAAAATTAGCAGAAAAGATTTGAGTTTGACAAGGGCCAAAATTGTGACATCTCCAAAACTGCAGCTCTTGTGGGGTGTTCCCGGTCTGCAGTGGTCAGTCTCTATCAAAAGTGGTCCACGGAAGGAACAGTGGTGAACTGGTGACAGGGTCATGGGTGGCCAAGGCTCATTGATGCACGTGGGGAGCGAAGGCTGGCCTGTGTGGTCCAATCAAACAGACGAGCTACTGTACCTCAAATTGCCCAAGAAGTTAATGCTGGTTCTGATAGAAAGATGTCAGAATACACAGTGCACTGCAGTTTGTTGCGTATGGGGCTGCATAGCCACAGACCAGTCAGGGTGACCATGCTGACCCCTGTCCACCGCCGAAAGTGCCAACAGTGGGCATGTGAGCATCAGAACTGGACCATGGAGCAATGGAAGAAGGTGGCCTGGGGAACACATGGCACCAGGATGCGCTATGGGAAGACGGCAAGCCGGCGGAGGCAGTGTGATGCTTTGGGCAATGTTCTGCTGGGAAACCTTGGGTCCTGCAATCCATGTGGATGTTACTTTGACCACCTACCTAAGCATTGTTGCAGACCATGTACACCCATTCATGGAAACGGTATTCCCTGGTGGCTGTGGCCTCTTTCAGCAGGATAATGAGCCCTGCAACAAAGCAAAAATGGCTACAGAATGGTGTGAGGGGCGGGTTTGACTAAATGGCTGGAAAAGTCCTGCATACATCACCTAAGAGAAGTCTGTCATAATGATTAAAAATGACAGCAAAACTTCAAATAAGATACACAGATGAATCGTTCAAAAGATGCATTATTGATAGGGTGAATTTTATTTCACGCCAATTTTAAAACTACAGAAGGTGGAATGCAATGCAGAGTGTGGTAGTTCAGAGCAAACAAAGACAGCAACATGAATATGGACTGAATCGTAATAAGGCTTTCAAACTATTTGGATGTAACCCAAGTTATAACTTAAAGGGATAGTTCACCCAAAAATGAAAATTCTGTCATCATTTACTCACCCTCAAGTTGTTCCAAACCTGTATGAGTTTCTTTGTTCTGCTGAACACAAAAGAAGATCGAGTGAAGAATGTTTGTAACAAAGCAGATAGCGCAACTATTGACTACCATAGTATTTTTTGTTCCTACTATGGTAGTCAATAGTTGCTCTCTCTGCTTGGTTACAAACCTTCTTCTAAATATCTTCTTTTGTGTTCAGCAGAACAAAGAAACTCATACAGGTTTGGAACAACTTGAGGGTGAGTAAATGATGACAGAATTTTCATTTTTGGGTGAACTATCCCTTTAAGAGACCCGTGAGATGGAAAATCAAGAATCATTTACAATCAATCAAACACTTATCATCATATATAAAGCAACAGGGCTGAAGATGTGAACTTTAAAAGCACAGTGATGAAACCCTCATAACTCCAGTAGTAAAATGAAGAAGAATTGCACATGATTTCAACACTGCTCAGAACAAACCCTTTGAACATAGCCGTCGTAAGTAACTCTTTAAAATGGCAGAAAACTCAAATGTGCCAAGACAGTAACAAAGCAATGACATGGCACCCAAGTCAGCAATGATCATAAAACATACACCATAATGTCCTTTACCCTCAGCTTCCACACAATAAATCAAAGCAGGGCAGAATCACTGTAAGCTCTGAGGAACACATTGATAACTGCTGGTTCTGGTAACAAACTGAGCTATTAAAGTGGCTGGTGGTGTGGAGGTAGGAGCGAGCCTCTGAGCAGGAGTGCAAGGCTGCCGTGAGCTGCAGCCCAGTGTGAAGAACTGTCAGCGGGTGTGCGCTATGCTACATTGGTGCTGCCAGCAGGACTGATGGGAAGGGAGTGAAAAGGCGGAATAGTAATGAAGTATCCATCCTTAAGTCCAGTCGTGTAGTAAAACTTCAGTCAGAACTGTGCTGCAAACACACAAGAACCTGCTTTAAAGAAGATGAATAAAACATCCAAGCAGAATCTACTGTAGAATTGTTCTGAAGTTCAAACCTTATACATTCTGTACAAAAAGCGGAGAATTCCAGGACACTAATTCATAATAGAAGCATTCTGGTGCAAGTTCGAGTAGCATTAGTCCTAAATGTAACAAATAAAACAAATTGATGGGGAAAATGTAACATACATATAGTTGGCTAATCAGCATCGTCAGGATGTCATTTTCCAGCAGCTCAAGAGTGATTAGTCACATGGCATTTACAGTAAACAGTGCCATTGATTCGCCGAGTAATAGACACCTTGGATACCACCGAATACCTGAAAGTCTCCAAATGAGCACGTCAATGCATTTAATTTGTCTTAATAAACACAAAATCAATTGAATGAAAGAGATACGAGATACATATGAAGCCCTTGCTGCGTCATTTTAAACAATGTAGCAGCCTCTGAAAGACGGAGCAAAGCTTCAAAGCGAAATCGAATCAAAGCAGCCGCAGATGAGATTAACTGTTGCACATAACTAAAAGGAATTCCACATCAAAGTTACGACATTGCGGCTCTGTCTGGAGAACACAGATGTTAAACTGAATTTAAAGAGCAAACAAGCAAAACTTTGCCACACGAGAATACAATTATAAGAAATAGGAAATTGCCAGAGGCAGAAATTAAACTCCTCTTGTTTATAAGCACACTGAAGAATTAGAAAGTCGACAGAAACCGTACACAGAGTGAATTAAGACCGGATGCATCATTAGAAAGTGATTAAAAGTGTGATTCCTCACCAAAAAAAAGTGCATAAATTAATCAAGGTGAAAGATCAAACGTCTTTTACAGATGGCTGCTGGCGATTTCACAGCCATCAGACAGCTGAATATCCATAATTCATAAAACAGGACATCAGAGAAGCAATGGAAGATTATAGAAATCCAAAACTAATAATACCATTGAGATCCACAGAGCCCCGGAGTGCGGAGAAGAAACCAGAACGATTATGTCAAGGCAGATTGAATTACAAAAAAGGCAAAACAACTACACAGACAATTAGGTCTGACAAATCAATCAGTCCTCCTCATTTTTTTCATCTAGTTTCTCTCTCTCAGAAACAACGCCGAATTCCAGTCAATACGAATATACAGGGAAACTGTTGTGGTCAGGAAACTCTTTTGCCACCTTGACGGCAGAGACAGCAGCATACTGATGAATGAAATCGTGTTCTCAGACATTTGGCTGGCGTACTCCTCTGGGACGGCTCAGCCATGTGGCGGGTGGCAGGGACAAGGCGATGCATTGTTGGCTCTCCGCGCCGTCATGGCGAGAGGCTGATGCCAGGCCTTCCCTGCACATGCTGTGTCGAGTCTTTAGCTCAGCACACTCGCGGATCACTAACGCAGAACTGTCTCGCGTCTTTGTTTAAAAACTCTCAGAAGGAACAGAGATCAATGTGTCATATGGTCTTACCAGGGGGCCCTGTCAGAATCCTCGTTTTAAATAATGAAAATGAACCGTTTTTGACAGAGTAACACCATCATTTGATGATGACAGGATTAAAAAGAGCCACTGTTACGCCCTAATGAATGCTGATCAGTTGATTTCTGATTTATACACAATGCAGCTAAACGCTGTCCACTTCTCAAGTAGGGACCGGATTTTCATTAAACAATAAAGTGTGTGCAATAAAGTGTGCATGCAGTGACTCGTTGGGACACTGACAGCTCATCAGAAGAGTGGTACTGTACAGTATGTCTTGACGTGTCTGCTAACAATTGCCAGGGGTAAATATGTATCTCTTTACATTTCCTTCACTAAAATAGCTGTGACTCCTGTTGTCACGAAAAGTTAATTCACGGGTGTCACTCCTGAATTTAAATGCGGTTGTCCCTTCCAAAACTTTGCAAGGTGTATGTGCCCTATTTTAAAGTTGTTTTCTGACTTAGTTTGGTTTTAAAGTTGTTTTCCGACTTAGTTTGATTGTTTTGTTCAAATCAGTCTGAAAATTACACTACCATTCAGAAGTTTGGGGGTCAGTGAGAAATTAATACTTTAATTCAACAAGAATGCATTAAATTGATCAAAAATGACATTTATTTTTTAAATAATGTCTTTACTATTTCAAATAAATACTGTTCTATTATACTATTCATCACCCTAAAAAAATTTATCATGTATCATCCTTAAAAAAAAATTATTTCAACATTAATAATAATGTTTCTCGAGCACCAAATCATCATATTAGAAAGATTTCTGAAGGATCATGTGAGACTGAAGACTGGAGTATGGCTTCTAAAAAACTCATCTTTGCCATCACAGGCTAAATAAAATTGTAAAATATATTAAAATAATAAAAAATAGTTATAGTAATAGTATAAAAATAGTATCTACTGTATATTGATTAAAATGAATGCAGCCTTAAATGATATGATGTATCATCAATAGCATTGAATGTACGCAAATTAGGATGGATTGTTTTAATACAGTAACAAATGCGAACCAAATGGAAGTTGACACATCTGAGTGCTAAAATATGCCTGCATGCACCAAACGTATGAATGCTAAATAAAGATAATGTGATATCAATATACGAAAAATAGGCCCTCGCTATCCTTGTTGTTTTGGAATGCAACCCACTGTGAGATTTTCCTCACTCTGCATCCAATAGATGAAGAGTGAAGCTTCAAACTCTGCAGCTGAAAGACTTAAATTAGGTGAAGTCTAGAGAGAGGTACTGTTGTAAAAGAAAAGAGAGGGAGGGAGGGAGGGAGGGAGGGAGGGGATGTAAAGAATGAGAAAAAAGGCAATCGACAGAACCAATGTGATTGAGAGAAACTCAAGTGGAAAATCTTGGTGGGAGATACTTAGTAGGAAGCCCACCAGAGAAGATGGAGGTAGTCAATCTTAAAATATGCGGTTCTGAAAAACGATTAAAAAACTATAAAATCCCACTAAAAAGTAAATATGTACAGTTTGTGGAGCAAAATATAATATAGATTTCACAGGGGAGGAGGAAATAATTCCCATACTATCTAATCATACTGTATATATATATATGAGTTTTTTTTAAAAGAAATTGACACTTTTATTCAGCAAAGATGCATTAAATATATGATAAACCGTGATAGTAAAGACTTTTAAATTGTTACCAAGTTAAATTTCAAATAAATGCTGTTTTGCCTGAAAATTCAGCTTTGCCATCACAGGAATAAATAACATTTTAAAACGTATTAATATAGAAGTGTTACTTTAAATTAAAATAATACTTCACAATATTACTCTTTTACTTTATTATTGCTCACATAAGTGCAATCTGGGTGAGCAAAAGAGATGTAAAGGCCCACTGAAATCAAAATAAAGTTTTTTAGCTTTTAGTATTATTATCTTAGCCTTAAGGTTATGAATAAGCTGGTGTGTTCCAAAACAATGACACAATTTGCATTTAGGAGATATAAGCATTCAAAACGTACAGTCTCTCACTTCCATTAAAACGAATTACAGATTTTGATGATATCATCGCAGACTTCACCTTCTCATCAAATCTTCTGTCCAATCAAATGCGCTCTAGAATCGGAAGTCCCGCCCCCTGCTTTATAAATAGACCCTGAACTGCGTCTGAAAACGGTCAGTTGTTCACGCATTTACTATGTTCTACATGGTGAATGGCACATAGCGCACTATATATGCGCTAGGAAACGATTCAGACAGTGTAAATATGTTTTCAATTTAGGCAAATGAAGTCTGGGTTCCGGATAGTTTCATGCACCGCAGCAGCGCACACACTTAGTCTAGACCAGAGCCGTTGACTACAGACACGAGAGCGCAGCGCGGATCATATGCGCGAGTCGGCGCAGACAACAAAACATATCGGCCCCATTTAAATGCTGCGTTCAAAGGCACTTCAGTGGGCCTTTAAAAATAAAGTCTTACCAACCTCAAACTTTTAGTCGGCAGTATACTGAGTATATATATAGGATGAAATGTATATATTATAAATATTACAATTTCAATATTTAATTTGAATGACATTTTGTTCACATTTATATAATTTGGATTTCCAGTTTATATCCAAATTGATAAAGTCCTGAAGCAAAACCATTTGAGAACCACTGCTTCAGCGTACCTTAGAGCACTTCCCAGGAAAACCTTGTTCATGCTCCCACACACTTAGAAGTCTGTGATGGGATCAATGCAGGCACATGCACAGGAGAGGTCTGGAAAGTGAGGCTCAAATGTGACAGGGTGAATTCCCAATAGGCTGGCCAGAAGATTTATGAACTTCTCAATGGAGAAATTGACATTCATACTAATTAGTCGACCATTGTTTCTCCTGTTCCCGCTCTCCCATGCAAACCCCTGGAGCGAAGGCATCAGACCCCGGCGTAGACTGACCTCTCTGTACAGCTAAATATAGCTGCACAATGCCGAAAACACAGGCTCGCTTACTGTGTGATGTTTGATTAACATTTAATTAACATTTGTGTGACATTTCTGACAGAATGGGGGGGAAATACAAATAAAAGAAAAATGTATAAATAAGAATTACTGCTCAGCAATCGTCTTTTTATCACACGACTGAGGGAGTGCAGCCAGACAGCCTGTAGGAAATCCGGCCTTAATGAGGAACTGAATGAACATAGTAGACACCGAAAAAGAGAGGGAGACAGAGTTTTAAAGACAGCTCATAAAAAAACAAAGCGCATGACTTGATCCCAAATCAAACAACATCAGCAACCCTTTAAAAAGGAAAAATGCTTTGTGTTTTGCCACTGATGTGAAGGAGCATGCGTAAATCTAAGCTGATATGAGTGTGCAACTGCTCAACAACATTCCATAATGTATACGCTACGTAAGCAGCACGTTGGCTACGATTTACTCAACACAAAATTTAAGAGTAATAGAGCTTCACCAAGCTTAGAGTTGCAGGCCACACTCACTAACAGGAGAAGTATCTTCTTGAAATTTAATCAGCAAGGTTCAGCTGCAAAAATAAATCATGCTACTTACCAAAGCATGTAGCAGTGCTGTTGTAAAAGAGCTGAATGTTAGTGGTAAATCAATTGTAGAGGCTCCATCGATTTCTACTCCAGTAGTTTCAATGCTCTTAGAGTGTAGGTTAAGCTCTTAATCTAGAATTGTGCGATATGGAACATTAACTTACCCACAGCAAGGGTTCAAGGTTTGAATGGTTAGAATGATCCGGATAGCCCCTGCTGGTAGATGCCGTAACTACACCGTTTTGAGGGCAAAATGGGTTTCTACATTTAAAAGTCACTCAAAAGTAGCTGTCTGGTTTTGTTTTAATTGAACATTTAAATAAAATAATAATTCAAAATAAAAATTTAGATTTTTGCCTCTATTCATACACAACAATATAGGAAAGGGCCACAAAGCGGGGTTTAACTTCGGGTCGCCCAAAGAGCAACAACATTATGTTAGGGCTGCACAATATATCGAAATTATCGAAATATCGCAAATGTACATATCGCGATATGCATATCGCAAGGGTACGCAATATCTGAATGGTTTTAATATGCTATTTCAACATAGTGAAAAGTGTACGTTTTAGGTCGACGCATATATCAGAGAATAGACTGGGCACACGACTGTTACTTATGTGACTTGCTTGACATTAAAAAGAGTTATTAAACGCAATAACTTGCGAAAAACAACTCCTTGCAGTCTCGCGCTGTCTGACACACACACCGAAACGTGCGCACAAGCCGTTTTTTTTTCCCATGTCTTGTTACACACTCGAACTGTCAAATACACAAAGTTATGTCAAAATGGCTGTCTTGATGACTATTCATGTAAACATAATCGGTTATGCTTTAAGTGAACGATATCAGTTGGGGAAAGAAATAGATTTGACATACTTAAAGCAATATCGTATCGCATATCGAATATCGCATTATTTAACAAGGATATCGCATATCGCATTTTTTTTCAATATTGCACAGCCCTACATTATGTGTTGGATCACTGCCCACAAGGCTATCAGCTCCAACAATCAAAAGCATTTTTAGATGTGGCTAAAGAAAAAATAGTCACCTCACTTGCACCTCACATCAGTTGGGGGTAACGCATTAAAAGTAACTTGAGTTACGTAACCAGATTACTTTTTCAAGTAACTAGTAAAGTAAAAACAAATTTACAACAAAATATCTGAGTTACTTTTTCACATTTATTTGACTGACAGCTCTCCTGTCCCCGTGCTGAGAAAAATCGAGAGTAAGTGCAGAGGCGTTGTGTGTAAACTATTATTGTAGTTCTAGAATAAATGGGAGTATTTGTTCATCTCACTTGCACAATAAAGATTCAGTACTCCTCAAAATTAATAAAACCAGTCAAATACAAAATCAGAATACTATGCAAACCTTCAATTAATTATTAAATAAAACACCTTTCTACCTTTATTGATCAATATCTTGCTGCTAACCTTCAATGATTCAGTTAAAACATAAGCAAAAACGAAATTTTTAACTTTTTTCTCCTGCGTCCTATTCTTCCGTTATCCAGAGCGGCAGCACAGCTTAAAGGTTTGTTTGCGCGGCTCCCTCTACAGTACATGCGAGAATTTGCATTTTACCTCAGCCTGATGGTTATTATTTAAATTTTGGTGTGAAGAGGTCTTTACATTTGCACAAAAATAGAACTTTTTTGTTATAACCCAAAGGTAACGCAAAAGTAACGTAATGCATTACTTTTCTTAAGGGAGTAACGCAATATTGTAATGCATTACTTTTCAAAGTAACTTTCCCCAACACTGCCTCACATTGCTATGTGACTGAATCATTTTCTCAGAGAAGAAAATGTACTTGGCTCACAAACAATTGTGTTCATAAGCAAACATGTCAGATTTCAAACTGCATCCTTGTATGCCTGTGCCAGTCAAGCAACTTCCACGGAGATGAATGGAAATGCTAGTGAATAGCTTTCTCCAGGTATCATAGACCTCCTTGTTTGAAAACGTGTTCAATATGTATCAATATGAATTCTCAGATGCTGTCAAAGTGCTGTTCTTTTAAAACTTTTCCGCCTCCTGCATTTTACAACCCACATGGTCATTGTGGTCTATTTGATTTTGAAGTGCTTTGTTCAGTTATGTGCTGTTTTTCAGAGCTAATTTAAACAAAACAAAAAAGGAAATGTTTTACTCAGTCTGAACGTCCCCCTCCACGGCACTCCTCTGCTAATAAAATGGTGTGAAATGGCTGTCAAATCCGAAATGGAGCATTATCCCTGCAAATCTCTCCAGGTGAGCTCACGGCCTGATTCTAGTTGGTCTTCATGCTGTATAGTGAGGATTCCAGGGAATCTAATCTGACTAAGCACTTCACACTTCCTCCATTGTTCTTTTGGAGTCTTTTACAAATGCCAGTGAGGTTAAAGGGATAGTTCAGCCATTTAATCTGCCTTATGTTGTTCCAAAAGCGCATGCTGTTGTGTTTTCCAAGGAACACAAAAAGAGATTATTTACAAGCATTAGCCGCTTTTCCACCGTCGGGCCGAACGGTTCTCATTCAGTCGGTACGGTTACGGTTTCATTTTTCACTGTGGGGTTGATAACGGCCGCTCTTTGGAATGTAGACCACATATATATATATATATTTTTTTTTTTTTTATGTATGTACATTTATAACACTAATACTTTGTATTTTATTACTTTTGCATCAAATTACAAAAAACAAGTTACCGCTGCTGTGAGGGTGTTTCTAATAAAGCGTCCATGGGAGTGATGGTAAAATTAACATCTTTCTCTCTTTTCACTGCCGTTATCAATCTCACTCTATTTTTTCCATCTTTTTGAAAGTTGTGAAATCACTATTGTGGTGTTTTTCTTTTGCTATTTGAGAAAATGGGCACACAGAAAATATATTTCATGTATTCTCTCATTCACTACTATAAAAGTCACCAACTATGGCAACTTCCGCTCTGAGAAACCAGGGAATGGGAAAAGGGTATTTTATGTAAATAGCGAGCGCGTTGTGGAGGACGATCAGGTATTTCTTTTTATTATTAATCTGTGTCTACGCAGCTCAAATAGCATGCTTAACCAGCTACAGAGAAACTGGTAGCCAGGCAGCAGACAAGTGACAAATCCTGAGTGGCGACGTCACTACATACATTCTACCAGCACGGTTCGGCGCTAACCGTGCTAAGAATTCCAGGCCGAGAACAATTTGAAATCGCTGTACCAGGCTCAAGTGGAAACACAACTGGAACCGTTCCTTACCATTCTAAGAACCGCTTTGCCCGACGGTGGAAAAACAGCTTTTGTCTATGCCAGTGGTTCCCAACCTGTGGGCCGCGGCCCACTAGGGGGTCTCAGTGATCCTCCGGGGGCGGCCACGAGATAACTTAACATTTATTTTAATATATTAATATAATTCATTAATTTTATTATTGGTACGTTAAATAATAAAAGATAAATTATATACATTTAAAAAATAAAGATTCTTATCTTATTTCTGTGCCATAGTTATTATATTGATTAATAATAGATAGTTAGCTAATCGGTGTGCTTTGTATATGTGCATTTCTGAAATGCATAACATGTACAAATCAATTTAATTTGTAATGAAGATGCATTTTCTGTGAAGCTGCTTTGAAACGATATTTATCGTGAAAAGCGCTATACAAATAAATTTGAATTGAAAATTTGAATTGAATTGATTGATCAAGGCAAGGCAAGTTTATTTGTATAGCACATTTCAAACACAGTGGCAATTCAAAGTGCTTTACACAGAAATGGAATTAAAATATTCGTAAGTGAATAAAATAAAAAATATATATAGTATAACCCCTATCTGGAGTGGAAGAAAAGGTAACTGTGCCTTTAAACAGTACCCTTGCAGACAAATCTTCTTGGCCTTACTGGAGGGTTATCTCAAAATGTTTTACCCGTCAGAGCAGATCTAAATGGGATCAGCTGGACCAGTGTGTTGTAATTGGTCAACCGATTTCAGCGTGTTTCAGAAATGTCACGCCCCTTATAATTGCAGTTTCAACACACTACTAATACAACTCAACCAGGTCCCTTTATTTTCCATATGCATTATTCCTTATTTAAATGAGGAATATTGTGACGTGTGCATTCCTGAAAACGCAAAACTACAATCGAGGCATTTCAGGGAGTTCAGAAACAGTGCTTACTGATACAGAGAATAACTCCCTTTTGAGTGGATTTTGTGCTTTGTAACTTTGCAGACCTTTTTCAAGCTCAAACAGCAACATTACACATTAAAGAAAGTTGAAAATGTACAAAAGCATAATAGGTGCTCTTTAAATCATCATAATAATAATTCACCAATAATCTTGTCGTCTGTTACAGATCACCAGATAAGATGGGGCATCATTTCTCAGGACTGCAGCAGAAACCATTAGTGTGTCCGTGAGCGTGTCAAGACCCGTTGCCATTGCATTCGTTACTACAAATCACAATTATGTGACCGGCTCTGCTCACCCTTCCTCCAGGCCTCAGAGGAGAAGCCCCTTTTCACGCCAGCATCACTGTCTTCACATGAAAGCTGCTGTAACACAAATTATCTACTGGCTGCGGGACAGGAGTGGGGAAGTCTCAGTCTCTGGCTCATTCTCCATTATCCATGAGTCACAGATAGACCGGCAACAAAACCCTGCAACGCCCGGAAGCTGGCCTGTCCCTCAGCATCACGCAACACTTTATTACATTAGCACAGCTTAACTGACAGAGGCTGATCCATAATGTTGAAAACAGCATTTTAGTCAAAGAACGGGTCTTGTTCGAGCTGCCTCGTCGGAAAATTGGTGTTGACAGACCAGCATTAGGAGCTATCTGTGCAGGGGATCAGTTGTCAGGCTTGTACAGCTACAACTCAAGCGGAGAACAGACAGAGCAAAAGAAAAAACTAGAGAGCAGAATATAAGAATTTATGGAAATGACTGAGACAAAAGGCTGTGCTGAGGCTGTCACAATTACTACATTATCGCCTGACCGTGGTTATTTGAGATAATGGCAATCATTGTGCACATTAAATTCCCATAAATCCCATATACTGTATAATAAGAGAATATAGAAATGCATTAAATGGTGTAGCGATCCAAAACACAGACTTGTATCAAACAATTCTCAGAGCACATCTTCAGTATAAATAAATGTATTAAATAAACCCTAAAATCAAATTTGACAATAACTTAAAGGGATTTATTTATTTATTTATTAAATAAAACCCCTTTATGTTATTGTCAGATATAAACAGTAATTTATTTATATAATGTAATATAATATAGGTTGACTGGGTTCTATAATATATCCTAAAATAGAATATTTCAAAAGTTCGTTTTTATTTTCATACTTGAAATGAACAAATGTCAAAACATAAACTTAATAAATAAATAAAATAATTCAATCACAATTATTTAATCATCAGTCAAAAATGTGTGACAGCCCAAGCCTGCCCTAAATGAAATCAAATTACCACCTCTGGTGTCAATCAGCTGATGAAGATTCTAGAAAGGAATTTAATATGTGGGATAATAAAGCACAGAAAAATCTGATCAGAGTAATGCAGAAAAAAAATTATGGAGATGGTGTTTTTAGGTCAGAGTTTTGGGTGATTGAGATTCTCTGTGCTTAAGATTTAGTACTACAAGCCTCTTTGTGCTGAGTCAAACCGGATCATGCCAAGTGAGCAGTTCATATTTCTCTCTCCTCTCTCACTCTCGGTGTATGTGTGTGTGTACGTGTGTGTCAAATAATCTCACCCATACTCAATCTTTCTCCTCTCTCCCTCTCACTTAAAGTACACTACACCAAAGTTTCTCAGTGGGGAAACTCAGTCCTCTGATAGCGCTGTTTAAGCATTTGCATTAGATTCACTAAAAGAATTACGCAAATAAGATAAAACAGCACAAATACGCCCAAAAAAATCTATTCTGAATGCCATTTGCACAGTGCAATTCCCCACTTTTCGAGTGCTAGTTAGTAAAGGATAAAACACTCTGCCATGTAACGTCTGCAAAGATTACAGTGACAATAACTTCATTCAAATGCTCAAGGTGAGGTGCATTTTCAGCACATTCTGCACCTGGTTATAATGCTCTGTGGGAGGTTCAGGGTTTTGAAATACCCCTGCACAACTGTGAATTTGGCCCTCAGTCTCTCTATCGAGCTAGGGAGAGTTTCACACAGCTGCTTGCGTTTATATCCCTCTCACACACATCTCTTTCACTGTCTCCATGAGCATGTTGATAAGGATGTGAGTACCAGTCCACCGAATCCTATGAAGGAAGGAGTCAAAGAACCAAAACACAAGCATGAAACAGACACTTCAGAATTCCTCAAACTTAAGAAGTCTGAGCCTGTCAGAGCAAGTTTTGGAGTTCTAGGAAACATCCTGTGAAAGTGAGGTACTGCAGTCTGTTCTGTGGTCGATTTGCTAATTACTCGCTGACTTTATGTTCCTCCATTCAGCAAATCTATCGGACCATATTACAAGAGCAATTGGACAGAGATGAGGTGCAGTAAATAGTGGGCTACACATTTTGAGTGCAACACTATGTACTCTCTCTTTCTCAGTCTGTTTATGAGTTACACAGCTCCACCTACTGGTGAAACAGTAAATGCAGGATTTGAGCATTTAAGCCATCATGATCCATTATAAACCGATTGATTGGGAATCACAGTGCGCCCATGCAGAAAAGTAGCACACCTGTAGATAACTGAGGAAGGAGAGAGAGCACTATAATTTTCATGGCTGTTATATGGCTATTAGCATTAATAAACATCACTTTACATTGAGGACGAATTTAAATTAATTTACATTATTTAGAAGCTCTAAACTAATCTAACTTGCATGCTTTAAAAATGAATGCTGAATAATAAACAGTATATATGTATGAACACCAGATCAGACCCTGTCTAGAGTATGCAAATGTGCTGTTAGTTGGTTGCACAAAAAAGCAAGCAGCTTTATTGGAAAGCAAGCATACAGAAGAGATCACAACGAATTATTGAGAGATCTACAGATACATCAATACATCTACCTGATCTGCAAGCTAGGAGAGAGCAAGCCACCATCAAATGTATACAAGAGATAGCTCAGAATGATCATCCACGATCACAATCAAGCAAGGACTAAACATTAAGCTAGTTTTACCATTCCTTTGGTATTAGATTGTTTAATGGAAATAAGGTGGACACTTATTTATTTTTTTGTATTGCACTTTTAATCATGTTTCACTTTTATGTGTATGTACTGTATGTATATGTAAGCATATTTATGTTTATATCCTTATTACTTGGTGTACTATTGAGCATGTTTTGTATATTTGTTTTTATGAGTATTTATATCCATATCTTGTTTTTATATTTTTATTTGTAATTTTACCTTCTGGTATACTTTCTGCACTAATTAATTCAAAATTCAATCCGATCAGGCATAACATTATGACCTAATATTGCCAAAACAGCCCTAATCCTTCTAGGCATGGACTCCGATAGACCCCTGAAGGTGTGCTGTGGTATCTGGCACCAAGATCTTAAGATCCTTTAAGTCTTGTAAGTTGCGAGGTGGGGCCTCCATGGTTCGGACTTGTTTGTTCAGTATATACCACAGATGGTCGATTGGATTGAGATCTGGGAAATTTGGAGGCCAAGTCAACACCTCAAACTCGTTGTTGTGATCCTCAAACGATTCCTGAACCATTTTTGCTTTGTGGCAGGGCGCGTTATCCTGCTGAAAGAGACCACAGCCACCAGGGAATACCGTTTCCATGAAAGGGTGTACATGGTCTGCAACAATACTTAGGTAGGTGGTACGTGTCAAAGTAACATCCACATGGATTGCAGGACCCAAGGTTTCAAAGCAGAACATTGCCCAAATCATCACACTGCCTCCGCCGGCTTGCCGTCTTCCCATAGTGCATCCTGGTACCATGTGTTCCCCAGGTAAGCGACGCACACACACCCGGCCATCCACGTGATGTAAAAGAAAATGAGATTCATCAGAACAGGTCACCTTCTTCCATTGCTCCGTGGTCCAGTTCTGATGCTCACGTGCGCCCACTGTTGGTGCTTTCGGCGGTGGACAGGGTTCAGCGGCTATGCAGCTCTATACACAACAAACTGTGATGCACTGTGTATTCTGACACCTTTCTATCAGAACCAGCATTAACTTCTTGAGCAATCTCAGCTACAGTAGCTCGTCTGTTTGATCAGACCATACAGGCCAGCCTTAGTGCCCTGGTGCATCAATGAGCCTTTGGCAGTATTATTCACTTCACCTGTCAGTGATCATAATGCTATGCAAAAATAATGATCCTGTTAGCGCTTCGTTATTAATGACCAAGTAAGTGATAATGTACAGTCATTAATGCAAAATAAACCCTGATGTATTAATTTTAGCTGAAATTACTTTATTAAGCAAAAAGAAAGACTACGAAGTTATACGAGAGCATTGAAACTATCAGTTACCTATGACAATGGTTAATTATACAGTTTAACAGTAAGTTTACTATGTCCATAGGTAGCAACTGACCAATCAGAATCAAGTATTCCAGAAAGTTGTGTAATAATTACAAACAATCTAAGTCACACCAGCGGAGAGAAAAGCCTGTGTTCTCAACCCATTAGTTGTTGAAATGTAAAGAAAGATCTCTCTCTCTCTCTTTCTAATGCCGCTGCAAGCCAGGTCATTCTATCTTCAGGAGGTCGAGTCTCGTCCCACCTTTATTAGTCACTATGATGACTTTCCAGACACCTTCCTTCAGCACGCTCTATAAATACACCTATAACACAATTACTCCATCCCTCTCTGTCTGTCTCCCTTTCTCCCTCTCTCTCTCCCTGTCTGTCTCCCCTCTCTCGCTCACAAACGCCATCTCAAACGTCATTAGGAATTTACACACACACACACACACTCGAATTTCCTTTTTTAACCTCAAACTCGGCACAGGTTGTGACTGCAGTTTGTGTGAGGTGATACTTGTCCAACACTTCTGCTTGTCTCTTCAACCAGCAGCCTCGACAGCTCACGAAATTCTCGGCTTCCAAAAAAGCTTCGCACTTGCATATAATTACTTGAAAATTTCATCCTCGTGAACGATTTGAAATGCAGAGGAGTTCTCGGTTCCAATTAAACCGGCATTTTAAAAATGAGCCTTCCAGTTCAGATAGTGAGCATTAAGTTAGCATTTAGCAGGCCTACAGAACTGCGTCTTGTTTTCAGACAGGCTTTAATTGGGGACTCTTTAACCCTTGCAGGTGGAAAATTATATTGCCGGTCACGAAGAGCGTCCAATCCATTGAGCACTATGGTGATTCTGCCCACACGTGTAATTGGCGAATATCTCTTGTGCCTTAACTGTAGAGACAAGTGTTTTTAAAAACCTTCTGTGTTGCCTGGCAGAGAAAAACAAGCACCCTTGAGACGTATTGGGTTTTCAGACAACTCTGTGTGTGTGTGTGTGTGTGTGTGTGTGTGTGTGCTGAGACTGTTCTAGATAGACTAAAGAGGCACATTTGTGTCATTTCATTAGAGGGGGCTAATCCTGAGGGTGTTAAGATTGAACCAGAGCCCTGAGCAAAGAAACAGGAGAACGGGGGTCCGGGCGGATGAATGAAGCCTGATTGGATTGCTTCTGTGCCTGCTGCATGGAACCCGAGATTCCCTTTTTCCACCCCCACCTTAAATCTATTTTCCCCCCAATATGTTTATTTACTGAAGCTGTCTGGTCAAGGATGGCTGTTTAATTTCCTCAGGGAGAGGCAATGAGAGGCATGGCAATACTCAAGAGAAGGAGCGAGATAGGGGAGGGGGAAAAGTGAAAGTGAGAGTGTGACAGTGAGAGTTATCTCTCAGATCCAGTCTCAATTAGAAAGAGCTCTAAACACAAAAGGCAAACTCTCCTCCATCCTGTGGACTTAGAGTCGCAGTAGTTGGGTCTTGTCGCAGAAGTTCACTGGACTCCACTGGACTGGAGGTCTCAAACTTACTGAACCACTCTATCTAACAGCAAAAGACGAAGAGCAGACGTTTTGATGCAATAACTCGATCACTGACTGCAAGTTTTACATAGTTAGCCAATGTTTAAGACTATTATTTGGAAAATTCTAATCAAAAATGTTGAATATGACATTTTCAATATGGTGGTATATGTATACAG
Organism: Gobio gobio; assembly: GCF_949357685.1. Taxonomy (NCBI): domain Eukaryota; kingdom Metazoa; phylum Chordata; class Actinopteri; order Cypriniformes; family Gobionidae; genus Gobio; species Gobio gobio. Next base: position 42,926,523 of record NC_137116.1, on the reverse strand, counting down.
TATATATTATTGGTGAAACGGTTCTCGGTAAAAATAAAAAATAAATACCATACCGTTCTCCACCCACGGTTCGCCACACACTTGCACCGTGGTTCATCTTAAATCTGATGACACATCTATAATATGGTTTGTTGAAAATAACGTATAAATAAGACAGACAGAGTTCAGCTAATGTATGTTTCTGTCTATGGAAATGCATTATGTCTTCCCAATATATTACAACAGCAATGATCCGAACTTGTGTGTGCTGTGAGAAGATTTGTGTGTGCACTCATCCGAAGCATGCTCACTGAAAGCCTTGGCGAGTATCCTAGCAAACATAGTAGTTTGTCTTAATTGAGCGTAAACAGACTTAATTTGGATCCGTGTATTATGTCTAAAGGGACAGCAGCCTAATATTCCTGCTGTCTGTGTTTTTTTATGTTAATAAAACAACAAAGGAAATGACTCACTGCTCTTCACTGAATAGCTTTTGTAACTTTAATAATGATTCATCTTTATTTAATTTATACAGTGAAGACTATATTAGTGCTTCAACAAACTAATCGATAATAATTGACAATGAAAAACTGATCAATATCGATTAGTCGGGTCTGCCCTCTGTGCACTGAAAACTTCCACTAGTCACACCAAATTAAAGCACTGAATAAAGCTTTTCTATGTACAAAATGCATCTAAAAATTGTGGAGGAAACAGAGTGAGCTGCTGCGGGAAAGGTACATGATATTTTAAGCTTCAAGCTAATGCATTCCCTGTTGAAAGAACCAGCATATGCTGGTTAGGTATGTTATGTTTTGAGGCATGGCACCTGGTTTGAGCTGCATGGTCCTTAGTTGGTCATGAGCTGGTTTAAGCTGGTCCTGAGCTGGAGCTAGTGTCTTAGGACCAGTTTAGGACCAGCACTTGACCAGCTTAAACCAGCTCATGACCAGCTATGGCCCAGCTTAAACCAACATAAATGTGTGTGTTAATATTATTTTAAATGTAGGGATTTAAACTGTCCTTTTGCTTAGTAACCTTTTTGCACATAATGTATAGCACAGATATACCCTTATGAAAATTGACCATGGTTTTATTATAGTAAAATAATTACATTGTAGAACCACACAAATACCAAAGATAAACTACAGATTTGAAGCAAAACCATGGTTAGTTAGTGGTTACCATGGAATAATAACTCTTTTTTATAACAAAAAATGGGGGGGGGGTAATATTCACTATGTGTGTTTTTATAGCACTCCACTCAGCTAACATGCTTGTTTGAAGGACAGCATTGGGCAGGAAGTCAAATAGTGTTTTGTCAATAAATAAAATAATTAGTACAGAATCAGATCGCTTGACGGAGACTGAAACTCTCATGTTCAGTAGGTATCTATACTAAACTTATACTTACCCTTCAACACACAAACTGGCGAGTAAAATCTAAGACTTCATCATCCAATGTCTAATGATAGACAATATTTAGTCACCCAGAGTGAAGTTTTACTTACATATGCAAGTTATTTAACGTTACTCGCATTGTAGAGGGTTGTGAGTCAGACGAAACTACACTGCTCATTCACAGGCACCCGAAACATGCAGACTTCATATTTAAATGGTGGTATCAAGGAAATCACACTTACTAACGTTACTAGGACACACTCCCAGTGCTTCGCACACGCGGTGCAAAGGAACCTTTTTCAGAACCGAAAGTTACACATTTCACACGGTTCCTGTATTTTAAAAAAAACAGAACTGGCTCTTATCCAGAACCGCACGCGACGCGGTTCAGGGGTTCTCTAACTGTAAATACTGCGATAACCTCCTTCTTAAAACCCTCCGCTCGAGGCTCGCGGTTTTTGAGAGGGAGTCATCCATTTTTCCCCGTCGCGCTCCCGAGGCCGCGCAGGCCTCTCTTGGATCCGCGACCTGGGGTTCGGATGTAGAGCTCGAGGATGTGGAGTGCGAGCAGACGGGCCTCGCCCTTTCTCTCCCTCTCTCCCCCGAGCATGTGCGCGGGACTCCGCCTGTGGAATACTCGCATGATTATCTCTGTCCCAGCCCGGAGGCACGCGATGCGGTTTCCTTCGGGCTGGAGGATGTCATTTTCACTGCAGCATCCGACTCCGAGGATTTCGGTGCTGCAAATACTGACGACGCTCTCCCGCCAAGCGGCCAGGAAGCGCGGCCATCAGCGGCATTTGACGAGCTCGTGGATGTACTCGCGCGCACTACACAGAAGCTCGCGATCGAGTGGCCGGATGAACCCCGCGAAGATCAATCTTCTCGGTTGGATGAGAGATTCCTCAGCGGCCCTAATTCTAGGCCTCCGCGGAGGAAGCTACCATTCTTCAGTGATCTACACAGTGAGATTTCCAGATCCTGGAAGCAGCCGTTCTCAGCCCGCCTAACTAACGCGGCAGCCGCTGATTTCACCAACCTCGTGGGTTTTGAGGAACAGGGCTATTCCGCGATTCCCGCGGTTGAGGACACGCTGGCCACTCACCTAGCGCCATCTTCAGCTCCCTCGTGGAAGTCCCGCCCCCTTCTTCCCAATAAGCCGTGTAGGACCACTTCTGCCCTCATTGGCAAATCCTACATGGCGGCTGGTCAGGCTGGCATGGCCCTTCATACTATGGCCATTCTCCAGGCCTATCAGGCGGATGTATTGAAGGAAATGGACGAGGGCACCGGTTTGACACCAGAAGCCGTAAAGGAGCTTCGTAAAGCCACGGATTTGGCGTTACGGGCTACTAAACACACAGCTCGCGCTGTAGGGCGCTCTATGGCGGGCGCGGTGGCGGCGGAGCGCCACCTATGGCTCAATCTCACTGAGATTCGCGATAAGGAAAACGTTTTCCTTATGGACGCTCCGATTTCCCAGTCCGGATTGTTTGGGGAGGCGGTTAATACTGTGGTTGAGAAGTTCAGATCTGCAAAATCCCAGTCTGCCGCTCTTAAGCAGTTCATGCCGAGGAGAGCGAGGGACGCTCCTTCCCCCTCCCCCTCTCAGTCCAGAGATCGCCCCTCTTTCAAAAGAGAGTTTACCGCCCGGAGGAGCGACCAGAGTTATCCTCCACCCACCACGGTCTGGGGAGCTCGCGGTCGTCCATTTCCCCGTCAACGTCCTCACAGACGCATCGACCCAAAGCGGCCCAGCAAACCTTCTGCTTCGGCCACTTCGAGTCGCTCCTGACCCTCCGGTCAGGTCAGAAAAAGGGGAGCTGCAGTTCACGACCGGGGCTGGGTCAGACCGCGCAAGCGTTTCTGCCCGCCCCCCACCAGCTCTCCCTATCCAGCTCTGTCATTCCCACCGCCCAGCGCGCTTCGGAATACAGAACCGACTCTATCCTCGCCTTTTCCGGCGCTGAAGGAAGGAGACGCTGTCTGCTTTCTCCCCTCACGTCTGATTGGCTCACCATCCGCCGCTCGTCCAGACGGAGACACATCCGGTCTTCTCCGGGAACCAGAGCGGCCCAGCCTTCCACTGCCTACTCCGCGCCAGGATGCCACGTGCTCTCCTCTGCGGATGGCCACACCCCCCTCAGAGGTCCAGCTCGACACCCTAACTCAGGTATGTCCACCGCACCTCATCATACCTCCCACTTTGTCAAATTTCTTCCACGAGTGGAAGCTTTTGCCAGGGATATCATCCTGGGTCCTCCGCACGATTCAGTCAGGCTACACGCTTCAGTTCTGTCACAACCCTCCTTGCTTCGACGGGGTCGCTCAAACGGTAGTAAACAGCGACTCTCAGGCTTCTGTGCTACAACAAGAGCTCTCTTCTCTCCTCCTAAACGGGGCAATAGAGGAAGTTCCGGCAACAGAGGAGAAATGTGGCTTCTTCAGCCGTTATTTCCTTGTTCCGAAGAAAGATGGCGGTCTGCGTCCCATCTTGGACCTCCGCCGCCTGAACTTCGCCCTCTACAAAGGGAAGTTCAAGATGCTAACGCTAAAGACTATCTTGCCTCAGATACGTGCGGAGGACTGGTTTGTCACTATAGACCTGAGAGATGCTTACTTCCATATTCAGGTTGTCAGACGACACAGGAAGTTTCTCAGGTTCGCCTTCAAAGGGAAGGCTTATCAATACAAAGTCCTTCCCTTCGGCCTTGCCCTGGCACCAAGGACGTTCACGAAGTGTATGGATGCTGCTCTGGCCCAGCTGAGGCTCCAGGGCATCCGTATTCTCAATTACCTGGACGACTGGCTCATTCTGGCCCACTCCAGGGAGTTAGCCTATCATCACAGAGATGTCGTTCTTCGACACGTTCAATCTCTTGGCTTGAGAGTGAACACCGACAAGAGGGTTCTTACTCCGGCTCAGCAGACCACCTTCTTAGGTGTTCGTCTGGATTCCGTTCCGATGCAGGCCCGTTTGGCCCCTGCTCGGATTTCCAGTATCACAACATGCTTGGTCCGCTTCAGGCTAGGCCATCATGTTTCTGTGGGTACGTGTCGCAGGCTCCTGGGTCTCATGGCCGCAGCTTCCCCGGTGCTTCCCCTGGGACTGCTCCATATGAGGCCCTTCCTCTGGTGGATGAAACGCTCAGGGGCTCGGTCAACAGGATCGGCCCTTCGCCTATTGAAGGTGTCACGCGGCTGCTTTCGTGCCCTATCAATGTGGCGAGACCCTCTTTTTCTTCAGAAAGGTGTCAAGATGGGGGCTGTTTTCCGTCGCCAAATGGTTACAACGGACGCCTCTCTTACCGGCTGGGGTGCGGTATTCGAGGGCAGACCAGCTATGGGGGTCTGGGAGGGGGAAGTTCTCTCCTGGCACATAAATTGCCTGGAGTTGAGAGCGGTATCCCTGGCCCTTCAGCATTTTCTCCCCTCACTCAGGGGGCATCATGTCATTGTCAGGACCGACAACATGGCAGTGGTGTCTCACGTAAATCGCCAGGGAGGATCACGGTCGCGCACCCTGGACAGGCATGCGCGCCGACTCCTCCTGTGGTCTCAGGACAAGTTTTTGTCCCTGAGAGCAGTCCATGTACCCGGAGTCTTAAACCTCGCTGCAGATTATCTGTCGAGACAGAAGCTCCGGTCGGGGGAATGGATGCTGAACCCTCAAACTGTGTCACAGATTTGGGAGATGTTCGGGAAAGCGGAAGTGGACCTCTTTGCCTCGAAGGAGTCGCCCCAGTGTCGGCTCTGGTTTTCTCGGAGCTCTCCGGCCCCATTGGGGATAGATGCGTTCGCGCATCCATGGCCCAATCTGAAACTCTATGCGTTCCCGCCCATCAAGCTGATTCCGGCGGTTCTGTACAGAGTAAGGGAGAGTGGGGCCAGCCTCCTGCTGGTGGCTCCACACTGGCCATCCCAGACTTGGTTCTCGGAGATGGTTCTCCTCCTGGACTCCTCCCCATGGGAGATACCGGTCAGGAAGGACTTTTTGACACAACTTCAGGGCAGGATTTGGCACCCTCACCCGGAGATTTGGAAGTTGTGGGTATGGCCCATCAAGGGCCAACGACACTAAAAGCTGGTCTTTCTGCGGACGTTCAGGAGATCATTGCTAATGCGAGAGCCCCCTCCACAAGGAAGCTCTATTCCTCCAAGAGGAGGGTCTTTGAGTCATGGTGCTCGACTCATGCAGCAGATCCAGTTAACTGCCCGGTTGGTTCAGTTCTGGAGTTCCTGCAGGAGAAGTTTGCTGCTGGAGCAGCGGCCACCACCCTTCGGGTCTATGTCGCAGCTATAGCTGCCGGTAGGGAGTCGGACGAAATCCCTCTAGGCAAGCATAGACTGGTTTCATCTTTCATGCGAGGGGTTAGGCGCCTGAGACCAGCACGCTCCCCTGGTATTCCCTCTTGGGACCTCTCCGTGGTCCTTGAAGGGCTAACTTTGGCTCCATTTGAGCCTTTGGAGTCAGCTCCTGAGCGAATTCTGACTCTCAAAGTTGCTCTTTTGTTAGCTCTGTCTTCTTTGAAACGAGTGGGCGATCTACAGGCTCTCTCTGTTAACGGGACCTGTATGGATTTTGCCCCTGGCCTAGTCAAGGTTACCTTAAGACCTAGGCCGGGTTATGTGCCCAAAGTTTTGTCCACGTCATTTCGCTCTCAGGTTATTACTCTTCACTCCTTTCACCCCCCTCCGTTTGGCTCGGAGGAAGACGAGAAACTTAATTTGCTCTGCGTTGAAGTGTCGTTGAAGTGTTATGTTGACCGTTCTGACGGGTGGAGGAAATCTAACCAGCTGTTGGTGTGCTTCGGTGCTGGCCGCCGCGGGCTTGCCGCTTCGAAGCAAAGGGTTTCCCATTGGGTGACAGAGGCTATTTCCTTAGCTTATGAGGTGCGTGGTTTACCTTCACCTCTTGATATTAGAGCGCATTCTACCAGAGTTGTGGCTTCCTCTCAAGCACTTTTTAGAGGGGCTCTTTTGGAGGATATTTGTGTGGCGGCAGGTTTGTCCTCTTCGCAGACTTTTGTGAGATTCTATAGTTTGGATCTCGACATGGCTCCGGGTTCGCATGTCCTGTCTGCTTAACCTAGTCATGCAGGTTATCTGGTGTTCTTTGAGCCAGATACGGCAGCGCTTTAGCTTGGCGTGTTTGGTATATGGTTCCCATTACGTCTTTAAAGTGACGCAGCGTCGAGTGAACCTATGAAAGAGAACGTCTCAGGTTACTTGCGTAACCTATGTTCTCTGAGTAGGGAACGAGACGCTGCGTACGCTGCCAAGCTCCTTGCGCTGCCGACAGGCCTTCCTTTTCGGCAGAGAAATCTGAGGAGCAGATGGCGCGCGCACGCTGATATAGGTGACTACGTCAGGTGGGGCGACGTGCGCGCCATCAGCCAATCAATTGGCGTGATTCTATAAGGGCTTCAGACAATCGGCACACCCAGAGGGCGTCCCATTACGTCATTAAAGTGACGCAGCGTCTCGTTCCCTACTCAGAGAACATAGGTTACGCAAGTAACCTGAGACGTTTTCCAGCTAGCAAAATGTATCACCACCCTGCCTGACGGGCTATCTTAAATAGATCAATAACATTTCTTTCTTGATGTGCGTTGTTCACTCTCTTGACTTGTTATTTGAAGGAAAAATAATATTGCGGAAGTTTTGATCATGCTGATTTGACCACAGTGAAGTTTAGCTGATCGGTTTCACACCGCATGCACAAGTATCTACCAAAATCTCAAGAGTGCCTGCCCGAAGGGCTACCAGGGATTTTGAAATTTTGCGAGCCCTGAACTTACATCATATAAACACGTTATGATGAACGTGCACAATCATGGAAATGATGATGTTCATAATGTATAATACACAGGCATCTCAGGACTCATTAGTCCAGTTTCTCTGAGGCAGGTCAGAAAAAATTGATGCAATAACATCCCAAAAATCCCAGGCCGAAATTTTCAGACTTACCAAGGTCAGGGCCAGGAGTCTCAAAAAACAATACATTATATTTCAGATCAATCTGAGGAAACTTCCTCCCACACATTTTAACAGCTGCTAGTGATGCTGTTCCTCTGCAGGTAAACACAAGTAAACAGTCTGGTCCTCCCAAATTATTTTTAGAACTGTTCCATAAGTAAAATTCCTAAAATATCTGGTTTGAAAGAACAAAAAAAAAGATAGTAAAAGTGCCATTAAACAAGCAATTCACAACTCGTATCATGTAAAGTTGAGAAAGACATTTTTAGAGGCACATCATTAGCATATGACTCACCTGCCCATCTCCAACCAGTGGACAAGAGAAAACATACTGGAGCTGGAAGACGATGCTGAAAGACACGTCCCTCATCATCTTCAGCTCCACACTGCCACGAAGAGACAGTCCATCACTGCAGGAGGGAGAAAGCAGAGTTTGAGATCACGGAAATATCAGAGCTCGGCATGGGATCTTGTGTAATGACCCTATACACCCACACTGACCCAGAAACACAACTAGTCAAGTGACATTCATTAACACAGGTGTCTCAGTTCACTGTCTTATGAGTTGGGAAAGCGCAGAATCAATCCCATAATGCACTGCTGATTCCAAAGACTATTATAGATTTAGCAGACTATTTATTTATAAAGGCTATAAAAGAAATAAAAACCTTTATTCGGCAAGGGCACATTAAATTGATAAAAAGCAAAAGCAAAAACATTTAATATTACAAAAGATTTCTATTTCCAATAATTGCTGTTCTTTTGTACAGTCTCCACCAAATTATTAGACTGGAGTAATGGCTGCTGAAATATTATATTAGAAGAGAAAACAGCAATTTTAAATTGTAATATTTCCTAAGAGATTTCTTTCAAAAACATAAAAAACGACCAACCCAAAGGTTTTGAATGGTAGTGTATGTAATTATAGAAATTTTAGAAATTCTAATTCTAGGAAGAAAACAGCTATGCCATATTCATTTGACAAATGGGGTTTAGAAGCTCATACAGATGTAAAAGAGAAATAACAGCAATTTAGCAGGAACTGCACTCTAAGTTTTGAGCTAAAAAGAATGTTTTTCTATGTCCCTGTGCAACATTAGAATACAATTATCGTTCTAACATGGGAAGTTGTTCAAACTGCATTTATATTTCATAATTTGTTTTGTTTTTGCTATGACTGATTCTGTAGTCATCACTTAATTAAAACTACTGTTAGATACCTAAATAACCTAAAAAGCAATGTTATTTGATTTGTATCTTTGCTCGGTTGTAATTATTTGTGCTGTTGCTTGTAGTTTGATGATTTGATCTTATTTTATTTATTCTTATTTGACAGTAGTCCTTTTTTCCCTGAACACAGCACACACAAGCCGTACCGAACCTGTGAACCTAAAACCGTTATAAAAACCAAACCTTGAGTAATTTGAACAATTACACCCCCAATATACAGTGGCAAGAAAAAGTATGTGAACCACTTGCAGAATCTGTGAAAATGTGAATAATTTTAACTAAATAAAAGAGATCATACAAAATGCATGTTATTTTTTATTTAGGACTGTCCTGAATAAGATGAAAATGTTTACATATAGTCCATAAGACAAAAAAATAGCTGTATTTATTAAAATAACCCTGTTCAAAAGTTTATGAACCATTGATTCTCAATACTGTGTGTTGTTAAATGAATGATCCACGGCTGTTTTTTTGTTTTGTGATGTTGTTCAAGAGTCCCTTGTTTGTCTTGAGCCGTTAAACTGCCCAATGTTCTTCAGAAAAATCCTCCAGGTCCTGCACATTCTTCAGTTTTCCAGCATCTTTTGCATATTTGAACTCTCTCCAGCAGTGACTGTATGATTTTCAGATCAATCTTTTCACACTGAGGACAATTGAGGGACTCAAACACAACTACTAAAAAAAGGTTCAAACATTCACTGATGCGCCAGAAGGAAACACGATGCTTTAAGAGCTGGGGGGTGAAAACTTTTGAGCAGGAAGAAGATGTCAAAATATTTCTTATTTTGTTTAAATATATATTTATAAAAAAAAATCATTCAGTACTGCTCTTCAGAAACAACATTAGATACTAACATGTTTCCCAGAAGACAAATTGAGTTCAATTTACCTTAATCTTCAAATTCAATAAGTTCAACTTATTTGAGCAGTTTAACTGCTCAAGACAAACAAGGGACTCAAGAACAAGCATCACAAAACAACAACAACAAAAACAGCCGTGGATCATCCAGAGAACGACAGTATTGAGAATCAATGATTCATAAACTTATTAGAGACTATAACGGGGTTATTTTAATAAAAACATTTTGTCTTGTGGACTATATGTAAAAAATTGTATGTAAAATATCTCATTCAGGACAGTCCTAAATAAAAAAATAACATGTATTTTGTATGATCTCTTTTATTTAGTTAAAATTATTCACATTTTCGCAGATTCTGCAAGTGGTTCACATACTTTTACTTGCCACTGTATACACAAGTATACATGAATATACACATTCATAAGTTTGGGGACAGTAAGATTTTCTTGTTTTTAAAAGAAATTAATATTTTTATTCAACAAGAATACATTAAATTATCAAAATTAACAGTAACATTTATAAAGTTATAAAAAAAAGTTCAAATAAATGCTAAAAAAGCCAGATTTTTTTTTTTCAATGGTAGTGTATGTAATTACAGAAATTTTTGAAATTCTAATTCTAGGAAGAAAACAGCTATGCCAGAATCATTTGACAAATGGGGTTTAGAAGCTCACACAGATGTAAAAGAGAAATAACAGCAATTTAGCAGGAACTGTACACAAAGTTGAGCCTAAAAAAATTATCTATGTCCTTGTGCAACATTAGAATAAAACTATTTTCGTTCTAACATTGCAAGTTGTTCAAATTGCATTTCAATTTCATAACTATTTTTTGTTTTTGCTATGACTGATTCTGTAGTCCACACATTATAGTCTTTATAGTCTGATTCTGAATCTCAAAAAAAGCCTTTAAAATGATTGCAGCTTATTACATAAGCAGTTACAGGCTACAGTACAAAAAGTACACAGCATCTTAGATGAACCCACAGCACAGTACAAAAAAATATTAAGACTTCAAAATGAGGTTCACATAACTTTTCCCATACGGGGACACAAAGCAAAAAGTGATGAAATTGAAACGGGGACTCAAAAAAGTTAGTTTCAAACAGCGTTACTACAAGGTGTTGAAATTCCCAAATTTCATGTTCAAACTCTCATCTACAAACTGGAAGGCTGGCGTCAGATCATTTACATCATTCTTGAAGGGTTTTCACACACTCTCATAGACACATTCGCTGCCGTCATCACAGCAGTGTTGTTGAGAACGTGCAGTAAAAGTTTTTAGTGCTAACGTCTCCATAATTACACCCAATTTCGCTCTCTAATAAAGGGCAGAATGTGATGCTCCACTCTCTCAGACACCAAATTTCTCTCATTGGGTAATTATAGACCTCTTTCTCTCACCGCACACGAACGGTGCTTGTGACTTGTTCCGCGAGATCTCACATGACAGTGACTCTGTGGTGGTGGGGGCTGGGGCTCTTCTTTTTTTGCATCAGCAGCAGCAGATGGAGTGAAACAGACATCAACAATCAAACCCTCATTTCTCATTTGTGTTGTACTGCTTATCAGCATTTTAATTAAACAAAGTGCAGACGCAAGAAACCTTAATTTAGAAAGTAAACCTGTTTTTAATACTTTCTAGGAAAGATGCTTTTAAAATATTTAACACCCAGAGAGAAAGCGTGTAAATCACCCTAAAAATCCATATTTGATAAGGACTGTGTTAAATAAGAGATGGAACTGGGATGAAAACCAACGAGGTGAGGCGAGGACACAGGGATCTCTGCTACGTAAGCACTAGGGAGGAGAACCAGTGTGGGTTTGAGAACTAAAGTCACTGACACGGGACAGATGGAGCATTAGACTGGAGGAGGCCATAGAGAGACACTGGCGCTTTCTGACAATAGGGTGTTATATTGATGGAATAATTAATCCAAAAATGAAAATCCTGAGCTAATTTACGCAACCCTATGTCTTTCCAGAACAGAAACGCTTGTGTTCTTGGGTGTAATACAAAATAAGATATTTTGAAGAACCTCCAAGCTGCTGTTTTTCCTAACAATGAATGCATAACAAAAAAAGCATAAAAGAAGTCAATATCAATTGTGCACTATATTTAAAGTGTAATAAATAAAAAATCTTACGCGTGGAACAAACTAAAATTTAAGCTCTTTGATAATAATAAGCGTTACTTGAGCACTAAATCAGCATATTCAAAATTATTTCTCGACAGATCATGAGATGCTGAGAACTGGAGTAATGGCTGCCGAAAATGTATGTAATAATAGTTACACCAATTTATTCATTGTTATTTTATTATCAATTTTTGGATTGTTTGATCTACTAAATGCAGCCGTGGTGATGATGCGTGCTCACACTAGACTTTGACCATGGAAAATTTCTTCGGACACGGCAACGGTCGTGATATGATGTCACTCTCTGAAGCATCTTTTTTTATAAACATGAATTCAACATATGACAAATAGTAATACGTTAAAAATATAAACATATATATATATATATATAAAAAAAATATACATACAAATCTACTCTACTGTAAAAATATCGCTCTTTTAATTCAGATAAGAGGTCATGCTGTGAAGAATCGATCTTCTACTGGTTACAAGTCATCACGTGATACGAATTCGCAGCTCAGGGTTCGTGCAAAACTTTTCATATGAGCTTGTGTTTTTCCGGTCTGACGCATTCACATGCAATTTAATGGAAGTCAATGGAACGAAAACTGCAGTGTGACCGCTCCCTTAAAACTGCTGTCCATAACTTTTTTTTGTGTTCAAGATTTACAAAAATTATATAATGAGAATGTACAACATGAATCAATTTTCCAAACCGTGTTTTTGTCATACCCTGAATCATAATGGTACACTTATAATAAGTGTTTATATTGGGACTATTTCAGACCGGTCTGGTAGGAACCAATGCGGAGGAGCACAGAGAAGTAGCTCCGGCAGCAATGTTCTTCCGCAAGACGCATGCAGTTCTATTTATTAACCGCTAGAGCGCAAAAAGTTACTGACTGCAGCTTTAAATTTGCTAAGTTTGAAAATGGGTATGCGCAAATGAGATTTGAGAGTTATAGAGCCATTGCAGAATTTAAAAATTCAATTAAATAAAAATATTTTGATTTGTTGGTTTATAAATGAAGTATATTTAAATGAAATAAAAGTATTTGTTTTTCAAACAAAGCTATTTTAAGGCTTCAAAAAACTTGAAAGGTGGCAAAATATTATGTGCGAACCACTTTTATGGTGATTTATGTCAGTTTCGAAGCCCGCCAGCACCTGGGCACTGTTAGATTTCATTGTATGAAGACAAGCAGTGTGAAAATCCTTCAAAATGTCTATTTTTGTGTTCCTTTTAAAAAAAGAAATCAATACGAAACAACATGATGGCGTGCAAAATAATTTCTGGATTATGAGAGCATCCAGCACAAGCCAGGAGGACACAGATCAATCAATGATTGACCATTGTAGTTGGATGCAGCTGAAAAGAAAAAAGGTTCATTTAAGATCCAGGATGTCTGGTAAAAAAGAATTTCAATAAAAGTGGATGCAACTGGAGGTGAGGTCCATGGAAGTATGGCAACATTTCTCAGAATTATGGGAAATTAGTGGACCAGATGGAATGACTACCCACCTGAGTTTGTCCGTGGAGGTCTGCCTGAAGCTGCCGCCTGTGCTGGCTCCACGAGCCCTGGCTGCTCCGCTCCCTGCGGCCTCACGTTCTAGCACCAACACATGAGGCTTCTCCACCCAACCCCAGCCGTTATGGACCCCTACCAGCAGCCTGCGCTCCTGCACCACAACCGAGCGTCCCTCCGCACCCCTGTTCTGATCAAGAGAACACACAAGTGATGGGAATTCAAAAGCCGCTCTGATCGGGGGACATTTATGCATAATTACAAGAACATGTGTTTGTGTACACAGACACGTGAGAGGAATTCAATGTATGTTCTACCATAGAGAGGAGTGTGTTTGGCAAGCCCTGTTAACATTTAATCCTCAAAGGAGGTATGCGAATGGAACGTGCGGGTTGCGTTTGAAAGCTGCATAGTTCCAACGACTCGGTGCTGAAAAGTGAGAGGACCATGTAAGCTCTATTGATCCGTTCTACCCTCGGGATTGAATTTGAATGGCATTTCTCTTGTAAGCAGAGAGTGTAGAACTTGCAGGGAAGAAATATACAGAGAATGAAACGTACTCGACTCAAAGCAAAAAGGCCAATTTTAGGATTTATTTTATTTGCACAGAATGAATTGCCATTTCAATTTTGCAATATGCCCTGATGTGACAAAATGTAATAAAGTAACATTAACAAAGACATCTAATTGGATTTTATTTTTATGGTAGTTTATGGTAGTTCCACCCAAAGTCAGCTCCACATTCACTACCGTTCAAATGTTTGCAGTCTGTGAGATTTTTTGAATGACACACTGTAAAGCCTAAACTGTATTTTTGATTGTGATTGTGGTATTGGGAAAGCTTCTTTGAAACTGTAGCTACCCAAACAACAAACAACTTCTTACAATTAGTAAGTGGTTCTTAATCCTGGTCCTGGAGGAACACAGCACTATTCATTTTGGATGTCCTTTACCCTTACAGAATATCATCACTCTTATACACCCAATTTAATCTTAAAGCCCCTACTGATGAGGTAATTATGTAAATCGGGTGTGTTAAACAAGGGAGACATCTAAAATGTGCAGTGTTAAGATATTCCAGGATCACGATGGAAAACCAATGAAATAGGTGACCAAATTACAGTAGGTCTCAATTAAGGGTGACAGCACTAAACTTAAGAAGATAAACAGATAATTGTACACTACATGTAACTAATAAATCAGTTACAGTTTATATAACAGTAAAGAATAGCACAATTTAACTTAACATTTCAGTTTTGTACATTTTGTGAAGGGACTTGAATCTGTGAATCTTTTTTTAACCAGGTAATTTACATAAAGACTCTCTAAAATTAACAGTGCTGCACTTAATGGATTGATTCATCTGTATAAAAAAAGTGGTGCCCAAACAAAAAAACAATAATAAATAAATTGTCATCTACGGATCTAGGCAGAACCTTTTAACATCCATGAAACTTTTCCATTGTACAATAAAAGTTCTTTAGATCAGAGGTTCCCAACCCCCGGGTCACAACCCATTACTGGGCCGTGGAAGAGTTGCAACCAGGTCACAAGAACGTTCTGGGAAAAATGTTGATATAGCTATGCCAGTGTATTATTTATTGTGCATTTACCCTTTAAGAGCCATTATCCAAATTTAAATAGGGGAAAACTTCAGAAAACATTCCGTTCCAAACTTACAGGTTTAGCTAATATTAACATGAGTGTGAAACAAGCATCGCCGTTAGTGCATGAAGAGCATGAACTCATTGAGAGCGCAAATGACAGTGGGCTGAAAAGTATGTTACAGACATCCTCCCTTGCAGGCTTCTGGATTTAAACAAAGACGGAATATCCAGAGATGGCTGCAAAGGCTCTTAAATGTTTACTTTCAAAATCTTAAAGCCCAATCTTAAATCTTAAATCTTTTTTTCAAAAGAATTGGGACAGGAGCAATTTAGGGCTAGTAATGAGGTAAAATGGTTAAATAATGATGTGATTTGAAACAGGTGATGCCAACAGCAGGTGATTGTAATTATGTTTTGGTACAAAAGCAGCATCCAAGAAAGGTCTAATCCTTTAGGAGCAAAGATGGGCCGAGGATCGCCAGTTTGCCAACAAATACGTGAAAAAAATATTGAAATGTTTAAAAACAATGTTCCTCAAAGAAAGATAGGAAGAGATTTGGATATTTCACATTCAACAGTGCATAACATAATTAAAAGATTCAAGGAATCTGGAGGAATTTCAGTGCGTAAAGGACAAGGGCGCAAGCCTAAGCTGAACAACAGTGATCTCCGATCCCTCAGGCGGCACTGCATCAAGAATCGTCATTCATCTATAAGCGATATCACCACATGGGCTCAGGACTACTTTGGCAAACCTTTGTCAAGTACCAAAATATGTAGTTACATCCACAAATGCCAGTTAAAACTGTACTGTGCCAAAAGGAAGCCCTATGTTAACAGTGTCCAGAAGCGCCGTCGACTTCTCTGGGCTAGGAAGCATCTGGGATGGACCATCACACAGTGGAAACGTGTACTGTGGTCAGAAGAATCAGTATTTCAGGTATTTTTTGGGAGGAATGGACGCCGTGTGCTCCGGACCAAAGAAGAAAAGGATCATCCAGACTGTTACCAGCAACAAGTCCAAAAGCCAGGGTCTGTCATGGTATGGGGTTGTGTCAGTGCCCTTGGCAAAGGTAACTTGCACTTCTGTGAAGGCACCATTAATGCTGAAAAGCACATCGAGATTTTGGAGCATAATATGCTGCCTTCAAGAAGACATCTTTTCCAGGGACGTCCATGCATATTTCAACAAGACAATGCAAAACCACATTCTGCACACATTACAAAGTCCTGGCTGCGGAGGAAGAGGGTACGGGTACTTGACTGGCCTGCCTACAGTCCCGACCTGTCTCCAATAGAGAATGTGTGGCGCATTTTGAAGCGCATTTTGAAGCGCAAAATGGGACAATGAAGACCCCGTACTGTTGCCCACCTTAAGACTTGTTTGCAGGAAGAATGGGACAAAATTACACCTGAAATACTTCATCACTTGGTGTCTTCAGTCCCTAAACGTCTTTTAAGTGTTGTGAAAAGGAATGGCAACATTACAAAGTGGTAAATGCTTTACTGTCCCAACTTTTTTTGAAATGTGTTGCAGGTCTGAATGACAGGAAAGGATGCATATTTACAAATGACATGAAGTAGACCAGACAAAACATGAAATATTTTGTGTTCATATTGTCTGCAATGAAATACAAGTCAAAGTAAATTTAGAAATCACTTCTTTTTTTTTTGTTTTGCGTTTTCCATACTGTCCCAACTTTCTGATTTGGGGTTGTATAAAAGCATTTAAAAACTATACTATAGCATAGTGCTGTTGTGTTATGCGGCTGCAGGCTTAATATTTATTCATATTTATTTACATAGGTGTCGGTTATGTGCATCTCAGAGCGGCTCTGTTCTACTCCACATGAATGTTATCATTTACATGCGTGGAGCGCGTCTCAAACTCCATCTCTGCATATGCTGTGAGTTCGGTTTGCGTTCATCTGGGAACGCAATGTATGCCATTTCATCAGATTTGTAAGGTAAATCATTTATAAACCTACTACGCCAACACAGGAGAATACACCAATATGTTTCTAAATATACAAACTGTTCATCGCAATTTCAAAATAAAAGTTTAAACCCTCGCTCTTAGTTTGCATGTTTTGAGGTCCACATATTCTTGTTCAATAAATTAAAGTGGCTATTGTAAAGTTGCCAAATAGTGAACATTTTAATTAAATTATGTCTGGCCAATATTGAACAAGGATTTGATCTGCTGTAAAGTGGGACAACAACAATCACCAGGCTGTTGGCGACCTCTGCAGGCATTTGTTATAATACATAAGATGATTGTTTATAATGTATATTATATTATGTATTTTAACTGTGTTGTTCTATAAAACCATAAGATAACTTGCTTTTGATACTTTATTTGAACCAAATATTATTGCCTCATTATTATAATATGTATACTATTTAAGTCATTTTAATGGCTATTGTTTGCTTAGATCTATTTTTATTACCACAAAAAGTATCTGATTAATCGATTGATCGTCAGAATAATCAATCGATTACTCGATTACCAAAATAAACATTAGTGACACCCCTTCACCCATCCCTCCTCATTGGGACCATATTATAGCAGGGAAAGCAAAGGGGTCTCACTGATTGAGCGTTATGGTGAGTTGTTTTAGTTTGTTCTATGCAGTTCATATGGAGACATAATATGGAGCTAATTTCTTTCATTTAAAATATTCCGCAAGTCTGAGAGAATATTTTCAAAATGAAACTGATCTGTGTGCTATAAAAAAGGTTGGAGACCCCTGCTTTAGATCATTAAAATGTTCTTCCCTCTTAAAAAATGTTTCTTTAAGAAAAGTTCACTGAAAAGTTGTTTGCGAAACCCCAAAATGGTTCTTTTATGGCATTGTTGAAAAACCCAAATGTACATTGCTACTTGTTGGAAAAAGTAGCTTGTTAAAATAAAACAAAACTACACTGTTTTGAGCTGAACAACTGGCACATCACTGAAAAATGAAGTCAAGTCAGTAGTTTCAGTTAGATTTCCCCCAGCACTGGAGCTACGACTTCAAAAGTGTCCTAGCAAAATCCAGAAAAGTCTGATAGTTGTAACACAAGTTGTCAATGTCCCTTCCTGTTACATAACAAACCATCACATGTACGTGCATCCCAGTCCCCGAAAAACTGTCACCAGTTGCTAAATATTAGGGGGTGTAACTCCAAGACCATCTGCTGTCTTTGTAAGTCAGTGTCCAGACAAGTTTACAATAACACATCAATTAAACGACAGCCTGCTGCCATTGTGGAGACTCCAGGTATTTTCGAAAATGCATCGGCTCTGAGACGGTGTGGCAGCAGCAGTCAGATGTTATTAATTGCAGCATTATAGAGGATCTGTAAAAGAAGGTATGGAACTAACAGCTTTTCTCTCTCACTTCTCCTCAGGGTGAGAGTCGCATCTATCTGCTCAGGCCTCCCACTCACCGCTCCTCCAATTAGCATATCAATTGTGTGCAGTGTTTTATATGCAGGCCTACAAGAAGCAGTCCGCGAGTATCCCACTTTACGCCATGAATCACCCAGCTACTGTGGCGACCATCAGAGTACCTCTAAAATCCTTCCTTTAAGTGGATGTAATGCAATTTTGTGCCCGGTTCATGGCTTAATAGGTCAGATCTGCGCATTTTCATGAGTCTGATGGATTCTTGCCAATGATATAGATGTGAATGACTTGAGAGGTATATTTCATTTGATGGTTTTCTGCGATAAATACATTGAGATTAAATATCTTTCTGAAAAATGTCATCTGCTGTTTAAACACAAAGCTAAGACCAAAACAAAAGGGATAGTTCAACCAAAAATGTATATTCTGTAATCATTTACTCACCCTCATGTCGTTCCAAACCTGTATGATTTTCTTTGTTCCGATTCCGAAGAACACAAGAGGAGAAGTTTAGCGGAATCTTCATGCTGCTCTTCTTGCACACAATGAAAGTGAATGGTGACCGATAACTGCCAAGCTACAAAAATATAGTTATCTGGAGCCATAGAATAGTTTTATATGAGAAAGAGACTGACATTTAAGTTGTTATTTACTGATAATAATAGAAAGAGAATCAAGAAAAGGGTTCAGAAAGAAATAGATGATCTGTGGGTGAATTACACCTTTTGTTTCCATCTTAGCTTTGTGTTTGAATGGCAAAAAAAAAAAAAAAACTATTTTAGTTTCAATGCATTTATCAATACCAACATACCTCTCAAGTCATCACTCATATACTACATTCATAAGTTTTATTTATTTTTCCTTTTTTTTAAATAAATGGATACTTTTATGTAGCATCTTAGCAAGGAAGCATTACATTGATCAAGTGACAGTAAAGAGTTTTGCATTGTTACTAGCAACAAGCTTCGTCATCACAAGTATAAATTAAATTTGAAAATATATAAAAATAGAAAACAGTTATTTTAAATTGTAAATGTTTCAAAGTATTTTTGATCAAATAAATGCAGCCTTGGTGAGAATAAGAGGCTTCTTTCCAAAACATTAAAAAAATTTAGGGGTGAGTCAAAGATTCGATGCATCGATATCCGGAGCCTGATTCGACCACCGATCTCACAGTCGAATCTTTGGGGGGTGCTCAATGTCTAATTTCATAAATAACTACTGGTTTTGTACGATTATATTAAGTTATATACAGTATTTAATTATGATGATGCTGTAAAAAAAAAAAAAAAAAACGTGAAAAGAAAGAAGCTTTCAATAAATATTTTAAATGCGTGTGTGTGTGTGTGTGTGTGTGTGTGTGTGTGTGTGTGTGTGTGTGTGTGTGTGTGTGTAAATCCAACCACCCCTGTGACAGATTTTAAGTTTCACTTTCCCTGATCCGTGACAGACGAGGCACATCTTGACGGCAGGGAATACTTAACAATATCTGGAATAAGAAACTCTAAAGTGTGGATGCACTTTGAAATGGTAAAAGATGATCCAAAAAAAGTTAAATGCAAGTTGTGCCAACAGCTCATGTCCTAGCACTCATCAACAACAAACATGGCTTTCCACTTAAAACTTTTCAAACATTTCAGCCGTTTCTAATTTTAATTTGCTGTGAACATGTTTAGCTAAAAAAAAACTGCCAGTTTAGCGTTTATTGTTGTTTCGGCAGTTAAAAAGAGACATTTCACAATTCTGGCAAAACTTTCGTTGTTTTAAAAATTTATTTATTTTATTTTATTTATTGATCAGTCAGGGTTACTTAATTTAACTGTGGCTTGTGTTTTTTTTATATATATTATGTTCCCCTGCACTTTGGCATTTTGCACACATTTATTATGCTACCTGTGACTTGATTCTGACTTTATTTCGTTTTTATTAATTTTTTATTATTAGAAATGTATATTCTGTTCTAATTTAATTCTGTAAACTAATGATTTTTATTGTTTTTCGTTGTCTCGATGTTGCGCTGCACTGAAAGTATGCTGGCACAGCAATTTTCCTGATTTAATTTAATTTCGCAAAATGTGAAATGCAAATTCTGTCTGCAGTCGGTGTGTTCTTTTCCTCTCTAGGCAGGTTTTTTTTTTTTTTTTTTATCAAAATGTGCTTTTATACATTTGTGTGATGTTCTGTATTTCAATCGCGGCTTTAAAATATTATGAGAAAACATTTTACGAATGTTTATCCACCACATTACCTTTTATTTAAACCTAAATAAGAAAGCCATTGTCAGTTCGTCTGTCAGTTTGCAGGCAGTTTTGGTCGCTTTATTAAAAGGTGTTGCTGTGTGGAGTGTGTAAAATAAAATAAAAATAGTTTTACCCGCCTGCTGACTGTCGTGCCCCTCCGAACCCATAAATGATCCAACACGATCTCATGACAATGCGTATCAATAGTACAAGTGTGCAATCTCGTGGAATATATGCCAAAATGAGTTTTGGCGTGCATATGCTACGCAGTTTTTCGCGTGCATATGATACGCATTTTATGGCTTTTGGGTAGGGTGAGGGTAGGGGGTTCGCACTTATTATACGCCATAAAGTGCGTATCATATGAACGCGAAAAACGCCGTACCATGCACGCCAAAACTCATTTTGCCGTATACATTCCACGAGATTGCACACTCGTATTATTTATACGCATTTTCGTGAGACCGGGCTCGATGATTCAACTATCAGTCGACTATAGAAAGATTTGACAATTCTGATTCGAATATGTAAATCATTAGTCGGGGACACCCCTACTAGTTTTAATGGTAGTGTAAATAAAACCACAAATATTCTTTCTGCCTCAAGTATTTAAAGGATAACTTCAGCGATTAGCATTAAGCTTTGTATCAGTAGAAACCCGGTAGTATATTTGAATTATGGTACTTTCCCCCCTCATATCCCCCTGAGATGAGAGAATTATGCATTTTATTTCTGGAAAAAATCCTCCGATGACGCAAATATCGTCATTTTGCGTCATCTGAGACTTTTTGACCAGAGGCTAGAGACTACAGGAGCTAGTTCCGCATGATTTCAACCCACCCACAGGGGAGGGATCTCACTCACAGAATGTAAATGTGCACGCCCGCTGCCGCTCGGCTCGGGCATTCATAACGGAGCGGTCCGGAGCAAAGTGAGTGTTTCAACTTTTCAACGAATTCCTATGAAAGTTTAGGTTCCATATGCGATCTGATAATTCGCCAGACTGGAAACGTGCTGAGAATGACAGCCGCGCTTACCTCAGCTCTGCTCAGCTCTTCTCTCGTGATGAATGAAATCTGACACCTGCTGCGTCTGTGACACGACTTTCGTTCCGCTCACTCACACTTTATTGAAAAGACACATTCAGTTTTTAATTGTAGTGTCTATTATCTAACTAAACTAAATTATTGTATTACTATGAATATCAAAACGACGTTGGGGGTGGTGTCGCGGTGGGCAAGTGATAACCAATAGCCGTGGCTTTGGGAGTGGCCACGTAGGGCAGCGAAGCAAGTGCATTCTGGGAGTTGTTGTCTTTCATCCAAATGAGACAAAAATTAATTTTCTGTCTTTTCTCAGTCTAGAAGGCACCAAATTCAAAAATAATGTCACATTTCTACTACATAAATGACACAGTTTAAATACACATTCATCTTCCCAGCGCTGAAGTGACCCTTTAATCAATCAAAAATGTTTTGTTAACAAATTGAGACCACCAGGGGGCGAACTGTGATAGTAATGTCCGGAGTTCACATTTTCCAGTTCATTTACACTATATAACACGTCCTATAACACAACCACTTAACTTCCATCTACCTAATTTGCACTCAAATAACAATAGTTTTTGCACTTCTGTTTAGATGCTGTTTCATTGACTCAGTACTTGCAAGAATACATTGAAATTAATTAGTGCTGGGAATCAATACAATTTTTACTAATTAATCGCATTTTTTCTGTAATTAATCGCGATTAATCACAAGTTTTTAATATTTTAAGTTTTTAATATTTTGATATTGTAATAATTTCAGTTACTCTCCAAATTAATGTGTAAACAATTTAAAGACAGCATATTTTAAATATGTATTGTAATGGCATCTTTTTGCCAGTATCACTGATACTAATGTCTCTATGAAACATTTATGACGTTACATTACAGTATAACTGAAAGCTACCAATTTCAACATTTATTAGGCTTTAAAAAAACAACTTTTAATTTAAGTGAACTTAAAACAATCTTTATATAAACCCATTATAATAAATGTTATATTTACCTGTGGCCTTCCCTGTTAGACATATACAGAAATGTAATAGTTACCAAACACCTTTTTTAACTGCATAAATAATAAATTAAATATAGATTAATCATCATTAAAACTACAATTTTCTCTGCTCCCGTTGTTCTTTGATGAACATTAATGACAGGCATCATCAGTGCTCCTGTCACTTTAAGAACGGCCGCTGACGAACATGACGCGGATCTCACAGGCATCTCATTTCCTCACAACTCTTTAAGTTCATTTAAGACGTTATTGAACTAATTTAAGACTCCTAATATGAGAATACTCATAATTCTCTGTGTTGTTGTTATTGTTTGTTCAAGAGCAAAAGAGAACTCGATGGGAGCTGTGCGTCGAGTGTGTGTGTGTCCAGAGTGTCCCTCAATTAGCTGACATGAGACGCAGCCACACAGACAGAACACTGACACACACACACACACACACACACACACACACACACACACACACACACACACACACACACACACACTGACATACAGCGCGTTCTCTTGTGTCTTCTTGTCACGCTTGGAAGCATTTACATGAATAGGAGCGTGATCATGTAACGCAGGGCAAAAATGGATATAAAAACGAATATAAAAATTTGCGTTAAATATTTTTAATGCGTTATGCTGAAAAAATGAATCGCCCGCGTTAACGCGTTAATTTGCCCAGCCCTAAAATTCATATAAACCATAACTTGGAATGCAATAATTGCAATAATCAATTGTACTGATTTGTATTAATATTTCACGTTTTTACAGCATTTTTTGTTAAATAAATGCAGCCTTGATGTGCATAAGAGACTTTCAAAAACATTTGAAAAAATCTTGCCAACCCCAAACTTTTGGGGTGAACCATCCCTTTAAATGGGCTCCTATAATATTCACAGAAGTCCAGGGGTAGTAATTCGTTTTGTGAGCTACCAGGGATAAAGTATTCAAGATACGGTGAGGCACCAATACGTACCAGACCAAACACTGGTCATGGAAAAGCCTATATTGATCAATTAATTTTCTGACTTGTTGGTGGTTGTGGCCCTGTGGGGTACAGCCATTTTTGATACCTTCTAAGGCTTACTTTTGGTCAACAGTCTCAAATCACCTGTGGGAGACATGACAAACCTGAGGTCCAATTATCTGGAAGAACAATGTGAAATGCTTTGGTGCAACAAGCCGAGAGAAACACAGTACTCCAGAGACACTATATTCAGCAATTATTTATTTCAGCAATGGAAGAGGCTATGCCTGTTTTCACGAACAAAAGTGTTCTCAGTCGAGAGAGATAATTAAGTAATTAAATCACGTAACGATGCGCCCATTTTCAGCAAATACACGTAACACAAAGCCCTCAGGTGATGCAGCCCAGCGCAGCGTTCGATTGAGTGACTGCGAAAGGTCGGTGGGATGGCTTACACGCTCTGCAGGACAAACAAGACACATTAATGTGGGAATTAACAGTCCCACTTTGAGGAAACACAGGGATTAAAACTTCCAGGTCATGGAATCTATTGCCTCCTCCCCTCCAGTTATATTAACGTCATTGTAATTGCGCAAACATAGAGTCAATGAAACAGTTAGCATCTAACCAGTGCAAAAAAATGCAAAAAAACTATTATTATTACAAATTGACCGTTATTGTGCAAATTACATTATGTATCATAGGTATTAAGTCAAATGTCTTAAATCGTCTCAATTTGTTCACAAAACATTAATACTAGATTAATTAATACTAGCAGGAGAAATAATACTTGTGCTATTTACAATACATTTTGGAGTCAGTAATATTGTTAATGTTTTAAAAGTCTCTTATGCTTGAAGGCTGCATTTATTCAAACAAAAATACAGTAAAACTGTAATATTGTGAAAATATTTTTTCACTTTGAAATAACTTAATATTTTTTAATCATTTCATTAAACAAACTACTAAGAATTTAGTATATTTAATACTTTCAGTATTATTTTCAGTACTTCAGACTTCGATGTCACATGATCCTTCAGAAATCATTCTATGCTGATTTGCAGCTCAAGAAACATTTCTTATTATTATAAATGATAAACACAGCTGTGAAGCTTAACATCTTTATGAAAACTGTGATATATTTTTTTCATTATTCTTTGATGAATATAAAGTTTTAAAGACAAATAGAATTTGTAACAATGTCACTTTACAGTCACTATTTTGATCAATTTAATCCATCCTTGCTTAAAAGTATTAATTTCTGTAAGAAACTAAAAATAAAATATTACTGATCATAAACTTTTGAACAGTAGTGTATATTTTAGCCATAATGTATTTTAAATTTAAATAAGAAATAAAATGGTAAGAAGATTAAAAAAAAATCTATAATAAAGCTGCAAATTTACAGACTTCACAGTCTCCAGGCCTCAAAGCAGCACCACGTGCCTTCAATAGGTTTACTTCTCTCTTTATCCATCGCTTCTGATTGGGGTATGTTTCATTTGTCTGTACTTTGTTATCGGTGTTACTCATTTCCGTTAAAAAACAAATTAGCAGCAACAACAAGCTAGAAGCTGAGCCACTAACCACACAGTGATGAGACAAGTATATGTCACCATGGCTTAAATCCCATCAAATGAGCTTTGTGTATATCACTGCCAATTTACTCCCTAGAGAATGACACAAGCGACGTATGCGTGTCAGAAGAAGCATACACACCAGCTCACTGCAACAAGTTGATAACAATATAATTATATATAATTAGTGCAATATGCTTTGACGCTGAACCCAACAACAGCACACTCTACTTTAAACAGGAATAGAGTGTTCTGCATTACAGATTTAAAGAGATAGTTCACCCCCAATTTTTTCCCTCACCCTTGTGTAATTCAAACCTGAAAGGCAAAATGGGAACAAAACAGGAGAAACTATAATGTACTGGTCACATTTGTCAAAGCTTCATTTAAATTCACTACAAAAGTTTGGGATTGGTAAGAACTTTAAATGTTTTGTACATACAAAATACAAAAATGTTTTTGAAAACAGTAATATTGTGAAATATTTAAAATATATTTTAAGATTCCCGTGATGGCAAAGCTGAATTCCTCCAGTCTTCAGTGTCACATGATTCTTCAGAAATCCTTCTAATATGCTGCTTTGGTGCTCAAGAAACATTTCTTGTTATCAATGTTGAAACTGCCTGGAGGTGGCAGAGAGCTCTCGGATTTCTTCAAAAATATCTTAATTTGTGTTCCGAAGATGAACGAAGGTCTTACAGACTTGGAATGACATAAGGGTGAGTAGTTAATGACAGAATTTTCATTTTTGAGTGAACTATCCCTTTAATATTTCAGTAGAAACTGTGATAAAAGAAATAGAAATATTTTACAACAACGTAAAAGTGATCAATTTAATACTTTTTCGCTTCAATAAATCTTACTGATCTACTTAATTTTTGGACTGTAATGTACATACATTCCAAGTCTTTTGATACTACATGATAGCTTTGTGTGGCTGATAATTATTCACTGATACCCACAGGGGCCAGATCATTGAGAAGTGAATCAGGTTGATTTTTGAACAAATTGTTCAGACTGGTTTTATGAACTAGAACAACTGATTCATTGAATAGGGCCTACATATATCCGACTTCTCTCATGAATGCAACAAGGAGAGCTAGAGCTGATCTCATGATTTTCAGTTCATCACACAAACCTATTGTTTAACCTATTGAAGTTTTATGGATCACTTTGATGATATTTTCTGTCATTATGTAGCTTGAAAAGCCAAATCCTCATTTACTTCCACTGTATAGAAAGTTTGAAAAAAAAAAAAAAAAAAGAGTGTCACAAAAGTTTGTAAATACATGAGGGTGAGTAAATAATGACAGTATTTTCACTTTTGTGTGAACTACTACTTTTAAAAAGACATGACGGATGGAGAGAAAGTCAGGAAATAGACAGAAAAGCAAAGGAGAAAGAGAAAGAGATAAGCATGGAAAACGAGCCTGTCTGCAGCTTATCTTAACACATCGGCTACAGAAATATCTTATTTCTGTTTCATACTCTTGTCCTTTTTTTCCTCTCACTCTCCTTTTTGTCTGCTCTCTGTGCTGTCACAGATTTCGCTTCCTGTGCCCAAAATATGAATATTTTAGAGCTAAGAAGCTTAAAGGGAACAATGAAATGGCCTGAAGTTAAATCATACCCCATTTCCAGCTTCACAGAGCAAAAGAGTGTGGCTGAGAGAGAGAGAGAGAGAGAGAGAGAGAGAGAGAGAGAGAGAGAGAGAGAGAGAGAGAGAAACTGAAGGAGAAGGAAAGCGAGGGAGGAGAATCTTTTCTGAGTGATGAATGCAGCGCAGTGTATCTCACAGTAATGACAAAGCTTATCCTCTTTCATTGGCCTCTGTTTCTCATCTGTGAAATTTCTGGACTCTGCGGGTCACGCATCAGCAAGACCAACGTCCACGACAACAGGCCCTTTAACAGACAAGGCCAGCAACAAGGATGGAGGAATATTACTGTGAAATGAACAAAATGCACAAAAGAAGAGAGGTTTATATGGAACGATCAAAAGTTTATACTAAGACTTATTGCCAAAGTATAAGAAAAAAAAACACATAATGGCTGTTTTTATTTTGCATTCGTTTATGTGGTTGTCTCACACTAAGGCATTTCTATTTGGAAGATCAAGTTTGCATACAAAAAAGGAGAGCTGGTTAAGTCTCCTCGCTCCAAGAGTTCTGTATTCATCTCTTGATTTTTTGGGGGGTATTTTAGTTTGCAGGGAATATACATGCTCCCATTGGCATCACAGGCAGCAAATTCAGCCTCAAACCAAAATGTCTTTGATGTGTTTGACAGTGGAATCAGAACAGAAGACTTAAAAATAGAAACAGTTGCGTTTGAATCTTCATGAAAGACTTCAATGCTTTCCAAAAGAATATAACTTATTTAACTCATGTGTGGGTTGGATCACAATGTAATGGCATAAAATGACAACCAACATTTTTCTTACTTCACCTCAGTCTTGATATTGTCATTTTTTAAAATAAAGGTTGCTAGAAAGGCCAGTCAAATAAAAAAAGTAGGACTTTCACAAGTAGCACTTTCACTGATAATACTCACGATTAACTGTCACCAATATGAACAATTTCACTAAAAAGAGGTATAGAAGATGAGATGTG
The DNA here is from genome assembly GCF_949357685.1 of Gobio gobio. Classification (NCBI taxonomy): domain Eukaryota; kingdom Metazoa; phylum Chordata; class Actinopteri; order Cypriniformes; family Gobionidae; genus Gobio; species Gobio gobio. The sequence continues at coordinate 42,898,968 of NC_137116.1, read as the reverse complement.
GGCCAGCAAATTGATTTTAAAGAACCTGCTGTTTGTTGAATAGTCTGGTTCAGGCGAGTGATTGGGAAGGTCATTTAAACCAAATATAGGAATAATAGCAGCAAGAAGAGACAAGGAGAGGGTCATCGTCCCATTCAGACTCAAGAATTGAAGAAGGTTTTTTTCCCCTGAAGAATAAAATTGGTTTCTGAAGGTTATTTCTTTGTAGTGAGCAGATTAAATGAATAGAGAGTGTCTGTTATTTCGGGGAGGAGGGGGTGTAACTGTGGAGTGCAATCAGCATTTATTTAATACCAGTGGGCTGATGCTGGAGGGAATAAGTTTTATTGTTTTGTCCGTTGAGGAGTGACATTTTTTTAAATAAAAAAATGATACACCAAATTTTTTTTTTAAAAGTATTTACTGGGCTGTTGCTTAAAGGATTAGTTCACTTTTAAATAAACTTTTGCTGATAATTTACTCACCCCCATGTCATCCAAGATGTCCATGTCTTTCTTTCTGCAGTCGAAAAGAAATTAAGATTTTTGATGAAAACGTTCCAGGATTTTTCCCCATATAATGGACTTCAATGGGCTCCAAACGGTTCAAGGTCCAAATTACAGTTTCAGTGCAGCTTCAAAGGGCTTTAAACGATACTAGATGATGAATAAGGGTCTTATCTAGCGAAACGATCAGTTTCTGCGAGAAACCGAGCCGTATTTATGCTATTATTTTACCTCTTATCAGACGAACGTGATCATCTCTGAGCTCCGCCATAACTTCCGCTACGGGGAGGTCAAAATACGAGCGTGGTCATAGATATATCGATCGTAAATGCCTCATTCTACTGATCAGTGCATGCACTAATGAGGCATCTACGTATACATCTATGACCACGCTCGTATTTTGACATCACTTAGCGGAAGTTACGGCAGAGCTCAGAGATGATCACGTTCGTCTGATAAGAGGTAAAATAATAGCATAAATACTGCTCGGTTTCTCACAGAAACTACGCTAGATAAGACCCTTAATAATCGTCTGGTATTGTTTGATATCGTTTAAAGCCCTTTGAAGCTGCACTGAAACTGTCATTTGGACCTTGAACCGTTTGGAGCCCATTGAAGTCCATTATATGGAGAAAAATCCTGGAATGTTTTCATCAAAAACCTTAATTTCTTTTCGACTGCAGAAAGAAAGACATGTACATCTTGGATGACATGGGGGTGAGTAAATTATCAGCAAAAGTTTATTTAAAAGTGAACTAATCCTTTAATTTCACAGGGTCCTGGACAAAATTGTAGTAATTGTTAGCGACACCTACATTAGAAGCAATGAGAAAACCTTTGACTTTTTTTATCCCTGGTTGTCCCCTCCAACGCCAGCTATGCATATTAAATAGCCAGCAAAAATAAAGAATAATTTAAAACATGTTGTGAAAACCTATTAACATGTCAAAAACGCATCACAATGACACGTTAGTTTCTCTAATCAATAATCAATTACATTATCGTGGCAGCAAACTATACTTATGGAATTGGAAGGAGAGCATGAACAATTTACATAACTCTGACACAAAAGAGTTCTTTGGTCAGCAAGTCCTCAGTTCTTTGAAAATCATAAAAGGGTCTGACTAAGCTATTGACTTCGGCGAAGAGGCAATGCGGTCGAAAGAACTCAGAGTCAAGGGTAAGTCAGAGAACAAAGACAAGCTTCCTTATATTAATTTGAATCTGCACTGCAGCTCTTCCCGCATAATAGACCTTTAATGGCTTTCATAAAATTTACAATAAAATTTATTGGGATTTATTGACAAATGACTTGTGAAAGAGCTGGGAGTAAAGAGGAAATTATCCAGGGTATAAACAGTGACATAACTAAATTGATGTGTAAATGCTTAAATAACCAAGAGACAATTACTATTAACCCTTAAAGGTGCAAGTAATGATTTCCACTAAGAGGTTTACATTGGAAAATGAAAACAAGGAAGAAATTAATAGAATGAATAATTCTTCTCCTAAATATGTTTAAAACGATGCATACATCATGGAGACACGAGTACTGTGGTCATTCACAAATTGTGTGGGTGGATGCCATGTTGTTGATATACAATTGCTTAGTTGCTCAAAGTGATTTTAGCATGTTGCTATTTGGGTTGCTAGGTTTTACGTGTTTTTATCTTTATATCAAAATATTTCATAACTGTTCCCCAATTGACCCTTCACAAAGACCCACCCCCCTTTTACTGTTGCTACGTCCGACAAGCCATGGCGCTCTCACGCCACGCACCATGTTCTCACTCACAATGAAAAACACATCAAGGAGCAAAGAGGACACTGACAACGCGCCGACAGACAGGACAGAGCAGGTTATTTTCAGCAGTCTCAGCTTTCAAGTTGCGTAATTTTTTGTAAGAAATTCAAACAATAAATAGCATTTTGTGAATCTTTATTGTGTGGTGGCAGATCGCTGTAGCACCTCATTTCAAGAGGCTCGTGAACCGTTCATCTCTTCCTACTAGTTAATTTATAGCACGAAATAAACATCAGAAGGAATGTTGTATCAACCTTGGAAAGACGTCAGTACACACTACTTTTTCAAGTCCACTGTCAATCTACTAACTCTCCTGACTGCTTCATCGGACAAAATGGCGGATTCTGCGTTATGATTGGTCAGATCGCCTGTCAATCAAATTCCCAGTAAAGGGTGAATTTTGTTCAAAGCTTGTCACAGGAAATAAAATATGCATCTGGGTCATATGGGATGCTTAGAATCAGTATTAGGGTGTCACATATCACATATTACACATTATCCCGTGGAAGTAGCTGAGAAAATGGTTAGAGAGGGTTAGAAACACAGCACCACAGAATGAATGACACTGAAATCCATGAAATCCAGCAAATCGGAGCACTGAGAAGAACATTGCTTACGGCAAAGAGACACAGAGATCCTTTGTTAACGCTGAAGCCCCTATGAGAGTAACAGGAGGAAGTGAGTTATATCAATAAACCTGCAGAGTCGCACACAGAGTACATGCATTTTATGCACACAAGATCCATTAGTGGATTTATTGACGTGTGCAATATTTGTGGCATTAAATGTTCATATTCAAAGGCTTGTTTAAAATGCATATTTGCTGAATGCAGACAGTATATGAATAAAGTATTATAGCATTTGCCTTTCAATTATTAGACGGAACTGTTAAGCAAAGACAGCAAACTAATGAAGACAGAGAACGAGAGCTCATGTGCGTCTGTGATCAGGAGCTGGGTTTTCAGAGCGGTAAAAATAAAACTGCAGCTCATGATTCTTATCAGAAAAACGTATCAGCCGTATGGTGGTAACTAAAAAATTGCAAACATCTGCCAATAATAATCGGCCTTGGTGATATATCAGTCAACCACTAAAGCAAGCAGGACGAGGCCGAGGGACTGTGAGACACGAGACCGGTGCGGCACAGCTGGCGCTCATTATCACTCACACCACCGGCCTCGCCCCGTTCTGACACTATGATTGAATGGATATACATTTTGAGATTTGTTAAAAATTACATTTAAAGTTAGCATGAAATGGAAGTTGTGACAGTCTTTTCTTCCCTCATTTAATATACATTTATTTCATAATAAAATAGCATGAAATGGAAGTTGCGATAGTCTTTTCTTCCCTATTTTGACATATCAAAGTGAAACGGCTTCTTGAACAAAAAAAATGTAGGGTAGGATTTTGTCCATCGGGAACTGATTGGTTGGTTGTGGTTTGCTATCTCTTATGGGTGGCAGGTTGTCCTGCCCTCGCGCCGAACACGTCATTTGAGAAGAGATACTGTTGCAAAAGGGAAGGGATGATTACAAGGGCATGTGAATTTTAAAAAATAAATAATTTATAACAAACACTGCCATATTCCATAAAAAAACAAGAATTGTATATTTTGATTTCATGTTAACTTTAACCGCGTTATTAAATTATTAGTGACCGTTTGAATTATTATTTAGTATGGTTTATACCACAGCTAAGTGCTCAGATGAGATTTTGTCATTTCAGTGCACATCTAAAAGTTTAGAAGCATTTGAAAAGTGGGTTGATCACAGACTGTATGTTCCTTATGATGCTTATGAGCATCCCAGCATGCCTTCAGAAAGAGCAGAATGAATGCAGTTATATACCATATCTCAAGCTTTAGCAGAGATTGTGAGCGTGTGTGTGCCCACACTGAGAGAGGGTGCTGGCTCAAACTGCGATGAGTCATGCAGGAAGTGTAACAGCAGTATCATTAGCATGTTATCCACATCCGCCCACTCAGCCTCTCTCACACACAGACACACACACACAGCTTTCGATTGTTGCAGCTGACAAACACCTCTCATTGATGATGCTAATCATTGCCCTCTGCTAAGCAGTACATCAACAAAAGACACAAATGCACAGATGTACACAAAATATACAATCGCAGTTGCCAAACACAAAAATGTTCCGCACCAATGTGACAAAATAGCTCAAACCTCCGGCAGACAACCTTTTACATAGCCAGTCAAAAAAAGCACCCAAAAGTTGCCCAAAGTAGGGTTGGGCGATGTCCCCTAAATTGGCAGTTGACGATGTTTACAGTAAAACATCGTGATGGTCGATGATATCGTCGTTTTGGGGGGGGGGGGGGGGGGGGTAATTATGTAAATAGGTAGATAATATACTATATCTATTTACATAAATACTATTTTCTACTTAAAACTATAATTTCGTTATTTTTACTAACCCAAATAATGAATCATCCGCTATAGGTTGCACGTGAGGGGAAAAAAATAGGTTCCTTCCACTAAGAGTTGAGCTCTTTTTAAAAAAAAATTATATCTCTTTACATAAATACTATTTTCTACTCTTAAAAAATAATTTCGTTATTTTACTAACCCAGTGTTTTGTATGTGAATGCTGTTGCAACTTGCACGTGAATATTAGCCTACTACAGGAGTGAAGCACAAAGCTTTTAGCCTAGAAAGGAAATAATGGTCAGATAGCACTTTTTCATTCTGCTTTGCAATCTGGATCTGGTCACTCGATTTTCCGTGAATTTTAACAATAGGCCCAGTCCATTTTATCCCAATGGACATGGACATCTCGTTTCTTTTCCTAAATCTTCACTCACGTCGCCATTTTCGCAGGGGATTATAATCGTTTCTTCCTTTCGTTTGCTTATAATTAAGTCTATTAACTATTCACATCCTTTACTGCGGTAAAGTATAAAAAACACTGAAGGACGAATACCTTTTTACTTCAAATTGTATTTAACACAGTTTGTTCTTGTTATTAAACTTGGTTAGGCGCGTCAAGAATAGCGGTCTATTTGAATAGCGCATTTCACACACACGCCGCGGTGATTTTAGTTTCGTTTTCTCTGGCAGTGAATAATCAAACATTCCCTAAATGTCTTGCCCTTGTGGAAGATAAAATCCGCTCTTCAGAACTTTTACAACAAGTGTTGCCTTGCAACATCAGGAGAAAACTTGAAGATATTCGAGAAGGTGTCTATCCAGCTCGTGTCCCACATTCCTCTCAAAGCGCAGAGCGGTAGGCCTATATGACGCATCTTTGCAGGGAAATAGTATGAATAAAATATTTTTCTAACTAATATTTAATTTTCTTATATTCTTGAGGTAACGATTATTTACTGAAAATCGTTTAAATGTTTTATAGGCTGTGTTGTTTCACTGACGGAAGTGCTAAAATAAACACGCATGCATATGGATGTTTCAGCCTCAAATGATTTCAAAATGTAGGCTATGCATATATCTGGCATAGACTACAGTATTTAAAATAGCATAGGCTATATGCATTAGTTACATTCTCAATTTAATTTACAGAGTAATTCCTGCTAAGTTTTTAGTTTAACTAATACTATAGAAGAGATTAGTGTGTGTCGCACTCGCAACGGGGGCGTGGCATCACGATGGTCGCGCTCCATCGTGATGTCGGTCTGCCATCACGATGGACGATGATATCGTCCATCGGCACAACCCTAGCCCAAAGGCTCAGAAACAGATGAAACAGATAATGCAAGATGGGTCGATTCAGCTGCCGCCAACTTCCCTCAACATGGAAGGGCTCTATACATTCATACAAAAGGTCAATAATTCAGAGGGGTATTTTAGTTGAGGCAGCAATGTACTAAGTAGGTAGTGTCTACTTGGAAAAGCACTATGGTGACAGGTCTTTTCACATTTTATTCTCGGAACTTTGAAAAACAGTAATCAAACATCAGCAGTAATGCAATGATAAAATCTGAGACCACTGTATTGAGCGACTGCGCTTTAGAAAGTTAGATTCAATTTAATCTTATTGTGTTCTTTTAGACCATCTTTGCATGTCACTCACATCTAATTGAATAACTGTGTGTAGCTCTAAATGTAAAAAGTGAAAAGAAGTATTTTCAAAACATCTAGTCAATAAGCTAAATCAATGCTCTGTATGAAATTAAACAGAAGTGAAATTAAAAAGATAAAATCTTGCAAGACTGTAAGAAGGAATTATTTAAAATTGTATTTTGAATAAACAGCTGGATATTTCATATTACCTAGAATCTAATCCTTGGACAAAACTCGCTGTCAAAGCTGTCAGATCATTGGCGTGTATGCAGCTCCCTCTGCAGTGACTAAGATCATATAGTTCCTCTGTGCTTATATTTTTATGAACAATTTGAATTAAAATAGGTTGTATAAGGTTTTTTGAGGCAGGTCTGAAAATAAAGATCTAGACAAATAGCCCAGATTCACCAGGCTCTGCCAAACTGGGAGCAAAAATAGCAATGATAATTGAGAAGTCTTCAAGCTTTGGGCCAAGGCTTATTTAACGCAGCTGCTAGCAAGTAGTGTTCTCAATCGAGATGAGGATAAAGACGAAGATGAGGGCAAAGATATGGATGAGGAGAAGGATAAGGTCAAGGATGAGATGAGGATGAGGAAAAGGATGCAGAAGAGGACAAGGACAGGACTTAACAATAAGGTTTTTTTCAGCTTGTCAGTAGCTCAGGTTAGTTCAAATGGCAACATTTTCATATGCATACACAGTGCCTTGCAGAAGTATTTGCAAGCTTTAATTTTTTCACATTTTGTTATGTTGCTGCCTTATGTTTAATACTTTAAATTACTTTTTTTCTCATCAATCTACACTACGTACACCATGACGGCAAAGGAGATTTGTAACAACTTTACAAATGTATTATAAATAAATAAAAACTGAAAAATATTATATTGCATAAGTATTCATATTTTCGTACCCTTTTCTGGGACACTTGAAACTTAGCTCAGGAGCATTCCAATTTCACTTGTAGATGTTACGACTAGGGTTGGGTACCGTTCACATTTTAACCGGTAGGTACCAGTACCTGAAATTCGGTATCGGTACCTTTTTTTGGTACTTTTGGGATGTTTAGATAAATAACTGTAAAGAACCTGTAAGTCATTTAAAAAAGTGTTATTGACATTATGCCAGAGCTGCCCTGGTCTCTGTCTGCCATTGTCTGTGATGTTTGATTACTGTAATATTTACTAGTAAATAGTAGGCTACTAGGTACTTAATTTAATTAATAAAAACAATCATATTATTATTTTTTCTTATTAATTTCATTTCTATGAAAAGATTTCCCACACATTATGTGCTGTGCATTTTCTGGTAATCAAATGAAGACATAAGACATTAATTGGTAACACTTAATAATAACTACACGCTATTAAGCATTAGTTAAGCATTAGTAAATAGTTAATTAATCATTTATAAAGCATTAATAGACATTAATAGCCAGTTTATAAATACAGCTATAAATGCTTTAGTCTTGATTTATAAGCATATCTATGATGTGTTTAATAATTGTATGTTCATACTTTATAAATGATCAATTCATAATTTCAAAATTCTGCTGCATTGAAGATTCACAGAAGCATATAGCCTCCATAATACTTTATTGGAACAACCTGGACTCTTCCTAGAGCTGGCCTTCTTGCCAGACTGGGCAATCAGTGGAGAAGGGCCTTGGTTAGAGTGGTGACCAAGAAGCTGATGGTCACTCTAGTTCAGCTCCACAAGAGATGGGAGAAACTTACGGAAAGATAAACATCAATGCATCATTCCACTTATCTGGGCTTTATGGCTGAGTGGCTAGACTCAAGCCTCTCCTCAGTGAGACACATGAAAAAAGCACCAAAAAGGACTCTCTCAGACTGTGAGAAAAAAGATTTGCTGGTCTGTTGAACCTCCATTCCAAGCATCAACTATGGCGGAAACCAGGCACTGCTCATAACCTGCACAGTACCATCCCAACAGTAAATTTTGGTGGTGGCAGCATCATGCTGTGGGGGTGTTTTTCAACGGCAGGGACTGGGGGACTCATCAGGGTAGAAGGAAAGGTCAATGCAGCAAAATATAGAGATAGCCTTAATGAAAACCTAGTCTGCATCACTCAGAACCTCAGACAGGGCAGAAGGTTCACCTTCCAACAGGGCAATTACCCTAAGCACACAGCTAAGACAAGAGTGGCTTATGGACAACTGTGTGAATAGGGCTGAAAATGTTAGTCGACTAGAAGAGGCTTAGTCAATAAAAATTGTATTAGTCGTTTGGTTGCAGAAAAAAAATTCTCTAGGATATGGAGAAGTCACGCAGTCTGTGAGGGACAAATCGTTAACAGCGGGTCCTTGTGGTAATTACAGTATGTGGGTAGGAAATCCAAACATTCGCCTATCATCCATCAAATATGACCTCAAATATGGCTCATTTGATCATTGTAAGTAGTAACAATTTTACATAACTCTAATGTTAACCTAGATAAATGTACACTACTATTAGGCGCATATCCAAGTGTTTGTGCGGAGTGGAAGCTAAAGTATTAGCGTGCTTTACTTACTCTATCAAACTGACCACCCTTACAGTTTAATTGAGGTGCCTGAGCCAATCATAAATCATACATTTATTTTGGAGAAGTCTAAATACATTGCAAGCACCTAAACCAGCACTGAACATCAACACAATATTTCAGATGAAACCTCGGGTTCAGACTATGGGGATCAATACTGTTAGAAACAAAAATCCCTGCATTTCCTTTTTCCTTCACCTGCCCAGATATACACACCTCTGACGGTAGGGGGTTTCATACATCTTTCACACAGCGAGATGTGTTCAGAGAGTCAACAATATCCTGATGACAATGCATTGATAGTCACACTCTCTAAAGGTCAACCACCCACATGAGGGCCAATTAGAGCCTGCTGTCAACTGCTATCACTTGTGAATTATCACCTCAGAACTGCAGAGAAGTGACGTCAGGCGATGAGAGTGCACAGATTTTGATGAATATTCCCTCCTCCATTCTCTCATACCATTTATCTTGATTTCTCTTTTTGTTTTCTGTCACCATTGTCTCCATCTTTCTTGTTAACACAATGAAGAAAGTGCAACTTTTTTATTCAAAGCTGCTTGCCAATCACAGATGATGGATTCATCTAATCGCCTCTGACCCTGCTAAAGATCCTTTGCTGTACAGTGATCTACTTTGATCTTTTGAGCTGGAGGTCACCTGTCGGACTCATTCATCACATTTGTATTTGTTTTGTTTTATTCTGAATAAATCATAGATTAATATGTGTGTGAGAACCCTTGACCTGCGATGAGGACAAAGCATAATGAATTATTGATTGATCAAAGATTAGAAACGACCTTACAATGAAATCCAACATATCTCAATCAGGTGTTTGTATTCCATTGACAAAGGAATTTAAAAACAAAAACACAGTCCTTTATAAAGAAATCACTGCAAAAAATATTAATTTGTAGATATATTTTATAATATAAATACTTACAGTGGGGCAAAAAAGTATTTAGTCAGCCACCAATTGTGCAAGTTCTCCCACCTAAAAACATGAGAGAGGCCTGTAGTTTTCATCATAGGTACACTTCAACTATTAGAGACAGAATGAGATTTTTTTTTTCTCCAGAAAATCACATTTTTAAAGAATTTATTTGCAAATTATGGTGGGAAATAAGTATTTGGTCAATAACAAAAGTTCATCTCAATACTTTGTTATATACCCTTTGTTGGTAATGACAGAGGTCAAATGTTTTCTGTAAGTCTCCACAAGGTTTTTACACACTGTTGCTGGTAATTTGGCCCATTCCTCCATGCAGATCTCCTCTAGAGCAGTGATGTTTTGGGGCTGTCGCTGGGCAACACAGATTTTCAACTCCCTCCAAAGATTTTCTATGGGGTTGAGATCTGGAGACTGGCTAGGCCACTCCAGGACCTTTAAATGCTTTTTACGAAGCCACACCTTCGTTGCCCGGGCGGTGTGTTTGGGATCATTGTCATGCTGAAAGACCCAGCCACATTTCATCTTCAATGCCCTTGCTGATGGAAGGAGGTTTTTACTCAAAATCTCACGATACATGGCCCCATTCATTCTTTCCTTTACACGGATCAGTCGTCCTGGTCCCTTTGCAGAAAAACAGCCCCAAAGCATGATGTTTCCACCCCCATGCTTCACAGTAGGTATGGTGTTCTTTGGATGCAACTCAGCATTCTTTCTCCTCCAAACACGACAAACACTCGACAAACACTCAAGTTGAGTTTTTACCAAAAAATTATATTTTGGTTTCATCTGACCATATGACATTCTTCCAATCCTCTTTTGGATCATCCAAATGCTCTCTAGCAAACTTCAGACGGGCCCGGACATGTACTGGCTTAAGCAGGGGGACACGTCTGGCACTGCAGGATTTGAGTCCCTGACGGCGTAGTGTGTTACTGATGGTAGCCTTTGCTACTTTGGTCCCAGCTTTCTGCAGGTCATTCACTAGGTCCCCCCGTGTGGTTCTGGGATTTTTGCTCACCGTTCTTTTGATCATTTTGACCCCACGGGGTGAGATCTTGCATGGAGCCCCAGATCGAGGGAGATTATCACTGGTCTTGTAAGTCTTCCATTTTCTAATAATTGCTGCCACAGTTGATTTCTTCACACCAAGCTGCTTACCTATTGCAGATTCAGTCTTCCCAGCCTGGTGCAGGTCTACAATTGTTTTTCTGGTGTCCTTTGACAGCTCTTTGGTCTTGGCCATAGTGGTGTCTGGAGTCCGACTGTTTGAGGTTGTGGACAGGTGTCTTTTATACTGATAAAGAGTTCAAACAGGTGCCATTAATACAAGTAACGAGCGGAGGACAGAGGAGCCTCTTAAAGAAGAAGTTACAGGTCTGTGAGAGCCAGGAATCTTGCTTTTTTCTACGTGACCAAATACTTATTTTCCACCATAATTTGCAAATTAATTCTTTAAAAATCGTGATGTGATTTTCTAGATTTTTTTCCTCATTCTGTCGCTCATAGTTGAAGTGTACCTATGATGAAAATAACAGGCCTCTCTCATCTTTTTAACCCCTAGAACTCTGAGCTGTTTTGGGGCCCTTTAGAAGTTTTGACATGTTCTGACATTTCTGCTTTTTTTAGTTGCTTATAAACATATTAATGGCAAAAGTGTAATTACACTGTATTCCGCACAAACTGGGCTACCATAATATGTAAGCAACATGTATGTACATGCTTGTATTTTTGAGAGAATAATGTTTATGCATAATTTTTGAAAAAACAAAAAAAAATGTTAAAATTAAGGCTTCAAAACACACAATAGATATGTGTTCACAAGCCCTTTGATTATTGGGTGTTTTTGTTTAGAGTTTTTGCTTTACACTGATGTGAGAATCATTGAGCCTACTCATTCACATAAAACAATTCAATTACATTTTGTAAAACATTTTTTCTTTACTAGCACATTATTTGACGGACAGATGGACTTTTTATGGACTTCAAAAACAGAGCCACTATTACTGCAATTCTAATGCTTGGATTAGCCTGGACTTTTGTAATATAACTCCAATTTTATTTGTCTGAAAGAAGAATGTCATATACTAGGATGACTTGGTAAATTATGGGCTAATTTTCATTTTTGGGTGAACTATCCCTTTAAGTGGGAGAACTTGCACAATTGGTGGCTGACTAAATAAATTGTTGCCCCACTGTATAATGGTAATAATAATAATAATAAGAAGAAGAGATTTGTATTAGTATTATTAGCAAACACTGCAATTTATACAGATTTTCAATTCTTTTGTAGAAATATTTTATATAATTAATAAGGAAGAAAATACCAGTGCTTATAAGCAGCAAAAGAATAGTGTTAATGTTATGCATAGGTAAAGATTTTGAATGCCAAACATCCAGCAACTGTGTAGGTCAATGGGAGAGTCTTACATTAATTTTAAAGGGGTCATGAATTGAGAAATCAACTTTCCCTTTAGCTTTTAATATATAAAAGGTCATTGTAATATAAGAATATCCTGTATGTTTCAAAGCTGAAAACTTCCTTGTTAGTCAAAGAAAAGCTTTCATTGGCAGCTGGCTCAACAAACGATCAATCTGCGAATGTCCTTCCCTGTGACATCAGAGAGCAGCAAAACGCCACATCGACAGAAGAAGAAGAAGAACGCCCATTCTGTAGCCCCGCCATCGATTTGCGCATGACATGTAATAGATAAATAACATAGGCCTACGTGGAGTTACACCGGATCGAACTTCAAAGCAATAAACATGCTAATGAAAATTACAAAATAGTGTGCAGTGCCTGGTTGTGGAAGAACACAGTTGCTGCATAAGCTTCCTTCGGTTTCCAATATTAGGAATGAGGTTGAACTTTATTTTTAATCAAGTTCCAGCTCACGTGGGTAAGACATTGCGCATTTGTTCGCTTCATTTCACCACAGATTCGTTTGTAAACAAGAGACTGGATTTGCAGACAGAATGAGATTAAAAACGATGCTGTGTCTTCTATATTGGATCCGACAGGAATGGTGTAACACACTTATGTGAGTAAAAAATGTTTTTTATACATGTGATAGTATTGCATTGTTACAGTTTTTTTTTTTTAGATCTACTGATTATGTGCACATATCTAACTAAACAAATTAAAAATAACTTACCACGCTGTCACAGGCTGGAGTATCCTTTGTGTTTGAGGTGTTTTTGGTTCATTGTCCTGCGATTTGGTTGTCTGCCTATCACCAGACCAAGCTCAATTTAAGATGAACATTGGTCTGGGGAGTCTGCTATGTATTTTCTACTGCACAAGAGGCGTGATAAACGGGCAATGACCCATCGCTTCTCTATCCGACATCATGTTAAACCCGCCAATAGCGTGCCAGGTGGATAAGCCAGTCTGTGATTGGTTCCCGCAAAAGTGTAACGGAAGTGAGTCAATGTATAGAAAAATAATGTAGGAACTAGATTTTCTTTAAAATATACTTTAAAAGACGCTATTAAGGCTTTTGGAGTCGTTTTTGTGAGAAAATTTTACTTCCGCATCTAAAAATGCCAAAACCGGACGTGACATAACGAGAGGGAGTGCGGTGAATTTCAACGATAGCAAAACAATGGATCGCAATGACAGCTCGGACGCTGAGGACATTATAAATGTTTATTAATACTCATATGGCAGACCACAGCCATACAATTATGACACACAATTAGGGACAGACCAGGATTAGACAGAACAACGATTACAGGAGACAAATTGAGTTGTTGTGTGAGGAGAAACAGTGGAGAACAGCGGCAGGTGTCTCGGAGAGAGACCAGTGTTAGCTAGATAAAGCTAGCTAACGATATGATCACTGTGCTCAGATTACAACACTGTACTGATTATAATCATGTATCAGGCAGCAGTGTTGGGAATAACGGCGTTATAGATAAACGGCGTTACTAACGGAATTACTTTTTTCAGTAACGAGTAATCAAACGAATTACTGTTTCTTCCGTTACAACGCCGTTAGCGTTACTGAGGAAAAGAAATGCGGCGTTACTATAATTGAGCTCATTGAAGCGGTTTTCATCCGAACAGGCTCTCTGTCAGTCGGACCTGCAGCGCGCGCCCATGTGTGTGTGTGTGTGTGTGTGCGGGCGTGCACTGGCCATGCGTGTTGGGGGGTGGGTTGGGTGGTACACATAACTGATGATGATTGGTGGGTGGGACACAAGGATGAGGTTGATAGGTTGAGTTCACACACACACACACACACACACACACACACACACCTATGACGCACACGCATATGCACAGTCAGCGATGGCAGTCCAACGACTTTAATGGTAGCTTTAGCAAACTGAAAGTATAAATGCTACTTTTCTCTCGTTGAGGTGAAAGGTAAGAATGTTTATGTAACGTGCAGCTTATGCCCAGGAAGAAAGAGTCTATCCAAGTCGGTGGCAAGTAATTATATTTCTAATCTAATGAAGCCTCACGTCATCACAGCCACAACATTAGTGGCTAAAAACCCAGGTGATAACGTGAGCTCCACTACCAGAGGAGTAGTAAAGAAGTACTGATACTATTTACACAATATTTACACTATATAGTAGGTCTACTGATAATATTTACACAATATGTACACTATAGTAGGTCTACTGATAATATTTACAATAATATATTTAATTTGATAGGTGTCTCACATTGTCCCACAGCAACATTACAATAGTGTACATTAATGTACAATGTTTTATAATAATAATTTATTCTATTTAGTGTCCAATTCATTCATTTAACATATTTAATATTGGGGGCATCCAAGTTATTTGATATATTTGAACATTTGAAGAAAATAAAAAGTAACACATTAGTTACTTTCCCTGGTAATTAGTTACTTTTATAATGATGTAACTCAGTTACTAACTCAGTTACTATTTGTAAGAAGTAACTAGTAACTATAACTAATTACTTTTTTAAAGTAACGTGCCCAACACTGTCAGGCAGTAGCAAAGCTGGTAATGTTATTGTCATCTAGTATTGATACTTACCAATGACAGAAACTTATAGGCTTTGACCATCAGGAAAAGTCACACTCGTTAATATCCGTCCACACTAAACGTTATGTGATACAACGTTAGCGGTTTCTCATCACGACTGATTTGGTAACTTACTCAGCAAATGTTTAAAAAACAAGACTCACGCCACGGTGCACAGTTCACGTTTTCTCCGAGCTGCATCTCTGACGGATCTGGGACCGTCACATCTCCCGCCGGCGGCCGAACTACAGACAGTGTATTTGTGTTTATCCTTTATTCAGTAATTCTGAATTATGTGTTTATTTCGTGCCGATTCGCCGCTAGTGTGAGGATGTATATGACGTTATGAATATGTATTTGAGCGAACTTGAATGTACATACATGGCATGAATAAAATATTTACATTACCAGCACTTAATTCAGAACTTTTTTTCAAAAAAGTGTGAGACTGTATTCATTTGTGTTAATGTACATACTTTGTATTATCACGACAGCAAAGAAGCATCACGTGTGGACGTTTATTCATCCTTTAGGCAAGGTACACACTGGCTGCGTGACATGCGCGGCTCAAGCCATGCCGAGAGCGCAGTCTAGAAATAGAACCGACGCGACACACAAGTGTGTTGGAAGCGTTTCCAGGCAAAATAGAATAGGAAAAGCTGTTTGTCATTTTGACACGAATACATATTAATAAATTACATTTTGATGTGTGAAAGTCTCTAGGTTTTGACATAAATGCAGATATAATTGTAATTAAGAAAAAATAATATTCTCGATTTTCAAATATTGTACCTGTCAATACAGAACGAAATATTCTGCAGCCTATTTTGCCGTCAATACTGCTGACATTGGGTGCGTCGCAATCAGCTCCCTAGTTCAGTAGTCAGGGCACTGATCAGGGAGTCAGCCCCATTGACTTATGTCCTTATCAGTGCCCTGACTACTGAACTAGGGAGCTGATTGCGACGCACCCCTGGTCTTTGCTGTATCAGTAGGTTTAAAATGAAGTATAGCCCTCCCTGTACGTAACCTAGCAGCAGCAGCGCCGCGTCAGACACGCTTCTGGTGTGTAAATACATAGAAAACGCCACGCTCACGTCACGTAGCCAGTGTGTAGCCGGCTTTACATGAGTATAACAATGTTTGACTCCATCATATCGCCGTGATGATAATCCTCCGGTCTAAAGCACTATACACACCACCGCGTGTTTCGAAGCAGATGCGTGAAGGGAAGTCCCGTTTCTTCACCTGCCCAAAACGCCACCATGCAGAATTCCTAACTTCTTTTTTTTTTAGGAAACCTGTGGACACGATGCCCTGACAGGCTGGACACAATAATTTACCATGACAATGATGAATTGGAATAGAAAAACTACCGAAAATACACAGACTTGTACTGAATACCAACCTATTCTGCACTGAGCCAACGCAGAGCTCGGCGAGCGACTCCCTCTCGTGACGTAATCTGACGCGATGTTGAAAAAAAAAAGCACTTTTTCCAAGCGGCCAACGAAATGGCCACTTTATCTACTAAATTTGTGCTCTTATGTCTTTTTAAAACATTTTAAATCCTGCATTACCTTTTCATATGGTATTTTCACACAAGGTTATATATTCATCTCGAAAAAAATTTAACCTGCAATATGCCCTTTAAGGATTTAGTGAAACACTACCCAGAACGTCTGACAAATATCAATACAGTACAGCCTTGCAAGCGTTACAATAAAAAGTACTAAAAGAATTTTCAAGCACTGTTATAGTCCCATAAATACACCAAGAAAATCAAAAAGAGGCTCACTTCAACATGTCAACAAGTGCCGTTCCTACGAGCTGATTTTAGCTCGGCTAAAATAGTTCATCTGACATTCCACTGGCACCGCAGAGAAAGTGACAACCTGAGCACAATTAAAACAGGCTCTTGTGTAAAGTACTGTAGGTGCATGTGTCTGTCTAGGCTTTTAAAGCTGTGTTTGGGACACCTGATTAAAGAATACCAAAAGTGTTTCTGCCTCACATAAACACACAGAGAAGCACCACCATGAAAGGATGAGAAACAAAAGGTTTGTCACAACAAGCCATCAAAAAATTACATTGTTATCAATTTCCACTACTCCGATTTTACTCCCTCTACTGTTATCTTTCTCTCTTTCAGTTTAAGGGATGACCAAAGCGGTGTGTCTGCAGTGTGTAAATAATTGCAAACGCATGAGTGCATCTGTCAAACATGGTTACCGGGGTCCAGGCTCTAAGACAGCAGCACACACAAACACACACACACACACAGACAGACATAAGACTGCAGACAGCCTTTGCAGATCCACACAGCCTGAAACACAACCACACTAGAATACAGAGCATCATCTTATAGAAACTGCACTGCTCCCTTCCCACAATGCAAAGTGTCCCTGTGAGAGGGGAGAAGAAATGTTCGTAATAAGACTTCTCACTCGAGGCTGAGTGCTCATGGAGAGGCCACGGACCACAGCTCTAAATCAAACTAATTACTAATTTGTGCTCATTTGCTGACACTTTCCATCCAAAGTGACTTATATCATGTCTTAATTAAGTGTGACAAAGCATCAAGTGATAAACAACATGTCTGTCAGCAATAAATCTATTTCAGAGGTTAATAACATCTCTTTTAGCAAGACCTTCAGTGAATAATGACGCAAATTTCACTATAATTCAATACATTGTGTGTTCTACAGAAGAAGAAAAAAACATCCGGAATTTTCAGCAGCATTCAGTCTTACATGATCCTCCATAAAGCACGGATTCTGTGCTCAAGAAACATTTCTTATTATTATCATAATAATTTAATATTGTTAATATAAATATGTATAAAAAGTCGTTTTTGATCAATTTAATGCATCCTTGCTGAATACAAGTATTCATTCCAATCTATTAAACGGTACTGTAGCTTCAAAAGTCAACAGCATTGCCTGTCAAGACTGGTTATTATGGCCAGCTCAACCATTAACAACTAGGCTGCATCAACCCACCAAACCCAAACATCTTTATCATCTGAAGTTTTTGAGCTTTGCACTTACTTTGATCATTTAGATCTTTATTATGGAAAAACAGGAGCAGATGGTGTTTGTGACTGTAGAGAATTTTGGTAGATTTATAATGTATATGTGAGGCTGATCAGAGAGAGACAATGCAACTCAAATCTCACAAATCTGGAACACACAAGTCTGTAGAACGGTCTACATTCTAATACAAAACCCATCACACTGTGCCAAAGAAATCAACAATGATTTCCATGTTTTTCCATGTATTTCCGTGTTCAGACCACCTGTGCATTTGCTAAAGCGCTGAAGGCAATGCTCTACAAAGTCCATTATATTTTGGTTATCTATTTCAGCATGCAAAAGATACTAAAGATGATAATTTGTTTCAATCAACCAAATATAACTTCACTTAATCTTGTTAAGCCCCCTATTAATGCAAACTTTAGATTCTGGAATAAATGTATAATTTTGGGTGATGAAATTGTGTGCAAATAGGGAATTTCTACAATGACAAAAGGTTTTATTTACAATATTCCCAAATTCAGTCTGATTAAAACAGTTTGAATAAATGCAACACATTTCTGCACAGATTATTCTATGGTTAGAAATAAGACCTACTAAACCTAAATTTAGGGTGTGTTTGGTTCGATTCATAGACCTTAAAAAAATACGACGACGCGACTTCATTGACTTCCGCTGACCAGAGTTGAAGCTTTCGGAGGCCGCACACGGAGCTGACATCTTGGGACTGAGTCTGCGCAGTAGCGATATCGGGACCGGAGTTGCGCAGTAGAGAGCAGGAAGTAGAGGCACGATTATCAAAAGCCCGCCCACTCTCACAGATGCAGAACAATTCATTATGATGGTGTGAAATAAACAGTTATGGAAATGTAGAAATGAAAGCTAAAGCTCCAATCTCCTCCCAAAAATCCTGAAAAAAGTCCGTTAGTGCCTCAGTGACAACTTCACTCAGAGAAGCCGTCAATCTCAGCTGTCAATCATGACGTCACACCCCTCGTTTTTATAGCATCAAATAACTCACTAAAACTAAACTTATTTAAAAAAACGAACACTTGAAATGAAATCATTGTGATAAAAACTGCCTAAAATGACAGAAACCATCTTTAGGAAACAATTATTTTAAGTGTAATTGAATTGTTTAGTGTGTCTCGCGTCCATTCTAATGCATGGAGAGGTGGAGTTTATTAGCTATACTGGGACCGGCCAGATCGAGGCACAGAGCCTTCCGTTTCTGAGAGGAGCACTACAGGCTTGGTTCGATTAAAAGGAACCCTGGTGCGATTGCTCTGTTAGTGTAGTTCATTCGAATAAGTATGAACCCTTGTGCGCACAAAAAGGCGGACCAAGACCACTGAAAAGTTCTTGGTCCACTTCCAAACAAACTCTGGTGCAGTTTGAATGAAATACGAATGCAACATGGACCAAAGACATGAAAATGAACCAAAAACGGGACGTCACATCAACAAGATGCGACCCTAAAATGGACAAAATGGTCAAGCAATACTGTTTTGTCTAGTCATACAGGGAGTGCAGAATTATTAGGCACGTTGATTTTCTGATCATATTTTTTTTCCAGGCACATTTGACCAATTCCAAACCACAGTAATCCTATTAACTACTATTGATTTAGTATTTAATAATGTATAAGTGATATATAATTGTTCATGAAGGCTGGAAATGAAAATCACCTTATATTCAGGTGTGCAGAATTATTAGGCATGTTTTCTTTTACAGATAAATTGAGCCAAAAAAGAGATTTAACTCAGACTGAAAATTCAAAAAGTATTAAATGCCCATGAGAAGGATGCAATACTAATGCAATACTAGACATTGCAGTTAAGGCATGACCATTGGACAGTGAAATGCTCGTTGGGTCAGCAGGATCTGACAAAAACAGGTGGTGAAGAAAAGACACCTGTTAACTGCAAAAGAATTAAGAATTAAGGTGAAGAATTAAGGGTGAAACCATCAGGAACCCTTTAGTCTCCAGCGCCACCATTTTCCAAAGCTGCAACCTACCTGGAGTCTCCAGAAGTGCAAGGTGTCAGGATCTCAGAGACTTCAGTTAGGGAAAGAATCCTAAAAAATGACCCCCACTAAATAAGAATCATAAGCTGAAGTGTTGTAAAATACATGAAGAAGGTTTTTTTATAGGCTTTATGGACAGATAGGTTGAGAGTGACTCTTGAAGGACCAGCACCACATCCTCTAGTACCACTGTTTGAAGAATTAATCTTCCAGAATCTGGCAGTACGTTTTGGGAGTTCATTTTTAGTCCATCTCTGCAAAACGGACTTCAGGATGGACTAAAATGAACTCCCAAAACGTACTGCCAGATTCTGGAAGATGAATTCTTCAAACAGTGGTACTAGAGGATGTGGTGCTGGTCCTTCAAGAGTCACTCTCAACCTATAAAACCTATAAAGCCTATAAAAAAAGCAGGCTTCATGTATTTTACAACACTTCAGCTTATGATTCTTATTTAGTGGGGGTCATTTTTTAGGATTCTTTACCTAACTGAAGTCTCTGAGATCCTGACACCTTGCACTTCTGGAGACTCCAGGTAGGTTGCAGCTCTAGAAAATGGTGGCGCTGGAGACTAAAGGGTTCCTGATGGTTTCACCCTTAATTCTTCACCTTAATTCTTAATTCTTTTGCGGTTAATAGGTGTCTTTTCTCCGCCACATGTTTTTGTCTGACCCTGCTGACCCAACGAGCATTTCACTGTCCAATGGTCACGCCTTAACTGCAATGTCTAGTATTGCATTAGTATTGCATCCTTCTCATGGGCATTTAATACTTTTTGACTTTTCAGTCTGAGTTAAATCTCTTTTTTGGCTCAATTTATCTGTAAAAGAAAACATGCCTAATAATTCTGCACACCTGAATATAAGGTGATTTTCATTTCCAGCCTTCATGAACAATTATATATCACTTATACATTATTAAATACTAAATCAATAGTAGTTATTAGGATTACTGTGGTTTGGAATTGGTCAAATGTGCCTGGAAAAAAAATATGATCAGAAAATCAACGTGTCTAATAATTCTGCACTCCCTGTAGTCGTGAGTTTGCCCATCACAGTTCGGTACAGGCATCAGAACCAAATCTACTCGCAGCAGAATTCCTGCTGGTATTTTGACTCCTGTTTTGACACATTTGATAAGCTTTTCACGGTTCTTAGTTGGTCAAAATCCCATCATTCATATCATCGCTGCCCGATGAAACTCACGTATGTCCAAAACGGTTACTTTTCAGGAAGTGAAAAAAACACCGTATTTCAAAAGCAGTTGAATGTAGCGTTGTCATACTTGGTACGGCATCTTTAGATGTAACCATATTCTTGCCAGTGTAATGATATAATCCACATTTGACCAAAATTGAGTTTAAATGGACATAAGTGCATATTTTACAGTAACGGTGGTCGATACTTTTGTGGTTCTTCCGATCATTAATTAGAATGGCCAAGTCGCGTTTCATATTGACAGAGGAATACGCTCAGTTTATTAAATAGCCTATGACTTAGTTTATTAAATACGCTTAGTTTATTTAATATTGATTATAAATTTATGAAATGTCTCTTGCAAACTATGAAGGGACAATTAATCAATACACTGACATGGTAATGCTAGACAGATACTTTGTTTGTACAGTCCTACCGTAATTTTGTCACTCCTAGACATACGTCTGGCGTCAGGGGGGAAACGTTTACCTCGATGAAGGAAAGTCATTGTCTCACCAGGCTATGTTTCACGAGACCGGCGAGATGCTTCCACAGGGCGGGAGATACGCGGCGTGATTGACAGCTTTGACACCAAATGGATATACGTGAAAATCAGATGACATGATTTCACAACTTTTCATTGGCCATTTAGATATGTGAAGCATACTGTATACGGAAATGAACCTGGACATTCAATCCGTCGAAAAATCTCAAAATCGGCAAAATGGACATGCGTGGTTTTCATTGGACAGCGACGATATTTTTTGATGGTTGGTAAGTTCCGTCACAAAATATACGTAATAAAAGCTTTGTTTTTTGGTCCGGACCAAACGAACCAAGCAAAACGAACTGCAAGTATGTACACACCCTTAGAAGATGTGTACCTTAAAGGGATAGTTCACCCAAAAATGAAAATTCTGTCATTAATTACTCACCCGCATGTAGTTCCAAACCTGCAAGACCTTTGTACATCTTTGGAACACAAAGAGACTTTGTCAGACTCTTATGCTGTTGACGTAACGCAAACAGAGCAACGCTTCCAGAACGCCGGCTTACCATTGGATGACGCTGTTCACGTGAGCACCACGACGAATGCACACGAGTCGTTCTGCCTTAGAACTAGGAAACACTGTACTGTTTACACTGGGTCAACAGTGTAAGAGTCTGACACAGGCTAGAGGAAGTTGTTGAATAAAGTCATTATTTTGTTTGTTTTTTGCACACAAAAAGGATTCTTGTCACTTTATTAAATTAACATTAAACCACTATAGTCACATGGACGATTTTAAAGATCTCTTTACTATCTTTCTTGCCCTTGAAAGTGTTAATTAAATAGCTGTCTATGGAGGGGGCAGAGAGCTCTCGGATTTAATCAAAAATATCTTAATTTGCGTTCTGAAAAATGAACGAAGGTCTTGCGGGTTTGGAATGCATGAGGGTGAGTAATTTATGACAGAATTTTCATTTTTGGGTGAAATAACCCTTTAAAGACAAAAACAATCATTTAAAGATTGTATACACATGATATGACCACTTTAAGAAGGAGTCATATCATAACTTCTGTATAAAAAAAGGTGCTGAAGTGAAAGCATTTCCAAATATGAAAGTTATGGAAGTTTAAATTTACTGTAAATGAAAAATACAGTAATAAATATTTTTATTTTATATAAAATATATATTTTACAAAAAAAATTTACTATAAAATTACTATAAAATCAAAGCCATATGTCTAACCAAGTCGTGTTCCAAATTTGAAATTCATATCACAAAAATTGAAGTCCCCATGAGATTTTGTTTAGGCGCTATAACAAAAATAGCCACCGGGTGTCATCCACTTTCCACTGATTGTTTTTTGATGCATTTTCCTGTAAATTTCTGTCCAAATATCACTTCCATCACAAAACAGTCGCCAAATATGGAACCTTGATACTGAGACCTTTCCGGCGATATGTGTTTTTGTCAAGATTAGAAATTTGTTTTATTGTAAAGTAGTTAAAATACATTTCGTAATACGAAACATGACGCCGCCCACTAGGGGAGGAGCCCACTAGAAGAATTTAGAGTACCGTTTCCATGGCAAGGCAACTTCTGATTTCAAAACGGTTTTCAAAGGATGAATTGAGTTCGTAAGCTTTCGAATGATACCTAATTTATGATAATTACTCATATAAATGATACGAAAAAAAGGCGATCAAAAAAAGGAGCGCCAGGCGTCCCACCAGCGGGCCGGTGACAGTTAAGGGATTAATGCAAAAACTGTCTTATGTGAAGCTTATGAGTGTTGATTTATTATATCTAAAAATAAATAGTAACGGAATTTAGGCTAATAGTTTGGGCTCTGTTGTAAACCGCAATGTGTAAGTAAGGGCTCCCTACATAGTTTACAGCATTATCTTTAAGAAACTTTTAGTTATAATTGAATTCATTTAAGGACAGACACAATTTTTTCCGTAAACCACTGCTTAATAAAAATAAATAAAATGCTATTTTTTAAAACTGCTGTTCCGAACCCATACCGAACCGTGACTTCAAAACCGAGGTACGTACCGAACCGTCAGTTTTGTGTACTGTTACACCCCTAATAAAAAATAAAAAAACTTGATGAATTTACATAATTGAATGGCCTAAACGTTTAACTAGAGTCGTAGCTTACTGTATTCTGGCAGTCTTTGTTAAGCAGCTGGAGCAGGTCAGATTCGAAGACCTCCGTGGAGGGGAAGAGTGCCACACGTAGGCCCTCCAACACACACGAGAAGCTCTTCAACAGACGAGGCTTCCGCAGTGCATCTGCTGCAACAGAGATGGAGTGAATATAACATTAACATTGTACTCATTTCCTGCGTGCACAGCCAATTCCATCCAGCCATTTTGTTATTTTCCTTTATATTTAATGGCTATTCATTTTTTACAACATTGCAGCAACAAAGGAATTAATTAGACAGTAAAAATTTATTTATCAGCACACTTCAGAATGCCAAGATCCTCTTACTCATGGCAATCAATTCAAATATGAAAAAAACCTAAATAAAAACAGAACAAGTGCACGGGATAACACACTATTGAGCGATGCACAAGAGAGCTCAATGTGTTCCAGAAGCTGCGAAAAATCCATGCAGTTGAGGCCAACGTAATGGAGCTCCATGTGGCCCAAATTCCTCTTCTGATTTAAAAAAAGAATTAGGACCAATGATAATTTGTCATTTGGAGTATGTGTCTGGCTGCAGCATCACAGACACATTTCCTCCAGCTGAGATCTTTGGCTGGCCCCATTTCCGCTCTCAGCGGGGGTCTCGCTGAGAAGCGTTTCAAACATTGTCTATTGAGAAAGTCTTCTGCATATCTAAGCCAATGCACCCACTTTTGTTTCTTTTTGGTAAAAACAAAAAAATAGCTCACTTACCCACAGGGGTCTAAGCAACTCAATAATCGATTCCAAAATCATTTGCCTGATATGAAAATGGTCACAATCACATCACATGCTTTTGATTGTCAAGATTTGCCTGGTCCCCCTCTGCACATCCAAAAACTTAGGCGATGATAACCTGTTCTCTTTGAAAAACTCACCCTTGATGTTTTATTTAGACCTCTCAGAGAAATATGGCAAAAAATAAAAATGCAATAAAATAAACCCTTCACGTAGAGACAGGTTAAGTGAATCACCCTCCATAATTAATTTAAAGATAAACATCTGTTATACAGCATTAACCCCTAAGCTAACTGTGGTTCCTATAATTGATGTGCATTCCCCAGTGAAAGCTGTATATAAATCAGTTTCTTTTAGAAATGTTAGACTTCAATGTTTACAGAATACATGAAGACTCATTTCAAAGCTCAATGATTTTTTTTAAAGTGGAATCCAACCTGGAATGTAGGAAGAATTTAAACTAATATTTTGTGCGGTACACTGCTGTAGTGAGGTACAATAATATGTTTAATGTTTTTGACAAAACCAGTAATCTTGTGAAAATGTAATTAATTCCTAAATATTTCTGATTACTATTAGGGGTTGAACGACTTTTTTAAAGTCGACATTTATGTGATTAAAGTTGAGTCAACGACAACTAGTCGTCATTAAATAAACAAATAAGAATGAGACTCTATGGCATAAGCTATGACAATACGACACAGCGCTGCTCAAAAGGCTATTGCTCCTACATTACAGAATATTTCTGTGTGCACAAAATCTGCATGTGACGTGCAAGCTATACTGTCTGTGTGCGTGTTACAATGCAGCAGCTTAAGCGCTTATAGATGTTTGATACGTGCATTCAACCTATCAATTTTAAGCATCCAGATGGTATAATCAAACCAATCTTGTGGAGCGTACTCTGACCATTTTAGTTTCTTTTACTGTTGGAATCAAAGCATAAAAGTGAACTTCATAAATTTCTTATCCTGTCGCGCCCTCTATAGGCCATGATCAGCGATTAGTCAACGTCAAGCTTAAAACGTCATGGCACATCATTAAAGTCGACTCGTCTGTGCAACTCCTAATTACTATCAATGTTGAAAACATTATGGTTTCCACAAAATTATTGAGCACAACAAATTTTTCTACAGGATTCTTTAATGAATAAAAGATTCAAGACATCAACATTTATTTGAAGAAAAAAAATTCTAACATAAATGTCTTTACTGTCACTTTTGATAAATTCAATGTGTCTTTACTGAATAAGTAATAAGTATTTTTTTAAATAAGTAAGCAATGGTATGTGAATGATAAGTGCAAGAGATGTGTATGCACCGGAATGAAAATCCTGGGGCGAAAGCGAAACCGAAAATTTAGGATGCACTTGGCCGAAAACCGAAACCAAAGCCGAAAATGGCTTCTTTTAAAAACGTATACTAATATATATATATATATATATATATATATATATATATATATATATATATATATATATATATATATATATATATATATATATATATATATATATATATATATATATATATATAAATTGCTTGAATTTAATGGATCTGAAATGAAAAAATCACGAACCAATAGAATAAACAAACTTTTATTAAGTTACATAACAAAACCTAAAATATTTTTAACAATAAATAAAAAATAATAATACCAAATAATATTATTCTTCAAGTTTTATGTTCTATCAAATAAAATAGTTTTTTAACAGTCCAAAAGATCCACAATTATCTGAATAACTGCACACACAAATCACAGAATGGTTCTCATTAAGAACATGAGATGCTGCACGGAATAGTCTCTCACTGTCTGTCACTGTTCTTTGGGAAAAATGGCATTTGGGGGGTAAAATATGTGTTTTTTGGCAGGGTTGCCAGCTAAAATTCGCATTCCTGGGTCTAAATATCACATAATTGGGGTCGCTTCAACCCGCGGACATTGAAAAACATCCCGCGGGAAAACCACGGACTTGGCAACACTGCTTGGGGCAGATAAATACCTGCGTGCAATCTGCACAAGCAATGGAAAGCGGCCTTCATTCGCGCGCCAGTAGTCAAGGGGATTGTCGCTTCTGGCAATGGGTAGTTCAGCTGGATACATCTCTATTTGCTCTCATACCGCTGACATGCTTCATCTTTGATAGGCAGACGCGTCGCGTGGTAACAGCTCGACCGTGAGTGAAACCTAAGCGCTTGCGCACGGATGGGAGGGGCGGGTGACATTCATTTTCGGTTTCCGTTTTCGGCTGTTTTTTTTATTTCGGCCCGAAACCGATAATGCCATTTTCAGCCGAACATTTTCGGCGGCCGAAATCTCGGTGCACCCCTAGTGTATTTCTATCATTTAGTTTTTTTTTTTAATATAAATTAATTGAATTCAAAAACAGGGTCTCAAACTACCACTTTTTCAATAAAATAAAAGTAAAGCTATACTATTGCTTTGTGTGAGAAACAGACCGAAAAAGACATTGGGTTTTTATCATTTGCAAACGACTCGCTGAGTCAGTGAGTTAAACATAAGAACGGAACCAGTCGGATTCATGAACAAATCATTCAGACAGGTTTTGTTTGCTGGATTTGATTGTATTTTTTTTTTTACAAAAACAAGACTTTGCTACTT
Organism: Gobio gobio; assembly: GCF_949357685.1. NCBI lineage: Eukaryota > Metazoa > Chordata > Actinopteri > Cypriniformes > Gobionidae > Gobio > Gobio gobio. The sequence goes on along the minus strand of NC_137116.1, from coordinate 42,871,832 downwards.
TTTTATGATCTCTCATTAAGCAGAGCTCAGACAGATATCCAGATTTTTAGTGAACAACCACATACCTTTGGGCCTGTTTATCACAAAAAAGTTATCATATGTATGTGTGTGTGTGTGTAATAATACATAGGTTGCTGTGGCAGCAGACAGCAGGCCCGCTGGTTTGAATGAGTCACAACCAGGAGAGTTTCACTTTCACGGATCACTCAGCCATACACAAACACAGTCTATCACTGTTTAGCTTTAACACACTCACACAGTCTGCCACTATCAAAGCCAGGCCTGGAGAGCTCCGACGCACTCAGACATTTACTGTACACACAGTCTGTTACCTCAAACACACTGCACAATCACTCTACACTCAACTACACACACACACACACACACCAAACCAGGCTTATCTGCACAGCAGCACTGAGGCCTGACAGCCAAACAAGTGCAGCATCGTCAGGACATTACAGCATACAAACACTCCACCACTGCAGCCGAAGAGAGATGCGCTACAGAAGGTCTGATAGGTGACGGCTCCAGAGAAGAAAATAGAGGAAAATTCAATGTGCCTCTTAAAAATCTCATGTTTGCTATTGTTTTTCTAGTCATGCGTGTTGTGTAACTTTAAAGTTTAGGATACTGCATTTCTCTACTGTAGGAGTTCCTTCTATCAATTTAACCCCTAAGACCTAAATTAATTAGCTTCAAATACTACCTGAGATTTCAAGTAATGCTAATTTTTCAATAAATACAACATATTTCACAACTACACACTTAAAGGGATAGTTCACCCAAAAATGAAAATTAGCCCATGATTTACTCACCCTCAAGTCATCCTAGGTGTAAATGACATTCTTCTTTCAGACGAACACAATCAGAGTTATATTACAAAAGTCCAGGCTAATCCAAGCATTATAACTGCAATAATAGTTGCTCTGTTTTTGAAGTCCATAAAAAATGCACCTGTCCATCGAATGACGTGCTCCACGCGGCTCCGGGGTGTTAATAAAGGCCTTCTGAAGCAAATCAATGCATTTGTGTAAGAAAAATATCCATATTTAAAAGTTAATCAAGTAAAGTTCCAGCCGATCGCCTTCCATGGAAAAGTGTTGAAAGTTGAAAGTGAAACTCAAGATGCGTACGTGACGTCATGACAAGCGTACCTGGTCGCGTTAGTCTTTCGATCGGCAGAGGACCTTTCAACACTTTTTCCATAAATTGAACACGGAAGGTAGTCGGCCGAAACTTTACTTTATAAAGTTTTAAATATGGATAATTTTCTTACACAAACGCATCAATTCGCTTCAGAAGGCCTTTATTAACACCCCGGAGCCGTGTGGAGCAGGTTATTTGACGGACAGATGCATTTTTTATGGACTTCAAAAACAGAGCAACTATTATTGCAGTTATAATGCTTGGATTAGCCTGGACTTTTGTAATATAACTCTGATTGTGTTCGTCTGAAAGAAGAATGTCATATACACCTAGGATGACTTGAGGGTGAGTAAATCATGGGCTAATTTTCATTTTTTGGATAGTTCACCAAAAATGCTTACCCCCAGGGCATCCAAGATATAGGTGACTAAGTTTCTTCAGTAGAACACAAATGAAGATTTTTAACTCCAACCATTGCAGTCTGTCAGTCGTATAATGCATGTGAATGGTAACAAAATCCATGAGAGTAACAAAAACATGCACAGACAAATCCAAATTAAACCCTGTGATCGTGCTCATGGCTGTTGGACATAGTGATGATGTATTAGAGGTAAAAAATTATATAAATATTGTTCGGTTTCTCGCACAAACCGATCGTTTCGTGTCTTAAGACATTAATGCATTATACGACTGACAGACTGCAACGGTTGGAGTTAAAAAACTTCATTTGTGTTCTACTGAAGAAACAAAGTCACCTATATCTTGGATGCCCTGGAGGCAAGCAGATAAACATCAAATTTTCATTTTTGGATGAACTATCCCTTTAATAATTCTATTGTTATTTTTCGTAGCTTGAAATGATACATCTTTATTAAGGTAGATATAAATGTACATTCAACAGCAACATTTTAATTTAAGGTTCAAATGTTTTCATTGAAATGGGCTGACTATTTTTGACCTTTTAGCTTTTTTGCAGCCCAATTAAAGGGGTGGTAAAACACATTCTTTTGAAGGCTTGGCTGTGTTTGTGGGGTGCACTGTAACATGTGTTCATGCTTCGTTTTAAAAAAAATTGCCTTATTTTTCATATATTTGACCTTTATTCTACACTGCTCTGTCCCTCCTTGTAAAACGGTCTGATGCTTTCCGGGTTGTATGAAGCCAGTCCCTCAAAAATACGCAGTGGGCTCAGATTGGTTAGCTGGCCCAGTGTGTTGTGATTCGCTAACCGCAGTGCACGTCGGAAACGTCACGCCCCTTACCGGAGGCTGTTCAGTATTAGAAACAACGGCGTCAATAAAACCATATGAGCTCGAATCAGACCCAGAACATTTGAGTGAAGATGATCGAGCAGAACCTGCTCAGTCCTCAAGAGTAAAGACTGCGGATCTATAATGATCGCTACTGAATGGCACTTTAACTTTTGTATTTTTAGAACGATTATAGCCAAATATCTGTGGCAAGAACTAACGTTAACCCAAAACGAACACTAAGCACTGGCTTTAACTAGTAAGTTAGCCAAATCACACACAGAACCATGTTTAGCAAGCCTGTAGATAAATAATACATAAAAGCTCTAATCAAAGAATCATTTACACTAATGCCAGGTTCGCTGTTGAGATTTTAACGTTAATGTTTGTAACGTTAGGTGTTCGTCGGATAACGTTAAGTAAGAATGAGCATTTAACAGACTGGTTTGCAGAACAGCGTTGTCATCTGTTTACTTCCTTGCTACAACGTACAATTAACCTATTACAGGAAAACACATCGATGAAAAATAAATCAGACTTACAGGTTGTGGCCCGTAAACAGCTTCTGTTTGTAAATCCAGCTTTCAGGACAAGCCGTTGTGCATATCCTGTATTGAACTCGCGAAGTTTGTGGAAGTTTGTGTTGTCCTCCGTGAAATGTGCAGCGCGCGCGTCATGCATCCACGCACCAGCAGTGTTTTTTTCACGCAGCTGACGTTGTGCAAATCCGCCATTGAAATCGCGAAGACGGTGGATGTTTTCCTCTGTTAGATGTGCTGCAGGGAGCCCTGCGCGCGCCTGATTCCCCGCTGACTCAAACACACGTGCATATAACATGCTGTATGTTAAACGCTCTGCAACGCACCCCCGTCCCTATGAAGGCTGAACAGAGCAAGTACCCCAGACCTGCAATCCGGATGAAAATAACAGCGTTTCCTCTGCATCGCGGCAACAACACTCCAGCCTACTAACCACAACAGCGCCGCGATACAAAATGGCCTCACCCCCCCTTATTTAATATTCTCGGAGGAGGGGTTTATGTAAATATTGAGCCTGGTGATGTCACCAACCCTGGAGGAATGTGTGTAGTCGCCTACTGGCCGTTTGCTGTAGTTCTTAGAAACTGATTTCTTTAAAAGCAAATATCTCCCTTTGCTTTAAACTTTGAACGTTGTAACTTTGCAGATGTTGTTTATGCTCAAGCAGCAGCATTACACGCTAGCTAAAGTTAGAATAGTGAAATCGTTGTTTACCACCCCTTTAAATAGTTCTGAGGTGTGACAAATACATTTTAAAAAGTAAAAATACACCATGTAGTTTTTCATGGAATATGAGGTGATAAAATGTCTTGTAGAATAATGAACCAAACAAATGAAAAAAGTTTTATTTCAAATAGTTGAACGTAGTAGATGAAGTACAGAATTTCACACTGACTGTTACTACTCAGTTCCACTTTAGACATTTTTGCCTGTAAAATTAATTATTAAAGGAATGCTTCACCCTAAAATGAAAATTCTGTCATTTACTCTCCCTCAACTTGTTCAAAACCTGTATGATTTTCTTTCCTTTGCTGAACACAAAGGAAGATGCCGGTAACCAGGCAGTTGGTCCCCATTGACTTATATAGTATATATTTTTTCCTACTATGAAAGTTAATGGCTACCGGCAACTGTCTGGTTACCGGCATTCTTTAGAATATCTTCCTTTATGTTCAGCAGAAGAAAGAAACTCATACAGGTTTGGATCAAGTTGAAGGAAGAGTAAATTACATATTGATAAAATAGCTAAATAATAAATTAAATAATTTCAAACTGACTCTGCTGTTACAACCCAATTACATATTATACATTTGTATTATGGCTGTCAATAGGCAATGACAAACTATTAAGATTAATTATTACCTTGGTTGTCAATAGGCAACGATTATTGATTACCTATTGATAAAATAGCTAAATAATAAATGTAATAATTTCACACGGACTCTGTTGTTACAACCCAATTACATATTAGACGTTTTATTATGGCTGTAAATATGTATATTTATAAATATGTAAATAATAAATTAAATACTAAATCATTTTAAACTAGCTTAAAAAAACTGGTGGGTGTGTCAGTGATCAATGATGTGCTAAGACTACTGGAAAATTGAAGGTGAATTGAAATTGAAGATACAATTAAAGCAATAAAATCAAGAGGCGGCTAGTGAAATTTGGCTTTTATAACACCCACTCAAGAAAAGTTTATAAGAATCATTATCAGACGGAATGTATTGCTTTTGGATCTCGGAATGAAGTGCTTTGAATCATGTCTTATTAACCATATTAACAGTCAGGGGGAAACATCTCTCTTTCTCTACTTTCAGTCTGTGCGGAGGCCCAGGAGGATGCAGAATATAGCACTCAAACATTTCAGATGCAGTTCAAAGAGAAACCTGCTCCAGAGGAATCCCATTCCTACATCTGCTCATCGGTTTATAATGAGGCGGAGAGAGAGATAGAAATATCAGTGTGGAATAATTCTCTAATTTCCTGCATCCCTCTCCGGATCTAAACTGCGGTCGTGGGTCACGCTCCCTGTGAGATATATTTGTAGTGCTAAAGGATTTTGCTCAACTTTCAATCCCCTCTCCATGGTGAAACCCACCACGGTTCATTACTACTGTTCATAAAGTCTGTCTTTACCCACTCCTGAAAGCAGCTCAGAACAGAAATCCAAAAAGAGACGAGTCATGAGCACAGTGCTGCGAGTCGGAAAACTTGTGAAAAGGCTTCTACTTCAAGGTCTCATTTATGAAGTTTGCCATGAAGCGATTCTAAAGCTAATCAAAGGAATGTCCTGAGAAACGGGGAGCACTCTTTCATGAGGCTTCTAGAGTTCCTTCTGCTGTCTCCATGGCAACACACATTCTCTCATTACAGATGAGCAGTCATCAAATGCCATTTGATTGTTTTATAACTGTAGTGAACATCTCGCACAATAAAGCCTTTTCTCTCCATTCTCATTCTAATGATAAACTGATAAACTCATTGTGGGTAATCCTACCTGTGCCTGTGTACGTGGAGAACACCACGCCAGGGATACGGTCATGTCCAGATACTAGAATGTTTGGTGGGAGCAGGTGCATGATGGGAGTGAGAGCTGGGTGTGGCTGTATGGAGTAGAGCAGCTGAGAGCCCTCCATCACTGATAATACGGCATTCACTACAGAGAGAGAAAGAGACAGTCATGATTACAGAAAGATGCCACAATTCTAGATTTTCACATTGTCTAAGGCCACATCCTCACGAAGCCAGAGTTTTCCCTATCCAATCTTTTTTTCCCCTTGTCTCAAGAAATATCTGCGTACACACGAAACCACTTGAAACCGACTCAAAACGATGTAGTATACATGACAGACCAGTATGTGGCACTGTAATTCTGCCACAGAAATACACTTAAAACGGAGACGAAGAGTTGTGTCGGAAGTGAGGCAAAATCTCACGATAAAATAACAATAAATAAATGTGTGTTTTATTAACGCCTACACCTACACCAACCCTAAACCTACCCTTACAATAATGCAAATACAGTAATTAAATGACACAATATCGATGTGCGCATGCCCAGTGCTCGTAGTTGTATCCCTATTAGTCTTTACCATGCGGGACGTGGTGTGATGACATCACTGTTTCACAAAATATACGGATTGGCTGTAGTGTACTCATGAAAACGCAAGGGTGTCGGTTTCAGATTTATCCACTCTGGGACCCGGTTTCAGGCTCCCAAAACGCTGGATCCGTCTGGACGAAACGCTGATAAGATACAAAATTTTACGTATACAGATAAACACGTCTCCGTGTGGACGGGGCCTAAGAGTACAAAACTCACTGCCACAATGCAAAGGAGTTGCTATGTGGTTCTTAATGTGTTTGGAGTGTTGCTAAATAGTTGCTAGGGTATTCTGAGTGGTTGCTAGGTGTTATTTACAGTAATATATACAGTTAGTGAGGCATCATAGAATAAGGAAATAAATCCTTGTTACGAGTTACTCATTTATTCCAATGAGGAAAATTAGCTATAAAAAAATAAAACGGTTGAAAACAAAAAATATGCATTTCATTCAAATAAATATACATACTCTAATGTTTAAAGGTTTTTTTAATCAAAAATGTAGTAAAAAAAGTGAAAAATGATTACAATTTACAATAACTGTTTTATGTTTTAACACATTTTAAAATGTAATGGGATCGAAAAGCATTTTCAGCAGGCATTACATCAGTCCTCAGTTTCACATGATCCTTCAGAAATGATTCTAACATGCTGATTTGGTGCTCATATTATCAATATTTGAAACAGTTGTGCTGCTTTTTGTGGAAACCTTAATAGATTTTATTATAGATTTTTATTATAGTCTTTACTCTCACATTTAAATCAATGTAATGCACCCTTGCTAAATGAAATACTCAAGCGGCAACCTCCCGCAGTTTCTCTTGAAGCAATTTATCGACCGGCCACTAGAGACAGGCTCCAGAAGGGAGCAAAATCTCATTGAGCCCCATGTTAAAATGCCCAACTTTACAGCAGAAAATAAAAACATGTTTACAGCCTTGGACAAATTGTGGTTTTGGTCTATACGGTTAATTTTGCCCTTCATGACAACTGTGAGGGGGGTGAATTTTTTTATAACTCATTCGTTTACATAATATAAAGCCTTAAAGTTCTGCATAATTAAGGGTGTGGCCACTTTGAGTGACAGGTGGATAGCCATTTATCTGTCATCGCGTCACCTCAGCTCCACCCACGTCCCGCCTCTTTGCCCATTTTCTATTATCCGGGAGTGACAAGAGGGCAACGGCCAGCTCGTCCCTACTTCACGCTTCAAAACTACTCTTCAGAATCCTATGGGTGACGTCACAGACATATTTTTTTACAGCCTATGGAAGTAATACATTTATTTACAAAAAAAATATCTTACTGACCCCAAACTTTTAATTAAAAAATATTATTAAAAAGAAATATAGTAGGACTAGTAGGAAACATGTTAGAAATGTATGTATTAATATAGTGTAGATTTTCTCAATTCAGTCCTCATTGGCCGGTGTGCTAAAACGTTTAAGTTTGAATTCTGATGTCATACCAGATGTCATACTAGTACCTATATGCCTCCGTCCCTCCTTCAGAGTTTGTTTATGGGATTTTATTGCCCAGTTTATCATCACAAAATGTCTATAAAGTAACTGCACGTCTCTCCTATAAAAGCCACACAATTTGAGGTATGTAGCTCAAATGGTGCGGGACAAATTACACACTGAAGTTTAATGCTATGGGTTAACTTTAAAAGCGTTTACCCGCAAGTATGAGCAATAATAATAGTGATGCTTGTCTTAGCAGCAAGCACTACTAATAACAATAAACAGATCAAACACGGGATACTGTCAAACCCCACAGCACAGAAAAATCTAGATTTATATCAACCCAAGGTTTACACCTCATTGTTAAACCACTGTGTCCTATACTAAGAAAAACATCCCTGTCAAATCTGTGCTGTTGACTGCACCCAATGAAACTCACCATCATAAAAGATGACTAAAAACGAAGAGATATTTTTCTTGAACTGGGGCAACATGCAAGGGCACAAGCGGAGAGTTTCATTTCATGCTAGAGTCAACAACTATATTGTATGCTAGAAATCTCCACTTTAATTTAATTTCACATTTTTGCCCACTCTACATGATTTCGAGACTACGTTCACTGTCAGACACTTTCACAGCAACGGAAAAAATATCCCCCATTGGAGTTGCTAAATCTTGTTTGCTTTTAAAAAAGGCACTTTATGTCTTGTGTTCTCAGGCAAAGCAACACCAATGTGTTAAGGTAACACTGGGATATTGAAATCTCACAAAGGCAGCATATGTAAGAACTTATATAAGGCTTTTCGATGTGAGCTGTGTAAACAAGGTCAAAGAAAAGTTTCCCACAGCACAACTGGACATGGTTCCATATGTGTTGTTTTTTTTGTTGCTTATGTGCTATTCTTTGTTGTGCGCATCTGTGTGAAAGAAAGAGAAAGCTGGTGTGAAACCGCTGAAAGACAGGCTGCTCAAGCCAGTCTGCGTCATTACATTTTAGCAGAGCTTTCCATTTTTCATTAGGCCATTTATCCCAGACACGGATACACGCACGCACACATTCCGCTCCATTACTTCGAAGCCGTATTACACAGAACCGTGCATCACTGCCGCTCAATTGGAAAAAACACCTTTAGTTCTGAATGGAACGAACGCGTGTGCACACATCTACCTCCCTTGAGGAAATGGATGTCGGTGACACCTGCATACACCTGGTGCCAGGTGACAGCACACATATTTTCATTCACATAACAAACGAGCAGGTCAAGATTAAATCTGCTAACTTATTTTGGATTTTCTGCTGATTTTGGGGAGGATGGAAATCTGTGCAATTGTAATAATGTGCCAAACATTACCAGAAAAGCTCCAAAAAGAAAGAAGGCCCACACATTCTGAAACAATGCCATTGCCCGAGAGCAAGCACAGCCACTTTATCAGACAAACTCATTCTAATTGGTCACAATCGCACTTTGCTTATTATGTGGCGCAGTGCGAATCACTGAGCTGCAGTAGGTCATTCTGCTCACTCTTAATAATGGCTCTGAATGGAGCTTGCCTAATGGTTAAGGATCAGGGCTCTTAAAGGAAAGGTCACAGGTTCAATCACAAGTAGGGTGACAAAATTGCTGAGATTACTTATCTAATGGACCAATCTGTACAATTAGAGTACAACAAATTGGATTAAAAAACATCCATTTAGTAGCAAATAAACATGCTGTTATAATGATTTCGTATTACCAGGCCGAGAAAGAATCAGAACACTGTTTCTATTCTCTACACTGATTTTGGTGGACAATCTGCAGAATGGAATGATGTGTGATGGAAGTACCAATGCTGAGGACATCTGTGCACAGATTGTGTTTGGGCCTGCATATTTCTTGTCTGTGTAGCAAAATGTATAATTTGCTGCTTTGTTGTGCAGCACTATGTATTTTAAATACAACCTGCTGATCTTCTTTTTGTGTATTTTCCTGTTTCACTGTATCTGTATAAATGAGATGCCTGCTAAGGTGTAATATTACTCCAATAACACCACTGTTCAAAAGTTCGGGGTCAGTGAAAGAAGTCTCTTATGCTCACCAAGGTTGTTAAAAAACAGAAATATTGTGAAATATTATTAGAATCTGTTTTGATATATTTTAAAATGTCATCTGATGAATAGAAAGTTCAAAAGAACAGCATTTGAAATAGAAATATTGTGAAAGTCTAATCGATTTAAAAAGTATTAATTTCTTTAAAAAAAAAAAGTGTATTTATTTTTGTTTTAAATCTGTAGTACGTAAGATTTGCCGCTTTGTCGCCATCTCTGTTTGAAACCTGCAATTACAGTTACTTGCGTCTTTATTGTGTTACTCAGATGAATCTAATGTTTTGAGGAGTATGTGTGGCTGTCAGTTACCACACCGGTGGGGATACTGTACTTCAGAATAACAGATTCTAAATCTTGGAAGTTTGACCAAAATAATCATTTTCCCTGCAAAATGTCATCCAAACAAGTAACATGTCTGCCACTTTTGTTCTGACCAACTGAGAAAAAAAAAAACATTACACTAAATTGCCTTACCAACGGTGGTTGAATCTAACGATTGCTTATCTTACATCACATCAAACCATGCAAAAATGTGTATTATTGTTATACTTTGTTCTCAAATGAACACCATCAGCATTGCGTGACTACGTGTATTTAGTGTGTATTAGCGTTACCTGTAGATTTCAATTTCCGTACAGTCTGATCTTTTGCTTTTGACTACGGGCGAACCTCCAGTTGTCACTGATGACTGTTGTTTGAACCTTTCTGGATTATAATCCGCCATCAAAATGATCAATTTAATTATTCTGGCTGCTGTGAGAAAAGGCTATAAATGATCCGCCACCTGCAGCATCCTCACATGCGATAGCCTACTAGCCGGACTCCATCTTTATGCGTACAGAAGTGACGTAATGACGCAAAGACATGTTAGAAATTTCCCAAGCTACCGGTACCACTCAAATTGTAACACATTATTACAAGCTTACCGTTGTGAAGCAGGCTAAGGTAAGGAGATAGAGTTGAACACTGGCTGGTTACGTACTTGCTCAAAAAATTATTTTGAATAGTTTTAAACCAAAAGTTATGGACTGCAGCTTTAATTTTATAACATAATTTTTTTTTTTTTTGGGGGGGGGGGGGGGGGGGGTGATCAGGACACATTGTGGAAGATTTAAATGTATATCTCCGTGAGCACTTAACCTCATCTTAATAAAGACAATAATTTTCCTCAATTCCCTCCCTATTCTAGCTTATGCTAATTAACTAAGTAATGTCCAAAACTTAGTATCTCAGGCACTTTTTGTGATTTTTCGCCTCTTCATGACGGATCGCTTCCTCAGTTGTACGTCACTTTGGATAAAAGCGTCTGCTAAATGAATAAATGTATCTCCAAATAGGCTCAACATGTGTAAAGCATACACACAAACCACTAGGCCATGGTTCCAAAACCAGCACTATAATTGTTAACATTAAAATATAATATAGCAATCAGTGTACCAGGATCTTCAGCTCTCTGTCCAGTCCACCAGCTTTGTTGCTGATTCCCAGTGAATACTTCATAATTAATCCTATAATTTAACAATTCCTTTTACATGGTCTGTTTTTCTTTGGCCTTTCGGGGTTATTATGCATTTCTTTCACGGGTAAAGGAACAGCAGATGTAACAACATCAACATGGCTTTGCATCCATTTGTCTATATTCTGAAGGAGTGACTAAGCTACTGTGCTTGTCCAAATCAGCCATCTACAAACATTGAAGAGTGTCAAAATAGGCATTCTAATCTTCTGAGATGAAAAACTGCTCATTCATTCTCACAGCTCTCCCTCGCTCTCTTCTTCAAACACACACACACACAAACACAAAGACATGCGCCCAGACAAACACAGCAAATAAAGCACAGATTTCAATGTGCCAGAATTATTAGGCTTTGCCAGTGCTGTTTACACGTCTTCTATGCCAGTAGCTCTCAACTTGTGGGTCGTGATCCAAAAATGTTCTGCTGCAAAAAGCAAGGGGAAATCAATGCTAGATGGAAAAAAAAAAAAAATGTTTTACCAACCATGCAAATAATTGAATGTTAAGTATAGCAAAATGAACCTGCTTATTTCCCTCTTCTTTTTTTGTTTTTTGCATCCAATCAAAATCTGTCAAACGGTATAAAAGTTGTCAAATTAGGGAAACATGGGTAGGTTATATGGAGTACCCTCATCCTATAAAAACTATACATGGTAAAATAAAATATCTCCAATGGTTCTTCCTAATCTAATTTAAATATATGTTAAGGGTTGTTTATTTGGCTTTGTAATGCTGCTTTGGATAAATTTGTATTGTGAAAAGTGTAAATCAATTAAAACTGAACTAAACTAAACTGAATTATACATTTGAATGAATGAAAATGAATAAAACTGAACCAAAGCAAACTTAAATTAAACTTATTTGAATCAATAGAATTGAACTAAATTCATTAAAAATGAATTGAGTTAAATTAACTTAAACTTGATTTTTATTTGATTTGATTCAGTTTAGTTCAAGTTAAAAAATGTATTCAATTTAAACTTGATTCAACTTAAAACTTGATTCAAATTAAACTTGATGAACTTGATTTTAATTTAATTTGATTCAGTTTAGTTCAAGTTTAATTTGAATCAAGTTTGAAGTTGAATCAAGTTTAAATTGGATCAAATCAAAATGAATCAAATGGAACTAGATTCAATTTAAACTGAATAGATAAAAGAGGATTTTCTTTTTCCCAAAAATGCTAGTTAATGTTATTGCAAGACTAAAACTTACTGACTTTACTCACCCAGGGTAGAACTATTTCCCCCCAAAAATGTTAGAATTTTTGTAAAAAAAAAATCCACCTTATTACACTTGTGGAATTCCCATTAAAAATGGACTGGCCTACCAAAATTTGCTTATAAATCTCTCATTACTCTATATTATCTTATTAATAAATAAATAAACTATATTTATTAATTTTTTTTTATCAACTTGTTTTCTTTCAATTAGCACAAGTTTTGTATTTATTTTTGGATTTGATTGATCATAAGACTCCTCTATCTGAGCTTACACACCTCAATTTTTGACAAAAAATCATTATTTGTGGGTAATTTTGGCAATATTAAATAAAATGTAAAAAAAATATTCTGTACAATTTATTACAATGGTGTGCTTAAATATTAAACCAGGAAGTTTGTTTTGAAATGTTTTGATTTTGTACAAAATGGAACCAAGTCTAATGTTCGCAGTCAAAAAAAGATCAATGAGGCCTACGATCAATCAGTTAAAAAAAAAAAAAAACCTGTCCAAGTTGACAAAAAGATTGAATCCAATATTTGGATTTACAAGCAATTTTTAGAAGGCCGGTGATTTTTGAGCGAGAACACAAAAGGTGTTACAGGGTTTTCAACACAGCACAAGGGTTACATTGAATCATACCAAACTAAATTTATTTAAACAGAACGGAACTGGGTCTGGTATTGTGTCGGGTTGTGATGCGTAATGTAAAATCTGGATCCTAAAGAAAAACCAGTTGATAAGCACTGCTCTCATCCTCCCACTTTCCCAATGTTTCTCCACCATCCAGAAGGTGGTTTCAGAAGCATTAATAAGCAGACAATGGTTGAATGTGTGCGCGCTGATGTATAAGTCAAGTGAGAGAATGTTTGCACCTTTGTTTGTTTGTGTGTGTCTGACAGCAAGTTTGTGTGTGACCCAAGAGGCCCTAGGAGGCTCAGACTCTCAGAGAGACAGCAGGACATCTCCTCCCTCCAGCATGGAGTGGCATAATTGAGACAGAATGGCAGGTAGCACAGAGACACACGGCTAGAAGAAGAGGCTAGATTCAGAGAGAATTTTAGATCAGCGCTGTTCCCTCTCCACTCCAGCAGCTGGACACCCTGCAGATACACTACATCCATAAATCACTCTCATATGGCACTCTCAGTCTCCAGATTAACACATCTACAAAGCAAGCAGTACAATGGGACAACAACAACACTACATCACTCTCGTTATAAATCCCTTCGTTTAGTTTTGTCATTCGTGATTATATAAACATCATTGTTTAAGCCAAATATCTAAAGGAAAAAAATTCTGAATATAGGATTGCTGCTAACAAGCAGAGTGTATGCGCGTTGTGCACCCGCCTATAGGCACACATTACTAACGCACCTTTTAAATAACAAAAAAACTAGACCAGGTTTTCCTTGGGCAATGGCGCAGTCGATTTCAGTTGCCTCAAAATGGCAACGCTGTAACATATAAGTCCACTGGAGGCAAGGTTTCAGAACCCAAGTGCAGTTTATTTAACTCAAAACAACAAAGTAAACAATGACTTGACTACAACCAAAACATAACCTTGGACCAGACTATGGCCCTGTCCCAAATGGCACCCTAAACCCTCACGGTCTTCCTCTGAGTCCGCACTTTCACGACGTAATGCCGCTTTGACTGCCGGGAAGAAGTTTATTTAACTCAAAACAACAAAGTAAACAATAACTTGACTACAACCAAAACATAAACTTGGACCAGACTATGGCCCTGTCCCAAATGGCAACCTAAACCCTCACGGTCTTCCTCTGAGTCCGCACTTTCACGACGTAATGCCGTTTTGACTGCCGGGAAGAAGTCCGCTGCATAACCCGCACCAGTGCAACTCGGCAGAAGGGCGCATCGAGGGTGCATATCGACCTCAAAGAGGGGCACTCGCGAGCACCCTTCTGAGACCTAAAATGACAAATGGGACACCCTGCGGTCTCGTGGACTTAACAGACACATGCACACAACGACCATTGAAAGTCCACAAGACTGAAAATGCACATGAAGTGTGCCATTTGGGACAGGGCCAAAGACTCACCACCAACGGGTCACAACATCAATATCAGACAAGGACACATGGCAAACATGAGGGTTTAAATACACAAGGACTAAAGACAAGACAAGGGACACCTGAACAATGAACCAATGACAGAACATGACACAAGAACACATGAGGGCATGGGAATCACATGACAAGACCAGGAAGTGCATGACAGTGAACATGATCAACTTAAAAACATGAAACATGAACATGAAACACCACCAAAACACCCTGTGACAAACGCGCCAACAATGTGCCTGAACACACCTCGTTTAAAGACCCATGGGCGAACAGATAGGCGTGAGTGCCTTTGCTATTTAAACAACGCTGTGCCTGAATACGCATTGCGCCGGGTGTATGATAGGGCCCCATGTTTCTTAACACACTTAAGAACAATTTTTAAAAAAATATAAAATAATTATAATGACAATGTTTACTTTACGATGTTTATATAGTAATATGTTATAGACGGTTGTAACAATGCATTTTTATATCTCCTCGACTTGAATGAGCTCCTGCAACTGCAATAGAGGCGCAGACATTTCAAAATAAGAGTCAATGTGTATTTTCGAGCTTGATTATAAATAAAAGTCACGCATTATATATTTGTTTTTGCTCACACAATAAACTGTATTTAATTTCATTCCCTTTTAATTCATAGTGAGGAGGAAAGACCAGTATTTGACACATTATTCAGTGAAGTATCAGGGTTATAATAGTTAACTAAAACCATTTAAAAAAAACTTCATTACTTGAAATTAAAATAAATGTTAACTGAAAAAAAAAACTTATTTGAAGCTTTAGCTTAACCTGATATGGCTTACTAACTAAGACAGAAATACAAAGTTACTATATTATAATATATATAATACTATATATATAAACTATATTGATGTTTTTAAAAAACAAACAAAAGTGAATTGAGCTCTCTTTCGTGTATTTTTAATGTCAAAAACAAAATAATGTCAAAATGTCAGTCCAAGTGACAGTCATATATGTAATGCTTAAATGCTTAATTTATTACAATTTAACTAAACTCATTAGAATTTAGGAGACTAAATCTACCGTAGATTTAGTTGACTAAAACTAAAAACAATTCAGGTGACTAAAATATGACTAAAACTAAATGGCATTTTAGTCAAAAGACTATGACTAAAACTAAATCAAAATTTGCTGTCAAAATTAACACTGCAAACCATGAACAGTTAACTTTAATAAAGATTAACTAATGCCGAACAGAGGTGTTGTTCATGGTTAGTTCATGTTAACTAAAGCATTAACTAATGTTAACTAATACAACTTTATTGTAAAGTGTTACCAATAATCTTTGTAATGTCTTGAAGTGTTTCTCTCGATAATTATTTTAAATAAATGCAATAAATCATTCATTCAAATAAATTTATCTCAGCACTTTATCTCATTGTCTGAAAGCGGGCAGAATGCTAGATCTAACAAGCCTTAACTGATGAAAATAACCATCAGTTTACCCTTCCGGTCAAATATTGTATAACAGCTTTAAGTTGTCAGTGCTGGCAAATAACCATGGTATGAGCAAGATAATCCATGGCTAGCTGTGCATTAAACAATTTTAATGCACTTCACGGAGGCAACCACCCTCGGCCTCGCATCCCTTAAATATTTTAAATGTACTAAAATACAACTTCATCAGTAGGAAAATGTCATTACAAATATATTTAAAAACATGACAGAAGTTTTAACTGAAATGGCATTTTTAGTAGAGTTGTTCCGATTCCGATACTAGCATTGGAAATATCACTGATACCACAACAAATTCTGGCATCGGTATCGGCGAGTACTTGAACCCATGTACCGATCCCATACCATTTTCTTAAACAAGACCTAGTTATGACCGCGAGCTTTGCCTAACCACTGCACGGTTCTTCTTCGCTGCTCAGAATGCATTGCAAACACAGGAAGTTGTAGATTGTAAGTTGTAAGTTTTAGAGCAGCGAAGAAGAGATGAAAATGCGTTAGCAGTATGTCCTCAGTTCAGCAGTATTTCAGACTGGACCAACCAGACAGTAAAACGGCGACTAGGGATGTCCCACTGAGTGAATCAACTGAGCATGGCTCTAATTTACATGTTCCTGAAACTTCCCCCAAACTCCTGATCCCCTCTCCTGGGAGATCACTGAAATATACCCAAAATCTATTGGATTTAATGTCAATTTTCTCTATACAGTGTCATATGTGTTTGGTATTGTTTGAAATGTCTCAGTGCGAATGGTACATAAATCTCATAATCACAGAAATATACAAGAAGTTAATAAGAGTTTTTAGAGCTTAGAGGTATTTTACTTATGATGGTGGGTGTGGCTGTTTGGAGCCATTTGGTTTCCTTTCAATCAAGCCAAATGGGAATTAGACTCAATTTAAATTCCCTTTGTTTTCATGTATTTCCATTTGAAACAGTGGGGGGCGCAATTAACAAGGTTGGCCCGTAACACAGAAAACGCTCTGTGTTACGTAATATTCAAAAAAGTCAGGAAACCTTTCACTCTTTAAGCTATTTCAGAATATTTGATTTTATGTATATGAATTATCTTTGAATTGATTATGTAATTGGCATTATACATTTACCTGACTATTAATAAAATTGTTACATTTTGATCCTTTCTGAATTACTCTGTAATTATTAACTATCTCCAGAAGGGAAGGATATAATTGCAACAAAAGGTTAAAACGAAATGATTAAATGTATGATTAACTATTAGATATAAATGATCAAACAACCAATTGGCATTCTATCCTAAATTCGACATTATGATAAATAGAGTCAGATAGAGAATATTATAATTAAATCCATTTTGCCCCGCTGAAACACGAACGCGCAAACAGCCTTTGAGTCGCTATCGCTACCGATCCTTGGAGCGAATTCAGCAGCCTTACACACACGATTTTGAGCAAGTGTTCAAAAACATTATATTCAGTTTGCACAAGTATATTCATTTAAAGTATTATTTATGTGACAAGTAACGTAATTGCGTAAGAATCATGCTTTTTTTTTTCAGTACCACCTGCTTCTGTCATCTGAGAAAAATACTTTTTCAGCTTTTTACTGCCATTTAATTAATCCCCGAAACTCATTTTTTGAATATATAATTTGGAAGAACATCTACGGATGTATGTGACCATTAACTGCTTCCAAAAAGGAGACACTTGAAGGCTTTATAATAAAACCCACTTGACTGTTTCCAATCCACAGTTAAGGAATGAAAAAATAAGTATTCTTCTCAAAACTACAGACACAGAAAATTAATGTATATACTATATACATGGTATAAACAACCATTTAAATAACGGCAAAAAATTGGAACATATATATATATATATATAAAACACTTTGATAAGAACTTAATTAGAGGAAAGGAGATACACACAGTAAACACTTAAACCAAAATCAAATAACGCATCTTCCAGAATAAGAAAACTAGCAAAAAAAAACTGCTCGGGTTATGTATATAACCCTTGTTCCCTGAGAAGGGGAACGAGCACTGCATCGGGACGACGCTTTGGGGATGCTCCCTTAGCATCAGCGAATCTGAAACCAGAATGCCAACTAGGCCAATCCGATTGGCGTGCGTGATGACGTCATCGTGACGGCATACCCGGAAGTATAAAAGGGTTGCTGGAGCGTAATGGCGGTAGTAATTGCTCTGAAGCATGCGCTCCAGGCGCGCCAAGGTGTGGCGTCGGGATGCAGTGCTCGTTCCCCTTCTCAGGGAACAAGGGTTATATACATAACCCGAGCAGTTCCCTTTCGAGGGAACTCGCACTGCATCGGGACGACGCTTTGGGGAACGAGTACCCACTAGGCCACACCGAAGGGTAGCGCCTGCCCTAGTGTGAAGCCGGAAACCGGGCACAGCTAGGACTGGAGCACCCTCGCACCAGGCGTCGTAGGGAGATCCAGGCTATAAAACCTGATAAAAGTGTGTGGGGTAGCCCACCCGGCCGCCTCGCAGATATCCTGCAAGGGGACCCCAGAAAGAAGGGCCACCGAAGAGGCCATGCCTCTGGTGGAATGAGCCCTCACAGCCACAGGTGAAGGCAAACTGCGCACCTGATAGGCCATGGTAATCGCCTGGACAATCCAATTACTGATTGTCTGAGTAGACGCAGGCAATCCCTTCTTAGGTGAGCCAAAACACACCAACAGTTGTTGTGATCTCCTCCACTGTGCAGACTTCGCCAGATAAACTCTTAGAGCCCTAACCGGGCAGAGTAGGTGAAGCCTCCCCTCTTCCGCCGTCACATGAGGCGGAGGATGAAATGCCTGCAGGACCAATGACCTGACCACCCTTGATGGCACCTTAGGCACGTAGCCCGGCCTAGGGTGTAAGATGGCCTTTACTCCTCCCGGGGCAAACTCCAGGCAGGTTGGCGTTACTGCCAAGGCCTGGAGATCTCCCACTCTCCTGAGAGAGGTAATGGCAAGGAGAAAAGCCACCTTAAGGGTCAGATCCTTCGGTCCAGCCGACTCCAATGGTTCGAAGGGGGCCTCAGCCAATCCTTCGAGAACCACTGCCAGGTCCCAGGTTGGAACTCTGGACCGAGCCGCAGGCCTCATCCTCCGAGCCCCACGGAGGAATTGTACAACCAGCTGGTGCCTACCCAGAGGCCCATCACCCAAAGGAGTGTGGAAAGCCGCAATGGCAGCCACGTACACCTTGAGTGTGGACGGGGTAAGCCCTGCAGAGAAACGATCTTGGAGGAACTCCAGCACTGAAGCCACTGGGCAGTTAACTGGGTCCACCTCACGTTCTCTGCACCAAGTGGAAAATACATTCCACTTGAGGCTGTACAGTCTCCTCGTAGACGGAGCCCTGGAGCTGAGTAAGGTCTCTATCACGTCTGCCGATAGGCCAGCCTCTATGAACCTGGTCCCCTCAGGGGCCAGACCCACAGGTTCCAAATCTCCGGGCGGGGGTAAAATATCGTACCCGCCGCCTGAGATAGGAGATCCCTCCTCAGAGGAATCTCCCACAGCTGACCTGCTAGCAGAGCTATGATATCCAAGAACCAAACTCGAGTCGGCCAACGGGGTGCTACCAGAAGTAGACTGACCCCCTGTCGACGGACCCTTTCCAGGACTCCCGGGAGCAGAGCAATCGGGGGAAATGCGTACAGACGCAGCCTCGGCCACGTCTGCACCATGGCATCCAGCCCCAGCGGAGCTGGATGCGTGAGGGAAAACCACAGTGGACAGTGGGACGTCTCTCGAGACGCAAACAGATCCACTTCCACTGGGCCGAACCTCTTGCATATGGCCTCCACCACCTCTGGGTGGAGTCGCCACTCCCCGGGCCTCAGCCCCTGCCTCGACAGGATGTCTGCTCCCTGATTTTGGACCCCCGGGACATACATTGCCCTGATGGACAACAGTTTCCCCTGGGTCCACAGGAGGACTTGGCGTGCTGTCTTGTACAGAAAGCGCGACCTCAGTCCTCCCTGGCGGTTGATGTACGCTACGACAGACGTATTGTCTGTCCGTACCAGGACGTGCTGGCCTCGGAGGTGCGGGAGAAAGCTCCTGAGAGCTTTGTATACCGCCATCATCTCCAGGCAATTTATATGCCAGGAGGAATGACGGCTCTCCCATGGGCCCCTCGCAAAGCGGCCGTCCATGACCGCGCCCCAGCCAGTGAGGGAGGCGTCTGTTGAAACGGATTTCCGGCAACAAGACGCTCCCAACACTGGCCCTCGGGACAGAAACCAAGGTTTCTTCCATATGGCTAGGGAACGAGAGCATTTGCGCGTTACCCTGATCATACGGAAAGGATTCCCTCTGGGGGAAAACCCCTTGGTTTTCAACCACCACTGGATGGGTCTCATGTATAGCAGGCCAAAAGGTATTATGTTGGACGCTGCTGCCATGTGACCCAGCACTCTCTGAAAGTGCTTCACAGTGATGTTGTGGCCTAGCCTTATTCCTGAGACCATCGCCTGTATGGTCTCGACTCGCGCGGGAGACAATCGTGCCCGCATCGTTGTCGAGTCCCACACGACCCCGAGGAACGTAGTCCTCTGGGACGGCGTCAACACGCTCTTTTTCGTGTTGAGTCTCAGCCCCAAGCATTTCATGTGGTTCAGAACGACATCTCGATGCCGAACCGCCACCTCGTACGACTGGGCCAGTATGAGCCAGTCGTCGATATAATTCAGCACACGGATGCCCTGAAGTCTCATTGGAGCCAGAGCTGCATCCATGCACTTCGTGAACGTGCGTGGGGAGAGGGCTAGGCCAAAGGGAAGCACTCGATACTGGTACGCTTCGCCCCCGAAAGCGAACCTCAGGTACTTCCTGTGACATGGAAGGATGGAGACATGGAAATATGCGTCCTTTAGATCTATCGTGACGAACCAGTCCTCGGACTGGATCTGACTCACGATCATGGGAATAGTGAGCATTTTGAACCTGAAGCTCCTCAGAGACAGATTCAAAACCCTCAGATCTATAATCGGACGCAACCCTCCATCCTTTTTGGGAACTATAAAGTACCGGCTGTAGAACCCGGACTCTCTTTCCAGTGGAGAAACACGCTCTATGGCTTCCTTCGCTAGAAGAGTTTTTACTTCTAGTTCCATTACCCGAACCTGCTCGGGTATCACTGCTGTCCAGTATAACCCCCTGAATTGTGGAGGAGGAAAACCGAACTGCAGTTTGTACCCCTTTTCTACAGTACGCAGGACCCACGTAGAAATATTCGGAAGGCATTTCCATGCGCCGAAATAATCTACTAAGGGAACCAGCCTCTCGAGGCTGGCGTCGGGTGTTACACGGTTCCCGTTCCCAACCTCCTGAAGCGGCTGACCGGCAGGAAGTAGTTGGGAACGGTTCTCTGTGTGCGGACGCGCGAGCTGACCAGCCGCAGGTCTTTCCAGAGGCGGCTGGTGCAGCATGCGTTCGCGGGAAATCGATGTGGCCCGAAGCGTCATAGACGGCGGGATTACCACATCGATTTTCCCAGAGCGCCGCGGAGGAAACAACCTCGGTTGTTTCTCCGCGGGGGGGACCGCTCTTAGAAGCCCAGCCGTGGCTAGGACTTCTTCCCAGCAGCCTTCCGCGCCTGAAGGACGTTCCGAAGATCGCCTTTAGGAGCTGAAGGTTGCTGCTGAGAGCGCCGCCTCTGTTGCCAGGCTCCCGGGGGAGGGGCTCTAGAAGCGACGCTCTCCTTTTGCACCTTCCGGTGCGAGGAGCTGGATGACGGCTGAGGCTGCCCGCTAGGGCCAGCCTTCCCAGGTTTAGAGCGGCGAGGGAGATACTGGTGGAAGGCTGCTGACTGTTTCTTCGCCTCCTGGTGTCTGGAAACGACGGTGTTAACCGCGTCTCCAAACAACCCAGAAGGCGAGATCGGGGAGTCCAGGAGAAAAGCTCTATCCTTCTCCTTTATCCCCGACAGATTCAGCCAGAGATGTCTCTCCACTGTCACCATGGAAGCCATGGAGCGGCCGATAGCGCGGGCCGTCTCCTTGGTGACTCGGAGAGACAAATCTGCAGCCTTCCTCAGTTCCAGAATGTCCTCCGGAGAGGGACCATCTCCCTCGTCCAACTCTTTAAGGAGGTCGGCCTGGTAGGCCTGCAGAATTGATAATGTGTGCAGGGAACCACCAGCCCGACCAGCCGCCATATATGCTTTGCCCACCAAAGATGAGGTGTCCCGACAGGGTTTGGTGGGCAAAACCGGAGCCTTGAGGGACGATGCAGAGTCGGGTGAAAGATAGCTCGCGAGAGCTTCCTCCACCCGAGGCATCGCCCCATAGCCCGCCTCGCGTGCCCCCAGAACATTGGAATAGTCCAATACTGGGGGATTGCAAACACGCGAAGAATAGGGCCGTTTCCATGATCTACACACCTCGGTGTGTAGATCCGGGAAAAAAGGCAGGCCCCGGCGAGGTGTTTGAACCCGGTGTGAGAGGAACCGGTCATCCAGCCTGCTGGGTAGCTGGATTTCCGGAGCCTCTTGTGGCCAACTTATATTTAATTTGGCCACTGCCCGGGTCAACACCTCGACCAGCTCCTCTTGGGCGGGTGGATGAACAATTCCTGCTTCATCCCCCGCCTCGGTGCCTATTTCCTCCGGCTCCTCGGAACCGGAGAGAACAAGCATCGGACCTCCCACCCCGGGGGAAGAAGCCGCAGCGCGGGCTTCCACACGGGGAGGAAGATCCTCGGAACTGTCAGAGGAGGATCGGGAAAGTGCCGCAGCAGTCCCGAAACCCTCTGACAAGCCTCAGCGACTGCGGGTCCAGAACCACGAGGCTCACGAGGCTGGCCGGCCTCATCAAACGCAGCCAGCCGAGAGCGAAGCACCCTGAGCGTCAGTTTTTCGCAGTGCTCACAAGCGGCTCCCTCGAGAGCCGCTTGGGCATGCTGGACGCCCAGGCAGTGCACACAAAGCAGGTGTGTATCCGAGCCCGACATGAACCTGGGACACGGATGCACACACTGTTTGAATTCATTCACTCTCACACTTTCCATACTTTTTCTCACACACTTTCACTGACAAACAACAGTAAATAGACAGACAGTAACAGATAGCGCTTGCTGAAGAGCAATAACTACCGCCATTACGCTCCAGCAACCCTTTTATACTTCCGGGTATGCCGTCACGATGACGTCATCACGCACGCCAATCGGATTGGCCTAGTTGGCATTCTGGTTTCAGATTCGCTGATGCTAAGGGAGCATCCCCAAAGCGTCGTCCCGATGCAGTGCGAGTTCCCTCGAAAGGGAACTGCAAAAAAGGGCCAACATTAAAGAACATTCAGCAATTAAGACTACTTTTTGAAATATGTTTCATGAATCTCTTCAATTATTTATAGGCGAGTCCCAACTATTTTCTTTCATTTAAGATTCTCCTTCAACAGAAACAGCCTCTTCACCTTTTAGTGTCAGGATGGATAGGAAAACAAGAAATAAATGGTCATGATGGAGATTGTTTGCGTAGAACAGCACTGCAAGAAATAGTCCTAATTCAATTTTCTTTCAAGTGGAAACAAATCTAAATGGGGGAAAGTCAAGGCAAACTGACAGATTAAATATTGAAAGCATTTGAAAAATGAGGCAAATGCACACACATGCAAATAGTTTCTCATAACTTGTGTCAGAAAGCATAAAGTGCTATTTATCAACTATTTATTACTAAGCTCTTGCTGTTGTCTCTAGCTCAGTATGACTCCTTTGAGACCATGAGTTGAATATGTTATCTAGTGTCAAATTTCACTACATGTGCTTACCCAGAAATCGGGCCAGTTCAGTCAAGCCTTCAAATACCTGCTGTGCTGCTGGGTAAATCACATCAATGAAACATCTATCTACTGTACCGAACAAAAAAAAACTCATGGAGAACTGCCTAGAAGAAAACAGAGAATGATCTCATCTTTTAAAAACCACATTCATACCGACTGATCACATCAGCTTTAAAAGTCAACATGAAACAATTCACAACCCATTTCACTTCAGCAATGTGACATTTAGGTGTGACAGGTTTTTCAATGAGAGAAAATAGGGAAGGACTTAATTGGATCATGACAATAGGGCATTGCATATGAGAACAGTCGTACTTGAATTCCTCCTGAAATGCCTCTGGCATACATTTTTGAGTCTTTTTGACCAGAACATGGAGACTGAGGGCCCTATTTTAACGATCTGAGCACATGGTCTGAAGCACATGGCGCAGGTGCACTTAGGGCATGTCCGAATGCACTTTTGCTAGTTTAACGACGGAAAAAACGGTCGCTGCGACAGGCACATGGTAGTGATGTTCCATATGACACTGAAGCTTCAAAGCCCGTATTGGGTATGCAGCGCAATTTCTCAAAAAACTCTGTGCCGGAGCGCGTATTGTTTTCAGAGAAACACATGATCAACGAAAAACGAAGCATCACTTTCTTTCCAGTCAAGTGAATGCTTCACTTTGCGTGTGGGAATATCCAAACCCAGACCACTACTCTACGGGTTTATGGAAGTTCAAGTCCATTTACTAACATATTTTATATAAGCCTATAGCCTGTATTACATGATCATATATTCTGCCATTTAAAGTTTTGGGCATAACATGCAATAAACCAATCAAGAGTGTCATCTCCCATTCCCTTTAAATGCAAGTTGCGCTTGCTCCATGGCGGATTCGCTATTTACATGGCAGAATTTGCGAGTGGAAAGACTTCTCCAGAGAGGAATCCTTTTATTTTTAATATTTAAAAATGTTTGTGTGCTGCTGCACATCCCTGTGTGTGTATTAAGCAGAGTGTACGCGCATTTTGCACCCGCCTATAGGCACATATAACTAACATGCCCTTTAAATAACACAACAAATATTGCGCCGTTGACTTTAGACCAGGTTTTCGTTGGGCAATGGCACAGTCGTTTTCAGTTGCCTCAAAATAGAAACGCGCCAACAACGTGTCTGATCACACCTCGTTTTCAGACCATCACGCCCATGGGCGAACAGATGGGCGTGAGTGCATTTGCAATTTAAACAACATGCCGCTGGACGAGTAAATGATAACTGCGTCACGCCTGGAGTCGCATTGCGCCATGTGTATGATAGCGCCCTGAAGGTTTGGCTTGCTTTCAAGAACATCTCAATGTATCACAATGGTTACACAATTACTCTTATTGCCATATATTTCAATACATCAACATTAACTGGTATTTAATTCAGAAAGTAATTAGGGTCAATTCTGATTTCATGTTGACAAACTTTGACCGAATCCATTCATTTAGCAGAATTGAGTTGCTAACAGTGTGGACTATGAACGTGAAGCTCAGGGTTACACTCACATTGCAGAGGGTCTTTCAGCATTGGGTGCAGGAGGGCTCTGGGGGTCCCATTGAACAGACTCAATCTGAAAGAGATATGGTGGTTAAGAAATATACACTACTGGTCACATGTTTGGGGTCAGTATGAATTTTTTTTTTTTTTTAAAGAAATGAATCCTTTTTTTCAGCAAGGTTGTATTAAATTAGTCAAAATAATAAAAAGTGACAGTAAAGACATTTATAATGAAAATTCAATTTTTCAAAGAATCCGGGGCAACAAATGAGTTTCCACAAAATATTAAGCAGCACAAGTTTTCAACTGTCATAATGATAAGAAATGTTTCTTGAGCACCAAAACAGAATTTTACAACTAATTTTAGAAGAATTATGTGACAATGACAACAGGACTAATGGGTGATTAAAATTCAGCATTGCCATAATTTTAACATTTATTTTAATTTGTAATAATATTAAAGTTTAAAAAAAAAAAAAAAACATTTTTCATCAAATAAATACAGCCATGGTGCGCACAAGATATTACTTAAAAAAATTATTTGTACAAAAAAAAAAAAATAATTACAGATCCCCATGTTTTGAATGCTAGTGTGTGTATATATATACATCAACAGATAAAGTTTCATAGGTGGCCTCTTTTGTGTCCTAACATGTGGAAGGAGGGGGATGTGTTTGGTGGCATGAATTGAAATAAGACAAACAAAAACACTCAGAGGGCAATCTTCTGGCTAATTTCAGAAGTCCACCACACTCCGTGTTGTACAGATATTTGAAATTTTTCAGTATGACACAGAGACAATGAAATTACAGACTGATTGAAAGAGGCACATATCCAGTCCCTTCTTCTGCTGAATAGTGGGACAATTATAATAAAACCAATTTATTCACTCATTACAGGTTCCAGGATTTGCTTCATAGAGACAGAGCGTATTTAGGCCACGCCCACACCGGGGGGGAAAACAATCCAACGCTCTCCATTGACTTTGCATTGCGTGAGGCTGCCTCATTGTCATTTCGGACTTCTAACAAAAAACAGAACAATGTCTAAAAGCTGATATGTGACAAGGTGTACAGCAAACAAGCTAAAAAACACAGAAATAAGTTTTTATAAGCTGTCGACCCAAAAAAACGAGCGTTTAAAAAGATAAAAGTGGATACAGGCAATACGAAGTGACGCTTCAGCAGGATGAATGGGTAAATTTTGGGATCCTGACCCTCAGTATGTCTCAGTACGTGTATGTGTGCAGTAAACATTTTGTCACTGTTAAGTCAAATATCCAAATGTCCGTTTTATATATGATATTTCCTGTCGTTGATTACATTCCGCTCTAGTCGCCGTAGTTCTCAGTGTAATATGACCTGTAGCGCTCTGTCTCAATGGCCTGAATCCACTTTTTTGTCCTTAAACGCTCGTTTTTTGGGTCAACAGCTTATAAAAACGTCTGGGTTTTTGCTTCTGGGTTTGTTTAGCTTGTTTGCAGTTCACTTTGTCCCATATCAGCTTTTATACATTGTTCCGTTTTTTGTAATAAGTCCGAAATGACAAGGAGGCCGCCTCCCGCAATGCAAAGTCAATGGAGACGGTTTGATTGTCTTCTCCCCCGGTGGGCGTGGCCTTCAGATTATGACGCGTGTCGCTCTGTCTCTATGAGACTGTGCTTTGGATTCTAAAGGACTGTCATTTTTCTGACTCAATGTCCAATGGAAATGCCCATTCTGCACTCCTCTGAAGTGTTGACCATTACCTGCCCTCTCCCTGAGAGATGTTGGTGTCTGCGCGACCTGTGAAGAGCTGGAGGAGTCCGAACCCTGACCCCACTGCATCCTGGGAACCGTCTGCCCTGATAGACAGAGACACCAACTCCACCACTGCCACCACAGAGTTCAAACACAGGGAAGTGTGGAAGTAAACCACCTAGAAAAAAAAAAGATTGTTTTTCTTTTTTAATGTTGTTTGCTCATGCAAAATTAAGTCAAATTTATTCATAGTGCACTTTTCAAAATACACATTGTTTAAAGAAGAAGCTTTAAAGAAAATACAGATGTTAACGTTTAAAATATTTAAACTTAATTTCTTCATGCCTTATTTATGGTCTTCTTTTTAGCAGATTAGAGCTGGGTGATAATATAGCTTACATTTTGTTGAGATATGCTATACACTACTGTTTAAAAGTTTGGGGTGAGTAAGATTTTTTTTTTTTTAAAGAAATTAATACTATTTTTCAGCAAGGAATTGTTAACGATTAGTTTGAGTCCACACAGCTGACATGTTTATCTTCCAGCACTTTTACAGTACTTGGATGTTCATTCATTGACACAT